>NC_079328.1:49861030-50525405 GCF_029931775.1 Euleptes europaea
CATCAGATTAGCGTCCGCTGCTCATGTGGAGGAGTGAGGAATCAAACCCGGTTCTCCAGATTAGCATCCACCGCTCCAACCCACCGCTCTTAACCACTACACCACGCTGGCTCTTACCTTTAATGCTGACTTCAGTAGGATCCAGGAACCACGGCAGGAGCAGGAGGTAGAGAAGATACACTAAGGAGAGGCCATTGAACCGGAAGAGGCATGCTGGGGAAAGGAACAAAGAGAGACCGGATCAGCACCGGCTTGTTCCCAGACGCGGTTCCCAGATGCTGCAGCTGGTCAGACAGGTTCTGCAGTGTCAGCAGCAAGAAGACTCAGGAGGACAGAGAGGTGGGCTCAGACCTCAGCTTCAAATGAGACCTCCCAGAGAACCTGCTAGGAAATCACAGCCACTGCCATGGCTGTCGCCCCCGCAGAGCGATTTTGAGGCTGCAGAACCGCTCCCATCTGTCAAGCGTGAGCCCAAACGCCTTCTGCCTGGGCACCGGAAGAACAGCCAGGCCTGTGGCTCTCCAGGCTGCATGCAGCCCCCCATATCTCTTCCAAGAACGCTTTAAACTTCCAAGCACAAATACTGTGATGCTCCAGCCACTCCAGAAAATGATGACATTTAAATCCTGCCTGTCCTCCAAAGAGCTTAGGGGGTCTTACATGGCTCTCTCCTGCAAGCTTTTAACCTTACAACAATCCTATGAGGTAGGTGAGGCTGAAAGAGAGCAATTAGCCTACCGAGCCTCACTGCACAGTGGGGATTTGAACCTGGGTTTCGCCCGTGCCGATATGACCCTTTTAACCACCACTCACACAGATATAAGGAGCCCCGTGGCGCAGAGCGGTAAGCTGCAGTACTGCAGTCCAAGCTCTGCTCACGGCCTGAGTTCAATCCCGACGGAAGTCGGTTTCAGGTAGCCGGCTCAAGGTTGACTCGGCCTTCCATCCTTCCGAGGTCGGTCAAATGAGTACCCAGCTTGCTGGGGGTAAAGGGAAGACGACTGGGGAAGGCACTGGCAAACCACCCTGTAAACAAAGTCTGCCTAGGAAACGTCGGGATGTGACGTCACCCCATGGGTCAGGAATGACCCGGAGCTCGCACAGGGGACTACCTTTACCGTTACCACACAGATATGGAGCCCAAAGTATGGGGCTGAAGAAGGCACTCATCCTAATTTCTATCCTATCCTATTTTCTAGGATAGTCTGTACATTATTGTTGTTCTACTTTCCTGGCAGCTACAAAAAGCAATCCTGGGCCGAGGCACAGTTAACTCTGGCGCACATGAGGCCCAGGGATTCAGCCCCTACGAGCACAAGGAAAAAAAGATTATTGAAGAGGAACAAACTCTTGCCTGGATTTTTCCAGGTTCCTTGCTTTTATGTGTTTCCATTCTTCTCCACAAGAATTTGGAGGGGGGCTCCCAGGGGCTAAGACGGTGGCCTGCCAGGCTGCCTGAACAAGCTATCATTTCCCCGGGTCACACACAGATCAGCCATGGCTAACCACCCAGCAGGTTGGCAGAGGACAGAGAAACCACAGATGTTTCCTTCTGGATGGCTCCGAGCGAAGGAAAGACGGTTATGAAACCTGAGCAAAAGCCAAGTCCGCACAGACAAGGGCTATCTAAGGTCATTCTCGGGGTTGGCTGGCATCGCTCGAGAGAAACGCACAACTGATGGGACAAGACAAGAGAATCTGACAGCACCATAAGGAACACCGAGTTTATCACGACAAGACTTTTTGGAAGCCAGAACCTGCTTCACTGGAAATGTGGGGCTCTGGAGGGATAGAAAGATAGATAATCTAATACACACACCTCAATGTGTAGGCTGAAGGAAAAACCAAACCACAAGGCAAAAGCCCAAGAGACAATGGAATGCTAAGAACATTTCAGACAGTTGCCCTGGGAAGGATGCGAACCACAGAGAACCTGCAGTTGCTGAAGCATCAGCCCATGGAATCACAGAATCACAGAGTTGGAAGGGACCACCAGGGTCATCTAGTCCAACCCCCTGCACAATGCAGGAAATTCTGAACTACCTCCCCCCACACCCCCAGTGACCCCTACTCCATGCCCAGAAGATGGCCAAGGTGCCCTCCCTCTCATGATGTGCCTACGGTCATAGAATCAGCATTGCTGACAGATGGCCATCTAGCCTCTTCTTAAAAACCTCCAGGGAAGGAGAGCTCACCACCTCCCGAGGAAGCCGGTTCCACTGAGAAACCACTCTAACGGTTAGAAAATTCTTCCTAATGTCGAGACGGAAACTCTTTTGATTTAATTTCATCCCGTTGGTTCTGGTCCGACCTTCTGGGGCAACAGAAAACAACTCGGCACCCTCCTTTATATGACAGCCCTTCAAGTACTTGAAGATGGTTATCATGTCCCCTCTGAGTCTTCTCCTCTTCAGGCTAAACATACCCAGCTCCTTCAACCTTTCCTCATGAAGTGCATGAAGTGCAACCAATTGCTGCTGCACCCGATTTAAGGTGTGTGAGTGTGAATAAACCCGCTTGGCAACGAAAGTACCCCAAAGCTCCTTATTTAGGCGTCGAAACACGGCGTCACCCTCGCTAATGCATTCCAGCCCTGCAGCTTCTGGTTTCAACTGTCCCTGGATATTTTTGTGCGTGTTTTGTATAAATATAGCAGCGAGAGACAAAACATTTGCGGAGGCTCCTCTTTTGCGCCCCCGCCTCTCTGGCCGCTCCTTACATCGTTGAACATCTGAAATTGTCTTTTATTGAGTCAGGTCGCCTTTCTGTCTAGCTCAGCATGGCCTTCTCCGGAGTGGCACATTTTTCAACCAGAGAGCCACAGCTGGGTTTCAGACCGCTTTTGAGGGCCCCAGCTGGATGCGGCACTTTGTTTCTGGCTCAAATTTTTGAACAGTTCAAGGACCAGCTCCCCCCCCCCCCCATTCCACTCTGGCAATGGCTCTCTGGGATCTCAAACAGAGAAACGAACGAAAGCCACGTCTGCTACTGGAGATCCTTTAACCAGTTATAACACAGGCTGAACCCGGGTCCTCGTATGAGCGAGAGATGTGCAGAACCACTGAGTCACAAGTAAACCGTTTTTTGTTGTGCTTTTGAACACATGAACACATGAAGCTGCCTTCTACTGAATCAGACCTTTGGCCCATCAAAGTCAGTATTGCCTACTCAAACCGGCAGTGGATCTCCTGGGTCACAGGTAGAGGTCTTTCACATCATCTACTTTCCTGGTTCCTTTAACTGGAGATGCTGGGGATTGAACCTGGGACCTTCTGCATGCCAAGCAGAGGCTCTACCACTGAGCCATGGTCTCAGGGAAGGTCTTTCACATCACCTCCTTGCCTAGCCCCGTTAACTAGAGATGCCGGGGATTGAACCTGGGACCTTCTGCATGCCATGCAGATGCTCTACCACTGAGCCACAGCCCCTCCTCTTGTGTGTATATATTGGGCCTAGGTGCTGGCAAGCCCACCCCTCTCTGCTCCCGCCCCACCCCAGTCCTGGCCACGCAGAAGAGGATGAAAGCACAGAAAAGATGCCCCCATTTGTGAGGCACCTGCTCCAGCAGTTTCCCACACTTCCAGCAGGGAAGCAGCTGTCCGGAGGCGTCTTGTTTGCAAGGGCCTGTCTTGCGTCAATCAGGCAGCTTGACTACATTCAGCGCAGCGGGTTCTCCACATGATCTGCTGCAGAAAACTGTGTGCAAAGGCGGCGGCAGCAGCAGCAGCAGGACCCTGTGGGAGACTCCGTTGGTCCAGTTCACTTGAAGATCTGACCTACTGCAGTGTCCGTCCAACCTATTTCAAAGCTCAGCCTTCTAAGTGCTCAGGGATAGTAAAGTTGACAAGCAGGCAGAGCTTTTCACAGCCAGCAAGTGAGTCCAGCTGACCAGTTTCACTGGCTCAGGCTTCTGACAACTGACCAGAACCCAGCTCAGGAATAGGAACGCAAAGGAATGGAAAAAGACCAGAGAAGGAGCCTGCCAGCACTGCAGGTCATAAGGACATAAGAAAGGCCATGCTGGATCAAACCAAGGCCCATCAAGTCCAGCAGTCTGTTCACACAGCGGCCAACCAGGTGCTTCCAGGAAGCCCACAAACAAGACGACTGCGGCAGCATTGTCCTGCCTGTGTTCCACAGCACCCAATATAATAGGCATGCTCCTCTGATACTGTTGAGAATAGGTATGCATGATGACTAGTAGCCATGGATAGCCCCATCCTCCATAAGAACATAAGAAAGGCCATGCTAGATCAGACCCAGGCCCATCAAGTCCAGCAGTACAGTCACACAGCGGCCAACCAGGTGCTTCCAGGAAGCCCACAAACAAGACAACTGCAGCAGCACCGTCCCGCCTGTGTTCCACAGCACCTGATATAACAGGCATGCTCCAATAATACTGGAGAGAATAGTATCATGACTAGTATTCATTTTGACTAGTAGCCATGGATAGCCCTCTCCTCCATGAACATGTCCACTCCCCTCTTAAAGCCTTCCAAGTTGGCAGCCATCACCACATCCCGGGAGAAGGGAGTTCCACCATTTAACTATGAATTATGTGAAGAAATACTTCCTTTTATCTGTTTTGACTATCTCCCCCTCCAGCTTCAGCAGATGACCCCAGGTTCTGGTATTATGAGAGAGGGAGAAAAGCTTCTCCCTGTCCACTCTCTCCAAACCATGCATAATTTTATAGACCTCTATCATGTCTCCCCTTAACCACCTTCTTTCCAAGCGGACAGGGAGACCTGGCCCGTTTAGACAGCCTCTTCTGACCCCTTCCCAGGAACTGAAAACAACCCCTCCCTCCTTATCTAGCTGCACGTGCTGCCAATGATCAGCAGGAATCATAAGCTGTCCAAACGCCCCCCCCCCAAAAAAAAACAAGAGGCACAGACTTGGAGGACAGGACCTTACAGAGTGGCTCCCCCCACTCATTCCCCCCTGTTAGCAAGGGATCTTCTCCGTAGCTTTGCCAACGGCAGAGCCCAGCTTTCCCTCCCCTCAGCCCCATTTCCATTAAGGCAACCACTTAAAAAACAAACAGAAGTTGCTTGAAAGCAGAATATGTCAGACTGCCCCCTCCTACCCCCCCACCGGCTCCACAGCTGTACGGCTGCTCAATCTAAATGCACTGAAGCAGCAGCTGCCGGCCACTCTGGGCCTCCCCTTCCACCCGGCTGGCTGCCAGGAGTGGCTTTTTTACCAGGAAAAAAACAAGCAGAACGGGTAAAGTGCAACGTGTGTGTTTCTAAAAAAATCAATCTGGCTGACGCTGAGGCTGGACAGGAGGCGGCTGGGATGGGGGGGGCAGCGGGGGCTGAAAAACTTGCCCCAGGTGCCTGTTCGTTCTTCCCTGCAAACTCCTTTCTCCTGCTCCCCCCTCCACCCGCCTCCCTGGAATAGCTCTACACCTGCCCCAGGCCTTGCGGGTGGGTGGGGACGTAGGGTTGCCAACCTCCAGGTGGTGGCTGGAGATCTCCCGCTATTATAACTGATCTCCAGGTGACAGAGATCAGTTCCCCTGGAGAAAATGGCTACTTTGGAAGGTGGGCTCTAGGGCATTCTACCCCACTGAAGTCCCTCCAGCCCCCAAACCCTGCCCTCCTCAGGCTCCATCCCAAAAACCTCCAGGTATCTCCCAACCTGGAACTGGCCACCCTATGGGAACGTCACCCCCTCTTCTCCATCTGTCACCAAACATTCCTCCCCAGCTGGACAGATTTCCCATCCTCCATGGTGTGGTGTTCCCTAAAACCTATTATGGGGTGTGAATGAAAAGGCAGCTGGTTTGGGGCACTGGAGTCACCACAAGACCTCACAGGACAAATTAAGTGGAAAGGCTGAGAAACTGAGCTAAGGACCAGGAAGTCCCTGGTTCAAATCTCCTCTCTGCCACAAACTCACTCGATGGCCTTTGGCTTGCTGCTTTCTTCCATCCTCCCATCTGCAAAATGGGTGGTGATGGTACTTGCCTACCTTACAGGGCGGTTGTGAGGATCAGAACCAACAAAAGGCATGTTGAAGCACTTTAAACATTTGAAAGTATTGCAGAAATATTGATTATTATTCCAACCAGGCGATGCGTATTGGATTGGCAAGGTTGGTGTACCTTTATGATCTTCTTCCTTGTCAAGTTGCAGCACCAGCAGTTGAAGAAACCCGCCTCCCCCTCCCTTTTGCACATGTGGAAAAAGTGCTCATTCCCTCTTTGGGCAGAGACTGGAGGCAATGGGAACCTGTCATCACAGCTCACTCCTATGCGTCTGCACACTCACACACACTCCACCCTACCGGAATGAGCATGTCCCAAAAGAAACAGTAGGGGGAAACACCCCCCCTCCCCGGCCTTCCTTCCACCATCCCAGGTGAGAGCAAAAACCTAAGCACTGGCTCATTTGCAAATGTGAAAAATACCAGCAACAAAATAAGGCACAAAGGAGTTTTAACGGAGCCAACCGCAGGAGAAAACAAAAGCGAGTACAAGTTTAAAAGCAGTTTGGCACTGGAAGCAAACTCTTATGGTTCCTGTTACTGACTAGCTGCTTGGCCCAGTTCTGAAAGACACCCCTCTTTTTATTTGAAGTAGCAGCATTGCCCCTGCTAAAGGGTTGGCCATCAGGTCTGCATGTTTGAAAGTTGGTGAGATTCAGGTTTGGGTCTTTTTCTTTAACTCCTTAATGTACAGACAGTATCGAGGTAATGCCTCCATGCTATGCTCTGCAATTATAAGGCAGAGAAGTTCATTTGAAAACCAAGGTGAAGACTGAAGACATTTAATTAAAAACGATGGGCAGCTTGCAGTTTGGGGCTTTTCACTGAGCATGCCTTGGCCATTAATGTGAGGCTCCAAATCCCAGGAGCATCTCTCCGCAACTGAAGAGCAGGCAACCAAGAAGGGCTGAAGGACTCCCATGGCCTGGCCTGCCCTTCACGGCCACACCATGGCCTTTTGCCTCTTGATCACACCGGCTCCTTGAAACGCAAGTTCAGCCAGCAGAGCACATGAAGGGCCAGCCTCAGCGACTGGCGCACCAAAGACTTGGCACCCATGCCCGGCGTCTAAGAGGGCAAGCAGGAGTTTGATGACTGCCAACCCTGGGTCGATGGCAAACAACCAAGGTGACGGCAGCTGTCAATAGCCTGACCCCGAGAATTAAATGCACTGCAAACAGATCAAAGCAGAACAAGACAGCATGATACAAGCCGAGGGGCAGGGAACTGGCACAATGAGAACCCCTTCGCCCCCGCCAGTTAGCCAGTGCTGGGGGGATTCCTTTCTTGGCCTTATTTTCATTGTGGGGGGAGGGGGGGTTAGCGCCCCCAGAACTACACGCCCTTTTCTGTACTTTAGATAGTCCTGCAGGGCTCAGCAGCTGGGACTCTACAACCAGCGATCTTTGGACTCTCCAGTTAGCCTGATGCCGTTTGTATTTCACTTGCTTTTCTAATCTCCTCTCTGCAGCTGAGGGCGAGTGAGTAACAGAGCAAAGAAACCAGCAATATAAACTGCTTCATGAAAACAAACATTACCGTTCTATTCAGAATACAAGGTCTGGCCCCCACGAGGATCCAAAATAAACCACCCCCCAAAAAGGGACCAACTCCAGCTACATTTTTGTGGTGGGGGTGGAAAGCGTCATCAAGTTGCAGCTGACCCATGGCGACCCCATAGGGTTTTCAAGGCAAGAGACATTCAGAGGTGGTTTGCCATTGCCTACCTCTGCAAATCGACCTGAGCCTTCCTCGGTGGTCTCCCATCCAAGGACTAATCAGGGCTGACCCAGCTTAGCTTCCAAGATCTGATGAGGTTGGGCTAGCCTGGACCATCCAGATCAGGGGCAGCTACATTTTAGTGTTCCACAAATCTGGGGGAATCCCAAGGGCTGCAGAATAATATGAAATGTGAACAACCGGGGTGGTGGTGGTGGTGTCAAAATAACAACCCTCCCCACAACTGCCTGTTTACTGTATTCTCTTCCTCTGCAACAGCCGGCTCTGCTCCATTTTAATAACCGAGAAGGTGTTTGCTCTTGAGGTTAAAGATAAGCTAGAAAAACACAATTGTCCTGGGTAGCTTCTAATCAACAGTTGCAAATGAGCTGAGCTACCCAGTGAAACGGCAGGCTGCCACAGTGCCTTGGTGTTCATGCTCGTACCCGTGGATGCGCACTCGAGACACAACACACCCACCTCCTCAGAGAGTTAACTTCTGGAGACCAAGTTGACCCCTGAGGGATGACGAGGCTAGCAACTCAAATTTTAATAAGGCATTTGAAAATGGCAAAGATTCAGACAAAAGAGGAGGAGGAGGAGGAGAAGTGGGGCTGAGAGAGCTGTGACTAGCCCAAGGTCACCCAGCTGGCTTCATGTGTAGGAGTGGGGAAACAAATCTAGTTCACCAGATTAGCCTCCGCCGCTCATGTGGAGGAGTGGGGAATCAAACCCGGCTCTCCAGATCAGACCCCACCACTCCAAACCACCGCTCTTAACCGCTACACAACATTGGCTCTCTTTATACAGTATACAGCCATGATTTATCACAAACAGGAAACTAAAAACAGGGATGGTCCCTAATAGACAATAACCATTAGAACATGCAATGAACAAGTAAATTGGGGGGGGATTTGTGGGTACGAGTCTGTTGTCACAAGTCTGGAAGTTCTTCTCCCCATAACCCCCTGTCACGTGGGTAACTCTTTGCAGTTACTCAGTGAAGATGTCCATTTTTATTTGATTTTACCGTCTACTTTCCAGGGTTGAGCCCTTGCACAAATCAAGAGACTCTCCTTCCCCACTGCGTAATTGCAACCAGCCTCTATCGCAGGCGATCAGGGGAAAGGGCGACGGAGTCAGAGGTCAGGAGGGCAGAGCTCTTTTGCGCCCCAGTTTCAGATACTGTGCACCAGGTTCACAGACTATAAGACCCCCCATGAGCGTGCCACAGCAGGGGATCCAGAGCTGCAGCTGGCACGCTGCCAGATGGGAAGGCCTCTGAAGCAATCAGAAGATCGGCTGGCCTCTTTGCTGGGATTTTATTTTTAGGCAAAATTACAGTTTCATTTTGGGAGTAAAAACTATCTGGCCAGCCCTAAGCTTGGAAGAGGAATTTAGAGCAAGGGTGTGATGAGCTGCCTCGGGGCAATCTTGTGACTTTTATCCACCAAAATGGCACAACAGGAGAAGCAGCAGCCGCAGCAGCAACCTCGCAAGCTACATGCAGAATTGCGCATCAGCCCAAGCAGCTATCTGAATAATTTTCTAACAGTTAGAGCGGTTCCTCAGTGGAACAGGCTTAGAATCATAGAGTTGGAAGGGATCACCAGGGTCATCTAGTCCAACCCCCTGCATAATGCAGGAAATTAACAACTACCTCCCCCCCACATGCCATGACCCCAACCTTCCCTCCACCATGCAGGATCCCACAATCAAAGCACTCTGACAGATGGCCATCCAGCCTCTGCTTAAAGACCTCCAAAGACAGGGACTCCACCACCCTCCGAGGCAGTGCATTCCTTGGGAGGTGGTAAGCTCTCCTTGCCTGGAGGTTTTTAAGCAGAGGCTAGATGGCCATCTGTCGGCAATGCTGATTCTATGACCTTAGGCTGATCATGAGAGGGAGGGCATCTTAGCCATCTTCTGGGCATGGAGTATGGGTCACAGGGTGTGTGTGTGTGTGTGTGGGGAGGTAGTTGTGAATTCCCTGCATTGTTCAGGGGGTTGGACCAGATGACCCTGGTGGTCCTTTCCAACTTTGATTCTATGAGCTGCACGCCCCACACAGACTGCCACATGGATACACCAATCTGGACAAACTATGCCAAAGGTGGGGGAACGGAAGTTTATGGTCAAGTTTATGCTACTGACTGCATGGCCAAGCTCACCAACATTTTACAGAGAGGGATTTCCAGCAGTTAAGGAGAAATTCCAGTAGGCTCCCTAAGGAACGCCATAACAGCCCTGCTGGAGCAGACAGCAGAGGAAATCTGGTCTAGCATTCTGTTTGCACACAGAAGCCAGTCAAATGCCACTGGGAAGCTCATGGGGACAACAGCACTCACCCTGCTTTCTGTGCCTAGCACCTGATACTGCAAGATATACTGCCACTGAACCTGTAGGTTCCCTGCAGCCATTGACACACTCAGCCTTCCTAGCGACCCAGGGCCTTGGGACACCAAAGCATACAACGAATAGAATAGAACTGTGCTTAACCTGCAACCAGTGCTGCAAGCCTGATTTGGCCTCCAAACATATTTCTAGCTCAGCTGCCCACACGTATGCACAGAAGAAACATCTCTGGTGCTTTGATGGCCTGGAGGAAAATAAAAGGAGCTCCTTCCAGTATTTACAAGCTTCCCTAACCTAATTGTCTGGAGGCGACTTTGACTCATCAAAGGTGAGTGAGAGTGTTCATCCCAAGCCTGCAAGCCCAAATGCACATTTCCACCAGTAGGGATCAACTCTTAGCATCTTTTGGGCTTCCACACAACATTTCATTTACAAATATCCAGAATTTTAACACACACAGCCAAAGTCATGACACTTGGTTTTCATGTATGCGTATCTGACCACTGGCAGGAACAGAGAAAGGACCTGAAAGTGGGGTAAGACGGGATAAGTTGTCTTGTTTGCGGGCTTCCTCAAGGCACCTGGTTGGCCACTGTGTGAACAGACTGCTGGACTTGATGGGGCTTAGTCTAAGAACATAAGAAAAGGCCTGCTGGATCAGACCCAGGCCCATCAAGTCCAGCAGTCTGTTCCCACAGCGGCCAACCAGGTGCCTCGAGGAAGCCCGCAAACAAGACGACTGCGGCAGCATTTATCCTGCCTGTGTTCCACAGCACCTAATATAATAGGTGTCAGACTCCAGGACCTATAGGCAAGCTCCAATGATACTGGAGAGAATAGGGATGCATCATGACTAGTATCCATTTTAACTAGTAGCCATGGATAGCCCCTCTCCTCCATGAACATGTCCACTCCCCTCTTAAAGCCTCCCAAGTAGGCAGCCATCACCATATCGTGGAGCAGGGAGTTCCACAATTTAACTATGCGTTGTGTGAAGAAATGCTTCCTTTTAGCTGTTTTGACTCTCTCACCCTCCAGCTTCAGCAGATGACTCCACGTTCTAGTATTATGAGAGAGGGAGAAAATATTCTCCCTGTCCACTCTCTCCATACCAGGCATAATTTTATAGACCTCTATCATGTCTCCCCTTAACCGCCTTCTTTCCAGGCTAAACAGCCCTAAGTCTGATCCAGCATGGCCTTTCTTATGTTCACCACCCAGAGCACACCCCGTAAACTGTGACAGTGGGTGCCAATGGCCTTACTTCCTGCATTCTTGCATCAAGGCCACAGCCTATCCTATGTTTACACACAGGCTTCACTGGAATTGCACCTCCGGAAACTTTAAAAATGCACAAACCCATGCAGAGGGAGAGAGAACGCCCGCGCAACCACACCCTGCGGAATTAGCAGGAAATGCTCAGGCGAAGGAAAGTCCCCAGCCCTTCATTGTTCAGGCAGCAATACCCACTCGAGTGAGAAACTCCAGCAATTATTAGCCACAGAGAACGCAAACAGCCATTTACATCACTCCCTTACCTGAGTACTACAGGTGTGGACAGAAGGGTATCCGTGTGGGCTTAGGAGACAGGAAAAGGGGGGAACTGCCCCATCTATCTCCTGCTACTACCCCCTACTGGCACCACTGCCCAGTGCCTCCGGCAGTAAAACTATATGCCCAGGAAGTTGAAACTTGCAAGTGGAACTTGCAGGTGAGCACCAGTGCACCTTTCGGCCAGGTCTCAACTTCCCACAAGGTTGGGCGGATGGGACGGCTTCAACACCCCACAATGTTTGCTTCCCAGGAAGGCGCCAACAGCTGGAGGGCTGATCCTGCTTGCAACCCCCCCCCCCCCACACACATTATCTCAGCTCCATTCCCTGACATACGATTTATTTACATTAGTTATCGTCTGCCTTTCTCACAGGGACTCAAGGCAGATGACACCGAGTAAGTCAGTACAATCAACAAAATGGGACATTCAATAAACAATGTGTTAGGATTTGAGAAGTCTGGAACCAACTAGAAAGAACTAAAGCATAGAACATGGAAGGGTTCTGGGTCAATGGAAGCTTGGCTTGCAGAAGATCCCAGGTTTGATCCCCGGCATCTCCAGTTTTAAAGGAACCAGGCAGATGATGTGAAAGACCTCAGCCTGAGATCCTGGAGAGAGGCTGCCAGTCTGAGCAGACAGTACTGACCTTGATGGACCGATGGTCTGATTCAGTAGAAAGAAGCTTCATGGGTATGCTTTGGGGAGGGGCTGTGGCTTAGTGGGAGAGCCTCTGCTTGGCCAGCTAGAAGGTCCCAGGTTCAATCCCAGGCATCTCCAGTTAAAGGGACTAGGCAAGTAGGTGATGTGAAAGACCTCTGACTGAGACCCTGGAGAGCCGCTACCGGTCTGAGTAGACGATACTGACTTTGATGGACCAAGGGTCTGATTCAGTATAAGGCAGCTTCATGTGTTCATGTCTTCACATAAGTATACATATGACACATTAATCAGTACAAAAATTACAATAGGATCCTGCTTAAAATAAGCTATACACAGCAGCATAGACCACAATCCCTTATCATTTATCTAAACAAGTTTGTAAAACCATTTTGTGCAGCGCAACCCTATCACCTGCGCAGAAAAGCCCCCTTGAATCACTCAGCTTTGCCCAGTTTGCGGAAAGCCAGGGGAGTGGGAGCTTTCCTGACCTCCTCTGTGGCTGTCCAGCCTGCAAACCAATGTCTGGACCACAAGTATGGCTCCCGTGGGGTCTGATCCTGCAGCAACCTTTCCCCCAACCATACATAGCACTGCCCAGATTGCCTGGCCCTCCATTACAAAAGCAGGACTGGATTTTATATAAGAACATCAGAACAGCCCGGCTGGATCAGATCAGTGGTCTAGCATCCTGTCTCACAGGGCGGCCAGCCAGCTGCCCTGGAGGGCCAAACAAACAGAGCGCAGAGGCTGTGGCCTTCCCCTGAGGTTGCCTCCTGGTACTGGGATTCAGAGATTGACTGCCTCGGAACATGGAGGCTCCCTTTAGCCACCATGGCTAGTAGCCACAGACAGACCTCTGCTCTGTGAATCCGTCTAATCCCCTTTTAAAGTCGTCCATGCCTGTGGTCAATGCTACATCCTCTGGCAGCAAATCTCACATTTTAGTCATTCTTTGTGTAAAGAAGTATTTCCTTTTGTCTGTCCAAAATCCATAACATCCAAATCACCAAGATGTCATAGTACACTGCATGGGTCAGGCCGCACCTGGAGTATTGTGTGCAGTTCTGGAGGCCTCATTTCAAAAAGGATGTGGACAGAATGGAGCGGGTGCAGAGGAGAGCGACGAGGATGACCAGGGGGCTGGAGACCAAGCCCTGCGAGGAAAGGCTGAGGAGTTGTTTTACGGTGGAATCAGCTACCTAGGGAGGTGGTGAGCTCCCCCTCACTGGCAGTCTTTAAGCAGAGGCTGGACAAGCACTTGTCAGGGATGCTCTAGGCTGATCCTAAGCAGGGGGTTGGACTAGGTAGCCTCTATGGCCCTTTCCAACTCTATGATTCTACTGCCCATCAGCTTCACTGGATGCCTTTGAGCTCTAGTATTTTGGGAGAGTATTTTGTTCAGAGGCAGCCCA
Source organism: Euleptes europaea (assembly GCF_029931775.1). NCBI lineage: Eukaryota > Metazoa > Chordata > Lepidosauria > Squamata > Sphaerodactylidae > Euleptes > Euleptes europaea. The sequence continues at coordinate 49,874,726 of NC_079328.1, forward strand.
GCCTGGCCAGGGTGCAAACGGGTAACAGGCTGTGCTGCTAGCTAAGAAGCAGCGGGCAGCAAGGAGTAGTGGCCAGAGCTTGAACGAGTTCCCAGGCCTGGCAGCAAAGCACACCCTCTCGGACAGTTGCTAAGTGCCGACGAGCTCATGAGCCGAAAATGCCCGTGAAGCACACACGCAGCCCAGCGTTTGGCAGCTTCTCTGCGCATCGGCTGCCGAGTCCTGCAATGCCTGAAATCATTATATTCTATGGGAAATGTATTAGAAATGTATTCTTTGATTTGAAATAAATTCTTTGTAATCAATAAAGTATAATCTGCACTTATGAATATGCCAGACTCAGCATATAAGAGTTGGCATCTATTATAAAGTCACACCAAGCACATATATGTTAAAGGCCTTGAGTATAAGAGGCCCAGCTTTGCTTGTTAGAAGTTAATTAGAGAAGCTATAGAAGATCTTAGTATGCTCTCATAAGCTGGCCCCCCACTTCCCTCATCGGGCCAGCTAGGAACACTCCCTTAGTTAGCCTTGGCAAGTGCCAGGATCCAAGATAAGAACTTCAGTAGGTTAGGATCAAAACATAGCAGCACCTGACACTGAAAACTCTTCTTGCTCATTAGTGGACATGAGATCATAACTTTCTCTGCAACGCCTTCAATGCTGTTATAGGCTATTCTAATTTAGAGGTCCCAAGTATTGGGCAGTTGGGTCTTACGTGTGTATTACGCCTCTGTAACCACCCATTATTGAAGTCTATATTCATGCTTGCAACCCTTTGATGCGGGTGGGAATTGCTCTGCGCTTCAGGCAATTTTCACCAGGCTTTTTGTATATTGGCCAATAAAACAAACTGCTTTGAATCTTCAACTTCTGACTGTTTTATTGTGATTGAATATTGATACAATAAGACAGGCATATCAGTCCCTCCTTGCTCACTGGACGTCTCCAGGCAAACCGATGGATTCCTAGACCGGATGACACTAGAAAGAGACCGACCAACTCCACCCAGTCGGGAACTGCAGCACCTTGCCAGGTGTAGCCGCGGGCTGTGTTTATAAGGCACGCTACAAGCGGGAAACTCCGTCCCCCCAGGGCTCCAACAGCCGGACTCATGCAACTCCCTTGCTGTCCTGCGGGAAACTTTAAGAGCCTCCATTTGTCCACCCTCTTCTGCCCTCATCTTCCCCCAGAATTAGGACCGTTTAGCATATTCTATAGCTTAACAGCCACTCTGGCAATCAGGGTGAGGTTGGCAGATCTCTCTCTTTCTCCCTCTCTCTCTCTCACACACGCATGCTTTAGCTTGGAAGAAATGACAAGGAAAAACAGCCCCACCCCAATGCCTGGATGACACACACCGCTTTAAGGGGCCCAGCATAGGTGGCTAGCACCGTAGTGGAGTTTGCAGTTGGAGGGAAGAAGGAAAGCTGAGGCTGCTGACTCAGAGATCAGCCTCATCCATTTGGGGTCGACCTATGAGCAAGAAGCTGGAGGCACCAACCTCCCCCCACCCCCTCCGGCTTTGCTCCAGGGCCAATAGCTCAACCATATTTGGAATGGAAGTTGCAGGCACAAGGAGCATTCTTGAGGCACGCCCATGAAAAAGAGCTTGCACCTTCTTCCTCTTCGGTGGCTGTGCCTCTCCCTCCCATCAGCCGCCCCCAGTTGTAAAACCTGAATGCAAACTTTCCACATGCGGTGTCCTGCCTGGACGTTGGGCTGAAGGCCTCCCAAAGGGAAGCAGAAGAAGAGTTGGTTTTTATATGCCGACTTTCTTTACTACTTAAGGAAGAATCAAACCGGCTTACAATCACCGACCCTTCCCCTCTCCACAAGTCACCCTGTGAGGTAGGTGGGGCTGAGAGAACTGTGACTAGCCCAAGGTCACCCAGCTGGCTTCATGTGTAGGAGAGGGGAAACAAACCCGGTTCACCAGATTAGCGTCCGCAGCTCATGTGGAGGAGTGGGGAATCAAACCCGGTTCTCCAGATTAGAGTCCACAGTGCTCCTAGCCACCGCTCTTAACCACCCCACCTTTCTGGGAGAGTTTCCCTCACCATTGTGCAAGGAGCCAACAGAAAACACAATTCCTCCCCAGGCAGAAGAGAAGAAGTCAGTATTCCACAGCAAATCCAGGGTCAGCTCGGCCTCTCCCTTGATGCTCCTGCCGGGGTGTGCAGAATAAACAGCCCCGTTGGAACCAAGCCCGGCATCCACATTGCCGGTACCTGTGGCCATCCAGAAAGTGTCCAGGTGCTTGTCCCCACCTGTTTAGGGATTGCACACTGCTTGTGACTCCGTGTCCGAGCCCTCCAAACAGTGCATTGGTGCATGCCACCAATCAAACCCACACGGGCAAAGTTCGTGGTCACCTGCACAGCCTGAATGTCATGATTCAGAAATGGCTGCTTGCCACAAGCACCCAGGGGGAGCAGGGGAGGGCGGGAGGCTTCGGGGGGCAGCTGCCTGCCAAGATGGACACGTGAGGCCGAGCACTGAAGTGGGTCGAGGCTCAGGTGCGCCACAAGCAACACTACTCCCCCCACACACACACTGGACAGCTGCCCCATAACTAGCAAGCAGAAGTCAGACTTGCTGGAGCCAAGAGAAGGAAGTCCGAAGGTGCTGGCCTCAACAGCTGTCAGAAGAAGAATTATGGATAGAGGGATGAGAGCTTGAAGCTCCAGCACACAATTTTTTATTCCATTTATTAAAACATTCCTTACTTTTTTTGCTCAAGGGACCCCCTCCAAGCAGCTACCAAATATAAACCAAATGCTAAAAAAAACCCCAATGACATCAACAACACAAGAAAAACACACACAAAACCACTGAAAAACAGTAAATGACAGCAGCGAGAAAGCCCCAAACAAAATGTATCCCAGAACAAGGAATTTTTGTTTTAAAACATTAATTTTATTTATTTATTCTCAGAGTTGGAAGGGACCACCAAGGTCATCTAGTCCAACCCCCTGCCCAAGCAGAAGCTACTACTGTAATACCCCTGACAAGTAGGTATCTGGTCTCAGGAGGGAGACTGGTCAATGACAGGCTATCATGGGGAGGGGAGGGCAATGAAGCTCCTGAGGCAGCGAGTTCCCAAGTCAGAGAGCCACTACTACAAAGGCCCTGCCTCACATACCCTCCCATCCATCCTCAGATAGAGGTGGGACAGAGAGCATGGTCTTAGCCAAAAGATCTCAGTGCATGGGCAGGTGTGGAGGGAAAGGGGCAGCCCCTTCCCAAACAGCCTTCAGCTGTGCATTGCAATGAATCAGAATCATAGAGTTAGAAGGGACCGCCAGGGGTCATCTAGTCCAACCCCCTGCACAATGCAGGAAATTCACAATTACCTCCCCCCCACACCCCCAGTGACCCTGCTCCATGCCCAGAAGATGGCCAAGGTGCCCCCCCTCTCAACGAACACAAGCCAGCTGCACACCTTGGGTATGTGGGGTGCTTCAGGCAGTGCCAGCCTGTAAAGGGATATGTGGTAAGCTTCCTGTAGCACACATGGAATGATCAAGGTGCCGCCCCCCAGCAATGAGGCTTGAGCTCCCCCACACTATAAGAGGGGGGGCAATGGGGAGAGACAGAGAGACCGCCGGCAACACTGAGGAGCCCAAAAGAGAAAACCTCTGTGGCCTCCCTCCTCCCCTGCGCCAGGTTCCGCCCCCAGTCGGGACAGCACAAATCCAGATGTTTCTGTAGCAAAGGATGTTATTAAAAGCAGTGATGAAAATCGCCCTCCATCCCAGGAACGCACCGAAAACAAAGAGTGGAGGAAGAGTCACGGGGTCATTCTTTGAAGTTGGCTGCTGATTGTCTTCGCCTTTAAGAATCACACTAATAAAACCGAAGATAAGATTCTGCTGTTTGGAGATGAATCTTCTACTCTTGGTAACTCCAGCCCTGAAGGACAGGCTAGTTGGGAGATTTATTGGGTACAATTTTTAATTTTAGTCCAGCCTTCCTCTAAGTAGCTCAGCGAAGCACACGTGGCTGTCCCCTCCTCCATTTTATCCTCTCAGCAACCCTGCGAGGTAGGTGCCTGGACCTAGTTCACGAAACAAATTTAATGGAAAGCTGGGATTTGAGCCCAAGGTCTCCCCGGTCCTGTCCCAATGCTGTAAACCAGGGGTCCCCAACCTTTCCGAACCTGCAGGGCATCTTTTAAATGCTGACACAAAGTAATGGGCGCAACCAAAAAATCCCTTCCATAGGAGGTGGAGCCGAAAACAAAATGTCAGGGAGTGAGGTTATTATGCACGACTCTCATAGTAACTCTTCGACATTTTAGGAAGATGTTCTGCTTAACAGGATGCCTTTTACTCTGCACAGCCAATCAGGAGCTCCACCTGGCCCTGCTCACTTCCTAAAAGCACTTGGCAGGTGCCAGGGAAGGTGTTGGTAGACTCTGTGGTGTGCCCAGGCACCACGGTAGGGACCCTTGCTAAACCATTCCACCACACTGGCTGGCGTAGTGGTTAAGAGCGGTGCTTTGGAGCAGTGGACTCTGATTTGGAGAACCGGGTTTGATTCCCCACTCCTCCACATGAGTGGCGGAGGCTAATCTGGTGAACCGGGTTGGTTTCCCCTCTCCTACACATGGAGCCAGCTGGGTGACCTTGGGCTAGTCACAGCTCTCTTAGAGCTCTCTCGGTCTCACCTACCTCCCAGGGTGTCTGTTGTGGGGAGGGGAAGGGAAGGTGATTGTAAGCCGGTTTGATTCTGCCTTAAGTGGAAGAGAAAGTCGGCATATAAGAAACCAACTCTTCTTGTTCTTCTTCACAAGGAGCATCCAGCCCAGTGGAGAAAGGTCTTCCTTCCAGAAGCAGCTTCCTTTCCTGATTCTCCCCCACTCCCCGTGCAAAAAGACTTTGAGCTGCAGGCCCGCAGAGGTCCGCTTTGAGGGAAGAGCGGAGGACCCCCGTGTCAATCCGGGCTGCCATTCTGCAAGGGAACGGAGGGCTCCATCCAGCCCAGCGCAGAAAACAAACAGAGGCCGCTTGCCAAGAGTTACACGCAGCAGGGGAAAGCCAACGACCTGACCTCTCCGATGGAAAGAACTCTGCCCAAACACAGACTTCACGGGGGCCGCCGTTGCCCAGGGTGGAATGTTTATACAAACGGAGGAGGATGGAAAAAAGAAAGAGGGGAGACCCCAAACAGAAACCATTTTTTAAAAAAAGATTCCTGCTCTGCAACTCAGATGATCAGAAACCATGGGCAAACATGGGGCGTGCACAAAGGGCGGGCTCTCAGTCGAGCTCATCAGGTGACCTGCGGAGGAAAACTGAAGGAAGGTGGTCTCCTGGACAGAGCTCTTCCATGGAGAAGAGTGGGCTTCGATGGTCAGCCAGGAAAGTAGAGAGAAAAATTTAGGATGCAGAGGCGCATGCGGTCAAAACAAACAAATGCACACTTCCCCCTTGTTCCCTTCTCCAAACCCCATCAGATTTTTTTTTTAAATCTGTTTTCTGTTCCATCACAACTTTCCAAGGAAGGATTTGGTACTGCATAGTTTCCGGCTTCTTCCTGCAGCCTTGAAAAGTGACTTTTCTTTGCCTAAGAACTGTGTACAAACAGAGCCTTGGGGGCCATGAAAAGGCACCTAAATCATTCAGACCACTGAATGCAAAAAAGAGAAGTCCATAAAAAGGAGGGGCCTTGGCTCAGGGGTAGAGCCTCTGCTTGACATGCAGAAGGTCCCAGGTTCAATTCCTGGCAGCATCTCCAGTTAAAGGGACTAGGCAAGTAGGTGATGTGAAAGACCCCCTGCCTGAGACCCTGGAGAGCTGCTGCCCGTCTGAGTAGACAGTACTGACTTTGATGGACCGAGGGTCTGATTCAGTAGAAGGCAGCTTCATGTGTTCAAAATGAGATGGGCCTTGGCCAGCTAATGCAGGAGATGAAAGCAGAATGAGCCGGGGGCTCATCTGAACAGAGACAGAGCAAATCGGGACAATCCTCACGGCGTACCCATTTATAAAACAACTGGATGGCTCTGGGGACCTGAACACTCCCTCTGTCCTTTCCCCCATGAATTCAGCTACCACTGGGAACAAACCAGAGGCAAGAAACTTCCTCTTGATTGACTGAATACCTCCCTTGGCAACATAACCCTTTGCAGCACAGACTCTGCCCCCGACAACAACAGCAGCAAATACAGATTTACTCTGATGTAGAGCCCATCTAGGGTTGCCAACCTCCAGGTACTAGCTGGAGATCTCCTGCTATTAAAACTGATCTCCAGCTGATAGAGATCAGTTCCCCTGGAGAAAATGGCAGCTTTGGGAATTGGACTCTATTGCGCTGAAGTCCCTCTCCTCCTCAAACCCCGCCCTCCTCAGGCTCCACCCCAAATAGCTCCAGGTATTTCCCAACCTGGAGCTGGCAACCCTAAGCCCATCCTGTCCCAAGGGCTCAAGGCTGTTTTCTAGGATTAGACACAAACTGCTTGCCAGACTGAACCAGGCAAGCAAATACTTCAGGGATTTGTTCCCGTCTGTATCAAAGAGCACCAGAAATGGCTCTTAGGGGAGCATCCAGTGAGTAAAGCTTCTTGTGGTCAATGGTGGCCCTGACCTGGATGGCCTGATCTCATCAGTAAGCTGGGTTGGCTCTGGTTAGCACTTGGATGGGAAGTCCAAGGTTGCTCCGCAGAGGCAGGCAATGGCAAACCCCCTCTGTACACCTTGCCTTGAAAACCTTACGGGGTGCCATAAGTAGGCTGCAACTGGGCGGCACTTCCTGCCACCATCACCACCAGTCAGTGATGCCCTGACATTTCTGGCCCAGGAGCTTCTGTTCTGGGTCACGTAACTCAATCCACGCCAAGAACCCTTCCTAGGACCCACCCTGCAGGAGTCAACCAGGACTTTCCACAAGACAATTTCCCCAGCACACGCGAAGGGCTGGAAGGGGCAGAACAAGAAAACTAAGTGGAACCATGTGAATGAAGCTGGGAGAAGCAAAAAGAAACAAAAGTCCCGTGACATTTTACATTTATTTCAATAGGAGCTTGCGTGATAGACTAACCCCTCTGGGAGTAGCAAGTCCCAGCCAGCTGCCATTTTTAAAAGGAATCATAGAGTTGGAAGGGACCACCAGGGTCATCTAGTCCAACCCCCTGCACAATGCAGGAAATTCACAACTACCTCCCCCCCCACACACACACCCAGTGACCCCTACTCCATGCCCAGAAGATGGCCAAGATGCCCTCCTTCTCATGATCTGCCTAAGGTCATAGAATCAGCATTGCTGACAGGTGGCCATCTAATCTCTTCTTTAAAACCTCCAGGGAAGGAGAGCTCACCACCTCCCGAGGAAGCCTGTTCCACTGAGGAGCTCCATTAAAAATATTGATAGCAATGTGCATCTTGCACACGTCCGACGGCATGCGCTCTCCTTCTCTGGACAGGCTCACCTAGTCAGGCAAAAAGGGGTGGAGAAGGAGGGTAATCAGCTCGGCTTAAGGGACCACCCATCTGCCCCTGCTCGAACTGCAGACAGCCCCACTGAAGGTGTTAGGCACCCCCCCCCATTCCGTCTGACCAGTCCAGACCTTCCTTCTGGGAAGGAATGAGATTGGTCTCCGGTTACATTAAAAAGTAATGCAACAATCGCAGCCACGGACATCCTCCTGTGAGGACAGAAGAGTTAATTCTCCAGTCACTTTTGGAGTCTGGTTACACACCGGACAAATATAGATACATATATTAGGACTCCTCTGCAGAATTAGAAATGGGTGCAACTATGATTCTAACTGGAAGGAGCGCATCCACTTACAGAGTAATGCCACTTGGCAGCTGGAAAGAACAACAAAACGAATCAGAGAGAAGATTTTTGCCTAAGAATTCTCACGCCTGCATAATCTGAATCCAAAACAGCCTCATGCAAGCCAGAGACACAGAAGACCTCATTGGGGGTGGGGTGGGGAGACGCACGCTGGCTGGATCCTCATTGCTCAGCACCAGTTTTTTAAACAATAATGAGCCATGCTCTCCTTATTAGGGGCTGGCACCATTGAAAGTCCAAGGACACATCTGGATACTTTTGCTTGGCCTGTCGATGAGCAGAGAGTAAATTGAAGGGGGGCTGTTTGTTTTATGAACTGGATGCAGAGCATGTGTTCTGCCCCCAGAAAGAGGATTGGACCCACAAGGGTGTGTATCAGGAAGAACAACAAGAAGAAGAACAATGAGGAGGAGGTCTTCCACATCACCTCCTACTACCTGATCCTTTGAACAAGAGATGTTGGGGATTGAACCTGGGACCTTCTGCATGCCAAGCAGACGCTCTACCGCTGTGCCACATCCCCTCCCTTGCATTTGTGTACCGAGAAGACTGCCTCAATATTTGAAACAAAGAGTTAAGTCTTGGGAAAGGAGTCCTGCCCCACACCCACCATAACATTTTAATATCTGAGGCACCCATGGGGGTGTGTCAGCACCCCGGAAGACAGAGGCTGCAATGTCATAGAATCATAGAGTTGGAAGGGACCACCAGGGACATCTAGTCCAACCCCCTGCACAATGCAGTAAAGTCACAACTACCTCCCCCCCACATCAGTTCTCTATGATGTTTTGAGTAACCGTGAATTTCATCCCTTTCTTCCATAAATTTCCCCAATTTTCCAGTGGACTATTTTCTTCAAAAATTTCCATCCACTTGATTACACAAGTTTTTATCTGTTCTGCTTCTGTGTTGTATTTTAGAAGTAGTTTGTATATTTTACCCAACAGGTGCTCTTCGGATTTTATTATTATTTTCTCAAATTCTGTTTCTTCTTTCCACTTCCCTGCTATCATGCAATCACTTTTAAGTCTTGATATCAGTTGGTAATGAGAAAACCAGCTAAGTTTAGGATTTAATATTGCTACCTCTTGCCATGTTTTTATCTTTCCATTTTTGTGCAATAAATCTTGGTACCTGATATGCCCAAATTCTTTTCTTTCATTGTTATTTCCATAAGCATTGTAAGGAGCCATTAATAAAGGAGTGGGACTGAGTCTGTGTTTGTTCTTATTCCATATCCGATTTAAGCTTTCACCAATAGGATGTGGAAGATAGTGTTTCATTTCCTTTGTTACATTTTAAATCCATAATAACCGACGGAGTCCACAATTAAGCTCAGCTTGTTCCACTTTCAGATTCCTAGTATCTGGGGTTACAATCCAATCCCTGATCCAGACAAACCCTGCTGCATAACAGTAAAGTTTTAAAGTCGGGACTGCCAGTCCTCCTCTGTTTTTTTCATCCTGCATGCATTTGAATTTTATTCTTGGTTTTTTTCCTGCCCATATGTATTTGTTGATTTTTTGCTGCCAGGGTTCCTGTTGTCTTATCACTAATAGTAATAGGTATAGTTTGGAAAAGAAAGTTTATTCTGGGGAGCACGTTCATTTTAACTGTTGCTATCCTCCCCATCCAAGATGTTTGTAGTTTGGACCATCTTTGTAAATCTTTAGAAATATTTTGCCAGACTTTCTCGTAATTTAAATCAAAGGTTCCCATTTTTTCTAGGGATATATATTCCAAGGTATCTAATTGGGTCTTTGGTTATTTTACATCCTGATTTGTTTTCTACTTCTACCTCCTCGGGAGAAAGAGATTCCAGAGATATCTTCGTTTTTATTTTATTGATTCTATATCCTGACATTGATCCATAGTTCAATATCTCTTCCATTAGATATCCTAATCGTTTATGTGGCTCAAAGATTGTTAACAGTACATCGTCTGCACAACTTCGCATTTTGAACTCTTCTTCTCCTATGATCAAACCTTTAATTTTAGGGTTTTTCTGTATTTTATTAGCTAAGATTTCAAGAGCTAGATTAAAAAGTAGAGGAGAAAGAAGACACCCCTGCCTTGTACCTTTCTCGATTGTTATGTTTTCTGTTATTCTTCCATTTATTAATAATTTTGCTGTCTGGCTACTACAGATGCTAGATACCCATTTGGTAAAGTTTCCATTTCCAATAAAACTTTGGAGGACCTGAGCCATGAATTCCCATGAAATATTGTCGAACGCCTTTTCGGCATCAACAAAGATGAATGCAAATTTTTCAGCCTGGTGCCAGACCACCTCTCTTGCATTAAGTATGAATCTTATGTTCTCTCTCATGTTTCTTTTTGGCATGAAGCCGGTTTGGTCTTCATGAATCAAATTAGCTGCACAGTATTTTAGTCTATTGGTAAGGATTGAGGTGAATATTTTATAGTCTGTGTTGAAATCGGCCTGTAGGAAGATGGCAAGGTCAAATCGTTACCTTCCTTCGGGATAAGTGTAATAAATGCTTCTTGCCAGGAATCTGGGATGATTTTTAGTGGTTAGTATTTTATTCATTATTGTTTGTAATGGTGATGTAACCTGTTCTATGAAGCATTTGTAATATTTAGCTGTGATACCGTCGGGACCAGGTGCCTTCCCCGGTTTTAAATTCTTTATCGCCTGGATCACTTCTTCTTGTGTAATCTCTTGATTTAGAACATTTTCTTCATCTTCTGAGAGTTTATTTAAGTGACTTCTTTGTATATATTCTCTTATTTTACTTCTGCGTCTCTCCTGCCCCTTGGTTTTGTATAGTTTTCCAAAGTAGTCATGAAAGCACTCTAATACTTCGGATTCTTTATAGGTTAATTTTCCGTTTATTTTAGCCTTTGGGATTATTCCCTGTTGAGTTTCTTTTTTAAGTATATGAGCAAGAAATTTACCCGGTTTGTTTGCATGTTGGAAAAAATGTTGTCTTGCGAATATCAGTGTTTTTTTCCATTTCTTCTATCTGGAGCTGCTCTATTTCCTTACGAATTAGTTATTTGATGTTGTTTCTCTGATTCTCAGTTTCTGTTGAAATGCTGTCATTTTCCTTTGTTTTTTTTTTATACTTGCATTAAGGGCTATAAAAACTCCCCGCATATATGCTTTACTGCAGTCCCAAACCATTGTATTGCTTACTTCAGGTGTCTGATTTACACAAAAAATTCTTTAAGCTCTTTACGACATTTTTCAATATCCGATTGTTTATACAAAATATTTTCATTTAATCTCCATCGAAATAGACCAGTTCTTGCCCATTTCCATTTAATTTTGACTGGGTTATGATCGGCATATGTTTTTGCCAGAATCTTAATGTGTTCTAAGTTTTTATTTGAAGTTGAGGAGATCCAGCATGGATCAATCTGAGAATACGTTTTATGCCGATCTGAGTAGAAGGTATAATCTTTAACAGTAGGATTTTTAGTCCTCCATACATCTTGCAGATCCAGGTCTTTCATGAAACAATATACATTTCTAGGGAGCCTTCCCCCCTTATAGTTCTTTGAACTGTCCAATTTGGGGTCAAAGACCCCATTCATATCTCCCATAATTACGATTTCATATTCTTGAAATTCTTCTAAAACTGAGAAAAAGGAATTTAAAAATTTCTCCTTGGCATTATTAGGTGCATATATAGATGCAAGTATCACATGTGCCCCCGTTCACAATTGTATTTTAAGTATTAGGAATCTACCCTCTACGTCTGCCTGTTTTTCAACCACGATAATGTTGGGGTCCTTGATATAGATTGCAATACCTTTTGTTTTGTGACCGCTGATGACGTGTACACCTGACCAAGTTTTTTCTCTCTTAACAAATATGTATGTTTCTTTTATGGGTTTTAAATATTGGTTTCTTGAATACAAACGATATTGGCATCGTTTTTCTTAATATTATGAGAAGTCTTCTTTCTTTCCTTTACTGTGTTTAAACCATTTATATTAATTGAGATTCTTTTCAGACTGTCCATTTCTTTTCTTTTCTTTTCTTTAAAGACCAGCAGCCCCTCCTAATTTGTCTTCTTCTATACTGGGGGTAGATTGTTCAGTTGAGTTATCTTCTCCATTTTTATTTCGATCTTTAAATTCTTTAAATTCTTGTGACAATATTTTCCCCCCGAGGATTACCGCTTCTTCGATACACCTAATAATTTTTCTTCCTATAGGTAATTGTATATTGAGAATGTACGGACCACTCCACCTATAACTAATTCCTCTTTCACGTAGTAACTTTCTAAGTGAGTCATAGTCTTTTCTCTTTTTTTTCACCATAGGTGGTAGGTCTGGAAATATTGAAATCTCTTTCTCTTTGTACTTTAATGGTTTTTGCCTGGTTTGCAAAGACACGCACAGAGATGGAAACTCTTCTGATTTAATTTTAACCCGTTGGTTCTGGTCCGACCTTCTGGGGCAGGGCGCTGGTAACAATTTTGCTGCTAAACAAGCTGGGACGGAGCCAAAGCCTCTCCCTTGGCCACACAGGACAACGGGAGGTCAAGCATGTTTGTCCTGTAACACAGCAGTTCCGCTCGTGTGTTGCTGGGTGCAGCTCCTGCCCGCCAGGAAGGCCTCTTATAGCCCAACCCCCAGAGGGCAGCTGCAGTTCAAAATAGACTCTGGCCAGCTCAGTCGGGAGTCCTGCCAGGGGCTGCTAAAGACGCCGGCCTCCCCACAGGCATTCACACCGACCGGTTCCTCCCTGGGGAGCTCTGCTAGCTGCCACTGCTCTTTTACCCATCGGCTATTGGCAGGGCAACACTAAGGACACTTTCCTGGGAGTAAGAACCAGCGGATGGGCCTGAGTAGGATTCTGAGTGGATCAGCTCAGGACGGCTCCCTTGGCCACAGAGCTGGAAGCCAAAGGGCAGAGATTTGGGGTGCTGACCCACCCCACAAGCAATGTCATCCTGTCGGCCGTGGGATTTTGCTTGTCTGCTTTGATTTTTCTGCTCTCCATTCTAATCGTTAATTTCCCAAGCCAAATTGTCAGGATTGAGGAACAGGAGCCTCAAGAGGGTTAGATGGGAAACAAATTTTAAAAACTTAGAATCATAGAATCATAGAGTTGGAAGGGACCACCAGGGTCATCTCGTCCAACCTCCTGCCCAATGCAGGAAATTCACAACTACTTCTCCCACACACACACAGTGACCCCCTACTCCATGACCAGAAGATGGCCAAGATGCCCTCCCTCCCTCTCATCATCTGCCTAAAGTCCCGGGGAATCCTGGCTGCCTGCTTCCAGCACGCCAGTGTGATACGTTTTTTAAGAATCATAGAATCATAAAGTTGGAAGGGACCACCAGGGGCATCTAGTCCAACCCCCTGCACAATGCAGGAAATTCACAACTACCTCCCCCCACGCACACCCAGTGGCCCATACTTCATGCCCAGAAGATGGCCAAGGTGCCCTCCCTCTCATCATCTGCCTAAGGTCATGGATCAGCATTGCTGACAGATGGCCATCTAGCCTCTGCTTAAAAACCTCCAGGGAAGGAGAGCCCTCCACCTCCCAAGGAAGCCTGTTCCACAGAGGAACCGCTCTGTCAAAAAAATCTTCCTAATATCTAGACAGAAAGTCTTTTGATTTAATTTCAACTTAATTGGACCGGAAAGAGTTACGTCATTTTGCCCAGCTGTCCAGGAGAACTGACTAGCAGCAAAGGGTTTGGCCCAAGATTTCAGAGCCAACCCAGAGACCCATTATTTTGGGGTGGGGGAGAAGAAGGCCGGGCCTCCCAGGACAATTTGCCAGGCTTCCTCCCCACGGTGGCCGCCTTCTCACCGCAAGAACCCCAGAAGTTGCCAACCAGGTCTACCTCAAACTCTGCCCCCCTCCCCACCCATCTGCAACAAAACCCCATTGTAATGCAGAGCAGGGAAATTGGCTGCAGGGCAGAACGCAGCCATGGGATGCTTCCAATGGAGCAGACGCTGGAGGTTATCTGCCCCCTTGCCAGCCATTCAGTACCAAACCACAACACACACACACACCAGCCTTTGTGGGACTCTTGTGATTCTGACATGAACGCATGAAGTTGCCTTATAGTGAATCAGACCCTCCGACCATCAAGGTCAGTATTGTTTACTCAGACTGGCAGCGGCTCTCCAAGGTCTCAGGCAGAAGCCTTTCACATCACCTACCTGCCTAGTCCCTTTAACTGGAGATGCCGGGGACTGAACCTGGGACCTTCTGCATGCCAAGCAGATGCTCTCCCACTGAGCCACGGCCCCTCCCCAACCTTCTCAACAGAGTGCCTTTCTGTAGCACCGCAGAACTGCCCCATCGGGCAGATCTGTGGGAGGTTCCCCCTCTCCATCCAGGCCGGGTTCCTGAGCGCCACCAGACACAAGGACAGAACCAGAAAAACAGCACATTGCTGAAGCAAGAGGCGCACATGTGGAGATGGGGTGTGGGGTGGTGGTGAGGGAAAAGCTGTCACCGAAATCTGCGTTTGATCTTGTGGCAGGCCGGGCCCCACAGCTCCACTCAAGGCACAACTCAGGCAGCCACCTGTTGTGCAAGAAACCTGCCCCATGACAACCATGCTCGACATGACCTCTGTTTCGGCCGCTGGACAGTTGCCAGACCCTGAAAATCTTGAGACAGTCTGACCCCTCTTAATCCCCTTCGGTGCAAAGAGCACAACCACGGCCTCTCCCTCAGCATTGCCCAATCCAGCCAAGTCAGAGAGATGTCAAAAACCCAAGTTTAGCTGTGCAAAGACCAGCCTGTACAAATCTGGCACACTTGGGAAGCGAGGGGGCGTCAGGGAAGTCGTATTTTAACCGCAGCAAACTTGGTCCCGAATCCCGGACAATAAAAACAAGCTGGTGCTTGTTACGACGGCTCCCAAGGATGTGAGCTACACTAGAGTTGTTTCAGCAACTCCGAGCAGCCCATCCGCCTGCAGAGAAGCAGAAATTCTTTCTCCAGGTCCTGCCTCAACATCTCCACCCCCAGCCACACGACCATCCCGGTGCTGCCGAATTACACAGTGCCCCGCGCAGGTTTGTCAAGGGCAGCATGGCAGGCAGGGCACAGCAGGGGAACCACCATGGTCACGTCCATGCCAAAGAGAGCCAGCGTGGTGTAGTGGTTAAGAGCGGTGGTTTGGCGTGGTGGACTCTGATCTGGAGAACCGGGTTCGATTCCCCACTCCTCCACATGAGCAGCAGAGGCTAATCTGGTGAACTGGATTTGTTTCCCCACTCCTGCACACGAAGCCAGCTGGGTGACCTTGGGCTAGTCACACTCTCTCAGCCCCACGTATCTCACAGGGTGTCTGTTGTGGGGAGGGGAGAGTGATTGTAAGCTGGTTTGAGTCTCCCTTAAGTGGTAGAGAAAGTCGGCATATAAAAACCAACTCCTACTCCTCCTTCCTTGCCCTGGTGGAAGTTTTAATCTCCAAAGATGAACACAAATTCAAGATGGTCCTCCATCACCTCGGCCTGGAGGATCATGGCTTGATGTTATTTCTGACAAGGACTGATGACCCACATTCTCCGCTCAAGGTGGCTCAGTTTAGACAATCCTGCCAGCCACAGCTTGCCACGGCATCCGAAGCAGCAAACCACAGCGGGCGCGTGCCCTCCACGGCCACAACCTGAAACCTCCATTTGTTGAAGTGGAGCTGCAGACTGGAGGGGAGGAGGGAAAGTGGGAGTCCCAGAGCTCAGTCAGGATCCCCCAACTACCTTTTGGACAATTGTCTGAATGGAGCAAACCACAACTAAAGTCAAGGGCCATAGACTCAACCGGAAGCCGCAGCTCCAACACACGAAGCTGCGTTATTTTGAATCAGACCATCAGTACACCAAGGTCAGACTTGTCTACTCAGACTAGCAACGGCTCTCCAGGGTCTCAGGCAGAGGTCTTTCCCATCACCTACTGCCTGGTCCTTTACACTGGAGATGCTGGGGATTGCACGCCAACCAGATGCTCAATCACTGAGCCACGGCCCTTCCGGTTTGCTTGCTCCAGTGCAGGTATCCGCTGGAGTGCAAATGCACCTTGCTCCCAGAGCCTAAAAAACAAACAAACTGCTTTCTTGGAGCACTGACTGTACTGGCAAAGCAATTAAACAACCTAGAACTAAGGATCCGGGCTCAGAACACCCGGATTTGCCCTGCCGCTGAACTTTTGCACCTTCCCTCCTCGTGACGGGGCCCAACCTGGTGCTCACTGCTGCAGACAAACCAGCTGGAGGAAGCTGGAGTCAGGATTCCTTTCTTGTGCAACCACACTGCAGCCTCCGTGGATGGAGGGCCCAAATTAAACTTCACCCCTCCCCTGTCCCCTTCCCCACCCAAGCAGAAGACAGCCCTGGGCCATCGTTTCACATTGCCACACTGCTCAGAAAAAGACAGAGACACTAGCCCTGGTCGCACGTTACCATGAACTCATCCCGCATGCAGGTTTGTACATCTGTTTGTAAGAAAGAGCCAATGCACACTCGTTGTATAAAGAAAACCGAGGACCAGTTCCAGGATAAGGTAAAAGGTAAAGGTCCCCTGTGCAAGCACCGGGTCATTCCTGACCCATGAGGTGACGTCACATCCCGACGTTTACTAGGCAGACTTGGTTTACGGGGTGGTTTGCCAGTGCCTTCCCCAGTCATCTTCCCTTTACCCCCAGCAGGCTGGGTGCTCATTTTGCCGACCTTGGATGGATGGAAGGCTGAGTCAAACTTGAGCCGGCTACCTGAAACCGACTTCCGTCGGGATCGAACTCAGGTTGTGAGCAGAGCTTGGACTGCAGTACTGCAGCTTACCACTCTGCGCCATGGGGCTCCAGGATAAACATGGGGTTTAAAGCACACATTCAGGTGTACGTGTGTTAAATGTAACGTGAGAATTACTCAACACATGGATAAAGAAAAATGAAGCGCACACAGATTTGTACATGTAATCGCTGTAACTTGTAAAGTGAAGTTGGTCAGGTGGACGGGAATTCTCAGGCAGAAAGGGGACAAGTTCCCTTCTTCTTTGTGGTGGCCCCTTGGCTACAGAATGCCCTCCTCAGGATCCTTTCTCGGGATCCCAACTTACTGTCCTTCCAATGTCAAATTAAGGCCTTTTCAAATTGCTGAGCATTATTGTTCAAAGCATTTGAGTGAGGCCTTTATTCACTGGGCTCATTTATATTTTTTTAAGCTGCTATTTTTAATCATTTTTACTGCTGGTTTTCAGATTGGCTTTTACATACTGCAGTCTTAGTCCTACTTTTAGACTGTTTGCTTTTAAGGTTTTGTACTTTATTGTATTCAGCTCTTCAGGGTTTTTTTTAAATCCAGAATGCAGAAATATAAACATTTTAAACAAACAAAGATGGGCTGCTTCAGAGACACAGGATGTTAGTCGGTGTGGAGGCGCATGCCAGAATGCCCCCCTTGAGACCGATTACGCGGATCTTGTTCTCAAAAATGGCAACGGAGACGGCAAATTGGTGTCTGGGCGGCACCATCTCAGACTGCCAGTGGGGAATTGCCCCTTCATTAAAACAAAACAAAACAAAAGTTCTTCTAGAGAACTAGCACATCAGGAAGAAGGTGAGGCTACAATCTCTATCCCTGATGAATTAGACTTCTAAGTGCAGAGAAAGCGGTGGTTGTACTGAGCAACTCTCCAACACGTGTGCTCTCACATGCAGTATGAAGGGCTCCATGCTGACTCCCTCACCTGCCAGGGAGCCAGCTCTCAGGGGATCCAGGGCTTCAAGGGGCAACCTCGGGGCCTGAGGAAGCTGGCCCTTTGATCTGGTTCAGACCTACAAGATGGTAGAAACAGCTGTGCCTCATCAGGCCGTAGGGGAGGGCCTGTAGTTTGGAAGGCTCTCCTGTGTGGACGACTCCCCGCATGCAGAAAACCAGCATAGCAAGCAAAGAGAAGTAGTGGACGAAGCTTTCTCCCTGCTGTGCTAACTTTCCATTCACAGGGAGCTTTCGTGCAAAGAAGCATCCAAAACTGGAACTCACCACCTGCAGTTTATACCACCACCTGCTTTTCCTGGATACATGAACCAGGCAGATATAAGGCGGCAGTCGATCCCACGAGGCTTTTTTGGCCTCCAAATCAGAGAATCTATCACCTATGGAAGCTCACCAGATTCAGGCTCTTGGCTTTCTAAGAGGGCTTTTAAAGACTTGCTTGTTTAATCACGTTCTTTTATTAAACATTGCTATTTGCTTTTATGGCATGCTGTAAAATTTGCTTTTTCTGCTTATTGTCCCCTTCAGATATTTTGGGCTGATGTTCAAAGTTGCATCTTGGCTTCATTTTTGCTCTCTGAAAGACAGGACATTCATTCTCTAAATAAATAAACCACAGGGAGCAGCTGAAGGCCAACGGGATGAGCGGTGGCAAGAGGATGCCCTGGCCTGTTCTCTGTCATGAACTCATGAGGTGGCTGGAGGCAAGCCCCTGACGCCCCGCTGCTCCCTCCAAGCTGTAACTATGAGACTTATAACACTGTCCTACTCTGCAGGGCTGTTGCAAGAATTACCACAACAAAATGCCTGAAGCTTTCTGAACGCTGTAAGCACTACACAAATGTTAAGTATTATTATTATTTCCTATTAATGAGAGGAAGCTGGACTTCCAGTCTTGCCAGCTGGGGCAGAAAATGCCACATCTCTAAATCTGGGCTGCAGAGCCCCTGGGCAGGGGCAGACACAGCCGCTGGTGGTCTCGGCCCAATCCTGAGATGCATCAGAAAGAACGCAAGGCCACAGAGCGGGGTGGGGGTTAAAAACCACCGCTTGGGACCAGCGGTTGGAAGCGAAAGCTGGTTGATAAATTCTGCTTCAGACTTCTCAAACTGGTGTCTTCTTCTCAGATTTCCTTGTTGAAACAGGAGAAGAGAAAAGGAGAAGCCACCCAAGGGCTGTGGACTGGCTTGGCTTCAAACCACACAGCCGACTTCACTCAGCTGTTCACGAATTCCAGGCTGATCCCCGGTGCTGTTCTCCAGGAGGCCGCATGATGAGGGAAAGCCGTGCCCTAAAGGCAGACAGGGGCTTCTCCTTTGAGCGGACTGAGCAGAGAGACGGGGCAATGCCACCTCTGGTCCTGATGATCAAGGAGGAAAGAGTAAAAGTGTGATGGGCAGGAGAGCAATCCTACTGAGAAAGACCTTTTACTCTCTCTTCACATAAACACATGAAGTTGCCTTATACTGAATCAGACCCGTGGTCCATCAAAGTCAGTATTGTCTACTCAGACCGGCAGTGGCTCTCCAGGGTCTCAGGCAAGGGTCTTTCACATCACCTACTTGCCTAGTCCCTATAACTGGAAATGCCGGCGACTGAACCTGGGACCTTCTGCATGCCAAGCAGATGCTCTACAAACTGAGCCACAGCCGACCCCAGATTGTCATGCTCGAATGCAGACACACGGCTGCACTACAGGGTTGGTTCCAGGTTTGGGGTTTTTTATGGGAACACGCCGTCCTCCTGCAGGGCTGGCTGAGACACAGCGAAGGCACGGAAGGGTCCAGACTCACCACCCAGAGAGAAACGGCAGGCGACAGCCTCCAACGCAGAATCTCCCTCGTGGGTACATCAGAGTTGCAACTCCCATTTTTCAACAAGGAAATCTGAGAAGGTGTGTGAGAAGCCTGAAGCAGAATTTATCAACCAGCTTGACTGTACTAGGTTTGGCCTCATCTGGGACAAGAGACTCCTCTCCCAGGACAAGTACTAAATTACTTCAGCAAATCTACCCTGATGGTGTTTTCACCACTTGCTGTTTTGACTGGTCACGCACTTACATTGAACTTGCCACAGAGATGGCGTGCGCTTTACTGCCTCCCCCCTACCACAGCCCCCAGGGCTACACATAATACATTGGC
This sequence comes from Euleptes europaea, assembly GCF_029931775.1. Taxonomy (NCBI): domain Eukaryota; kingdom Metazoa; phylum Chordata; class Lepidosauria; order Squamata; family Sphaerodactylidae; genus Euleptes; species Euleptes europaea. Next base: position 49,894,401 of record NC_079328.1, read on the forward strand.
ATTTTAAGGTAACATTTGATTCATCTGATGCACAAAACCTGCAGCCACACTGAAGTGTGGCTTCCAGGATGTTTTGGCTTCCATGACAGGACCATGTTAAGGCAGGGCCTGGCCCCCTTCACCGTCCTCCTGACAAGCAAGGACCAGCCCTTCTCAAATGGGCCTTCGCCCGCAGTGTGAGCAGTCCACTCCATGGGCCAGGACAAGGGGGTGAAGTCCAGCCTTCTCCTCTTCCGCCTCCCCCAAAAGCGTGCGCCACAGAGCATTTTGCTTGCGACCACGGGACACGTCTTTCAGCCCTGCTGCTGCCTGCTTCCCTGCCATCCCCTGACCGAGAAATCTGTTTGGAGGCAGCAATGATCCAGATGAAAAACCAATTTGGTGCTAATTAAAAGAAGGAGGGAGAGCTCTGCAAAAAAAAAACCTATCCGCCCCCCCCCCCATGCCATGCCAAGCAATGTTATTAGGGAGAAGAAAGGGAAAAGGCCACTGCCTAGATTTCCGTTTACTGGGGGGGGGGGAATAATAATCACAAAGGCCATTTCACCCAGGGCATCCTGTTTTTATGGAAAATTAATTGGATTTTTGAGTTGCAGGCATCCCTTCATAGTCCCAGGGGATGAGGGAGGACTAAGAGACCCCAGAACAGGCAGGAGCCGAGGCCAGGGCCACGGGATTTTAAAGCTGAGCTGCTTGCAAAACAGGGCTGGCCACAGGAAAGCCGGCACGGCCCAGCCTGCCTCAGCAGCAGCAACAAAAAGCTCTTTCCTCTGAGGTGGAGCGGCTGCTACTATGGGGAGAAAGTGCAAAGGGGTGGAGAAGCCCAGGTGGAAGAGAGAGGCTGCATGGCCCAGTGGGTAAAGCATCAGCAGGGACTTTTAGGGGAGGGGCTGTGGCTCAGTGGTAGAGCATCTGCTTGGCATGCAGAAGGTCCCAGGTTCAATCGCCGGCATCTCCAATTAAAGGTACTAGGCAAGTAGGTGATGTGAAAGACCTCCGCCTGAGACCCTGGAGAGCCGCTGCCGGTCTGAGTAGAAAACACTGACTTTGATGGACCATTGGTTTGATTCAGTATAAGGCAGCTTCAAGTGTTCATGTGACCCAAGCAAGATTTGGAGCTTCTGGCTTGGGGTTAACTGCTGTGCCACATTAACTCTTGTTACACTAAGTTGCTTTTTGGCTCTAGAATAGCTAGCTTCATAAGCAAATGTCCCAAAAGTACAGTCACCTATGGTGTCCAAGCAGAGAAGAAAGCAATGAATGATGCTCCCCTGGCTAAGGGCCCCTTCCTTCTACCAGGGAAATGAGTCATGAACGGTCAAGAGGCAACAGAAAGGATTCAGCCATTGGGTGCAGCAGAAGAAGTCCACCAGGCAAAGAAATGCAGAATCCCGCTTAGGGGATCTTCCCCTTGTGACCCCGATCCCTTGGCTTCCGCCACTTCCTGCCCAGCCAGCCAGCGCATAGAGTAGATGTTTGCCATGCGCAGAATGTGGGGGATGGTGCAGTCCCGAAAAAAAATCTCTCTCTCGATATCATCTGCTTGCTTTTGTTTTGCTTTGTTGAGGCATCCAAGCAATAGCAGAGAAGCTGCAAAATCTGGACAAACGGAAACCCAGAAGTTGCCGCCGTCCCCACCAGAGATCACCCTGATAGATGGAATCTCAAGAGGCTGAGCAGCGAATTCACAGAAATCAGCACAGGATATAGCGAAAGTACATCCTTCGCAGTGGAAATACAAGCACCCTGCAGGCGGCCTCAAGAAGAATGCAGATCTCGAAAGCTGGCCTCGTGGGCATTTGGGATAACTTAAGCAGCCATCCTCTTGCTTGCAGTGCATTGAGGAATCACCTCTATGCTCCTCAGCTCGACAGCCGCCTCATCTGGAATGACAGAGGTGCTCTTCTTGGGGGGGGGGGAGAATACAGAAGAGGACCACGGTGTGCCAAGATTCACCCACAATGCTCAGCACAGAACACAGAGGAACAGGACACAATGCGGCAACCGCAGCCAAGGAATAAAGGTGCAGGTTAGCACTTTGATCAGCGAGCTGAGAAGGTCACACCTGGTACTGCTGGTCAGGATTTAACCCCTGGCTCGAGGATCTCTTCCCCATCTCACTAGAGAAAGCCTTGAAGCACCCGAACCATCGTTCAGGCTGCAAGTTCTAATGGGCAGATTGACCTAGGAAAGCCTTAACAGTGGGAGTAATATCCTTGCCCCTTTCTCCCAGTTATTCACTGGAGCTGAGAAAACAAAGGAAAAATCCACCGTCGCCCACTTCTCGGAATCAAGAGCCGTTTGTTCTTCTCATCTTGGAGATAATTTTGCCTTTCATGTTCAAACGGCCTCATCTTTCCCTCCAAGACTGAAGGACACAGCAGTTAACTGTCAATGGCAGCAGCATAAGAACATAAGAAAGGCCATGCTGGATCAGGCCAAGGTGCATCGAGTCCAGCAGTCTGTTCACACAGTGGCCAACCAGGGGCCTCTGGGAAGCCCACAAACAAGACGACTGCAGCAGCATCCTCCTGTCTGTGTTCCACAGCCCCTAATATATTTGGCATGCTCCTATGATCCTGGAGAAAATAGGTGTGCATCATGACTAGTAGCCATGAATAGCCCTATCCTCCATAAGAACGTAAGAAAAGCCCTGCTGGATCAGACCCAGGCCCATCAAGTCCAGCAGTCTGTTCACACAGCGGCCAACCAGGTGCCTCGAGGAAGCCACAAACAAGATGACTGCAGCAGCTTTGTCCTGCCTGTGTTCCACAGCACCTAAGATAATAGGCATGCTCCTCTGATCCTGGAGAGAATAGGGATGCATCATGACTAGTATCCATCTTTTGTACCAGGGTTCAGGACAGTACTGATGCGTCCTGAATTTGCTGGTGTTGAAAGATATTTCAGATCTGGTGCAGCAGAGACTGTTTTACCTTCCATATCTTCAAATATAATTAAAAGAAGGAAATGTCTCCTCCAAGCAATGCACGATAGCTTCTTTGCTCAATGTTGTGTTCACGCTTATAAAAAAGACTCCTCCCCCTTTTCCCTTCAGGCAGGTGAAAAAGACAGCATTTACCTACACGTGTACTTACAAACACATTTTGCCATGTTGTGCAAAAAGACCTAGGCTCAATCCCTGGCACCCCCAGTGTAAAGATTTCAGGGAGTTGGCAAAGAGCTCTGAGCAGCTGGCCAGCAGAGACTACCCTGAGCTAGAGGGACTGGTGGTCTCACTCAGCAGAGGTCCGGGGCGCTCTTAAGCCAGCTGAAGGAGATCTCCGGCACAAATCCAGCAGCAGGAGGGGTTTGAGAAAGCAGGAAGTGAAAACCCAAAACACCAGCTTTGCAGGCCAGACGTGTTGCAAGAGAGAGATAGCGAGGAAGGCAGAGGTGAGGCCTGCCCTAGAGCAATGGGGAAGGCAGGGGTGCCACCAGGCAGACGCGCGCACACACCCAGCCTGTCTGTCTCACACGCCCACGTGGATACACCCCTCCTTACAAGGTCGGAAAGTTAACTTGGACCAGGCTTGCCAGAGCTCAACTCTGGGACCTGAATCGAATGCCGTGGCTCAGGTCTCCTAAAGTCAGAGGAGACATTTTCTTGCACATGTACTCAGAGCGGCTCAACCTTTTGTCAGTCCTCGCTGCCAGCCTCCACGGCATCTCGATTTAGGGAGCAGAGAGAGGGTGAGCGCAGGCTTGCGTTCCCAGGGAAGCTGGAGGGCTGGCACCCCTCTCTTTAGAGGTTAACAGTGGCAAAAAGCGAACAAAACAAAAATACACCCACGGGGATGTGGGGAAAGATTTGAGCCACATTCACCTCTCCATTTAGGGGTCCCAGGAAGCAAGTTTAGAGGGCCAGAAACACAGCTCATTCCCTTTCACTGTGGCAGCCGTGAAAATGTGAGCACAAAGTCACTGGCCCACGGGCACACCATTTGTAGCCCATCAAGGGCCTTAAAATGACAAACCATTTTCTGCTTCAATTTACCAGGGATCCTCTGCCTGGTCTACTGGGGAGGGGAGAAGAGGAATGCTCACCTTGCCACAGGTGAGTAGGTATTTGCAACTCTGGTGTGTGAGTCACATGCCACATTGGCATGAGAGTTTGTTCCCTAGTCAAAGCCTGCAGAATTACTTAAGGGCAGATTTGAGGGGGGGGGGAAATAAGACTGGAAATTACAACATCCAGGCCCCCTGCACACCACAGCTTTGTGCTCTGAGGAGGGGCTGCAAACCCAGAGGCTGAGAAGCTGCCAGGCTGTGCAAGGTTCAAACCTAACCCGGTGGCAAGTGGTGCTTGGCACTGGCTCCGTCCCTGTTCCCGGCACCATTGTCCTTTCAATACCAGAAAAGTGGGGTGCGAACCTGAAGGAACGGCAACCCTCAGAGGCACAGTTATAATTAAACTTCTCACATCCTGCAGTGAGTCACCACGGGAAAGAGACGTGCACAAATCCGGACAAAGAAACTCAGTGCTGAGTTAAGCAAGAGGCGGCGGGGGGGGGGGGGGAATCCCTGTTTTGGCAGTCAAGGAATTAGTCTCGGGGAGGCAGTCTCTGAACCGCAGAAAAAGTCCCTCCCTGCTCACTTGCAATGTGCAAGATCTTTGCCCTAACCTAGAGGTCTACTGTGACCACAAATGCAACCACGTCACTGCCGTGAAGTCAGCTCAGGAAGCCGAACCGGCTAGAAGGGGGCAGGGAAGGAAACGGGCCCATTTGACAAGCTCCCTCATCGCGCCTGGGCAGCCAAGGAGCCCCGTGTCGGCACCAGAAGATGCTGGCCACGCGGGCAGCTCTGTCCCCAGGGTGCCGCTTGGCCACACAAACCACACTGCCTGGAGAGGCGCACAGCCACACCTCTGGCTGCTACGGCTTGTAGGCCTTCCCCTGGGAGACCGCAGAGGCCTGGCAGCTCAGGATTCCCCCTGCACACACACACACACACACACACACACACACACACACCAACGTGGCCTGACAAGACACTAGCAGACTGTCAGCCCCGGGGCCTCTGCAAACACGCCGGAGAACACAACCGGCGTCCTCACAGCTCTCGCTCAGGAGTCAAACAGGCCATCGGCTGCCAAGGGGAAGCCTTCACAAGAGCTGAGGCGCCCAAAAGAAGAAGGAGGGTTGGTTTTTATATGCCGACTTTCTCTGCCACTGAAGGAAGAATCAAACTGGCTTACAGCATGGTGTAGTGGTGAAGAACGGTGGTTTGGAGCGGTGGACTCTGATCTGGAGAACCTGGTTTGATTCCCCCACTCCTCCCCCACATGAGCAGCGGAGGCTAATTTGGTGAACTGGATGCATGAAGCCAGCTGGGTGACCTTGGGCTAGTCACACTCTCTCGGCCCCACCTACCTCACAGAGTGTCTGTTGTGGGGAGGGGAAGGTGACTGTAAGCCGGTTTGATTCTGCCTTAAGTGGTAAAGAAAGTCGGCATATAAAAACCAACTCTTCCTCTTCTTCCTCTTCCTCTTCTTCTATCACCTTCCCTTCCCCTCCTCACAACAGACACCATGTGAGGTAGGTAGGGCTGAGAGAGCTCTAGGAGAACTGTGACTAGCCCAAGGTCACCCAGCTGGCTTCATGTGTAGGAGTGGGGAAACCAACCCGGTTCACCAGATTAGCCTCCGCCGCTCATGTGGAGGAGGAGTGGGGACTCGAACCCGGTTCTCCAGATTAGAGTCCCCTGCTCCAAACCACCACTCTTAACTGCAACAACGACGCTGGCGGGTGAGGATGTGCTGTAGCTGCCCTGGCACCCGGGGGGCTTTGCCAGTCTCCTCCTGAAGCCATCCTCAAACATCTCCCTCAAAAATGCCACCCCCTCCAGGAAGCTGCTTTATCCATTTAGCCTTGCTGGAATTCAAACGCTGCGGCCAAGAGGGATTTTCAGCAGCACGGGGGCCTGACCGATGACCACATGCATATGTGGGGGGGGACCATCAACCTCCTTTTACAGACTACGCCAGAGAACACCAACTGGCAGCCCCCCTTGCCACTTCACCCAGCGCCTGGTGGCTCTAGTAGGCAGAGAGATGTCACCCTTGGGCGTCACACGCAGGCTGCGCTCTGTAAGATGCATGTGTTGGGATGTCACATGATGCTTGAGCGCACATCCGTCTTAACTGTGACACTCTCACTGGCAGGGGGGGCTAAACATATCTGGGGACTCCCAGCCCTCTTCTGGGGGTGGTACCTAGAGTGGGCATGCCCACTCTCAGCTTACGCTGACTCTCCTCTCCCCCGCAAGGCTGTACCCAGATGCCAGCCACGGGCCTCTTAGGCCTGTTTGGACACACCTGAAGCCCATTCACACACACACACACACACACAGTACCAAACTAGCTTGCTCCAGACCAGACACGCAGGGTGAGAAAACCGTCTTTGTGAACCAGCAGGGGGTCAACAAAGTGCTATCCCCTCCTACGACTTACAGGGGACAAACACGTCTCCCCCAGTAACCAGCCTGCAAGGGAGGGCAGAAAGAAAAGTGCTGTTTTCAACTCAAGCATTCAGCTAATAGCAGACCACTCAGGAAAGGCCGGGGAATCCTGGCTGCCTGGTTCCAGCATGCCAGTGTAACACATTTTTAAAGAATCATAGAATCATAAAGTTGGAAGGGACCACCAGGGTCATCTAGTCCAACCCCCTGCACAATGCAGGAAATTCACAACTACCTCCCCCCACACACACCCAGTGGCCCATACATGCCCAGAAGATGGCCAAGGTGCCCTCCCTCTCATCATCTGCCTAAGGTCATAGGATCAGCATTGCTGACAGATGGCCATCTAGCCTCTGCTTAAAAACCTCCAGGGAAAGAGAGCCCAACACCTCCCGAGGAACCCTGTTCCACTGAGGAACCGCTCTGTTAGAAAATTCTTCCTAATGTCTAGACGGAAACTCTTTTGATTTAATTTCAACCCGTTGGTTCTGGTTTCCTTGGTACAAACCAGAAAAACGCTTCCTGTGGCCACAACAAATTGGACTACCCAAAAAATCCAGAGCAAATTAACAAGACGTTCGGCGATGTCTGCCAGCAGCTGCCCCCATCTCTCCATTCTCTGCAAAGCTCCTTCATTGGTAGGACAATTTGAGAAGGACACAGACCCTCCCTTCGCCTCTCCTGACAACACCCGCCTCTCTCTTCCCCCAACGGCTGGCCATAGGAACCAAAGGCTGTGGAACAGTTTACCTTCACAACCGTCCAGGACGGGCTTGGGTTTTGCTTGTTCGTTAAATATTTGTGTAAAACTAGCCAGCTTGGTGTATACACGGAGTTTCAAACGCAGACTTCTGGGGTGAGGCAGGAGGAGGGATAACAACAGGATCTCTGGGCAAAAACTGCCTGACAGCCCCACTGATGCAAGCGGAGCCAGAACAACCCATGCAAGAAGGGGCCAGAAAGAACCCCCTTGGAACTGGTCAAACTGCAGATGATCCATGCCAAAGAACTCTGAATCAAGAAGCAGCCGAAGAAAACGTGCTCCACACCAGAAAGAATAAACCAGAGGCATAAAACATGTGCTCTTAAAACCAGCCTCTGTGGCACAGCACCAGGCCCCGATTCTTCAAGTACTCCAATGCAAAGTGCTCTCAGTGTGGCTACCCACAAAATTCAACCCTTGTTTAGTTGACCAACAAGTAGTGACAGCCAGTGTGGTGTAGTGGTTAGAACAGGGGTGTTGAACTCAATTGTTACGAGGGCCGGATATGACATAAAGGTCACTTGGTCAGCCAGCCCAGATCGACAGTGGAGGGGAGGGGCTGCCTCGGCTGCCTCGTGAGCCGGATAGGAGCTCTCAAGGGGCTGGATCTGGCCTCTGGGCCTTGTGTTTGACACCCCTGGGTTAGAATGTTGGTCTAGGGTCTGGAGGACCTGGGTGACCGGGGGCCAGCCACGACTCTCAGTCTTGCCTACCTCACTGGGTTGTTGGGAGGATAAAATGGAGGAGAGAAAAAGGATGTAAGCCTCTCTGGGTCCCCTCTGGGGAGAAAGGCAGAGTATAAATGAAGTTTTTAAAAATATCAGTTTCCACTTGAAATAGTCCAGCAGAACTTAATTCCATAAGGGAAACTCATAACGGACTTTTTATACTGCAAAATATCAGGCATAATTTTTAAAAAGTCAAAGGCTGCAACCTTAAAGAGTTTTTCCTGGGTTCAAGCCACATTTAATAACATTTAATAACTTACTTCTGAGTAGACCACATTAGGCTTTCTCACAAAAGTGTCCCCCCCCCTCTGAAGTCTGTATTGAGTGAGTCAATATTTGCATAGCACCCTCCGCGATGCCTTGGATTTCGCAAAAGAACATACACAATCTAGCTGGAGAGTAACGGAGGACGCTAACGCACCAGGCAAACTGTTGTGCAAGGGGCTGCGGTTGTACCACAAAAGCAAGACCGAAAAGGACGGCTGCACCAAACTCATCATCTGCTCATGCCTTTCTGGTTGAAAGAGAGACCCGCCCTAAGTCAAGGCTGGAAAATCTTGCAAGCTCCTACAAACCTTTTTTATTTGGGTAGGTGTCAGTGACACAGAGGGCAGATTCTTTCAAGGTTGCCCAGAGCCAGCATCAGACAACGGGGGACTGAGAAACACGCATCCCTGCTTTTTCTCTCTCTCACTGGATTCTGGGACAAGAAAGTTATTTCCCTCCTTAGGAGGCTGCCGGCTTCTACTCCGCAGGGTGGGGAATGCAAAGTCGCAACATGCTGGGTGAAGGTTGCTGGCATAATGGTGACTGTGTTCCAGCCACGCTCTCTCACACGCGCACTCAAGCCGGCCAGCAGCACAGTTCCACGTGGTTGTTATCAGACAATCTGGGATGACAGAAGCAACAGACTGAAAAATGGGTGGCATGAAGAGGCGGGGGTGGGTGGTGGGGGTGGGTGGTTGGGACAGCCCTGGGAGGAATCCGGAAGGGCTTGGCTGAAGGGAGGGGGGCTGGTGGAGATGGAGGGAAGCCCATCCCAGTGCAGGCGAACTGGCTTTTCCTCCATGCGGTACCTGGCCAAAGCAGAACAATTCCCAGGCAGTGAAAGGGCAGAAGGAGCCCAAAGGGAGCTAAGAGGCCAACCTCTGCTTAAGATGCTACCTATTCCCTCTCTCCCAAGCCTGGCTCCTTTTCGGTGGCTATTAAGGCAGCCCCCTGGCTAGCAGGACAGGTTTCCCAGGTGCTGCCAGAACTGCAGGGGTGTGTGTGTCACATGAACATCGGAAGCTGCCTTGTACCGAAATTAGCTGGAGATGCCGGAGGTTGAACCCGGGACCTTCTGCACGCCAAGCAGATGTCCTACTACTGAGCCACGACCTCTGGGTGGAGCGCCTTCTCCTAAAGTGACTCGCAGCCCCGTTCCCACGTGGGGCCCCCGTCAGTCCCGAGTGAGGGGTCGGCAGCGGTCCCCGACGCGGAGAAACCACATACAATACAAGAAAACCCCTGACAACCACCAGCACGGGGAGACCGACGGACCAGGCGCGACGCGCGGATCAGCAGGAGGGCGCCCCAGAGATCATCTAGCCCACCCCCCGTCAGACACGCCGCTGGGAGCCCCGGCGGCCCGTCGGCGTCGTCGTCTCCCCCCCTCCCCCCGCCCGCGGGACCCCTCCCAGCCGGCCGGCGGGGCGGCACTCACCGGCCAGGAGGGCGAGCGGCAGCAGCAGCCAGAAGACCCCGCACAGCACGCGGCGCTCCATGGCGGCGCTCAGGCGCAGGTGGCCCAGCCGGCCAGGGGCGTCTCCGCCGCGCTCATCGCCGCCGCCCCCCGACGGCTCGCGGACGCTCCGCGGGCGGGCGGGCGGGCGAGTGAGGCTGGCCGGCCTGCGGGGCGAGGCTGGGCGCGGCCGGCCACTCCCCGGCGGGACTGTCTTGCGCCTCCTCCGTCCCTCCCGTCGGGGAGGGGCCGAAGCCCGGCAGCGGCCGGCTGCTCTCCAGGGCCGGCCTCCGGGCGCCGCCTCCCGGCCCACCCGGCCCTGGGGGGGAAGGACCGCCCCGCCCCGCCCCAGGGGCTGCCCCGCCCGCCCTCGCCGCCCCCCGACGGCCGCTCCGCTCCGGTCCGCGCCGCACGTGCCTGCCTGCCTGCGCTCCTCCGGCTCCCCGCCGCTCCGCAGTGCCGCCCGGGCCCCTTCCCCGCGCAGGCAGCACCCCCTAGCGCCGCCCCGGCCCCACCACAGCCGCAGCGCGCCCCGCCCGGCCAGAGGCCCGCTGCCCACTCCTCTGCCCCCGTGCAGAGAGCCACAGCCAGCTCGCAGAGGCGCCGGGGACGGGCTGGGGAGAGCCGTCCGCTCAGCTCCTGGCGCTCAGGCCACGTTGCGCCAGAGGCTCACCTGAGCCCACTTTTCAGCCTCGCCTTCGGGGCCCCAGCCTGGCACCCACCGCCTGTTTGGTGGGTGACTATGCAGTGGTCTTCTCCTGCTTATGGAACTCCCTGCCACAAGATGTTGCGGTGGTGGCTACCTGAGAAATCTTTTAAAATGGGCGGACACATGCCTGCAGGAGGAGAGGTTTGTCAATGGCCACTGGCCATGGAGACTAAATGGAATCTCCATGTTCAGAGGCAATGCACCCGTGAATATCAGTTGCACGGGGGAAGAAGAAGAAGAGTTGGCTTTTATATGCCAACTTTCTCTGCCGCTTAAGGAAGACTCAGACTTCCCCTCCCCTACAACAGACACCCTGGGAGGTAGGTGGGGCTGAGAGAGCTCTAAGAGAGCTGCGACTAGCCCAAGGTCACCCAGCTGGCTTCTGTGGAGGAGTGGGGAAACAATTCCAGTTCACCAGATTAGAGTCCACCGCTCCAGACCACCGCTCTTAGCCACCACACCAGGACTGTGACAGCGAGAGGTTTGGCCAACGTCTCCTGCTTGCAGGACTTCTAAAGACATCTGGTCGGCCACTACGAGAGACACAGTGCTGAACTAGACGGACCTTCCCTCTAATCCAGCAGGGCTCTTACGTTCTCACCGGCCTACGAATACAACCTGGTGCTTCCTGTGGGCGCTTGGGGTACTGATCCAACATGTGCATTGGAAGAGGAAGAGGCACAGGGCATCCCTGACCCCTGGTGCAGGGAATCATCTTGGGAACCAAACAGCAGCTGTTTGGTTGGGTGGTGGAAAAAGAGGAATTGGCACAAATCCTGGCTCTGTCTTACAAACAGCTGTATACGTGCAGTTCAGTGTAACATGTGAACGCATGTACGCCCTACCTGTACTACGTGTGTACAGCTGTTTGTAAGAAAGAGCCAATGCACATTCGCTTAAGGAATGAAGCCCTGGTCGAGCGTGGGGTTTATATCACACCATCACCTGTGCATGAGTTGGCTGTAACATGAGAATTACTCAACTAACATACAGAGAACAACCAAGCGTACACTGTACATAAGTTCACTGTAACTCATGCATAGGGCATCTGCCAGGGGATGTTCAGCCCATCCAGGTCTTGGGTGGACGGGGAGGAAGGCACCACCCTCTGTTGCTCACTGGAACTTTAAGACCCTCCCCCCCCCCCCCCGGCTCTGCACCCACAGTTGGAGAGGGATGCTTTTAACAGGAAACAGGAAGCTTTGAAAATTCTTCAAATTCCTTGGCAGGAGGGCTGGGGCTCGCATCCTGAATAGGCTGAAACGTCATTCCGTTGTCTCCATGGATTGCATATTTCCATAGAGTCAACTCGGCTTTTTCTTTGTACAGAAAATAACAGCAGCAACAGCTAGTGGGAGGACTGGTTCCCAAACAGCCCACTGTTCTCTTCCTTCCAGAATGACAGACCGGGAGGGTTTTTGCCTAGAGGGGAGCTTTCGCACAGACGACAAACGGCCTGGCCCTCTACCGCTTCTGGGCTGCCTCCTTAAAACTGCTTTCAACATGATGCATTACCTGCGTAATAAATATTGACCTCTCCAAGAATGCACTGGCAACCTGGAATATGGGGCAATTAATTATTACGACTATTCATTATTTATACAGCAGGATCAGTGCATGTGCTGCCTTCCCCAGTCAGAGATGAAAATAAACTGCTCCCTGCCCCTAAGAAGCGTCCAATGTAAAGTATCCAGTGAGAAAAACAACAGAGAGGCCCAAAGCAGCTTACTTTGTTCTCTACGCCTCTATTTTATCCTCACAACCACCTTGTGAGGGAGGCTAGGCTGACTGGCTCAAGGTAACCCAGCAAGCTTCCATGGCATAGTAAGGATTTGAACCTGGGTCCCTAGGCTGACAATTCTAACCACTATACCACACTGGCATACACGTAGTGGAATGGCAGAGGTTTATAAAATCATGCATGGTGTGGAACGAGAACTTTTCCTCCTTCCACAACCCTAGAACACAGGGGCAACCAATTAAGTTAAAGGGCAGATGATTCAGGACAGACAGAAATGCTTCACACAGGCCGTAATTACTTTATGGAACCCAGTGCTATAAGATGTAGTGGTAGCTGCTGGCTTTAAAAACGGACTAAACACACTTTAGGTCTATCAAAAGCTACACCGAAACTCATGTTCAGAAATGATGCTCTCCTGAATAATGAAGAAGAGTTGGTTTTTATATGCCGACTTTCTCTACCACTTAAGGCAGAATCAAACTGGCTTACAATCACCTCTCCAGATCAGAGTCCACTGTTCTTAACCACTACACCATGCTGGCGGGGGTATTGCCTCTGCACAGGCTTCCTGGAGGCAACTAATTGTGATGGGAAACAGGATTTGTAAAACATTCCTGCAGTTTGTGCCAACTGTGTGTGTGTGTGTGTGGGGGTGATTTGCATGCTGCCCCAGAAAGACGTCTTTCGAAAGCTCCCCCCACTCCATGCAAACAAGCCACGCCCCCCTTGCGGCCACCCCGACAGCCACCAGCCGGCAAGTCTCGCCCCCCAGCCCCAAGAGATGCAGCCAGAGTTCATCTCAATCTTATCAGCAGGAGCAATCTCCTTTACCCACACCGGCCTGCCCGTCTTCTGGCTGAGAGTCAGGCTCAATAAGAGCATCTGTCACGATTTGGACAGGCATCGATCTCAGAAATTAATTCCAGCGGATTCATTATAACACCCCCCTGGCTTGTGGGAGTCTTCCCCTGGCAATTCTGGGCTGCTCATTTCAGAGACCGGGGGCAGAGCTGCAACTGGCATGGTGCCACCCTACAGTGGCTGAGTGGCAGTGCCAGTGTAAACCAGACACAACATGTGATGGAACGTTTCCCCACATGAAGCTGCCTTATACTGAACCAGTATAATACAGAATACTTTGGTCCATCAAAGTCAGCATTGTCTACTAAGACCGGCAGCGGCTCTCCAGGGTCTCAGGCAGAGGTCTTACGCATCACCTACTTGCCTGGCTCCTTTAGCTGGAGATGCCGGGGATTGAACCTGGGACCTTCTGCATGCCAACCAGATGCTCTACCACTGAGCCCCAGCCCCTCTCCATGGCTCTCCAGGGTCTCAGGCAGAGGTCTTTCACATCACCTACTTGCCTGGTCCCGGTAACTGGAGATGCCTAGTCCCTCATTTGCCCAAAGCAACCATGGAAGCCCAGTGGTACTGGGGGGGGGGGTCCCACACCTGTTTCTGCCACAACTTTCCTTGGGGGCCTTTGGGAAAGCTCCTTTCTTTCAGCCTCCCAGCTGCAGTATGGGGTTAATCCAGGTCCACCTTGCAGGGCTGGCGCAGCGTCAGTAGTAAGCCTTTGGAAGGGGGATGCAGGCACCCACTAATCTCTCCTTGCGGGGTGGCGGGGGGGGTGCAACTTACCACAAGAACAGGAGAAGAGGTGGTTCAGCCAAACGGCCCATCTCGTCCAGCATCTTGCCTCACGCAGGGGCCAAGCAGTTCCCTTGAAGGGTCCGCAAACAGGGCGTAGAGGCCGAGGCCTGCTCTGATGCTGCTTCCTAGCACTGGTGAGGTGGACTGCCTCTGGACATGGAGGTTCCCTTTAACGACCATGGCTGAAGCCACTTCCCCTCTTGGGCTTCTAGTGCAACCTCACCGTACCTGGCCTGAAGGCGGCGACGGGTCCCCCCGGGTCGGCGAGTGCAAATCCCGGGCTGCCTGCGGCCCCTTCCTCCCTCCAGCCCTTTTCTCCCGGCCTGCCCCCTTTGGAGGCTCCCCCTAGACGCCTCTCTCTGCAGCCGGCTGCTCGGGGCAGGGGAGCCGCTGCAGGCTTCTGTCCAGCGAGGCTGCCGGCGCGCGAGGGGCTCTCCCCCCCGACGGCTCCCGGCGGGCTGCGAGGTCGCGGCGCCTTTAAGGAGGCGGGGCCGGCGCCGCGGCCCTCCTCGAGAAGGGGGCGGGGCCCGAGCGGTTCCCGCGAAAGCTGGATACATTCCGCGCCGGATGGAACGTTGAGTGGCGGCGGCGGCCTTTGAAGTGGGGGGCGGTCCGCGCGGCGCCACGAGGTCGCTCCGGGCCGGCCATGGCGCAGCTGCGGGTGACCGACTTCTTCGCCCGGAGCAAGAAGGGGCCGGCGGGCGGCAAGCGCAGGAAAGTCCGCGGCGCCCCGGCAGAGGCCCAGGAGGCCTCGGCCAGGCCCAGCCCCGAGCCGCAGCGGCCGGCCTGGCTGGCCTCCCCCCGCACGCCGGCCGGGCCCGGCGGCCCGCAGAGCCCGGCCACGCCCGGCAGCAGGAAGAGGCGCCGGTCGAGCTCCGGGCTGGAGCGGGAGGCGGAGCGGGAGCCCTCGGGCCTCGTCCCCGCGCGGCGCGGCCACAAGGGGACGGCCCGGAAGAAGCTGGCGATGCCCCGGGAGGCGGTGAGTGGAGCTGGGCGTCCCCCGGAGAGCGAGGCCGCGGCCCCTGACGCCGGGTCAGGAGCCAGGGGTAACACTGGCTGCTCAGGGAGGCGCCCCGTTTTCTCACGACAGCCCTGCGAGGTAGGCTGGGTTGATCGAGCAGCTGCCCGAGGGGCATTCGAACCCTGCTCTCCTTGGTCGCCGGCCGGCCGGCCTTCTTTATGTGGAGAGGGGCTGGTCGGGCCGCCCACCGGGAGAGAAGCAGCCCCGAGATTATCAGGATCTTACTAGATATGGCCAGCCCGGTTAGAGGCTTCTGGGAAACTCCCCCTCCTCGTTTAGCCTCTAGTATTTTGGAAGCCAGAGGCAGACTTCCTCTGAATGTGGAGGATCCACTGAAGTATTTTGATTTAATGGTTTTTGATAGCCTCTTTTCCTTCTCTGTGAATGTGTCTACATTCTCCCCCCCCCAAAAAAAACCCCATGCTTTGTGCAAACCCAACCAAGCCTGGTCTTGACCCTAACCAAGGTGGGCTGCAGACTAAGGCAGTGCTTCCCTTGCAGGTCCCGGGCCCCTCTTCCCCCACCCCCTCCAGCCTGGACAAGAAGGTGAAGGATCTGGTGAACGTGAGCCTCTCGCCAGGCCAGAAGCAGGAGACTGGGGAGCAGACCAGCCTGGCCACGCCAGAGGAGAAGGTAAACAGTGCCAGGGCAGGAAGCCCTGTTGCCCGTGCCACCACCCTGCTATGGTTCAGGCCAAAACATGCTGGAGGTGCCACAGGACCCTGGGTGCCAGGGCTTGTTTAATGCCAGCGCCTCCTCAAAGCGGAGAGAAGGGGCAGAGGAGAATGCCTGGCCCTAGAATTCTTCCCAGCTTTGGGTTTCTCGACTCACTGGAGATGGGCCTGGTGCAGCTTTCCATGCTAAGGTTTTCTGCCCTCCTTTCAAGCTGCGTTCCTCCTGGTTTTCTGAAATGGGGCACTGTTGATCGCCTGACTAGCAGACGGCAGCGGCGTTCCTTGCTGGAGCTGCATGGCTATCTTCCACCTTTCTTTTGCTGAACAGGATTTGGCCAGAGACACACTTGCACAGCTGAGATGCCGGCTGGAGAAAGTTCAGGCGCTGACCCAGAAAGGCCGAGTGCCGGCCGGTGCCTCCGAAGCCAAAGGAGATGTAAAGAGCACGTTGCAGCGGGCACGGCAGCTGGAGTCCAAGATCCGTGCAAGGAAAACAGCCAAGGAGGAAAAGGAAAGTCTCTCCCGGCTCCAGTTGGCCACACGGGATCCCAAGCCGGAAGCAGAAGAAAGGTGAGAAAATCATCTTTGTGGAGAACTGACCAGCTGGTGAAATGGGTGGCTTGTGGGCTTTCTAGGTGGACACCTGTTGACTAGCAGGATCCGATGCAGAAGAAGAGCAGGTTTTTATATGCCAACTTTCTCTACCATTTAAGGAAGTCTCAAACAGGCTTACAATCCCCTTCCCCTCCCCACAACAGGCACCTTGTGGGGTAGGTGGGGCTGAGAGAGCTGTGACTAGCCCAAGGTAACCCAGCTGGGTTCATGTGGAGTGGGGAATCAAACCCGGTTCTCCAGGTCAGAGACCACCGCTCTTAACCACTACACTATGCTGGCTCTCTGTGCAGGGCTGGGAATATCTCCAGGTCTACCAGGTTTCCTGGCGAGTGCCTGTGAATGCATATTTATATATGCATATTGATCATGTTGATTATTTTGAGATAACAAAAAAGGCTTTTACTGGGCATAGAATGAGTTACTCTTGACCGCACATTTCCATAGAGGTGTTTTGCCAATATTTGCTCACCTTCCCACTGAACCCCGTTCCTGATCTTCCTGCCCGCCTGCGTGCTTTTCCAGTGAAAAAACGCCAGCCTACCAGCGATTCCACACCCTCGCCCGGGATGTGCCCCCCGGGCTCACGCTACCCTACAAGTACAGGCTGCTGGCCGAGATGTTCCGCAGCATGGACACCATCGTTGGGATGCTTTTCAACCGCTCGGAGGTGGTGACCTTCTCCAAGGTCAAGCAGGGCGTCCAGGACATGATGCGCAGGTGAGTTTGTCTCTTTGTTGTGGGCAAAGGTCTGTCCGCTGTCAGGCTCTTGAGAGCAGGACTGGGGGGGGACCCAGATTCAAATTCTTATCCAGCATGAAAGTCAGTAGGTGACCTTGGGCCAGTTAGTATCTTGGGGAGGGGCTGTAGCTCTCTGGAAGAGCATCTGCTTGGCATACAGAAGGTCACTTCTGTGAGGGTCGTTCTTGGACTAAAGCATCTTCCTCTCTTCTCCTTCAGGCAGTTTGAAGAACAGAATGTGGGCCAGATCAAGGCGGTGTACCCAGCCGCCTACACGTTGCGCCAGGAGAAGAACATCCCCACCTTCAGCAGCGGAGGCCTGAAGCGAAGCGACTACCACCTTACCATTGAACCTGTGGTGGGAGGAGGTGTGTCCCTGCCACCCTCCTTGTAGCAGTGCCCCCAGAGACGCCGTTGGGAGGGTGGGCTTAGATGAACTTGTGAATGGTGCGCTTCTTCCAGCCAAGAGGGTTGGAGTGCACCTAGATCTCATGGAGGTCTCTGGATGGTAAGAAACAAACCCCTCTTCTTGGTTGCAGGAGAGAAGCTGTCGGCATCACGTCTGCTGGAACGCCAAAAAGTGTTCCACAGGAACCTGGTGAACATTGTCAAAGAGCATCACAAGGTGAGTCTTTCTGCCCTGTCAGAATCTCTTTAGCAGCTATTTATTTGCTTCATTTATCCCCCACCTTTCTCCCCAGTGGGAACCCAAAGCAGCTTACATTGTTCTCCTCTCCTCCATTTTATCTTCACAACAACCCTATGAGGCAAGTTGGGGAGGGACTGTGGCTCAGTGGTCGAGCCTCTGCTTGGCATGCAGAAGGTCCCAGGTTCAATCCCCGGCATCTCCAGTTAAAGGGACTAGGCGAGCAGGTGATATGAAAGACCTCTGCCTGAGACCCTGGAGAGCTGCTGCTGTTCTTCTGAGTAGGCAGTACTGACTTTGATGGACCGTGGGGGGTCTGATTCAGTATAAGGCAGCTTCATGTGTTCAGGTTAGGCGGAGAATGCCACAGGCCCAAAGTCACTCAGTAAGGTTCCATGGCAGAAGCGGGGATTTAAACCTGGGAAGGTGTCTTTCCTTGCTGGGAAACTCCCTTAGACCAAAGGTTGCTGGGGGGGGGGGAGGCACCCTTATAACTGGCTTATCACTGACTTAGGGTTCTCCTGAGGACATCTAAACTGACCCGTTGACTGTTGAGCTAGTAGAGATTGGGATAGCCCTTATTTGCTGCTGCAGTTCAGGGGTGGCTGGAGGTGGGGTGTGCTTAGCAACAGGCAGGGCCCTCATTCTAACATCCTGTGTCTCCCTGCAGGCTTTCCTGGCATCCCTCAACCCTCCAATGATGGTCCCGGATGACAAGCTTGCCAGATGGCACCCTCGGTTCAAGGTCGACGAAGTGCCCAACATTGTGCCAGATGAGCTGCCTAAGCCCCCCCAGGTGGATAAGCTCACCACAGCCCAGGAAGTGCTGGCGAAGGCGCGCACCATGCTGACCCCCAAGGTGAGGGTGTTCGGCTCGCTTCGAGACACACGGATGCTGTCTTGCAGTCTTCTTCCTCCCTGCCGCAAGATGCGGGAGCCCTTCTGGCTGCAGAGGAAGAGTGAGGTGGCTGCCGCAAAGCTGACTCTGCTTTGCTGTGTTCCCAGTCTCTGGCAACACACCTCCTCTTCAGGGAAACAGGCTTTTGGGTGCCAAGGTTGGAAACCTGCTGGTGAAAAGAGGCCCATGCTGCTCCAGTAGCCTGCCAGAGATGAGCAGCCACCATGTGCCATGGAGAAACTGTGCCGCGCTAAAGTGGCTGCGTGACTCTGCCTTCTGGCAGCTGGATGCCAAATGGCAGTAACAGCTGTGATGGGGAGGGGGGCAGGAAGCCTTTCTAAGCAGCGCAAGAGTCCTCTTTGTTTGTACTGACTGCAAGATGCTTCCTCTGCAAACAGATGGAGAAGGCGTTGGCCAATCTGGCCCTGAAGACGGCCGAAGCCAGCCCCTCCGCGCCGGAGACCCCGAGGCCTGCCCCGCTCTCTCCTGCTACCACCCCCAGCAGCCTGAAGGGGGTATCACAGTCCCTGTTGGAGCGGGTGAGTAGCTTACCCTGCTTCAGAGGGGCTGCAGGGGCAACAGAGGATATGGGGGGCTGCTGGCAGCAGCAGCCTGGCTGTGTAAATGGGCAGGTGTGCTGTAGTGTGACTGTCCTAAGGAAGATGGAGCTCCCCTTGAGCGCTTTTGGGGGGCTCCTGAAAGAGGCCAACCATAGCAAATAAGCTTCCTTGAAAGGAAGCAACAGGTGAGGCAAGATAGCCTGCCCAAGAAGAGTTGGTTTTTATATGCCAACTTTCTCTGCCACTTAAGGGAGACTCAGACCAGCTTACAACCGCCTTCCCTTCCCCTCCCAACAGACACCCTGTGAGGTAGGTGGGGCTGAGAGAGCTCTAAGAGAACTGTGACTAGCGCAAGGTCACCCACCAGGCTTCATGTGGAGGAGTGGGGAAACCAACCCCGTTCACATGGGGAATCATACCCTGTTCTCCAGATCAGAGTCCACTGCTCTTAACCACTACCCACGCTGGCTCTCAACAATCTGGTCTTGCCTCCCAGAACCAGCCCTGGTCTCCCCTGCAGCTCGCAGGCATTCCCCTTGCAGAGAAGGACCCTTGAAAGATCTGAGGACCTCCAGGAGAGAAGGGCAGGCACCACAGCACGGGAGGGGACTGGGTGGGTGGCCAGGGGAGGAGGAGCAGGGCCGGGCTTCTGCTCTTTCACGTTGCCTACCTGCCGGCCCCTCCCCAGGTCAGAGCCAAGGAAGCTCAGAAGCTGCAGGCCCTGATGACGAGAGACCCCCTGCAAGAGCAGCGCCTGGACAGGCTGGGGCGGCTGCCCGAGATGGCGCGGGTCCTGCGCAACGTGTTTGTGGCCGAGAAGAAGCAAGCCCTCCCCATGGAGGTGGTGTGCCAGCGGATGACGGAGAGCTACCGGGGCCTCCTGATGCCTGGTAAGAGGGGGAGAGAGAAGGAAGGGCGCTGCTGTTTTATCAGACAAAACGCCCACCAGGAATGGGCAGCTGCCTCTGCTGTGATAACAGCTGCTTATTGTGGGTGTTGAACCTGGACTCATGCTGCTCTTCCAGAGTCACTCTGTCAGGTTCCTCTTTTCTCCTTCCCTCTGCAATAAAACCCACTGCACTCCTCTTGCTTCTGAATTTTCCTGAGTGGGAAGATAATGTATTTTCCAGTAAAATACAAAATCTAGAAACATAGCCACTTATCACAGTAAATGACCGTTTCAGTTCAGCCTGAGCTGCTGCTTGGCCAGAGAAACTGCCTCCGATCATTTCTCTCTGGGGTGACTTACTGCAGATGAACCACCAGCCCCACCACGGGCCCTGCCTAGGAATTAAGACCAATACAGGGAGAGGCCCTCCTGCCTGTCCTGTCAATCAAAGAAGCTGGCTTTGGTGGATACATGAGAGAGGGTCTTTTTGGTGGCAGCCTCACAATTATGGAATAGCCTCCCCAGGGAGGTACACCTGGCCCCCCCTCACTGTTGATCTTCAGGAGGCCACTGAAGACAGTTGATTTAGGACTTCATTTGATTAAAGGAGTCCTAAATTGTGACCTTAAAATTTTGGTTTTTTGTTTCTCTATATTGTAATCCACTTTGAGCTCTGTAAAGAAGAAAGGTGGTTACTAAGTATTTTAAATAAATAAAATGCGGAGCTGTTGAAGACTGCCCTCTCTTGTGGAGGTGTAGGGTTGCTGGTGTTTGCCGTAGCCAAGCAGGATTGATGGCTGTCGAGTAGGGTGATACGGCAGGCCCAGCGGCCGGTCGTTCAAGCCAGAATCTTTGTCCTTGCAGGAGAGATGGAGAAGCACCTTCGCCTCTTCTCGGAGCTGCTGCCGGACTGGCTGAGCGTCCTGCCCGTTCGGACCGAGACCTACATCAAGCTGGACAAAAGCCTCGACCTCAACGTCATCACGGAGCGCCTGATCGCCCGGGCCAAGGAAGAGGAGAAGCTCTGACCCGTCTTGCTGGCCAGAGATGTTCACAAGGACTCCCACGAACTCTGCCTGGGCACAAGGACGTCAGCAGAGGGATTTCAGGCAGTGACCTCTGCTTCTCTTGGTCCCTTGCAGAAGACTGAAACTATACATTCAAGCAACATCTGTAGTATAGAAGCCCCCCCCCCCCATATTCTGTTTCCAAGTTGCAAATTCCAGGGAAGGCACTTCTCGAGCTTGCTTGCTTCAGCAAGGCCAGGACCACTGGATGGATCACAGTAACTTTGAAAGTGCCATGCTTTATTCTCTTGTAAGCTTGGAGTAAGACCACATAATCCTTTTTATGATGCAAAAGTTTCCATTGACCGAGCCATGGGAGCAGGGCTGGGCTGCTCTTTCCACTGGAAGGCCTAGTAACCACTGCCTCTTGTTTTTAAAATGTTTGCTAGTTAAGGGGGAAAGTACTTTTCCTCAACTGGTTCTGCCTTTTTGGACTGAAAGTTGCAGTCAGACTTTAGTATTAAACTTGAACCGAGTGGCAAGAGCTAAAATGACTTTTTTTCAGGGAGATAAATCTAAGCCAGTTATTTCTCTTTTGGGTGCAAAAGATCCTAGGCGAACTGTATGAAAATAAAAAGTGCTCACCTCACCCTCCTGTGTGTGCCAAGCAGTTGTGGCTTCCAGTAGAGGCTAATTTAAAGCTGGAAACGCGGGGTTTGGGGGTACCTCTCCTGCTACTGCTGGAGTCAGAGCTTACATACAAGGCTTTTTAGTGGGAGGGGGGATATTCTTTCTGGATTCACATCTACTCTGCTTCTCTCTTATGGCTTAGCTGGGATTTTATTTCAACATCTGCCAGAATTCAAAATAATCTTCATATGCACACGGGGTGCAGAGTACCAGCTGTCTGTGTTTTCAAAACGGTGTGTGTGTTAAGTGCCGTCAAGTCGCTTCCGACTCATGGCGACCCTATGAATCAAAGTCCTCCAAAATGTCCTATCTTTGACAGCCTTGCTCAGATCTTGCAAACTGAGGGCTGTGGCTTCCTTTATTGAGTCCATCCATCTCTTGTTGGGTCTTCCTCTTTTTCTGCTGCCCTCAACTTTTCCTAGCACACAACATCACTAGGGACTTCATTAGCCCTCCGTTTTAGCTGATTTTTCAGGCCTTGGCCCCAAATCCAGGAAGCAAAAAAAAGTCAGGTACATAGCAAGTCTGTATAATGTATTCTAATTGCAGGTGGGGGCGGATTACATAACATTGATACAGATGAAACATTTCCTCTTGGTATGACCGTTGGGCTGGCAGGAAGGGCTGTCACACACAACACCAATTTTTTTTTTAAGAAAACCTTCCCTGCAAGGCCAGTGTGTGATCAGCCAGTAACCACTTCCAGTTACAGGCAAGCACTTCCTGAGCAAGGCAGCCCCTCGCCCCAAGTTCTGAAATCGGATGTCTCTCAAAAAGCTGCTGATAGTGTCCAAATAGAGGAATCCCTAGCTTGTCACAAGATGTTACCAATCGTGTGTGTGTGGGGGGGGGGGCTCACCATAATTAACGCAACAGCTTAAGTTGCAAAATAAAAAGGTGTGTGTCTGTGAGCAGGGCACCTAAATCAAAACCACAGCAAACCCCCCCCCCCCCGGAAACTATGGAGGCGGCTGCAGCTCAGAGTGCCTCCCACTACGCCTCAGTCGTACTGCAGCACTGAATGCAGCGGGAAGAGCTTGAGCACGTCTGCCCCTTTGAGGAATTTTAGCTCTATGAGCACCACACAGTCCAGGATCTCGGCCTTCAGCTTGGACATCAGTTCGCAGGCCGCTCGCATCGTCCCTGGGCAAAAGAAGAGAGCGTGGATCAGGCAGCTGCAACGCAAGTGCAAAACATTCCAGGCAGGCTGCTGCTGTTGCTCTCAAGAGACCGGGCTCTGGGGCTTGGTTAGCTGTGCAGAATTTTCTGTCCTGAGAAAGTACACTGAAGAATAAAAAGTTCACTGGAACCTCTGCCCACCCCCCTTTGAGCTTGGAAATGTGTGCAATGTCTGGCGAAAGCAGAGGAGCACCAGAAAAGGTGACTATCACGCAGCAGAATCATAGAGTTGAAAGGGACCACCAGGGTCATCTAGTCCAACCCCCTACACAATGCAGGAAATTCACAACTACCTCCAGCCCTCCTACACTCCCAGTGACCCATACTTCATGCCCAGAAGATGGCCAAGATGCCCTCCCTCTCATCATCTGCCTAAGGACATAGAATCAGCATTGCTGACAGATGGCCATCTAACCTCTGCTTAAAAACCTCCAGGGAAGGAGAGCTCACCACCTCCCAAGGAAGCCTGTTCCACTGAGGAACAGCTCTGACTGTTAGAAAATTCTTCCTAATGTCTAGATGGAAACTTTTTTGATTCAATTTCAACCCATTGGTTCTGGTCCGACCTCTTGGGGCACCAGAAAAGAGTTTCTGTCTAGACATTAGAAAGAAGGAGGGGGCCATCTCTTTATCTGCGTTGGGCGTTAAGCTTGCAGCTTGTTTATTCGTTCTTTTAGGGGAATTGGGGGGGGGTTTCAACACCCTGCCACCCACACGCTGGCAACCTTTTTCACCACAAAAGAAGAAGAGTGGATTTTTATATGCTGACTTTCTCTACCATTTAAGGAAGAATTAAACCGGCTTACAATCACTTTCCTTCCTCTACCCAAAACAGACACCTTGAGAGGTAGGTGGGGCTGAGAGAACTCTAGAGAGAGCTGTGACTAGCCCAAGTTCACCCAGCTGGCTTCATGTGGAGGAGGGAAGAAACCAACCCGGTTCACCAGATCAGTATCCGCCGCTCATTCGGAGGAGTGGGGAATCAAACCCAGAAAGGGCTTACGGAAATCAAAGTAAGTTGAACCTCTCAGGGTGATGTGGATTTCTAAGCAAGATACAGCCGTGGAGTCATAAAAGCACAAGCCAGGGACAGCTAATTCTTACAACGCCAGCCAGCCATTCTCACCTCCTGTGGCAAGCAAGTCGTCGATTAAGATTATTTTCTGGCCCGGGTTCACCGCGTCGCTCTGAACTTCGAGCTCTGCCTGCAGGTTAGGAAATGAGGCTTGCTTAATTGTGCTCCTCCTGGATCAGGTAAATAACAGCTGGCCAAGTGGGGGAGGGGAGACCCACAAGCCCAGCCAACCCGAGCTCACCAAACCACAGGAGGTGTCTCCGCCAGAACTGGGCCAGATGCCGTGTCTGAGCGCTGCTGGGGCCTGCAAAATAAACCCATTACCTTGCCATATTCAAGAGTGTAGGAGACAGACTCCGTACGGCCCGGGAGCTTCCCCTTTTTGCGGATCGGCACAAACCCGACGCCCAGTCGCTGAGCCAGAACTGGTCCAAAGAGGAAGCCTCGCGAATCCAGACCTGCCAAAAGCGGAAGTGGAGTGAAGAAGGAGCAGTATACTTCACCAGCTCTCTCGGTTAGCTCGTGACTCTGCCATCAGAGGGGGCAGCGGCAGGGTAGAGACCAGACCACCGGCGGGAAACGCTCCCCCATATGAAACGAAAAACCCCTCCCGGTACAGAACTACCATGTTGGAGAAGGCTGGGCTAGCACCCTTCTCCCTTCCAGATGCAAAGAATTTCTGCAGGTGGCACCTTCAGCCAGGTGAGACTCCTGTGCAGATTTACATTTGCACCAACGTTTCTCCTCCTGCGTGGGTTGGCTCCCAACTCACCTGCAATGAAATCCACCTGGGAATGCTTGCCCTTCACGTGAGCTTCCAGGATATCGATTGCAGTCCTGAACGCCTCTGGGTCCTTCAGCAGTGGGCTGATATCCCTAGAGGAAAGAGAGGGACACCGTCCCCATGGTAGGGAGTTCCTGAGGCCTGCAGCAGGCTTGCCAGCCTCCAGGTGGGGCCTGGAGATCTGGAATTTCCAGTGATCTCTGACGACAAATGTCAGTTCCCCTGAAGAAAAGGCTGTTTGGAGGGTGGACTCTATGGCATTATACCCCACTGAGGTCCCTGCTCTCCCCAGGCTCCACTCCAGAATCTCCTGCCATTTCCCAGCCTGGAGTTGGCAACCCCACTCTGAAGGCAGAGGAACTCTTCACACACACTGCAATATCCTGTTTCTCTGTGGGGTAACCACGCCAAGGTTTTTGTGCTCACGGGGCAAATCCCACAGAAAATCACCCCGGCAAAAGCTACACTTGAGGAGCAGAACGGCACCCGTGCTTCCAGTATCTGAATCCCAGCCATCCGCAGTGCAGCTCCCGGTAGTGCTCACAGCCCCCTCCCCCAGGAACGACGCTGTGGGGTAGGCAAGGCTAAGCGATAGCGAGGGTCTTTTGTAGGTTTCCACGAAAGGCAGTGGGACAAGAATGAAGGACTTTGCACCTGTGTTCGGATACAAATCAGGAAGTCCTGGGCTCAAATGTCACTTTCCTCGCACACTTGCCAGGCGCTGAAGCAAGCCATTCTCAGCCCCTCTTCTGCACTACGGGGAGGGGAAATTGCTGCTCTACCTTACAGGGTTATAGAATAATAGAATCATAGAGTTGGAAGGGACCACCAGGGTCATCTAGTCCAACCCCTGGTAAGGGTTGCGGAGGGCGTGGGGCATTCCACGGTGCTACTTTATCCTCGTTGTCTTTTTTTAAACGGTGCTTTACACAGATCTCCATTTTCAGCTATTGCCCTAATTTGGGGAAAAGACAGCAAGTGCACTAAGTCAGCGCGCCTCTGCGCCCTCCTCTTTGCACTCCGGACCCGCCTCGGCCGCAGGCGCGCCCAGAGCCGCGGTTTCGCCCAGAGAAAAACGTCATCGCCAAGAGCACCTCTGACCATGCACAAACTACACCCGCCCCAGTCGGCAATCAGCCCCCCCCCCCGTCCCCTGAAGAGCCGGCTCCGGTGCACGCGCCCTTCCGCCCAGCCTTCTCGCCCGAATTGCAAAGGCCCTCTGCACATGCACAGAGGCGCCCTCTTCGTCGCCCTGGAGCACGTGGCCCCGCTTACCGGAACAGCACCCCCGCCGCGGGGAAGTCCGGGAAATCCCGGATCCGCTCCCGCAACAGCCGCAGCTGCTCCGCGCTCATTGTCCCAACGCCGGCCGGTTGCCGGAGCAGCGCGCACGCGCGAGCGCGGATTCGGCACAGACCATCGAGGCTGGAGAAGGGGAGGGATAAAAGGTAGGGAAGGAACCATTCTGCAGCAGCGGGGGGGGAGAGGCTCTCGAGGAGCGCGCGTGCGCACGAGCAGGTGGTTCCAAAGGGTGGGTGCTTGGCCGGGGGACAGCGGAGCGCTAGCAATGCATCTATGGACTGCGTTGATACCCCATCGGGGATCCCACAGCTGCTGCCTACGTGACGGGCCCAAGGCCATCCAGCCAGTTTCCATGGCAGGGTGGGGGATCTGAACCTGGGTCTCCCAGATCCGACACTGTCATTCCTGCTCCAGGCTGGCTCTCAAAAAGCCTCCCAACAAGGTTAGGATGTTGTATCTACTACTAGGGGGATTTCCCAGGTAGGCAGAAAGAAACTTTGTAAATTAACCAAAAGACAGCCCCCCCCCCCCAAAAAAAAAGTTAAAGGGGGAAATTTAGGGAGATGGGGAAACTGGTCTGTTCAAACCCTTGAATTTGGGTGGTTGAAATTTACAAACTGGATTTTGTTTCCCTCTCCCCCTATGATTCCTCACCTTGTTTCCATCTGAACTCACAACCATTAAAGGGTTTCATGCCTGCAGCCTCTCCTGCCCCATCAGCTCTTTGGACAACCCTAACAATAATAGTGCGGCCAAGTCACCACCCACTTATGGTGACTCCTCAGGGGGCTTTCAAGGCAAGAGATCAGCAGAGGGGCTTTGCCATTGCCTGCCTCTGCACAGCCACACACCCTCCCCCCCGTCTTTCTTGGCGCAGTCTCCCATCCAAGGGCAAACTGCAGGGCCAGCCCTGCTTAGTTTCCAAGCCCAAACAAGCTTGGGCTGGCCTGGGCTATTCAGACTGCTGCAGACAACTGCAACCTTTCCCTTTCCACAGATTAAAGCAATAGTTTAGGTGATCTGCAAAACTGCTTTACCCTCTTCACTAGATTTGTTTTCATGACAATGCTGTGAGGTAGGCCACTCTTTGTACAGAGTGTGGGTGAGTTGTTCCGAAGCCACGTCATGAATACCCAGCAGAGGACGGTCTTTGACCACGCAGGTCCTGTCCCAGCTTCAGCCAGACCTTTTGGGTCCACCCCCACTGGCTAGACAGGTGTCAGAGCAGTGGCTGTCCCTGGCCTTTCCCAGCTTCTCTAGTGTTAAAAATTCTGCACTCCTGAGCCTGCTTTTAAAACAGTCTCTTCCACAGTCCCACTCCACAAACAATCCTGGAAAATGAACACAGCCCATAAAGATCAAATGCTGTATTAGTCTTCATTCCTTACAATCATCAACAGTATAAAGTTACCAATCTGACGCACATATTTCTTGAAAGTCGGCATTCTAACAAAGATACAAAATGAGACCACGGTCACACAGCCCGGATAGCCTACAAGAAACGACGAATGACAATACAGAATGAGGTTGCATGAGCCACAATCATGGGAATTTTTTTTAAAAGTAGAAGGTCCTTCATATTAATCTTTGGTACTTCATAAACACAATTGGAACCCAAGTCCTGAAAGGAATGCCTGTAATGGCAGTGGGCTGTTGTTTGAGCAGCATAAGAACCCAAACAGTTCTTCCCAGTGAGAGATTCCTTTTTCCAGCCTGGTGCCCTTGGAAAACCCACAAGCAGAAAATGCAGCAACAGCCCTCCCCACCAGCAACTAGTGCTTCAGCGGTATACTGCCCCTAAACATGGAGGTTCCAATTAACAAGTAATAGCTATGGGCAGCCCTGTCCTCCATGACAGAGCCACAAGCACTGCATACAGCAAGCCTCTGCAAACTTCCAAACACTGTGAATTCAGCAACTCTACACAGACAGGCACCGCTTAATACTGGCCGTGTGAGCCCAAAGAGGCTCTCTTTCATCAGACTGGCAAGGGCTGAAGCCTATCTCTTCGAAGACAGAGAGGCCCCATTTACAAGCCCCCCTCCCCAATTACTGCCATAATAACCCTGAGAAAGGAAATACAAGGGAGGCCTTCCGGCCCTCTTTCTGGACACAAAAGATCAGAAGCAACCACGTCTCCAGCAGGCCGAGCATGCAGACAGGCAGAGGATCAGTGGGGCCAGAAGCACTTCTGTGGGTCTGAAGGGGGAGTCTTCAAGCACTTTCCCAGCTTCTCACAGCCTGGAGGGGCCCAGTTCTGTTGCAAGAGAAAGAGAACCAGTCACCTCTGAGCAGTTCCAAGCACTTCACCATTGGGGGGGGGGGGCTGGAGAAAGACCCGTGTGCCCTCAAAGTGCCAGCCAGCCGGCCTGCAAAGGGCCAGAATGAAGGTTGGGAACAATGGAAATGTATTAATTCATTTACAGTCTGCCTTTCTCGTTGCTACTAGAGGTGGATTACAGAAAAGGAGCCCACGGGAACTTTAAAAAAGCTTGTTTCTTCTTCCAATAAAAAGTTGACCAAGCCTCTCTTCCCGCGCTTACTGATTAGTTGCCATAGTTATGGCTTGTCAGAGCCCAGGGGAAGAAGACCCTCCTTGCCAAGGGGCACAGAGGCAGTCATGTGCTGGCAGAACATGGCCTTCTGCCACCTGATGCCTTGAGGGGTCCTTGGCTTGGCCAGTGTAGGAGGCTTTGAGAAGACTCCGCCAGCTCTTCTGATGCAAGTAGGTGATGTGAAAGACCTCTGCCTGAGACCCTGGAGAGCAGCTGCCAGTCTGAATAGACAATATTGATTTTGATGGACCAGGGGTCTGATTCAGTATAAGGCAGCTTCATGTGTTCATGTGTCCACTTCTGGAATAACCTCTCAATAACGCAACGTTGTCCTTGTGGCTAGTTGCTTTATTCCTTGCCCTGGACAAAACCCAGGAGTATTCAGAACCTTGGGGCCCAATGCAAGTATGGACACATCATCGGGCCACCTTCCACCCTATAGTGCACATGTGCGTTCCGTTTCTGTGGGTACATGATAGGAACATGGGGCTTCATGAGGACACTGGGAAGAAGGCAAAAATGGAGAGCCGCAGCCATTGGGGGCAGCAGGCAGAAGAGTTGGTTTTTATATGCCGACTTTCTCTACCACTTAAGGAAGAATCAAAGTGACTTACAATCACCTTCCCCTCCATACAACAGACACCCTGTGAGGTAGGTGGGGCTGAGTGTGACTAGCCCAAGGTCACCCAGCTGCCTTCACGTGGAGGAGTGAGGAAACCAACCCAGTTCACCAGCTTAGCTTCCGCCGCTCATGTGGAGGAGTGGGGAATCAAACCCGGTTTTCCAGATCAAAGCCCACCGCTCCAAACCACCGCTCTTCACCACTACACCACAGTGGAGATGAAGATGGAGAAATTCACACTGTCCATGCTTGGAAGCCTTCAATAAAGGCACAAGGCTCTAGAGCAGGGGTGCCAAACGTAAGGCTCGGGGGCTGGATATGGCCCCTTGAGAGCGCTTATCCAGCCCGCAAGCCAACCGAGGCAGCCCCCCCACACACACACCCAGCTCCCGAGACGTCAATTATCAAAGACTGTTAAATGAAAGAAAATATTGTAAGGGTATTATTGTTTTAAGAATGTTTGTATTTTAAGTAAAACTAATATCATTAATTGGCTTTGCCTGTGTCTTCTATCAAGTTTGTATCTCAGGTACCTAGCATTAAATTTTACAGTACACATGGCCCGGCCAAGTGACATTTATGTTATATCCGGCCCTCGTAACTCTAGAGGGAGGGCGGGGTCCTATCCCTCTCCCCCCTCCCAAAGCTATTACAGAATTTAAAGCCCCATTATCACTTGGCTTCATTACATATTTCTGTTAGAAGAGGCGCCAAGAACCAAGCGGCCAAATTCTCATGCCAGCAGCCCGGGCAGCCCTGTCTTCTTGGCAACAGGGTTGCTCTTCGCCCGCCCTCCCCCGGCATGCCACCGTTCCTGGATTGTCTGGATTCCTCCTTCTGGCATCGTGATAAGTGAGCAAACCTTTGTGTCGCTGACAGGAAGAAAGAACCAGTCCGAGACTCTGAAAGGCTCTATAATTATTTTGCACAGACGTATTTGCAGAGATTACCCAAAGAGCTCAGGAGAAGGCGACCATCTCCGAAGGCCAAGGGTGAGACAGATAAGAACGTTTGCGTTTTAATGAGCAGTTTGATGGATTAGCCTGCCAAGTGATGGATTAGGAGGCATTTACATGGCGACACTGAAGCGGGGGAATTGAGCCCACGTGCCGTAGTCAGCAGGAATTCTCTTGCCCTAGTTTGAGCTTCGTAGAGGAGAGCCAATGTCAGGGAGGAAGAATGGCCGTCTGACACTCGCCGCAGAGGAAGCCCGTGCCGGGTGTCAAAAGCAGGGCTCAGCCGGACCAAGGGGATCGATAATTCCCACCCAACCGGGTGACTTTCACTGTGGTTGGGCCCCAGGAAAGTGTGGGGAAGAAGACCCCCAAAGCCTCTCCTGATGCCCGTGGGTCACAGCAGAGGCTGCGGCAAGGTGCCTTTTCATACGTGATCCGGCTGCCCCTTGAATATGCCAAGGGTCCTGGCACCCACCGCCCTCTCTGTCTCAAGCTAACCCCTGTGCTGGACGGCCACTCCTCCCTTTCAGACAACACTCTGGCCTCTCAGTCTGGGGAAACGCAGAAAGGGAAGCTACATGCAGTAGCATCCCTGGAGCAAGCGGGTGCAAACTGACCATGCATAGCCAAATCCCACCCCCACCCCCCGTCTGGTTAGTGAAGACAAATCCAGAGTCCCGGCAGAGAGCAAGGATAGAGCCTGCTGCGGAAGTGCATTCGATCCCCAGAAAGGATGCTCTGCAAATACCACCCCCATCCGGTCTCTTCGCTGGTCTCTTGCTGTCCTAAGAAGAGTAGCTGAGCTGGATCAGCCCAGCATCCTGTTCCCAACAGGGGCCGGCCAGACACCACAGTGAAGCCCCTGAGCAGTCCTCCCCTGCTGATGGCTCTTCGGCACCCGGCCTGGAGAGCTCACAACCAACAGCCCCAGCAGGAGACCTTTCCTCCGGCAATCTGTCCCACCCTCTTTGAAACCCACCTACGCCAGCAGCCACTGACCACGTATTGTGGCAGTGAGTTCCGTGGGTCAGCTGCCCATTGTGTGAAGGAGCACTTCCTTTTCACTGCCAATCAAGTTTCAGAGGGTGCCCCTGAGTTCAATCATCACGGAAAGGGCCAGTTTCTTTCTGTCCAGTTTTTTCCACATGTTGTGGATTGATGTCACCTCTCAGTTGCCTTCCCCCCGCTCAACTGACCTCCCCCCAAGTGCTTCAGCCTTGCTTCACAGGGATGGTGCGCCAACCCTGTGACACCTCTGGGTGACCCTTTTCTGCACTTTTTGAGATGCAACCACCAGACCTGCGGGCAGCCCCCTCCCTCCCCTCGCCGCAGTTCATGAGCCGATCCTGCCCCAACCTCCCTTTTCCTTCTCTCGTCCCTCTACAGCAAGGTCTCTGGGTCAGGGATTGCATCGCTTTAATATTCTGTACAGCACCTAGCACATACCCTCTTGGCACAACATCAATCTCCTCCTAAAATGAGCAGCCAAGCAAATCCCACCCACCCCCCCAATCCATGGGAGAATCCTGCTGTCAGTTATTAAAGGTCATTCGTGCCCCGTCCACTCAGTCTGCGCTATTTATATCCGCTTTGTTTGGCGTGAGATCCCTGCAGGAAAAGAGAGGGGGGTTTTGCGTTCTGCGCTGCTCACGCTAGGTGGAGCTGGCGGTCCAGCAATGAGAAGAAGAGGCACCTCACAAGCTCAGAGCGGAGGGAACCGAGGGCTCCACTCAACAGAGAGGACCATTCGCAGGGCTTTCATAATCTGGTTCAGGCTTTCCAAATGCCATGGAAAGGACAAGAGAAACCAAGCCCTTCAAGGCAGGCAAAGGGGAGCCTCTCTGTCTAAAATCTCTTGGCTGGGTGGTTCAGAATCAGAATGACCTGGATTTTTAACAGGGGCCAGATTTCAGACTCTTTCCATGCAATTATGGAGCCATGAACGGAAGATCCAGGCTTGGGTGGAGGCATTTTTCAAAAACAAACGTCTACCCTGAAGTGCCGCTTGCTCCATGCAAACTCCCAAAGGAGTGGCGCTCTCAGTCCTATTTTACTCTTGACCTCTCCGTGCTAAACAGCCCTGCCACCCACAGAGGCTTTGCCCCCTCCTTGGAACTCGGCACGTTCTTCTAACACATTCCTGTGGCAGCAAATCCCACAGTCTCGGTGTGTGAAACGAGTGCCGGCTAGTTCCTTCCATGGGCTTTTGGTTTCTTTTAGCTGTTCCCTGCCCTCACGTGCAAGGCAGCCTTGGCACGCAGCAGAAGGGGATGCAAGCAGGCTGCCCTGAGGAAGGACAATGCCACCAAAGAGCCCTGTGGCCAGTTTGGCACGGTGAACGGGATTAATAGCAGAACCTCCCTGACCGGCTAAATCTCTGTTCTGCAGAAGGTCCTTGTCCAGCATTTGAAGAAGAAGAGTGGTTTTAATATGCCGACTTTCTCTACCACTTAAGGAAGAATCAGACCGGCTTACAACCACCTTCCCTTCCCCTCCTCACAACAGACACCCTGTGAGGTAGGTGGGGCTGAGAGAGCTCTACAAGAGCTGTGACTAACCCAAGGTCACCCAGCTGGCTTCATTTGGAGGAGTGGGGAAACAAATCCAGTTTACCAGATTAGCTTCCGCTGCTCATGTGGAGGAGTGGGGAATCGAACCCGGTTCTCCAGATTAGAGTCTGTTGCTCTTAGAAGAAGAGTTGGTTTTTATATGCTGACTTTCTCTACCACTTAAGGGAGAATCAAACCGGCTTACAATCACCTTCCCCCCAACAGACACCCTGTGAGGTAGGTGAGGCTGAGAGAGCTCTAAGAGAGCTGCGACTAGCCAAAGGACACCCAGCTGGCCTTATGTGTAGGAGTGGGGAAACCAACCCAGTTCACCAGATTGGAGTCCGCCGCTCATGTGGAGGAGTGGGGAATCAAACCCTGTTCTCGAGATCAGAGTCCACGGCTCCAGACCACCACTCTTAACCACTACACCACACTGGCTCTCTTTGCTCAAGTCAGTAGCCCTCCCCGTTACCCCAAACGGTCCTCACTTTCTGAATGTACAAATCTCAGCACCATCAACGCAGCTCTGCTGGGCTGAGTGACGGCCTTTCCTTTGCTAAGCAGAAACAGCCACAGAAGATTCAGGGGCAATTCTGAGAGGTGGGAAAACACACCAGGGAAGCATTCCTGGCAAAAGAGGATTCCACCCATCGTAGCCTCTATACACCGCTGGACCCCTCTCCTCTGCTTAGCATCACCCTATGCCATTTTCATCATGCCTGGGTAAAGCGGTTCGTAGGATGGTGCTGCTGCAGTTGTCTTCCTTGTGGACTTCCTGGAGGCACCTGGTTGGCCACTGTGTGAACAGACTGCTGGACTTGATGGGCCTTGGTCTGATCCAGCAGGGCTTTTCTTATGTTTTTATGTTTCAAAGGCCCAAGCTGCCACATTCGGTCATGTACCGGAGTGAAAGCTCTCTTCTCCAAAAGGGACACAGGTGCTCAGCTGAGGCATAAGGCAGACTGAAAGTCAGCACAGGGCGACTCTGGAAGAGGCGGCCATGAGAAGGCCAGCGCATCGGACCAGAGCTGCCCAACAGCAGCACGTGAAGCTTCTGCCTTCTACTGAGTCACAGTCCATGCCCCTCTGGCTGAATACTCTGACTGACAGAGGCTCTCCCGGGTCTCAGGCACAGAAAAGGGTTTTCCCAACACGGGCTGACCGAAATTCGGTTTAAGTAGAAATGCCGGGGACTGGACTTGGGAAATTGTGTCTGCGTTCTGCCACTGAGCCAGGTCCCCTCTCCAAACAATAGCCCTGCAGGGTCTCTTAACAGTGCCGCCCTAAGGAGAGTCGCAGTCTTACAAGTCCACTGACCTCAATAGATTTTCAAGGGTGTCGCTCCGTTTGGGACTGCACTGTCACTCAAGAGTTCACTTTTGAGTTGGCACTCTCTCTCTCACACACACACAGTTTCTCCAGAGGAGAGCCAAACATCAGAGGGTGCCTTAGACCACTGGTCCACCCCGTCCACTCTCGTCTGTTCTGACTGGCAGGGCCTCTCCGGTCCTGCCTCCTGACATCCTTCTAGCAGGAGATCCTGGGGACTGAACCGGGGCCCTTCTGCAAAGAAGTCTGGGAGCTATGCACTCTCTCCCCTTTCTATTTATTGTGCACCCCTTTGAAATGGCATTTGAGAAGGGCTGTGATAAATTAAAAAGGAGGAGGAAGCCTCCAGGTGGTGGATGGCGATTTCCCAGGCCCATTTCCGTGTGCTTCGCCCTGGTCTTTTAGCGCCTCTGCACACCTCAGATAACAGGTTTCTGGGAATTCTGTTGAGTAGCCTCAACTCCCATCAAAAAGAAGAACGACCGTTTCCTTTTTCTAATAATAAAGGGAGATTTTAAGCTGTACAAAAGGCACGGTCGTCCAAGGATTTTAAGGTTTAGTTACGTTTTAATCCCTTACCATGACTGCCTTGTCACAGACGTTTAGCTGAGGCTGCCCAGGTAGCAACGTCTGCTGGTGCTGCTGGACGACTGGAAAGATTCTTTCCATGATGGTTTGGTACTCGGTGCTAGAAAAACTGGAAGGGCAGAAAAACAGAGCACAGCAATTACAGAGATGTCAGTGCAGGAACATGCCTGGGTGGGCGGGGTTCCGTCAGGGGACACAAATTGAGCCGAGTTATTCTGTTAAAACATGGAGTGGTAGCTGCAGAGATCAACACCTTCTATTCATTCTCAACTTGAAAATAACACCATTGGCTGTATGACAAACTCATGTTACGAGCTGCATGACAGTTTTGTCAATCGCAGTAGCTGTGATGGGAGTTTTGCACATGCCGAAGGGTATCCCTACGACACTGGGAGTAGCTGAAGAATGCAAGACTCGTCCTCCTGGGTCCACCACTGTAAGTAACACTCTACCCTCTGGTGGAGTTCAGGTCTGGATGCTTAAGGAGGCATAGGAATAGAGTACTAAGGCGGCGCCCACCTTGATCCACACTTGCTGAATGCACCATCCTCCTTGCGCCACAAGCAACGCCACCTGAGTGTGCACTGCTCCAGACTGCTGGTCCTGTCTGTGGACTACATGCCGTAGGCCAAGGCCTGCCAGCATAGGAACACCACTGACCCTGTAATGTCCCTCTATCCATTTAAACAGCCAGAAATCTCACCACCAGCAGTCATACCAGAGGGAGAAAAAGTGTGGCAATGAACATTGATACGTTTTATTTATTTGCTGGGTTGGTGTTTTTTTAAATCCTACCCAGTTCCCAAACAGCTCAGGGCAGGAGCCACCCAAAGCCAAGAGACAGAGAAGACCCTTTTGAACTACTCAGCAGGTTATATGGATTGTGATTTGCTGTATTGTGGTTCTGGGAGGAAAATAACATCTGAGAGACCTGTGCTCAACACAGCAAAAGACACTGAAAATATCAACCTCGCTTGACTTCCGTCTGTACACAAATCTTCAAGGCCAAGCTAGTGCCCACAAACAGTTCCACAAAACAGGACTTTAGTTTGACTCTCTCCCATGCGTGTTGAGGAGGAGCTGGAAACTGCCCCCCCCACGAACTCCCTAACAATCCACCCCTTACTCTTATCAGGATTATAACTTTAGCAGGTATTTGTTTAAGTGGCTTAACACTCCCTTTCACTGCGGTATTACTTCAAGTACTTCTTAAATGGAGGATTAATACCCAGTGATCTCATTTTGTCCATCATATTAAGAGTCACTTAGGAAACAAAGAGCAGCAAATTGCTTCTGGAGATAAAATGGAAACACTAGTGCTCAGTCCTGACCCCAGTCCCCTCCGCTCACGGTCCGAGCCGGACGCTGGCCCCGGGGCTCGGGCTCGCTTCCAAAATAAATCACAGCCGAAGCCCTGGGACGCGCCAACACTTTCCAGTAAGTCCTATAAATACCATATCTGCTTGGCAGCCTCCCAGTGACAGAGAGGGAGCATGGGCCTAAGCACGCCTGGTAGTGGAGCCCAACCGAGCATGGGGCTCAGGGCAAAATGGAAGGGCAATTGGGAGGAGGAGGGGAGCCCTGTGGACTGCGCTGGGTTTTCATCCAACTTGCTGCATTCTGGAGAGCTGCGGAAAAGTTGCCATAAGAGATGGTCACAGCATCACAGTAGACTCCTGAAGGGCGTCACCACTTCCTACTCACAACAGGCTTTACCTGTGGATTGCAGCACCCCATAATAATAAGCATTTCTGCAACTCTTTAGAGGCTCCATGCTCTTTGTACACACTGTTTCCATCCTGTTAAAACCCCGCAAGATAAAGGTAAAGGTCCCCTGTGCAAGCACCGGGTCATTCCTGACCCATGGGGTGATGTCATATCCCGACGTTTACTAGGCAGACTTTGTTTACAGGGTGGTTTGCCAGTGCCTTCCCCAGTCATCTTCCCTTTACCCCCAGCAAGCTGGGTCCTCATTTTACCGACCTCGGAAGGATGGAAGGCTGAGTCAACCTTGAGACGGCTACCTGAAACCGACTTCCGTTGGGATCGAACTTAGGTTGTGAGCAGAGCTTGGACTGCAGTACTGCAGCTTACCACTCTGCGCCACGGGGCTCTTACCTCGCAAGATAGGTCAATATTATTATGCCCATATTGCAAACGGGAAGACTGAGGTGACAAACTGACAGGGATAATCAATACTCACTTAGCATTTTCATATTGGGGCCTCCCATCAAGGTTCACAGCAGTATCCAGGCAGATGGAGACTGGGATCAGTGCTGGGTGCCCATTTGCAGAATTCTTGAGTATCCACGTTTTAGCCCAGTTGGGCCACCAAGTCCCTTAGATTTTTCCAGCCCTTAGAGTAAAGTTCCATGTCTAATACTA
Source organism: Euleptes europaea (assembly GCF_029931775.1). NCBI lineage: Eukaryota > Metazoa > Chordata > Lepidosauria > Squamata > Sphaerodactylidae > Euleptes > Euleptes europaea. The sequence goes on from NC_079328.1 coordinate 49,931,245, forward strand.
ATGAAAAGTATTAGTTCTACAACACACTGAGCTCTGTACAAAATTATCATAACCTCAGAACACCTAAACAGTAGATACCTTGCTAAAGATGAAGGAGTTCCTAATTATCCAATAGGCCACTGCTGGCATCAATAAACAAAACACTACATGTTCAGGGAGGTCATGGATGGCTATAAACAGTACTATGGATGGTTGTAAAAGCACCTAGCAAAGTGATCTGTACAAGGGCAGCCATAGGGCAAGGGGGTGGGGAGGATGGACAACCAGAATCTACAGCCATTTTCATTCTGGGGATCATGCAATACACGCACAGGTGTTTTGGACGCCGTCGCCTAAGGAAGCTGACAGCCCGCGCTGCCCTCCGGCTGCCCCAAATTTGTATTCCGTCTCTTCAAGCCTGCCAAAGGGAAGATGGGAATTGCAGTGGAAGAATGAGAGGGAGCAGCGCACCAGGGTGAGCAGGTGGTGTTGTGAGGAGTCGGCTCGGAGAGATTCCCCCTGTGTATGCGGAATTATTCCACGCTCGGGATGAAGGAGCAGAGTGGACAGAGTCCAGGGTCATTACACTAATTGACACTTTACCTCCAGGAAGTCCCAGGAGAGCCAATCAGGGATGGATTGGAGGAGCCAGGTCCCAGGCACAGGTGTGGTGGGTGTTTAGTTCATTTAGTGTAATTGTGCTTCTGCAATCTGTTCTCCTCGCCCTCCCACTCCGAGCAAATCCACATGTCACTTGCTCCATTGTTAACCCCGCCGTAGCCTGCAGTGAAAGCCCAGCTCTGGGCTGGGAGGAAGGAGCAGGCGCTAATATATTGCCTTCCTCCCGTGGCTATTATGGCCTTAATCTTTGGACCCTTAGCGTTCCTTTCTCGGGCTCACCCAGACGTCCCTCCGTGGTTGTCAGACTCAAGTGACGAGGAGACAAGCGGTAAAACAGCTTCTCTCTCGCTAAACATCCGTCGTGCATCCAAATGACTGCAAAGCCAGGTGGTGCCGGTTTTCCTGCCGGCAAAGGGTTATCTTGCCTGCGGCTGCCAAATTGGACCCTCGAGTCAGAACGAGACAGAACAGCCAAGGCAGCCTCTGTAATGGAGAAACCACTCCCCCTAATCACTAAACTTTCAGATTCACACCAATTCAAGTTTGCATCATCTATAAAGACATCTCATCTACCATTAGTCACTGCTTGATATGCCAACAAAGCCTGGCGCACTGTCCACAGGGAAGACTTCAAGAGCAAGCTGTTCTCCTAAGCAGAGGGCACAAGCAGGCAGCCGTGCGGCCCCAGTATGGGGGGGGGGCAACTTTTGCACCTTCTCTTAGGGTGCCGTAAAGTAATGGGTGCTGCTCTCAGGGCAGGAAATGGGAAGCCTTTTGGTGGCAACTGAAAAGACGAAGGCCTCTGAAACCATCAGGCATGTCTTCGCGACAGTGCCTGAAGAGACAGAAGGCAGAACAGGATGGATCTGGAACCAGGCTGCCCTCCCAGTGGAAACAAGCCGCCTAGACATGCCAAAGCCTCTGCCTTTCTTCCTGTGCAGGAAAGGAAAGCCAGGCACGGTAATGAATATGCGTGGAAGGAGTGAATGATGATGGGCCCCCAGAGAAGAGCAGAGGGGCCACAGTTCTGAGGTGCAGCATGACTTGGCCTGCAGAAGGTCCTCGGCTCAAACCCCGGCTCAGCATCCAGTGAAAGAAGCTTCTCTGCCAATCAGATTAGACAACAGTGGGATAAACAGACCCAAAGGCCCAACTCACGGGAAGGAAGCTTTCAATGCAACGGCCACCTGCTTGGCACGGACCCAAACAGGCAGGGGAGCCATCCGCTGTGCCAATATGGACGTTATTCTTGTTTGGTGGCTGTTTAGTTTTTAAGAATTTGGATTGTGGTTTAATGACTTTTGAAGCCGCTTTATTGCATTATGAAGTTTTGTTTTACTTTGAGCAGAAGCAGGAGACGCAGACAGATGCAAAAGCAAGCTCCCGCTGCATGCACAGAGGGGGCTCTAATTCCTGTCCAGTCTCCTGCACTGTAAGACCTCCCAGGGATTCCCAGCTCTCAGAGCAGCTAATAAGCCACACTGTTCCCCTAGAGCAGGCTCCAGGATATTTGGCAAAGGCTGGAACCTCCTCAGGGCCATCCCCAATCACGCTTTTGTGCTCTCTTGATCTGCAGCGAGGCCAGCTGCCCCTGACACCGCAGCCAACATAAACACCCTCACCCAGGCCTCCGCTGACAGACCCACAAGGCTGGTGCCTCTCTGTGCCTCCCCACGGCAATCACAGGCAACCATCTGCTAGTTGCACAAGCCCGGGAAACGGTAAACCCTCTCCCGATACTGCCAGCCACCCTCAAGCACCCAGCTGTCCTTTCTCTCCTGAGCAGCACCTTCGTGTACCTCTGACAAGGCGGCAAGAGGGGAGAACCCGGAAGGTCGCAGAGAAGCTCCAGAGGCTGGCGAGGGGGCCGCGAGCTCAGACAGACGCCCACGTCCTCCCCGTGTTAGGAGGGGGGGCAGCCCATTTCCGTTCCCGTGCTTGCAGGCGATCCGGGCCCTTGCTGGGACCCAGCACTGAGCTAAATTATCTCCGGGCCAAAAAAGAAAAAAATTGCTCCCTCTCCTTCTGAGAAGCACTAATGTGGGGACTCCCCACAGGCAGCCTGCCAAGGGGGATAATTAAGCTAAATCAAAATACGCACCAGCCACACTAAGAACATCCCCTGTAAATGAGGATAATTTAATTACCACAAAGGAGAGGAGTCCTACTTTCCAGGAGGCTCCCAGTGTGACCAGAGATGCGAGGGGATAGAAACACCACCAAGCCCCACAAAGGAAGTTTCATTCGGTTTATTGTTTTAAAAGTTGGGCAGGGGGGACTTTCTGTTAAGGCCTGAATATTAAAACATTGCTGCTTTCCATAATTGTGTCGTAATCTTACCATAAAATTAAAACAAGGCAACAGCTTGCCTGCATTCAGAAAGGGCAAGGGAACCAGATGAGAAACAACTGCAGATGGAGCGTAGGGGCGCTGCTCAAGCCAGGAAAGGCACTTTTCAAAAGGGACGATTAAGAGAGCAAGGCCAGGGGCGCCCTGTGAAGCGAGAGCTCCCCAACGTGGATCCCAAGAGCCGGGATTGAAAACACACGGGCCCAATCCCTCCACCACCACAAAAACCCACACTACAGGACACTGCGCTCCTGCAACTGCAACGTACACGCGTTCAGAATTCCAGCATTTGGTCAGCGTCATCTTTTTCTCTTCTAAAGTTAAGTTTCTGACCGTTATAACTTGCCAATATAAACTTGAAGGCATCTGGGCAACATCTGGCGATGCCTGAGAAACCAACGTGAGGCCACACAGGTGTCACAGAGGGCTTCAGATGGGGCTCTGATGCTCCACAGGGAGAACAGGTGTGGTTTAGTGGTTAGAAGGTTGGACTAGAACCAGGGACACCGGGATTCAAAGGCCAACTCAGCCACAGAGCTTACTGGGTGCCCCTGGACCAGTCGCATACTCTCAGCCTACCCTACAGGGGTGTTGTGAGGATAAAATGGCAAACGGAAGACCCACAAAAGCTGCCCTGAATGTCTTGGAGGAAGGTCAAGATAAAATTATGACAGAGAGGCTGCTTGCTGATCATCAGGGATATGGGAATTATGCACATCAGTCTACTTATGCAGTTCTGTTCAACTGGTATAATGTATTCAGGACTCCCCTGATCTGTATAGCCCAGGCTAGCCCAAGGTCTCAGATCTTGGAAGCTAACCAGGGTTGGCTCTGGTCAGTATTTAGAAGGGAGACCACCAAGGAATTTCAGGGTCGTGACCCGGAGGCAGGCAATGGCAAACCACCTCTGAACGTCTCTTGCCTTGAAAACTCTATGGGGTCACCGTAAGTCAGCTTTGGTGGAGTTCTCGGTTGCTTCATCCGGCAAGACAAGACTTGTCCACAGCCCATGTTATGGCATCTCCTTCAGCGCTTCAGATTTTGGGTACATCACGGGCACTTGAAATCTACAGATCAGCCAAAGCTCATAATCTGTCCACACGCTGACTGCCCCTCCACCCAAGCCAGCCGGCTGATCCACGCTCAAGCTGGAGAACCAAAACCTGTCGCTTGGGATAGTTCCTTACTGCTAAAACCAGAAAGTGCATCTTGGGGGTGGCCACTCACTATGGGAGAGAAACACCGTCTCCACCTCCTCTTTCCCCACTGCTATGAATATGTGGCGGGCAGTGCATGGGTACACACATCAGTGGAGAGCAGTGGAGCACCTGGGCGGCGGGATGTGTGTGGAGAAGCTGGGAATGCTTTTGAGCATCACTGAGATTCCAGGGAGATGCTCAGCAACCTGGTACAGACTGATTGAAAAAAGTAAGAGCCTTCTTATGCCCAACTGTAAGGATCTCCCCACCACCACCAAGGCCCCGGAAACACAGAGACCGGTCTCCATTGAGGATCTATCTTGAGGACAACGGCCAGGCCTGTCTGTAGGCACTCCAAGCCCTCACGGGTGTAGAGGGAATACACCCACTTGCCCTGTTCTCGCCTCGTGCCCCTCAGGGCTTGCCCAGAACTCCACAGTGGGCCAGATCCGACTCCCACTCTGCCCCCATGAAGGGGCAGTCCCAGGCCTGCTTAGCTGCCGCGCAGCTGAAGCCACCTCCTCCTTCTGCAGCCCTGAAAAGCCAGTTCAAGGGTATTCAGCTTGACGGTACCTCTGCTGTTTTCCCGTGGCTGTGCGCTTCCATACGGCGCGCCTCTTTTCCCGCCCTTATTCTGAGCTTCCCAGGACCCTAGTTTATTCAGAGTATCTACACCGTTAAGCAGGTTTGGCCTTGCGACGCTTAAGATCTTGCGTTTGCTCCAGCAGACAAAGGCCAAGCCAGTAAAAAAGGCCTCTGCGGTTAACGCTCTTGTGAGATTAGTACTCACCTCCGGGACTGTTTCCAACAATGCACCTTTCTCACCTGATTGGGTACTTTTCTCCAGGGTCCCTTCCTAAGTGGAACAACAGTGGAAGCTTGGTGTGCTCTTCTTGGGTGTGGGTGGTCACTCCGGAAACATTCTGCCCGGGGCAAAAATCAATGCCCTGCATTGAAAAGAGGGAAATCATTTGCAAAGATCAGCGACAATGACCGCTCAACGGGGAAGCGTCTCCCTGCGGAAGCAACCAAAGGTGGGGGCTGAAAGTGCTTCAGAAAAGATAGAACAGCGAGAGCAACTGAGACTCAGTTCAAGGAAAATGGGGAGGGGGGTAGAGAAGCCGGCCTGCTCAAATTTCTGAGAGTCAGTGTGGTGTAGTGGTTAAGAGAGGTGGTTTGGAGCAGTGGACTCTGATCTGGTGAACCGGGATGGTTTCCCCACTGCTTCACATGAAACCAGCTGGGTGTCCTTGGGCTAGTCACAATCTCTCAGCCCCACCTACCTCACAGGGTGTCTGTTGTGGGGAGGGGAAGGGAAGGTGGTTGTAAGCCGCTTTGATTCTTCCTTAAGTGGTAGAGAAAGTAGGCTTATAAAAACCAACTCCTCTTCTTTGAGAATCCTGGGGGGAGGGATTTTATGGGGAGACATTTCCAAACTATTTTCTCTCTCAGTTCCTCACAGGTCCCTAGCTCACCACCTCCCGAGGAAGCCTGTTCCACTGAGGAATCGCTTTGACTGTTAGAAAATTCTTCCTAATGTCTAGATGGAAACTCTCTTGATTTAATTTCATCCTGTTGGTTCTGGTCCGACCTTCTGGGGCAACAAAAAACAACTTGGCACCCTCCTCTCTATGACAGCCCTTCAAGCACTTGAAGATGGTTATCATACCACCTCTCAATCTTCTCCTCTCCAGGCTAAACATACCCAGCTCCTTCAACCTTTCCACATAGAACTTGGTCTCCAGACCCCTCACCATGTTTGTTGCCCTCTTCTGGACACGTTCCAGCTTGTCTACATCTTTCTTAAATTGCGGTGCCCAAAACTGAACACAGTATTCTAGGTGAGGTCTAACCAGAGCAGAGTAGAGCAACCTCTTCACACCAAAAGAGGTGTGTGAGGCTCCCTTTCTCACTTCCTTTAGGTGCCTCCTCAAAAGCCTTTGGCATAAACTTTGGTTCCTTTCTCCGACTCCAATTGAGCCTAATCCCAGTGATCTGGAATGAATCCAGATTCTCCTCCATGTCTGGCACCTCCAGTTCCTTTGCTGTCTCCCTGGTGGCATCTTTAGACTGTATGCTTTTCAGGCAGGAGTCTCTTGGTGCTCTGTGAAACGATGTGAACTCTGATGGTCCTGATGAGAGTGGACATTCATGTGCTCTTGCACGTGACAGGCCTGGATCCAAAGAAACCACTTCAACCACCCAAACCTTCATTAAACATCGCATAATGCAAGGCCCTGAAGGAATTTTCAAGGAATTTTCAACCTTCTGTTAAACACACCAACACACAGCGTATACACCACGGCACCGCTGGAATCAATGCCGAGAGACAGTCAGCTCTCTATCTGCATGATTTAAAAAAAATAAATCAAAGCTCATCCTTATAAAACATTCATTACAAAAAGCAGAGGCCATTTAATCACGACACCTGTTAGCTGCTTTGACTGCTGTTTGGAGGCAGTTCAGAGAGCTTCATCCACATGTTTTGACAGGCTGGCAACACCCTTGTAAAGATCGAAGCAAATTTCATAAAGCCTAGAAAGGCCGGATCCTGAAAAGCCTCCGTCGGTACCTGCTTGTTTCCCTGGCAGAAGAGCAGCTCGTCCGGCAAGAGGAGTCCGTACATCTCGGCAGTTTCTAGCTGCACGTTGTTCCCTTACACTTTGGCACAGCAGCCTTTGCAAAGACTAGCGTTCTTGCACCAACCTGGACCTGTTACCAGGTTTGGAACAACTAGAAATGTCCATTCCGTTCTGTACAGAGAACCTTCAAGTCCTCTAGTTGGATGCATTTAAAAGAAGACAGTGAAGGATCAACCAATGAGGCGGCTCAGGTCAAAGGGGCCTGCTTACCCCATCACCAAAACATCTCTCCCTCCTCTACCTGCTAGAAATAAACCTGCTGTCTACCTTTACCTTGGCCTCTCCCCCCTCTTTCTCCCCCTAGCATTTCTGCCTGGGGAGGGGAGAGCTGAAATACAACCCCCTCCCGTCCTTTGTGGAAATCCTAGCTCTGGTAAGAGAGGACGCTGCAGCTACTCCTGGGCCACGCAGGGCTTTCTACCAGGTTGCCGCTGGGCTCGAAGCCACCCTCTGCCACAGACCACTCAGGCCAGCACCCGACTCCTTTTAAACTGGGGTGGGGGAGGGGGGCAGTTGGGCTGTTTGCACACAGGACGAGCACGAAGCTGGAAGGCTCTGCAGACACTGGAGGGGATTTGATTGGCAAACAATTTTCTAAAAATATCCCGTGTGTCTTTAATGGACAGGTTGGTCAGTGGAGCAGTTAATAATCTGCTTTTCAATAAAGCAAGAGAGGTTAGAAGCCCATGAAATCCCATTTACCTGCACAGAGTTACAGATTCCCGAATCAGCGGCTAGAAAAATAAAAAGCGCGAGAAAGAGAGAGGCTTGATAAGGTGCAGCAGACACCCCGGAATGGCTTTTAAATGGCCGCAAAGGTGACTGACCCTTCAACCTTCTGGGCTTCCGAGTAGCAAGGCATGTGATAGTGCAAAGAGGAATTTCAGAAAAAGGGGGGAGATAAAAAGACAAAAGCTATTCAAAGCCAAAGCATAACAGAGAAGCTGTAATTTGGACACCAATCAAAAAGGCTATTTAATTAAGAGCCCACTAACTTCCCTCGTGCAAATATTTTGGTTTGAGGTAAGCATTTACTCTCTTGGAATTGACTTCCACGCTGCTTGGTGCTGAAGATAAAGCCTGAGCAGCCTTGGAACTAGGCCTGAGGTCCCCAATGTGGTGCCTCTGGGCATCATGGTGCCTACCAACACCTTATCAGGCGCCTACTAAGTTCTTTCAGAAAGTAGGTGGAGCCAGGTGCCAAGTTGTTTTCTTTTGCTCCAGAAGGTTGGACCAGAACCAACGGGTTGAAATTAAATCAAAAACGTTTCTGCCTAGACATTAGGAAGAATTTTCTAATGAGCGGTTCCTCAGTGGAACAGGCTTCCTTGGGAGGTGGTAAGTGCTCCTTCTCTGGAAGTTTTTAAGCAGAGGCTAGATGGCCATCTGTCAGCAATGCTGATTCTATGACCTTAGGCAGATGATGAGAGGGAGGGCACCTTGACCATCTTCTGGGCATGGAGCAAGGGTCATTGGGGGTGTTGGGAGGGGGAGGTAGTTGTGAATTTCCTGCATTGGGTAGGGGTTGGACTAGATGACCCTGGTGGTCCCTTCCAACTCTATGATTCTAAGGTGATGCTCTGAGACTCTCCAAATAGAAAGCGGACCTCTGGATTTCTTCAGGGGTCGGAAGGGCCACTGCTGCCCTGTCCTGCAACCTGAGAAGCGACCTTTGCCTCAGCCCTGACCTTGGCCACACTCCCCGGCAGCTGCCCTGCCTGAGCATCAATTTCCAAAGCAAACGGGCCACAGATGCTCAGTCAATATAAACATGAGGCGAAACAGCAGGCAGTTGCCAGTTGGGCTCTCTGCCAAGCAGCGGAACCACCGTGTGTGTTAATAAAAGGCCTCTGGCAATCCATCATCTGGGCGCTCTCCCAGATTGTTCTGACCTGATAAGCGACTACAAATGACAGTAACTGCCCAGACAGACGCAGGGACCCCTGATCTCTCCAGGAGGCACCCGCATTCCGACACACAAAACGGAGCACAACAAAGGGACAGAGCTACTAGAAAGCAGGCTGCTTGACCCAGGAATCCCCAGTGTGGCAGCGATCTTGGCTTGTCAGCTACAGTCACTGAACAGGAAGAGAGGTTATTTGCAGTCTCACAGACCCAAAGCAACCCCCCTCAACCCTCCCGCCCCTGCTATTCCTTCTTGATGCTAGGTGCTTCGGCCCTGTTGAACAAAAACCTCCTCTTACATGTTAACTGTCTGCAAGGGACCGGAGGCAAAGGGCTGATCAGAAAGTCTCCATCCGCTCTCAAGCAGAAGCGATCAATGGCTAATCCACATGCTCAGAGGACTACAATCACATGCCATTATTGGCGAGGTTCCACTTGACTTCACAGAAATCCCCCCACCCCCAAACAGAAAAGGTATCATCGATCGATCACTTCATTCACTTCATGTCCGCAAGAAGGACAATCGGAGACGGCTGCAGCATGAAAAAACCCCGTGACATTTGTACATTAAAACAATAAGAGTCTTAGTGTAAAACACAGACACAAAAACCTTTTAAAAATACAGTGGCCTTTATGATAAAAAAATAAATAAATCTCTGCTAGCTAACAAGATAGGAAGCTGACAGCACCGAAGAGAGGCTGGAGTTATCAGCTAATATGCCATCTACCCAACCCAGGGGATTTGAAAAACACCTCTTTTTCCTGAGACCAGAGTCAGGGGCCTGGCATAGACCGAACCCAGACTCTGTAAAAAAGAAGCCCCCAGGTTTGGAGGGGTAGAAACAAGGACTGCCCCCTCCTTGTCTTCTGTGACTATCGGGAAGGCACAAGGAGGAGAGCTAACATGCCCTGGCACTTCTTCCTGCCTCCCCCCACTCACCCACAGGCAACCAGCAGCACAAGTCCCTTCCGCAAGGCAGGCAACATCTGGAAACAGGAGGCAAAGAGGCGGGGCCACTCCTAAGCCCTGGTGCTCTGTCCAAAGGGAAGTGGGAGGAAGGGCTACCTTCGGCTGCCCAGGTCTGCTTCAAACACGACAGACTGCTTACACATGTCGGACATGAGGACGGAGCATGTGTCAGTTGGACTGCACATCTCTGTCATGGGAAAGTGAGCCAAGCACAGTCCACGCTGGGCCCCAGCGGTGCCTCTTTCCAAGTATGACAGGTAAGAGAAGGGGCTTCTGACTCTGCTACAGCAGATGTGTATGCATAACCAAGGGCCCCTTCCCCTTTTCAAATCTGCAAGAGCCTCCCACGCCCCTCTCTGACGGTTGCTCCAGTGCAGGCCCGGTTTGGGTATGTCTGTGTATACTATTCTGGCCCAGACCATAAATGCACCTCCCAAACAGTAACATCACACAACTATTCACCAGCATTTCCTTCCAATAAACTTTGCTTCTGCTCAATGCAACCCATTCATCAGCTCCTGAGTGTTATTACAATTTGAAACCGCATAGACAAGAGCGACTCGTAAATCACAAACGGCTCTTTTACAGCCCCTGGATGGCAACTCAGTAAATATTCCTCCTACAACCATTCCGGGCAACTGACAGCTGCAAAGCCCACCCCCCACCCAGCAAAGTTTTCTTTAGCTACCCGGGCTTTCTGTTGAGTGAGCTTCTCTTTCTTCCTTTGGCATTTGGGAAAATAGGCAGTTGCTAAAGGACACAGACATTCACAGCCAAGCAAGAGGGAAACAGCAAGGTGCTCTAGCTAGAAGACTTTGGCTAGAAACAGGAAAGCTCAAATCAGAGGAGCTAGAGAGAGCAGAAGAAGCAAGCCATTTTTTCTCTTTGTTTCTAGAGGCGCAAGTCTTCATTGGAGACCATGAGGATGAGGGAGACCACCAAGGAAAGACTAATATCACAAGAATTCAAGGTGGCCAAGACAACCTGTGTTCCAGAGCTCTCATTGCTGTTCCCAGAAGCACAAAAACTTAAAACAATCAAGGGTGAATTCAGAAGTAGGGGAGGGATTTCATGGGCACAGAAGAGTAACTCAAATAATGCCAAGGATGGAGAACCCAAAAGCACCGGAATAATGGGCAGATGGTGGACTAGGCACATACCTCACATGACTGCCTGTGCTGGGAGCATTAACTCAGCTGAGGCAACGTCAAGAAGAAAACTGGGGTGCCAGGGACCGCCACAAGGCCCTGAACACTCTCTGCCACTCTCGTTGCAACAACCGAGACCCCCCCCCTTTGTGGAAACTGATTCATTTATCACTGGCCTAGAGGGAAGAACCAAGAGATACCCACCAGCCTTGCCCACAAATGATTGTTTTTAACTAAAACTCCAGAAGCTGTTTAGACACACCTGACCAGCCTCGGTCCATCTAGGGCACACACACGTTCAACCCCACTGATGACTAGATAAGAGATGAGCCGAGTTCACTGCCACACCTTTCAATTGGGAGCACACCGGCCCCACGGGTGAATGCTTTGGGGAGCCTGTTCTGGCTCAAAGGAAGTTAGTTTAGCGGCACAGCCCGCGTTCCCCTGGGCCTAGTACAGCCAGACGTTACAGGCCACGGAGGAAACCCGACAATTACCCATGACAAAAGCGGTGCTCATTAGCCGGAGCTCCAGTGGACGGCAATTCGATGTCTGTTTTTGCTGACGGCTGGAATTTCCAATGTTACTTAAAATGTACGCATTAAAGCCCCGGTTCTGCAAGGAAACCGGCACAAAGTCACTCTGGCTTCCGTAGTTCCCAACCCCAGTATCAATAATATCGATAAGAAAACTGGAGGCTATGAAAAGGAGATGGTGTAGCCATTAAACCTTGGGAATGTTTCTAGCATCTGCAATAAAAAGTGTAACGATATTCAGCGTCCTCGTTATTAAAAAAAACAAAAACAAACAAACAGACAAACAAAGCAATAGCCGGGGTTATAATTAACGTCTTAACATCAGAAGAAGAATTTGAACAAATTTCAACCCCTGCCCCCTCTGCGTGCTGTTAATGACTATTCTGTCCACTAATTCCGTGCTCCAATTTTACCAACATCAACCACATACGACACCAGTGGCAGGAAAGCAAATGAATTTTTAATCATCCCTCTGATGTACAGTGTAATTGCTGACTTTTATCAGCCAGCAGTTAAACAAAGACTTAGAAAGGAATAAACATTCCTTAATTGCATGACTGCCACCGTTCACAAGAGGACAACCTTGGAAATGAGCGACCAGCCCCCATTATCACAGTTTCCCCACCCAGGCAGATGTGGAAGGAAGAGGCTGGGGGCAAATATAGGTGCTAAGGCTCTTCTTCCCAATGGAGGGAGGGAGGGTGTGTGTGTGTGTGTGTGTGTGTGTGAGAGAGAGAGAGAGAGAGAATGTTAAATGCTTCAAAGCAGAACGATGCACCATTATCAGACTTCTCCTCTTTGTGTTAACGATGACCAAGTGCATGGGGCAGAAGAGAGGCTGCCCTAGTCGACAAGAACCCCCTTTTCTCTTGTGAATGGGAGAAGTGGGCCCCCAAGACATAACATGAGGGAGAGAAGCAGAAACAATTGCCAGGAAAGATCAGAAGTGCTGGCAGGATGAGCGCCAACACCAGATTCACAAATGCAGAATCCCACTGCTGCAGAAATAAAACAAAAAACCACTTGAAGAAAGCTCATGACTGGATTAAGGTTGCAGGCACACACAAAAAAGGAAAGGAAGGGAAAGGCTTGAATAACAATGGGGGAGAAGCATAGCAGCGGAGCTTGGGGGAAGAGCAGAGCTGAAGCTACCTCCTGACGTCCCTCCTAAAGATAGATCAGGCTGCCTTTGTTTGGGATATGCCTCTGCAGGGCCCAGAAGAGAAAAGAAGGGGTCTCCCTGAGCCCCACGGGGTTCCTCCTGACACCTGAGATACCAAACAACTAGAGGAGGAATGGGGGGATCAAACGTGCATCACTATAACTACTCTGCAGTTTGTTGTTGGGATGAATGACCTTGCACCAGAAGTGGGGGACAGGGTAATGGGAGCCCCCAGGTATCACTCCCTCTTGACGTAAAACAGATTCAGGCTTGGGAGAACCATGACTATTCATCACGAGGGCACCAGGGACTCTGCCCAATACACAGCAAAGCACACAAGATCAAGTTGGATGGACACCAGGCAGCCCCCAGTGGTGCACCAGAAGGATGTGGGAGGGACATGCGCCGGCACGGTGCTCTTCCCTCTGGGAAGCCGAGCACTGAATTGGGCGCTTGGTAAATCTGGTTCACCCCCAAATTAATCTTGTGTTCCTGGAAGAGTAAAGCTGCTGTTGAAAACATGTCTTCCTGATTTGAGTCTTCCCTGTTCTTAACTAAAGCTCTAAACTCTTGGGCACTCTGCGAGTGGTAATGCCCGTAGTCTAGCAGGCTGATTATACTTTTCAAAGTGAAGCGGGTTTACGGTTCTGCCAGGAGGGCAAAGAGGCAATTCCGGTGATATTATTTTGCCTGCCGCAGGCTTTCCAGGAACAGCTGCTGACGGCGTTGGAAGATGCTTGAATACATGCAGAGTTTTCCAGTCTTGGGGGCAGAGAGGAAAGTGTCGCGTTTGCTGGGATCAGATCTGTAGCCGTGGCTACAGTTTGTACACACAATGCCAGCAAGGATCAAGGCACTTTTACGAGGGTCATGCTGAATTAGAAGATGCTTCGCATTCCCCCCTTTATATTCCTAGTCACTGGACCAGACACCGGGTTCTACTTCTCTCCACTGAATTAAAGCATGGCACTATCTCAAGTGTTGGAGGAAGGCTTTGCCCGGTCCCTCCGCTGGCACAGCACAAGCGTTGTTAAGGGAAGTCAGGCAGGAGGGTCGAAATCAGCCTGGGGAAATCAGTCTGGGGCCTGGGGAAATCAGTCTGGGGCCGGGGAAATCGCCACCCAACACCACCGAGCTACAGTCCCTCCCCAGAAAAAGCGTGCTCAGGTGAGCACCGGGTCTGAAGGTGGGCTGCCCCTGCCCCCACTGTTGACTGTGGCTTGAATTCAAACTGTCCAAGAGTGGAGCATTGTGATGACCGGGATTTCACTCGTGGGGGAGCGGTGGGCACGCTGCCACAGGAGTGTGCCGAAGGGAAGGGCAGAAAAGGTTTTCAATTACCTGGCTGAATTGCTCCCAGGAGTTACTCCAGGTCCAGTAATGGGCCTTGTAAAGCCCAATCCGCACCGCCATCATCTCGTTGCCACGGTAATAAAATATTGGCCTGATTGAGAGAAGGGGAGGAGGGAGGGGTGGGGGAGGGAGGGAGGGACAAAGAGAGATGTACAGCCACATGAGAAATGCAATGTGTCCAAACAAGCGGCTTTTTTGGCAGCCACACTGATAAGGGAGACAAACACTTCCAGGGAGCCCGGCTGGCAACTCGGCTATCAGTCAGGAGCAGGCGGCCTTCTAATAGCCTCCGCGGCAAGGTTTTCAATTAGCATTTTTTAAAGCGTCCATCAAGGAGAGAGAGAGAGAGCCTGCCTTGTGTGAGCAAGAATGAAATGTTATGCAAGTCATCTTGCCGGGGATTGTTAATCCTTGAACTACCAGACCGTATAATTTCCCACAGAGCCTGATGACTTGAAAGACTCCAGAAAGCAGCGCACCTGTGTGATGGAGATGCCAAGGATTCAGGGGGCCGGATCTCCAACACTCCAGGCTGTGCCAGTTTACCCTGAGCACAAGCAGGCTGGCACCAGAATGGGGGGCAGGGGGCGAACAGGGCAAACAGTTACTGTCCCGTTTGCCCTCAAGCACACTGGTGTGGTTTTCCCAAAATGCAGAAAGGCAGAATTTCAGCCTGCAGGCTTGTGCGCAAAAAGGGCAAAAAGAGTTTCCTTATCGCTGCCTACCCAGATTTCCCTGTGTTCTCGACACAAGCAGCGCAGACCAGGCGCTGATGAAAAGACGGCTCACAGGGTAGCGAGAGCAGAGCAGACGCTGCGAAGGGGAAATCTGCATCGGCTCCATCCTGCAGGAGGGCCAAATGACACACGATACAGGAAATCCATAGCTGGAGCTTCCGATCGACACAAATGCAGCAACATGTATGCAGGCATCAATTTCTTCAGAGTGATCCCAATCAAAATTTCTACCTCCTACCTTTGTGGGAAAACAAGAATGGTGCTTTTGCCCCAAGGGGCAGACGGCAAGCTGGGAGGGAGTAGAAATCTGATGAAGAAAACACTGGGGTGGGGGGAGAGTTAAACGTCTCTCCTCCTGCTGCTGCTTTGAAGAAAATGAACCCCCAAACAGAGAGCTGAATTTCACTTAAACACATGACACCCCCCCAACCAGTACATTGTCAGATCTAATCATGGATCTCCCATGTAATGTGTGGTTTGATCCTGGAGATCCCCTGAAAATACATGAGGAGCTGGTGCAGTTTGCTCTTCATCCCCTGCCCTATTGAACATATATGAAGCTGCTTTTTACTGAAACAGACAGTTGGTCCATCAAGGTCCGTATTGTGTACTCAGACTGGCAGCGGCTCTCCAGGGTCTCAGATGGAGGTCTTGCACATTATCCTGCCTGGTCCTGGGGATCGAACTTTCTGCATGCAAAGCAGAGGCTCCACCACTGAGCCACAGCCCTTCCCCTGACTCTCCTTCATCACCTGGGACCACTTCCTGTTATTTTTTAAAGAAAATCAGGAACAGTCCTTCTCATACTGCCCCTTGCTTGTTTTTAAGTAAACATCCTGCAAGCCCTCTCATTTCAGCCGCTGTCCTGCCCCCGTCCTGCTTTTTCTTCTCTTGTTTCAGCTGAATTTGCCCACATCCCTCCAGCCACTCATGGTTTCTCTCTTGCTGATTTCCATGAGGAAGAGATGGGCCGTTGTTTCAAACTCTGGTTGTTCTTGCTAAAAGAATACAGGCATTCTCTCCCACGCACCCACTTTTTGTTGCACACTGCCTCAAAGTGATTTGGGATGCGCACTTAGGTGTGCATTCACCTAATGTTAAGCTTTACTTTAAAATATCCCATCCAGAAGGCCAACTGACGGAAGCTCATATCTATGGACAACACACCAAGATTAAACAGGATTTTTAAAAGCCATCTGACTGACAAGGGCCACAGGAATAAAGGCAGCAGTAACTGGGACCAATCCTGAATGAAATCGAACCAGGGAATTCCCTGCACAAAACCCATCATTCTCTCCCAACAGCATTCTGTCAAAAAGAATTCAACAAAGGCAAAGCAGAATATGGCACAATTCTCTAGCTCAGAGAGAAGAGTTCATCACTGGAACTGCTTGCTAAGATCGTGAATATTGTATTGCTTTGCAAATATTGTAGTAAAGTTAGTAGGCTGACTCAGGGGAAAATGTTGGTCCCACAATACTGGACTCCTATCCTCAGCATGCCTTTGCCTAATTTCCTCCATGAAGTAGAAGCAGGCAGAGGCCTCTAAATTGCAGTGCTCTTCAATTGCAGGGCTCTGTTGAAATCAAGAACTGCTTTGCCCATCTGAATGTTCTCCCACCACCCCAACTCATTTACTGAATGGAACAAAAAACGTACACGTGCTGAACACGTGAAGATGACTCACGCTGAGTCAAAGAATTGGTCCAGGTAGGCTCCATGCCAGGCCTCCCGCAGAGATGGGGGAAGAGCTCTCTGCCAGCTGAGCAAGAGATCCTGGGGACTGACCCTGGGACTTTCTGCAGGCAAGCCATGCCTTCGAGTGTCGAGCCATTTCCATCCCCCCAAATCACCCCCCCGGCAACATGCTGCACTTCACACGTTGCAAGAGGCATTCCCGGGGCACAAATACATATGTGCTTCAAACTTGTTCGATTGCCATGGCTTCCATTTAAGGAGCCTGGGAATAGGATGACTGCAAAAGAGCCAGGCTGATCAGTGTCCCCACAGAGCAGCAAAGCACCCTATTTGATGAGCTGAGCTCTAAAAATAGCCAGTTGTTCCTGCTCCACACCAATGCACAGAGGAGCCAGGGGGTGGGGAGGGAGAGGCAACGAGTGCCCGAGTTCATAACTCACCTGTCAATTAACTCGCCCTGCAGGATGACAGGTAAAAGGTCGATGCCGTCGATCTGTCTGTCACTGGGAGGCTGCAGTCCTGCCAGTGCTAGGCCGGTGGTGAAGAGATCCATCACACTTGCCAGCTGATGACTCACCTGCAATTGACAAGACAAAAAGGAGCGCTGGCGAAAACCCGAGCCCAAGTCCATAAGCCGAGGGAGCGTCTGCTCCCAATGAGGCCTTATTGATAGGCCTGCCACCTTTCAAGAGAGACGCTCCGGGCTTTGACTCAGGACTCTATTCCTGTCAGAGTCAGTGACAAGCTCATGCCTGCCTTTTCTCAGCCGGATCGAGGGCGTGGGGCCCTTGAGCCTCCTGCCTTGACAGAGTCAACCCCTGCTACCCCCGGGGCTTCTACACGCCGTTTGGGGCTTTTTACCAACTCCCTACAATGGAGGAGGAGGAAGAATTGGCAGCAGCATGGCGAGAGCTAAAGAAGTCTGGGATGCTGCTGCCCAGTCCATCAGCTGGAGGAAAACAGGGAGATTCTCTGCAGCAGCAATGGGACTGGAGAACTGCGGGATGGAAGATGGTAGGCAAAGACTGGAATTTATACTGTGGACCGCACATGAGGCACAGAACCACCAGAAAGACTCCAAGATGCTATAGAGTTTGCTGTGGGGGAGCACAGAAAGGGTTGTGGGTCAGGTCTAACAACTGGTGGATAACTGATAGAATCATAGAATTGGAAGGGACCACCAGGGTTAGCAAGTCCAACCCCCTGCACAATGCAGGAAATTCACAACTACCTCCCCCCCCCACACACACCCAGTGACCCCTACTCCATGCCCAGAAGATGGCCAAGATGCCCTCCCTCTCATGAACTGCCTACGGTCATAGAATCAGCATTGCTGACAGATGGCCATCTAGCCTCTAAATGCTTGTAGGGAACAGGATCAGGCCACTGAAGGGGGCTGCCCAGTGAATTCTTGGACCTGGCCGTCATTATGAAACAGGGCCCAGGGTAGAGGGCCTATTACATCCTTAGCCTCGTATGACTTTCTCTCTGAAAGGGTGCAAAAACTTCTCCAAGAAATTAATCGCCAGTGCTACAGCCACTTGGATTTATCTGCAGCACCATATTGGAGAGGAGAACCAGGGGGCGGGGGGGGGGGGGAGTTACTATTTATATAAACTTTGAAGTATTTTCAGAGGAGAACCGGGAGGGGGGGATTTAGCATTTTCTCATGTCAACGGATTTCTTTCATTCTACTTGCCATTCCCATAACAAAACAGAAAAAAATATATTCCAGAGAGTAACAGACCAGTGAAAAATAAATAATGAAAAACAGAAGAGCAAGATCAGATATTCCTCATATCAGCAAGGAACAGCCGGTACTACGCACGTTAAGAAGAGGGCTTTTTTTATTTTTATAAACTCTCGGCATACACAGAACGTCTTTAAGAAAATGAAATCCTTTTTGCTCTGGGCCACATCGCGAGAAGAAATAGCCACTGCTGGCGTTATCAGCGCTTTCAAGCTCTAACTCTGAATCAAAGGCGACAATTAATAAAGTTGCCCCCGCCAGGAATGGAAAGGAGGAAAGCTAAATATTTGAAACTGGGTGAACAAATGTCAGGGTGTTTTTAAATAAAATCCTTTTACATTTATCACAGCAAGCAGACCTGATATCCCTGTCTAATTCAATTTCAATTTGTGCCCTGTGGGAGATAGTGGAGAAAAGGTTGCAACGCTGTCTTTGGGTTGATATGTTCTTTTCTCCTTCAGGGAGCAGAACCAGGGAGGTGGGAAGGCAGCGGGGGGGGGGGGGAGCAGAGGAGAAGGAAAAGGAAAAGGGGGGGGGCGTAAAGAGAAAGCAGGCCTCGGAGCTGCAGAATACAAATTCCTGCCAGTTGGATCCTTCTAGAAAGCAGATGCAGTGTAGCAGGAAATAGGTGGAAACTTTGTTTACTGCTTATGAATTCACCTGGAATTTTCAGCCAAAAAGTGGGGGGGGGGAAGGGGAGAGAAGAACTGCAGAAAGGGTATCTGATAAGCTTCGTGCCCTAAACTGCAACAGAAAAGGGAATCATAACACCTATGATTCAGAAAATGCTACTACAGGAGTGACACAAAAGTGAGATCCACACACTCAAATCAATCCTGTTGTATTATTGTTCAAATACTTCAAGTAAATTTCCTGGGCATGCTCTGTGTCTCTACGTCAGGGCATGCAGTCAAGAATCCTGCCGTGTAAGGGCTTTCTGAGAACCCCAGTCTTCTTTGGAAGGAGAAGCAAAGCTCCTGCTCCTTATGGCAGAAGGTTTATGGCCAGCGCCTTCAAAAAGCTCAATGATGCCCCGTGCCCTCTTGCACAGAGCTTTCTACGGCTGCCGGGGGCAGGGCTGCGACTGCCTGGTGACCCCCCCAATGGCAGGCATCCAGTCCTGTTTTGCTGTTTACCAGCCCAGAAGTTGCCAATGCGTTCTAAATACTGTACACAGGCAAAAAAAAAAAAAAAAGCCAAATGTGCAATTTGAATAAACATCTTGTATAAACTGGGCTTTCTTTGGTGCAGTGAACACCCAGCTCCATCTATACTAGATTATATGGAAGAGGGGCATAAGTAGGATGTGCTTTTCTGTCAACCTCATCTGGCAATACACTTACTCGGAAGCCATAGTTAAAATGAACATACTTCCAAGATTCAACTTCTTATTTCAAACGATTCCCATTAAAATTCCAGACAAGACTCTAAAATTCTGGCGACAAAAAATCAATAGATTTGTATGGGACAAAAAACGTCCCCGAATAAAGTTTAAAATTATGACTGATGAAAAGAAAAGAGGGGGCATGTCACTTCCAAATCTAACTATATACCACCAAGCGGCAACCCTGGTATGGATTAAAGATTGGATCATGCAGACTAACGACAGGACTACTAAACTAGAGCTGGCAAATTTACAAGGTGGAGTGCATCATCTACTGTGGGGGAAGAATTGGAGGAAAAGTTTAGTAGGAATGGAAGGACATCCAACTGTAGAAAATATGGTGGCAGTTTGGCGGAAAACAAAATCAAGATTGAGGAGTCATTACTGACGGCGCCCTTTAATGCTTATGGTTCTATAACAGACAGGAAAAAATATGGGACAATACAATATCAGGACTTGGTAAAAACAGACAGCACTCTCAAGACTCTATTAGAGATGCAAGTTAACTACCCGCGAATGCCCTGGCTAACATACCACCAACTAATTTCAAGATGTAAGGAGGACTGCTGGACTCGGGGAGTACTAAAAGGAAAAACAGAGTTTGAGCAGATGATAAGTAAGCCAACAGAACATCTACTAGGTAAAATATATAAGCTATTGAAATACGATACAGAAGATGAACAAATAGTCATGTCAAATCAAATGGATGGAAAATTTTAATGAGATTATAACAACAGACGAGTGGGAACAGCTATTTCGTAGAAATCTTGAATTTACCCTCTGCCAAGGGATTCAGGAAAATTGGTTGAAAATGCTACATAGGTCGTACATCACGCCAAGCGATATTCAGAATATGAATAGTTCGACATCTGGTTTGTGCTGGAAGTGCGGTAAAGTTAGAGGCACCTTTTATCACTGTTGGTGGACATGTACATCAGTCCAAACATTTTGGAAGAAAATACATAAGGACATAGAAGTCATCATCGGTCAATCTATAACATATGATCCTAAACTATTCCTCCTGAGTAAAACACCAGACGAATGCAGTAAAGATCAACAGGTCATACTAAAATATTTAATCACAGCGGCAAGAACAGTTTTAGCATCACTGTGGAAAACAGATAAAACACCAAAAATTGAAACCTGGGTAGATAAAGCCTACGAATATGTAACAATGGCACACCTAACAGAAATATTACAAAAAGATATTCAAAGACCAAATAAAGACAAATGGAGTTCCTTCTATGAATATATTAAAATTTAAAAAAATAAAAAATAAAATAACAACAAAATTTTATAAGATATATGATATATGAAAGCTAAGTTGACGGTCAAATGTATTATGTTTATAAATGATCATAATTTTGAACCTTACAAGGAGGTAGAACCATGTATTTTTCTTCTTTGTTAATGTTAAATATTGTTTAACCGAGGGTTTTTCCTTTCCCTTTTCTTTTTCCCTGTATCCCCATTTAATACCGAAAACTAATAAAATTATTTATATATATATATAAAAAGTCATTATTTTCTACAAGAAGGAGTTAAACACAAAGGCCACAATGCAGTGAGCCTAAGGCCTAGTTGCATGCTGGACTCCACTGCAACTACAGAAAAGGAGGAAAAAAATAAGGCAGAACAGGTTTTTTGGATGGAAAAGGAAGAAGAAGAGTTGGTTTTTATATGCCGACTTTCTCTACCAATTAAGGAAGAATCAAACCGGTTTACAATCACCTTCCCTCCCCTCTCCACAACAGACACCCTGTGAGATAGGTGGGGCTGAGAGAGCTGTGACTAGCCCAAGGTCACCCAGCTGGCTTCATGTGTAGGAATGGGGAAACAAATCCAGTTCACCAGATTAGCCTCCGCCACTCATGTGGAGGAGTGGGGAATCAAACCTGGTTCTCCAGATCTGAGTCCACCGCTCCAAACCACTGCTCTTGACCACTACACCACACTGGCTCTCTGCTCTTAACCACTGGAGAACAAACATTTTGTTTCAGGCCATGCAGAAAAGGCAGCCAACCTGGGGGATTCAGTGCCCTTCTCCAGAGAGAAAAACGGAGCCACTGAAACACCCACCAATCCCCGGGTGCTTTCAAGATCAATCATGCACATCGACTGTAAGCGACATCAACGAGGCATTGGCTCACCACAAAGCAGGGGCTAAATAATGCTGTTCAGAAGACAAGCAGCTAAAACTTCTAAATGTGTTTCACATAAACAGGAGGGGGGGGGGAGAGAGAAATCTTTACAACACCTTCACAACTGGTTCTTAAAAGAGACGGGGTGACAGAAAAGCACTATGGCAATCATGCATGTGCCGCAAGCAAAGACAGGGCTGACCTGCCAAAGTGGCCCCTCCCCTCTCACCTGCCTCTGGAACACTGTGGGGCTTCAGAGCACAGAAGTCTTGGATGCAAGGGAGCAAAGAGGAAAGAGCTGTCGATATCCGTGGCTCTGGGTTCGTTTGGAAAGAGGGCTGCCACCACAGTCCCACACAACAGATAACAGGTTACAAATTTTAAGTTAAAAAATAATGAGCGGGGATCTCATGGCCCTTTAAAGATTAAAGAGTTTTTATTCTAGCCAAAGCTTCTGTGGGCTAGCAGTGCCTGTTGCAAAGAGCTGGCTCCCGAGGGCTGATCACAGCATCCCTCACAAGAACAAAGGAACAAGGTGTTGGCAGGACAAGCAGAGAGGCTTGGTAGATTTGAGGGGCCCTGGCAGAACTTTGTGGCTTCTGGAAATCTTTCATTGGTCCTGGCAATTATGGGCGCATCAAGGGAATACGCAGCACCGCTTTCATGCTCCACCAAGAGGCCGGCCACTTCACCCTTGCTTGCCAAGAATTCCTCCGGAGGGGGTCTTAACAGACACCAAAAGACTTCTAAAGGAATCCTCTTGTGCGACTGACTGTGTGCAACACTTGTTAAAAAGGACAAGCCAAAACCATCCCTCCGTTTGATATGCTGGGCCCATCCCTATCTGGCTGCCTCCCTTTAAGTCAACGTGTCATTTCTACAATGCCTTCTTCCGATTTAATTAAAAACCTTGAAAGGAGATGTAAATTAGAAACTAAATGTTTTCTTTGTCCGCGAGCACAAAGGACGTAGAAGGAGTCCAGTTTGTGAATAGTCCCTTCTCTCTGGAATTAAGACATCCTCAAAGGAGAGAAAACTCCCATTATTTGCAAAGGCCTCCTGCAGACTTGATTGCGTTGGCATTTAAAGAGGACTGGAATAATGGTATGGCCACCTGAGGATAGCTACCTGCTGGTTATTTCAGAGCTCAGAGTCACTCTCTTCTGCAAGCAGACAGACAGGCAGGCAGGCGAAGCAGCCTGGCCTGGTACAGAGAGAACGTAAAATGTTTGGCTCAAATGGTTCGATTCCAAGGGGTAGCCTAAGTGTCCCCAAAAGCAAGCCAAATCACTGACGCAGAGCAGAATTAGTTAAATGCATGCAGCGTATTACTAGACACACGGCCTTCGACCCAGGGGTCAAGACCCTCACAGAGATTGCAAAGCTCTATCAGCTCGGTCTTCATTTTCTGCTGCTGCTTTTGAACCGTGCTGGTCATGGTAAAAGGTAAAGGCAGTCCCCAGTGCAAGCACCGGGTCATTAATGATCCATGGGGTGACCTCACATCCCGACATTTACTAGGGGGACTATGTTTACAGGGTGGTTTGCCAGTGCCTTCCCCAGTCGTTACTCCCAGCTAGCTCATTTTGCCAACCCCAGAACGATCGAAGGCTGAGTCAACCTTGAGTCTGTTACCTGAAACCGACCTCTGTTGGGATCGAACTCAGGTTGTGAGCAGAGCTTTTGACTGCAGTGCTGCAGCTTACCACTCTGCGCCACAGGGCTGGTCACAACCAACCTATAAATCCTGCCCTCTCCTGGTAGACTGTATTGAACTTGGTAGACCAAGGGTCTGGCTCAGGATAAGGCAGCTTCACATGTCCATGATCTCTTCCAGGCCTTTCTCCAAGAGACCCATTGCTAGAGACAGAGAAGGGCTCTGGATTTTTTGGAGGGAGAATCCTCTTTGGCTAACTTGGCAAAGGATTGATGGAGCCCTGGGGCAAGATACGGCACTGGAGTTCATGGACTAAGGGACACAGAATAAGAGGAAGGCAGGAGTGGGAAGATGTGACTCTCAGTCTCCCTTAAATCCCCCCTTTAAAATGCACTGATCACATGTATGCAATTTAAACACCGCAGTGCTATACTGCAGTTGGCTCACCTGCATCAGGGAGACCAGCCAATCCATACATGAAAGTTCTGACCCCAACACAGCCCGCTGACAGAAGGCGCGCCTCCCAGGCACTCACCTGCCCAGCAGGGATATGCCCAGGCCACCAGGCAATTGCCGGTTCCCGCATGCCGCCTTCAAAGGTTGTTTCTTTGCCACACAGAAAGGGGCCGTTGCTACCTCCTGGAGAAAGAGAAAACAAGAACGACAAAATCAGGTAACCAGTGGCTAAACAAAATAAAGAAGCTGGATGAAATACAAGCTCAGAAGAGATTGTCATCCTGAGTTTTGCCTAAGCCCTTTAAAACAAAGTCAGTTTCTAAAAGTTACACAAGCCATTTCCATCCTGGCTCTAGACAACTGCCTTCCTACAGAGATCTGTGAGACTGGTGTGATGTCACTGGTGCGCCATCAGACACCTTCAGTTTTAGGGTTCACCGAGCATCCGCCCCGAAAGCTGGACTCTTCGGCTACAGAGTGACTGCCGTACGATCCTCTCAAGCCTGACCATGGTGGAAGACAGACCATTGCAGGAGACCAAGAAACACAGCCACACTGAGGGCATAAGGGGAGGGGGAGGCATAAGGCAAAGCCAGGCCTGGCTCCCCAGACAGTGGGGAAGGCAACCAATGTCCAAACCAATTTTCCAGGAATACGTTAAGCTCCGTCAATTTGCATCATCACGAAATGGTACTTAGGTCACAGAGGTTTAGCAACAGCATGCAAATTCCTTAGTGAAAGATCTCACTGGAGACACGCCTGGCAGCATGAGGTAGCCACTGGCCTGCAGAGGCCTTGGCCTCACCGCTGAAGGCACCGGCCAGGAAGACGGGGCTTGCCCACCGTCACAAAGAGAGGCAGAGGCTTCACCTGCATTAGCACTTCTCTCACTCCTGTGCTCTGCCAACTCCTGAGTTTCCTGGCCCCGAGACTTTGTGTGCGTGTTGGGGGGGGGGGGGGACTTGTGAACAAAATGCAAGGGGCTAATTCACAGTGACTCTGCCTGAAGGAAATAAAAAGCAAGAACCTGTGAAATACAGCAAAAGAGAAAATGCAAGAGAATTGTCTTCTTAGCTGTTTTTCAGAAAAGTTCAAAAGAAGTGTTTTTGAGACCCTTTACATCCATTGAGATGTGGTATGGATAAATCACCGGGGGGGGGGGGGGAGAAGGCCTTGTGTCTACTAGATAGGGTTGCCAACCTCCATATGGGGCCTGGAGGTCTCCCAGGATTACAACAGACCGGCAGGCTACAGAAATCAGCTTCACTGGAGGAAAAGGCAGCTCCACAGGGCAGACTCTATAACATCACATCCCCTTGAGCTCCCTCCCCTCCCCTCCTCAGGCACCCTCCACTCCAAACCCCAGGAATTTACTAAGCCAGTTGCCAACCCCACTACTAGGTCAGCAAGCTACTTTTTCCCTTCAGTGCTTAGGAATAAACAGTGCCTTTACTATCATCAAATGGAGCCTCTATACTGCACATTAGCTGAAGCCTCCAATTCACTAGCTCTGAAATGATCCAAGATTGTTTTGCTAGATTCAAGCCCAGTAGCACTTTAAAGACCTAAGGCGCTATGGGACTTGAATCAAGACCTAAGGTGCTGCTGGACTTGTATCTAGCTGTTCTACTGCAGACCAAAATGGCTACCCTCTGAAACTGACCTTCTTTAGGAGCAGAAATAAGCGCAGCTCCATTGTCAGAGGTGAAAAAGACAAAGGTGTTCTCGCTGATACCCAGCTTTTGAAGGTGACTCAGTATTTTCCCCACGCTGCTGTCAATCTCTCGAACTGCATCACCATACCTGAGGCAGGGAAAGGAAGCACAAGGAGGTCAAGAGATGTGGGGAGAGCATTTTGTGCTCCTGGGCTCTTTCAAGGCTTACATGCATGAACATAAAGCTGCCTTATACAGAACTGGAACATCAAAGTCAGTATTGTCTACTCAGACTGGCAGCAGCTCTCCAGGGTCTCAGGCAGAGGCCTTTCCCATCACCTGTTACCATATCTTTTAACTGGAGATGCTGGGGATTGAACCTGAGACCTTCTGCATGCCAACCAGTTACTCTACCACTGAACCACAGCCCCTCCCCAACAGGCACATGCACCGCTCCTTTGCCATATACTCTTTCAGGTGTGTGCCCATAAACTACAATCCCGACGTGACAAAGTGACAACTGACGAGTCTGTTTACATGTCACCAAGGACTGAGCTTTTTGAAACGTCACAAGCTTTTGGTCACGGACTTCCAGGGAGGGGTGTGATTAATGTTGAATGAGTATTGTTGAATTTTCTGTATTTTGTGTCTGTTGTGGTATGTATCATGTTATTGGATATTTAGCATTAGGGTTAGAATAGTTATTTCTGTCTGTGCTGTACGTTGACAATATATGACGTTATATATTTTGAGCTACGTGCTGTACTTTATTTTTGAGCCATTCCCCAGAGGAGGCGCCTCACACCTCTTCCTCTACAAATGGCCAGCCCCCGCTTCTTTACAGACTTTTTAAAAGCCAGAGTCCAATTAAGCTGGGCCCTTCTGCCTTGGCAAACAGCCTCTCGTATTCATAGCACTCCAGAAGGGTCATCTGCCATTGACACAAGGTTGTCCCTGCTTTCATCAGAGAGAAAAGGTCGGGAGCACGGGGGTAAGTGGTGTCAAGGGCAAAACGTGAAACGGTCCTGGAAGATGTAAGGGAGAGCTTTGGAGCTGCCTGGCCCGTGCAGAGAGGAAGGGAGGAGACTTCCACATAAATGGCCACATAAATGGCTACTAGGTAATATTCTAGTAGTTATCAGGTTGATTCTACTTACTGTCATTCCCCTCAATCTAAAAACATTTAGGAGTGTTATCAGATTTCTGTTTGGGCACAACCCAGAATCTGGGGCTTTTTGTTTCCTTTTTAAAACTGTTAACATAGTTGTTTCTTTGTATTTAAGTAACTTTCTCATATTTCGATCCACTGCCTTATGCTGGTAATGTCTGTTAACAAACTGTAATAAATACAGCATCAAAAAGCTGGCGAGGGACAGCGCCGAAAGGCGCCCTTTTCTTTACTGGGGGGCTAATCCCAGATCACGGAAGTGCATTTCCAGAGCTAAACCCAATTAAGTCCTGGCTCAGATTAATTCCTACAAACAAAAGAGCCAAGATGCAAAAGAGAGGGTTGCCAACTGACCAGGGGAGGGGGGAGCTTTGAGGATTTGGGCTGGGGGTGGGGCTTGCACATTTGGCCCAGCTGCCAGAAAGCCAAGAAGTCTGCTCCCCTCCCCCCCACCATTTCTGGAACAGCCAGGATCCGACTTGGAGCCCTCAAAACTGTTGGGAGACCCGGATGCGGCCTTCATCCTGAAAGACATGCCCACCCCTCTATTGAAGGGGCGAGATATTTTCTCCAGGCCTGCTGAGAACCCTGTTGGCCCAAGGGTTGGCAATCCTGTTAATTCCTAATGGTCAGGTCTTTATTTCAGAGGATAAGAGACATGTTCCACCTATAGGACAAGTCCTTTCTTGCTGCACTCTAGCCCGAAGCTCACCACAGTGGCCTCTCTGCCTCCAGACACAGGTGGTTCCTCTTCTGGGCTCTGCTCCGGTACCAGAATATTTTGTTCCAAGGGTACGGGTTGCCAACAGGCCTGGAGAAAAATGTCCTGTCCCTTCAACATCCCTTAATGGGATGTTATTTACCAGGTAATGCTAGCTACCTCCACACCATGAAAAAGCATCTCCTGACCATTTCCACACACTGAATCCCCATTAAAGGTAAAGGTCCCCTGTGCAAGCACCAGGTCATTACTGACTCATGGGGTGACCTCACATCCCAACATTTATTAGGCAGACTATATTTATGGGGTGGTTTGCCAGTGCCTTCCCCAGTCGTCTACACTTTACCCCCAGCATTTTACTGACCTCGGAAGGATGGAAGGTTGAGTCAACCTTGAGCCAGCTACCTGAACCCGACTTCCGTCGGGATCGAACTCAGGTCGTGAGCAGAGCTTGGACGGCAGTACTGCAGCTTACCACTCTGTGCCACGGGGCTCCTTAAGACTATTAAAGGGGCGAGATATTTTCTCCAGGCCTGCTGATAACCCTGTTGGCCCAAGGGTTGGCAATCCTATTAATTCCTGCTGTCAGATCTTTATTTCAGAGGGTAAGAGACATGTTCCACCTAGGACGAGTCCTCTTCAGGCACCTGCTGCTATTTTATGCTGATCACACAAACTCATACTTCAAGTGGGGTGACCTGTATGATTCCAGGCTGAGCATTAAGGCTCTGTTTTTCTTCTGGTGCCACGGGGGGATCTTCAACTCAAAAAAGGGACTCACAGGCCTCGTTGGCTGGTGCCCAAGAATTTCCTGGAGGCATACACAGGGGCATGAGTGGCATCGATGGCCCAGTACAGGAAGAACGGCTGCTGGCCAGCTTGCTGCATGCTGATGAAATCCAGGGCCTCCTGTAAGTGACAAGAGAACCGACCAACTCAGAGGTGGCTGCTTGGGCCACACTGGTACAAGAAGCTGCAGAAAGGAGCAGTAAGTTTTTAAAGGGCAAACGCTACCTGCAAGTAGATTTGAGTCAGGTTTGCCTCCCCTGTCTTCCGATCAATTTGGAAATCTTCGTAATACCTAAAAGACAAACACAACCATGAAAAACATTCCACAAGTTTTCAGTATCAGGCAATGACTTTCACTCTGCTGAACAAGAACTGCGTTCCATGGGACAGCGGCAAAAAGTAGAAAGACCACAGATATTTGTGGCCTCAAATACCTTTGCTCAGAGCCATCCACTTTCCTTTTTCCTATACCAAGCTTCAAGCATGTGAACATACAGGGTTTCCTTCTACCATATTTATTTTATTAATAATGCACCCAGGCCAGGCAAAGCCACACTTCATGCATTATGATTATCACATTTTTATGCTAACCTTAGTCCAAGGGGCTTCTCCATTTTATCTTTACAACAACCGCGTGAAGTAGGTGGGGCTAAAAGCCCCTGACCGGCCCTAGGTCACCCAAGAAGCTTCCATAGCACAGAGGGGATCTGTACTCAAGTCTCCCACATCACATTCGGACATTCCATGCTCTACGTCACACGGGCTCTCCCTGCAACAGACTCACTCCTTCCCACGCTAAGATCCACCAGAAGTCATTAAGGGCGTTTATGTGACGTTGCAATAGATTTCTATATGGGGAAAAGGAAATTGTGAAGTGCCACTCAGAAGTAATCTTAAGAGTAAAATTGGCTGGTGGATCTTAGCCAGTTACAGTTGTAAGAGACAGCAAACTGGGACTGGGGCCTTCCTAACTTCCAAGCGATTAATTTTGCCAATCGGTGTTGCTAATGGAGTTCTTGTGCATCATGAACTGCACACGGCAGCTCTGTGGCGGGGGGGCTGAAAACCCCTTGGGTGTGTGCTTCAGGCAGCGCCTGCATCGGTCCATCTCCGGGGCCTGGAACGTCTCTGCAAGTGTGGACAGGGAGTGGAGTTTCTGGGAAAGCCCTGCACTGTTACCTCATCCAGAAGCCAAACGCTTCCTGGCCATTTACTGGAAAGGAAGGCAAACGCAAGCGTGTCATACTCTGCTGGCAGGAGGGGCAGCAGGGCGGAGCCTGAGGCCCTTTCCCACAGGGCGGCATCTCAGCAAACAGTGAAACCAGGAAGGAAGCACAGCCACGAAGGCAGCCACGCCACCGAAAAGCAGCTACCTGCCAATCATCTCGCAGTCCCTGTAAACGGGGATATTTGGAGCGGCTTTGTTATCATAAGGCCCAAAGTGACAGTTGGGGGATCCAAACCACTCATCAAATCCATGCTTCAGGGGATGGAACTCGGGTCGGTGGCCAAGATGCCTAGAAAAAGAAAGAACAGAAGACTGTCTGGGATCCGTAGGAGAGGGTCTGTCCACCGCACTGGCCCTTTAGGGAAATTGGATAAAAAGGCAGCCTCTGGAAGAACCGACCCAGCACTGATCCACTTAAGCCCAGCAGCCGAAGGTTTGGAAACTGGGTTCAGGCCCAAGTGTGCAGTTCAGACCCTGCTCAGGTCTGCCCTTCTTGACCTTCCCCGCCCCACAGAGGCGCCTTTGCTTGCCTACTTTCCCCCTCCCCCAGACAACATCCCCCAGCAGCTGGAAATAAGCCACTGCTCAGAAGAAGAAGAGTTGGTTTTTATATGCCGACTTTCTCTACCACTTAAGGAAGAATCAAACCGGCTTACAATCACCTTCCCTTCCCATCCCCACAACAGACACCCTGTGAGGTAGGTGAGGCTGAGAGAGTGTGACTCGCACAAGGTCACCCAGCTGGCTTCATGTGGAGGAGTGGGGAAACCAACCCGGTTCATCAGATTAGAGTCCGTCACTCATGTGGAGAAGTGGGGAATCAAACCCACTTCTCCAGATCAGAGTCCACCGCTCCAAACCACCGCTCTTAACGTTGGCTCAAAGCATGAAGAGGAGATAATGGCCTGTGAGGATTCCAGAATTACACTTGGAGGGCACGGAATTCACCTTTTGGGGTGCAGTATCAGGATGGGCTCCGCAGAGAAGAGCGCACACAGCCCCGAGAACGCCTCGGTCCACACCCTGCCCCAGCCATTGCTGTGGCCAGAGATATACGAGCAGGACGCCCTTGTCTTCCCCCTTGCCCTGAGGTTCAGAGTCTGGCCCTAGAAACAGGCTGACGCGACGGGCCAGGGGTCCAGCCAATCTGGAGCCTCCTGAGCTCGCGCGTGCAGAACTGTGCTTCGAGCTCAGACTTAATTAGCTTTCCGCTCTGCCGCTGAGGTTGTTCAGGGCTCGCTGCCTGCCAGATTGCTCCCTGGAACCAATCTGTATCTGTGCCGTTGCCTCCCTTTCCCCAGGTGTATGAATTTACATTTATTAGCACTCAGCTGCAACCCATTGCCTGCAGCCCACTGATCCGGTTTTGTCGGAGGGAGTCTGATGGCTGGATTTGCGGCAATAAATAATTCACTGCTCTGGGTGAGCTCCCTCCCATCCTGGGCTTCTGATGATAAACAATTGGATCGTGAGTCAACGTTCGCCGGCTTGCGCACGAGCCCTGTCAAATGCACCCACCAACCCTCTTTCTGATGCTCCTGAAAACAGAAGGGAGTCTCACGGCACCCAAAAGACTAACACCTCGACAGTGGCATTCAGGGACCAGGAGTTGGAGTCCCGTCCAGAAAAGTTTCTGCCATAACCAGTCACCTGGGCTTTAGGGTTTCACAAGACTCCTTTTTGACGGTGGTTTCAGAGAGCAGGCCATGTTGGTCTGCCGTAGAACAGCTAGATTTGAGTCCAGTAACACCTTCGAGATCAATAAAATAGAAGCTGTCTAGAGTCAAAGCTCCTGAGAGTATCTGACAAAGGGAGCTTCGACTCTAGAAAGCTTTGTTCCCTGAAAACCCCGTTGGTCTCTAATATGCTTCTGGACTCAAATCGAGCTGTTTTTGATTTTGCTGCAGCTGACCCTCTGGAATTTGGCCTAATTTATCTATTACATTTTTATTCCCCCCTTCCTCTGAGGACCCTCACAGTTTAGTCTCTGAACAACCCTGTGAAGTAGAGAAACAGCAACTGCCTCAAGGTCACCTTGTGATCCTCCTGGCTGAGTGAGAAGGGTCTGAACCCCGGTCAAGCTGGTCAAATCCCAGCCTGTTCGCCACTCCACCACCCTGGCGCTTAGATTCTGTTCTCCAAATTAAAGGCAAAGCTATTCATGGATCGTCTGCATTCAGGATCTTCTTTACACCAGGCTGTCCTCTTTACCCCTAGACAGATTCAGCTACCGAGTCAGTCAAGTGACAGGTAATTTTAGATTACACTAAAATGGCTACCAACTTAACTGGCATTATTTCTTCATGCCGGCTCATAATGCATCTGGATACAGCAATTCCAAAATCATCAGGTGCTCATTAAGTTTCAGGAGTTTTTTATAGGTGAATGTCAAGAAGAATTCGGGAGGGAGATGCAGTGTCAAGGGCAGAAGATGGGGGGGGGGGGCTCACTACGGGCCCTGCGCTGAAATTTTCTTCCCGGCAACAAATCCAAACATTTCACCACAGGCAACAGACAGGAGATCAGCAGGAAGAGACGCGGACATCTCTGCACCTGCTCTTTCTACCTTTTTCTTCCGCAGCAGCTCAGAAATCACGCTTCCTTTTGCAGCTGCCACAAGCTTTTTCTTAACAACCATGATTTATATAAAAGAACTGTTTTCAGAGGCCTGGCAATTTCCTTTGTTAACACCTGCGCCAGCACCGCGGAGGGTCTGCCATCAATTTCAATGATCCAACTCTTAGCTCTTTTAAAGGAGCTTGTAGGATACGGCACGGGCAGATTGCGGGTCAATATTTGTTCACGAGCTCTCCATTTGCCCTCTGCTCACCTAGATTACGCCCTGACTCTTCAGAACAACTGCAGCATCAGTCCGTTCGCCTTTTGGGGAGGGAACGAAACGCTGAAGTCGCCCAAAGAACCCTACTATTCAAGCAGAATCAAAAAATGAGAAGCTTACAGTTTTGGAGACGGACGCCACACCTGCCGAGATCAGCATCCGGCAGGGGCCAAAGATAAAAGATTTGAAGGCGGCCGTGACGTGCTCCAGCAGAGCGGCTTTGTAATTTGTGATGAAAATAAGTGCAACATGCCGCATCTAAGATAGCACTCTCTCTCTCTATAGATGACAGTCCTCAGCTCTGAAATTAATCACAGCAGGTGGCTGGGGAGATACCCTGTCTGGTGCTCTGAAGACAGGAATCACAGAATGAACCAACTGGCTCAGACTCGGATTCCTCCATATATCAAGGAAGCCACACACAAGGGAGGCAGTCAAAGAGAACTTTTACCATTTGCCAATGATCTTGTTGACGTAGCCGGCTTTCTTCAGCAGCTCTGGAAGGAGCAGTTCAGAATCTGGGATGCCCCCGACTACCTCCTGGGGTGTATAGGCTGCATGAAGGCAAGAACATTGCAGTCAAATTAGTAGACAGAAGTTTCTCAGAGGGAACAAGGGATTAACAGGGCTCTACACTGGGCCAGCCTGAGGGTATTTCGAAATCTGGATGGGGTTTTGGAGCTGCAGATGAAAAGCTTGGGAAGACAGGGGAGGAGTGTGGATGGAGCAGCAGGGCAGAGGCCACAGTCCACCACCGAGCCCTAGAATACATTTCAAGGAAACCCCTTAAAAGCTTCCGTTCAGTTCGTGCACAGTTCTCTGGTTAGTAAGTTCTCTGGTTAGTTCAGTTCTCTGGTTAGTAAGCAGGCCTCATTCATTCACAGGACCTGAAAAAGAAGACAATCCGCCAGTTGCTTTTTTAAAAAGTAGGTACATAAAGAAAGCAAAGGGAAAGGACATGAGCAAAGGGAAAGGACATCCTCAAACTCACTTGCCTGTGTTGCAAATTTGCCCTCCGGCTTCATCACAAACAAGCAGAGGAGAGCTGCATTTAGCCCTGGCTGGTTGGAGACCGACCTGAAATGTGAACTGTGGGAATACAGGGGGATGGGGACAAAGGGAGTCAAAAGTGTGATGGGAAATGGGGAATTCCAGAAGATGTTTCCTACCAAAGTCAGAGAAGAGGCAATAAATCAGGCTCTGGGTTGGGAAGGAGCTGTGGCTCAGTGGTAGAGCATCTGCTTGGCACGCAGAAGGTCCCCGGCTCAATCCCTGGCATCTCCAGTTAAAGGGAGTAGTCAAGTAGGCGATGTGAAAGACTCCTGCCTGAGACCCTGGAGAGTGGCTGCCGGTCTGAGTAGACAATACTGAATTTGATGGACCATGGGTCTGATTCAGCATAAGGAAGCTTCATGTGTGTTTAACGAGCTTTCACATCACCTATTACCTGACACTTTACGTTGGAGATGCCGGGGACTGAACCCGGGACCTGCTGCATGCTAAGCAGATGCTCTGCCACTGAGCCTGATGATTTCTGAGGGCAGCTTCATTTATTCCATCCTTGCCCTTCCTCCAAAGAGTTCAGGGTGACATACAAGGCCCACCACCACCACCACCTCCCTGGGCTGCCTCTATCCTCAGAACATCCTCTGTGAAGAACGTTACGTTAGCCTGAGAGATTGTGACTGGTCATACAGTAATCTACGCAGCTCAGTGGGTCCCAAGCTAAGAGAATCCCAGGTGTGGAAAGGCTGAAGCCTGCTGACATAAAGGACAGGGGGATCCGGTTAGAGGCCACCAGCTGGTTTAAATCTCTGGACTATTCCTCTGTAGTAAACGTGTTTCTAATGCACGAGCAACCCTCCTCTGTCAGATAAGAAATGAACACCCACGCTTGCCAAGACGCAGCGTGCATCAATCCGTAGCTGCAAATGCATGCTCCAAAACATATGGTCTCCTACAGCATCTGCCATTTTGGAACAAGGCACACTAACACCGACCAGATCGGCCTCCAATCAGCTCAAGTTGGCATCTCCCAACAGGAGTGCTGGAGTGGAGCTCTCTTTGCGGACAGCTTGGTGGTGCCCTCCAGATGCCCTTGCCTGGCGTAGCAGAAAGAACATATTTCTCAAGGACTGGGTTTCAAACAGATTGTTAACCTACGTTATTAACATGCAATTCCTTCCACCATCCCTTTTGCTGAATGTTAATTAACCCAGCCAGGAAAACAACTTCTTTTATCAGAAGGCACAAGAGCGAATTAACAACTCGAACACTGGCATTTGTACTATAGCATGAACATTTGGAGACATTCTCTTTTTGCACGTGTGGGAAGACAGAAGCCTCACACTTGTCCCCGCAAACAGGGCCAGGGGCACCCGGCCAATCTGTCTGCACAAACCACCGCTCAGAAGCCTTCATTGGGAAGCAGCTTTCAGATTTTAGTAAAACTTGCTCCCAAGTAAGTATGCTTAGTACCAAAGCCTAGAACATATGGAGCTGCCTCCCACTGAATCAGGCCCTTGGTCCATCACAGCCACTATCACCTACTCAGACTGGTAGGAGGTCTCCAGGGCCTCGGGCAGAAGTCTTTCCCGTCATCTGCTACCTGATCCTTTTAACTGGAGATGCCAGGGATTGAACCTGGGACATTTTGCATGCCAAGCAGATGCTCTACCACTGATCGACAGCCCTTCCCGTTACGAAGTCTGTGCTTAAAAGGAGGGCTTGGATGAAGAGCCCAGCCAACATAGTTAGCAGTTTGCCAAAACTCAAGGGTGATTTGTAGGAGAAGAAGCACGTACCATTTCTGGCATGGGCATTTGTGGTGTAGAAGCCATTCCGGATAGGGAGGCGACCTGTTAGTAACGCTGCCCTGGCTGCAGGAAGAAATTACAAAAAAAATACAGTGGTTTTACTGTCCTTGGAACACTTCTGGCCCGTTCTGTTCTATCACAACAGTTCTGATGTATGGGTGTTTCACTGTTCCTGCCCCCCAACTGGCCTAATAGCGCTGATAATCCATGTGGCTGGAGGAGAGCTTGGGGGGAACTATTGGATGCCAAACTGTGGTGACAAACATGCACTTCCTGATGCGCCATCTGGGAGCTCTGCCACGTTTCAGCCATGATCTCGGTAAACATCTTTCTCTAGCACTCAAGGACTGCGCTGCTACTGCGCTGGATGGCACGTCTAACGTGCAAAGCACTTCATAACCTTGGTGCTTAATAACGAAGACAGTTGTTCCCCACAGCCGCACAGCGACCCCATGACAGATTCAAACCAAGTACCACTCTTCTAATGGGTGTGGAGTTTTACTCACATGGAGAACAGAGAGGATTGGCAGCATAGAAGCTTGGGAAAAGCATTCCTTCGGAGGCCATCCGGTCTAAATTTGGGGTTTCTTTGGAAGGATGCCCAAACACACCTAAGTCACCCCATCCCATCTGCAGAAAGAATCCACACACGTGAGAAATAAAAGGTGATTAATCAGTCTGTAGCATAACCGACATACAGCGCAGCCTGGAGAATAGGCAGGCATTTTTCTCATTTGGCTACCTAAAAGTTTTGCTGCAGGATTCCTCAAAGTAGGAACTAAGCAACACACACACCCTCCACAAATTACTTCCAGCGCTCCAGGCTTAAGAGAGGAGCAACTGCTGTCAACTCCACTAGTGGGAAGGCAATGCCGTTTAAGGGGGAGGGCCTCCAGAAGGGAAAGAAGCTTGCCAAGAAAACATAACTGAGTCATCCCTGGCAAGAGAACGTCAACACAAGGAGCTGGGAGTGAGAGAGTCCTGTTCAGTACCAGCAGGAGGAGGTCAGTGGACACCCTGTCTCCTGCTAATCAAACCCACTACAAAAGGGCCAGGGAGACCTGCTCCGAGCAACAATCCTCTGCCACATCGGGCCCAAAGGTCCACCCAGCCCAGTCTCCACCATAAGAACCTGAGGAGGTCCAGACGGAGACAGCCAAAGCGCCACCCACTAGTTTGCAGCATCTGTTGATCAGAAGACACCCTGCTTCAGAGCGTGGAAGTTCCGTTTCTCGCGGAAAGGGCAAATTCTTCTAATCCTTTTTAAAAGCAACTTAGGCAGCGGCCATCGCTCCATCCTGGGCAAATTAATTCTAAAGGCAAATTACGCACTGTGTGTAGCCACGCCAGTCGTTTTGTGGCGGTTGCGTGAATCCCCCCTTCGCGGGGCAAAGTCAAGGGAACGTCCAACCGTTTGGGAACTGCCACCTGCCGCTAAACCACTCCTGACCCCGACTCCACCTCAACTTTTTCTGACACCTCTATACTGAACATAAAAAGAAAGCACAAGGGAACAAGAGAGAGAGAACCTTTTTGTAGTATAGAAAACGCTTATATCAACGGGAGCTCTTTTTAAAAAAAAAATTACACCAACAATTTCAGGCAGCTAAAAATGGGGGTGCAAGAAGTAATGGCCTGAAACTAAAAAACAGGAAATTCAAGAGAGACATTAGGAATCATTTTTCTAACAGTTTAGGTTAGCTGAGCGCTGGAATAATTTGCTTAAAATGGCTGATGAATCACAATTGCCACAAGTGCCCAGGAACAGACCAAGGCCTCAGCCAGACCTGGATACAGGCAGCGACTCGGCACTGCTAAATCTTAGGCCTGCACAAAATGTTATCCAACGCAGAGCACCTTCATACCGTCAACAGGAATACACAGAGCAGAAGAGTTGGTTTTTATATGCCGACTTTCTCTACCACTTAAAGGAGACTCAAACTGGCTTACAATCACCTGCCCTTCTCCTCCCCACAACAGACACCCTGTGAGGTGGGTGGGGCTGAGAGAGTGTGACTAGCCTAAGGTCACCCAGCTGGCTTCATGTGGAGGAGTGGGGAAACAAATCCAGTTCACCAGATTAGCCTCCGCCACTCATGTGCAGGAGTGGGGAGTCAAACCCGGTTCTCCATATCAGACTCCACTGCTCCAAACCACCGCTCTTAACCACTACACCACATACGGGAGATGGCTGGGAGAACATTTCCTGAAGCCTGAGATAATACTATTTAGTGCTTATGTGGCACTTTCGAGCATTCAAAGTGCTTGACAAACATCCCTTTGCTGTAAACCTTACAACAGCCTTTTAATGTCCGTCAGCTTTATTCTCCCTGTAATGGGGGGTGGGGGAGAGAATGGGCTGTGACCCGGTGTTTGCTTATGTGGTGTTTCACTAAGTAAATATTTTGCGTGTGCTTTATTTCTGTGATTTAATGTGGGGTTTTAAACGTATGTTGCTGAGATTTAAAACGCAGGCCTCTACAGTACGAAAGAGAGGGGCTGGATGTGTGCGTTATGATTGGACAGTAGCTGTACCCCAGGGGGGCAGAACTGACTGGTTTGGAGAGAGAAAGTGTGTTCCTTGTGTGTGAGAAAACATAGAAACATATAGTTGGAAGGGACCTTATGCGTCATCTAGTCCAACCCCCTGCACAATGCAGGAAATTCACGACTCCTCCAGTGACCCCTGCTCTATGCCCAGAGGACAGGATCCCTGGCCAATCTGGCCTGGAGGAAAATTGCTTCCTGACCCTAAAGTGGCGATCGGCATTTCCCTGGGCATGCAAGAAAGGGCCAGGAGAACTGAGCACTGACTCATTCGTTCCTGCCCTCCCTCTCATGATCAGTTCACAGAAGAGAGCAGAGTGGGTGAAGAGTGTGGAGTGCGAGAGAAATCTGTGTTCTTTGTGGAGGTTATGAGCCTAAGTGGCAAGTGAGGAAAATAAGCCTTTGTGGTTAGGTCTATTTATAAACCTCTATCGTGTCTCCCTTCATCCATTTTTTTTGCTAGGATGTAAAGTTCCAGGCTCCCAGGCCTTACCTCATAGGAAAGGTGCTCTAACCCCTTAATAGTCTTGGTCATCCTCTCCTGTACTTTTTCCAGCTCTGCAATATCCTATCTGTGATACGGTGACCAGAACTGCAAAGAGAACAGGGTACAGGCCTCTAAATGAGGCCTCACCATAGTTCTATACAGGAGCATTACCATAATTAGCCATTTTATTTTCAACTCCTTTCCTAATCATTCCCACAGCTGAGACTGAGGGGCATCCTGAACAACCAACACATCAGGCCCCAGAGCCTGTCCTTCTGTGCAACTTCCAATCCCAAAGGTGAACAGTCTCCGTGCCACTGCATCCTTCTGTTCCCATCACAGAATCATAGAGTTGGAAGGGACCACCAGGGTCATCTAGTCCAACCCCCTGCACAATGCAGGAAATTCACAACTACCTCTCCACCCCACACCCCCAGTGACCCCCACTCCATGCCCAGAAGATGGCCAAGAGGCCCTCCCTCTCATGAACTGCCTAAGGTCATAGAATCAGCATTGCTGACAGATGGCCATCTAGCCTCTTCTTAAAAACCTCCAGGGAAGGAGAGCTTACCACCTCCCGAGGAAGCCGGTTCCACTGAGGAACCACTCTAACTGTTAGAAAATTCTTCCTAATGTCTAGATGGAAACTCTTTTGATTTAATTTCAACCTGTTGTTTCTGGTCCAACCTTCTGGAGCAACAGAAAACAACTCGGCACCCTCCTCTCTATGACAGCCTTTCAAGTACTTGAAGATGGTTATCATGTCCCCTCTCAGTGTTCTCCTCTTCAGGCTAAACATACCCAGCTCCTTCAACCTTTCCTAATAGGACTTGGTCTCCAGCCCCCTCACCATCTTGGTTGCCCTCCTCTGGACATGTTCCAGCTTGTCTACATTTTTCTTAAATTGCAGTGCCCAACCTCTCTCCGCCCCTAAATTCTTTGACAAAGCACAGACCAAATCTTCAACCAAAGGGGTTCCATTCCCTGGCAGCTTTTCTGTATTGAATCAAAGCTCCAGTAATTCCAAATATCCATCCAGTACCTGGAAACACATGAGCCCCCAAACACAGTCTCCTGACCACAATTAGCAGCCAGCCAGCCACTCAAGCAAAACGCTTCCAATCTTCACCAACTCCAGGGGCAGGGCCGGTAACTTGAGAAAAGCCCCCTGGAGCCGTCAGCCCAGGGCTAGACCCCAGAGCCAGAGGTCATCCTTGAACAACGGTGTGCAGTGATCGCAAGAGTGCTTCTCTCCTGCGACAAGCAGTTACATGGGCCTGTGAGTAAGGAGCAAGACCTCCAGACAACAGGGACCAGTATCCGTTTCCAGGCATTTTAGAAGTTAAGAAGTGCCCTCATTTCTAAAGAAAAGCCCCTTCCCCACCACACGGGAGCCAAAGCCTATTCCAAAGCCTGGGCTCCACGCCTTAGCCCCTGCAGTCCAGCGGTCTCCACCCTCTCCGAGTTCACACAAGCACCTCAACCACAAGGTGATGTCAATTCCAAGGAAACTCACATGTGCAAATCAGCAACCACATCTGAAGCCCCCGCTGGGCTGTCGTGCCGCTCACTCGACATCACCACACACACACACTTTTCAAGGGAGAGGCGATTCATACATGCAGCAGCAAGCGGAGTGCTCAAGTGAGGAGGATGCAGGAGAAATCAGCCCTGGGTTCCAAGACATGGACTCTCTCTCTCTCTTTTTTGCAGAAAAGCCGATTCCCAGCTCTTCCTCGCATGGCAGCATGGCCAGGAGGAAAAAGAGACAGAAGTGGGCTAAATTCTCAATGGGGTGGAGAGAAAGCAGGTGCGGTGTCCCCCAAGTTTGCCCTTCACTTTCTCCCATCAAAAAGAATGAGATTAGTTTCCCATTTGGGCAAAAGGAAAAATGCTGCACCGCACACTCCAGTGATATCTAGTCGGAAACATCTGATGCCGCCACCTGAGACCTGTGGTGACAGATGTTTAGGGTCCTTGTATTGTACAGTACTGGCTATTTGGTGTGACTTTTATGCACCTTGAGTGCCTCTTTGCAGGAGAAAAGCATTTGAAAATAAAATAAAGAAGAATGCTGCTGAACGTGTCTGAGATAGCTTTTCTAAACCATGGTTTAGCTTTTCTATACCATGATTAGCTGTTGACAGCACTTTGGTTCCTCCAAAAAAGGGGGCCTTACCAAGAAGCGCAAAACACAGTGAGGAGAAAGGGCCTTTTGCTCTGTGAACTACTGGAGGGTTATGCTGCACATGAGTCGCTTGTTGGAGTGAGGGTGAACACATGAGGCTGCCTCATACTGAATCAGACCCCTCTTGGTCCATCAAAGTCAGTCTTGTCTGCTTAGACCGGCAGCGGCTCTCCAGGGTCTCAGGCAGAAAACGGTCTTTCCCATCACCTACCTGCCTGCAAGAGGACAGCCGCCTATATCAGCTTATATTATCTATATCATCTTACAGGCCTCCCCCCCTTCTCCCCCTTGAGTGGGAACAACACAAGCGAAGGGTTGCCACCTGTATCGTCCGTACAGTTTTAAACCTGGTGCGCCATCATGTTAGGCTTTAGAATTTTATTGTCGGTTTTATCATGGATGTTTATATTGGTTGTTGTGTTTTAAAATTATGTTATGTTAGGTTATCAATCTAATAAATAAATAAATATAGTTCCCTTTAACTGGAGATGCCGGGGATTGAACCTGGGACCTTCTGCATGCCAAGCAGAGGCTCTCCCACTGAGCCACGGCCCCTCCCCTACAGTGCGACTGACTTGTGGAACTCACTGCCACAGTGTCTGCCACCAGCTCAGTCAGTTTTACAAAGGGGGACCGTTTTACTCGCTCTTCACTGTCAAAGGGAGCCTCCACCTTCAGGGGCAGTCTACCTCTGATTGCCAACTGCAGCCTCCATGCCTTCAGGGCCAGCCCCTCCCGCCCGCCTCCCTCCCTCCCCACGGGGCTCACGTCGTCCATCAGCAACACGACCAGGTTGGGGGGGCCCCGAGTGGCGTTGGCGGCCCCCGCCAGGCTCGGCCCCCAGACCAGGCCGCACAGAGCCAGCAGCCACCGCGGCCACCGCCCCGTCGCCATGGCAACCGCGCCAGGCCGGGCGCGAGACCCCCGGGCGGCCCACGGCAGGGGGGGAAGACGGGCCAGGAAGAGGGAAAGGCCTCCGCAGAGCTGCTCGGTACCGCCAACTTCCGGCTCTCATTCGAACGTGCGGGGCAGTCCGTGTAAAGAGGCCGGAACGGGGCACCCTATAGGGATTCGGAAACGGGGAAGAGAAGACGGAAAGGAAGAAGTGGGCGGGGTGAAGATAAAGAACAGATAAAGAAATCCCCTCATTTAGCTGCGCTGATCCCCGGCCCCGCATATGACAGCGGTCGAATGGGAACCGGAAGTCTTTGAAATACGGCCAACTTTTCCCTCTGGGAACAAAACGAGCTGGAGCGCGCCCAGAAAAGCGGCTTCGCGTCACGTGAGCCGGCCGTTCGATCACGTGGCTATAATACGGGGGCCGAACGCGCCTGCGCGACAAGGGGGAAAGAGAGCCCGCTTGCCAGGATCCAAGATGGCGGTTTGCATCGCGGTAATCGCCAAGGAGGTGGGGGCGGGGCCCGAGTGGGTCTCCAGGAGGGGGAGGAGGGTATTTGGGTTGGGGGCCGACAGGGGAACTGGGGGTTCACTTGGGGGGAGGGGGGGAGAGGAGATACAGAAAGACCTGGGCGGCCCTGAGGAGGGGCCGTGGCTCGGTGGTAGAGGATCTGCTTGGCATGCAGAAGGTCCCCATTTAGACCTAATTGGATCGTGTGGAGGTTTGCAGCGGCCAACCCTCATTAAAAGCAGGTGCCTGTGATGCAAATGGTTCAGGATTTGAACCAAGGCTGGATATTGTTTCATTGTGTACACCTCTTTGAGTTGGAGGAAGGTGGCATGTAGATATTTCAAATAAACGATCCCTTTACAATGGGAGGGGGAGCTAATGTTTAGGATTTAAAATGTTTTTCCAGCT
This sequence comes from Euleptes europaea, assembly GCF_029931775.1. NCBI lineage: Eukaryota > Metazoa > Chordata > Lepidosauria > Squamata > Sphaerodactylidae > Euleptes > Euleptes europaea. The sequence continues at coordinate 49,973,186 of NC_079328.1, forward strand.
CGGATTTTAGCTATGGAGACTGTAAAATCCTGCATTGCCGTTAGCCAGCCTATGGTGGCTTGATCAGATAGGGGATCTGTATTAAGGTTAGTCTGAGATGCTGCTGCTTCTAACTTTATCTCAAAGGCATCCTGTTGTTGTGGGTTGGCGAAGGGGGGGGCAAGACTTGGATCACCTGCCAGATCCCTTTCGCAATTCAGTGCCTTCTCATTTCTCTCTCTAGAACTACCCTCTGTACATTAAGAGCACCCCAACCGAAAATGAACTCAAGTTCCACTACACAGTGCACACCTCCCTCGATGTTGTGGACGAGAAAATCTCATCTATGGGGAAGGCTCTCGTGGACCAGAGAGAGCTCTACCTGGGGCTGCTGTACCCAACAGAAGACTACAAAGTGTATCTTACACACCTGTCCCATGTGGGCAGGAAGATCCTTTTTAAAAAAAATTCCTTGAGAATGATAGTTGCGGAGGGCAGCCATGTTAGCCTGCAGTAGAACAGCCAGACTCAAGTCCAGTAGCACCTCAGAGAGCAGCAAGATTTTGGGTGTATAAGATTTGAGAGTCCAAGTAGAGGTATCTGATGAGGGGAGCTTTGACTCACAAGAGCTTATACCCTGAAAATCTCTAAGGTGCTCCTGGACAAATCTACCCTTAGAATGAGTTAAGACTAAATTTAAATATTCACTTCATGGCCAGCAAGACAAAACCCTCAGAACTATGCCACAGCCATGCATCTTTCAGCTGCCCTCCTGTCCAGTTCAAAAGAAATTCTGTCCCCTGTTGAATTGAACCTGGGACTAAACAGGGGTCCTGCCAGCATTCAACTGTTCCAGGGGCTTAACAGATGCAACTGTGTGCAGCTTCTTCTGCCAGCGAGTTGAAGTGCCTGAAATTTAGCACCACTGAAGCCCAGGAATTAAAATCAGCAGACATCTAAGTATTTGGGCCAGTGAGAAAGCGGAAAGAGAGGCTCCCCCCTCCGCTTCATCTAAATCCAGCTTCACCTGGATGAGCAAAGGCATAAAAAATATTGGCTTCCTACAGCAGGCTGCAGATATATTTCTTGACCAGCTGAGCAGATACGGCTACGTGACCAACTCTAAGGTGAAGTTTGTTATGGTGGTGGATTCTTCCAACACGGCGCTCCGAGACAATGAAATCCGGAGTGTAAGTGGGGGGGGGGGAAGAGAAAGCACAAAGCCTGTGGGATCAGGACTGCCACTTCTACTTGCCCAAGGCCAAGAAGCTCCTGTGTGATTGTAACAACCCAAATCTCTTTCCCCTTTTAGATGTTCAGAAAGCTGCATAATTCTTACACAGATGTAATCTGTAACCCTTTTTACAACCCTGGGGATCAAATCCAGTCCAGGTAAGCAAGGGGGAAGGGGGCTCCCACCCCTCTGAATCTTCCTTGGTCTCTTGCATCTGTCAAAGTCTTGGTTCTTGACCCAAGGCAGACAACTGGATTTATACTAAGGGGATTCGGCAACATGCTTATAAAGCTCTGCTGATCCCATGGGCCACCTCTGGCCCTGCGAAGAGCATCATCTGTCCTCACCGTACCAGATACATGATACAGAAACACGCCAGCGAAAGAGGGGTGCATGGAGCAAGCAATGGCCTCTTTTGCCACACGCTGTTCTGAGCATCTCTGGTATCAAATCTTCCTGCAGAGCACGTTGCTGCAGTGCCCATGAAGCAGGAGTGTCCATGGAAGAAACGCCTCTTTTTGCTTGTGTGTGTGTGTCTCGTCTAAGTTCCTGCTGCTTTAACATTGCCTATTCTTCTTTCAAGGGCCTTTGACAACATGGTGACATCCATGATGGTGCAGGTTTGTTGAAGCTCTTGCACCTTCTCATACCTCTTCTGCCCAAAAAGACGAGCCCCTGTACAGTATTGTTTGGTTATGTTCTGCTTTCTCAAGCCCTGCTATGCTATGTAAAAATAAACTTCTTGAAAGCAAAAGATGGTAAGGTAGTAACCAGACTCATGCTCTACCAGGACAGCTTTTCTATACATTAACATGCTTCAGACTAGCCCATATCATTCACATCATAGTGTTACCAAATGTGCTCAGGACAACACATGTGAATTTCCCCATCAATGTGAATTTCCCCATCAATGTGAATAAGATTCCTCTCCAGGCTCAGAGGGAAATAAATACTGCACGCCCAGAGGTTTGGGATCTAAATAAAGAGACAGAACTCCAAAGCAGACTTCAAAAGGGAAACCGAGGCTGTAATAAATTGGAATGATCAGAGTTTATTTGCACTACAGCAGCAATTCACTGATCCAAAAATACATCTTTGTGGAGGTAGGTAACTCAGGAGTAAGGGAAAGTGGAACCTCAGTAGAAGAAGACCTGGAATGGCCACAGATCTTTCCAAACTCTCACGTGGACAGAAATTGTGACTTGCAAGCAGTGTTTCCCCACACCTTTCAGAACAGTGTAGCACTGTTTTGATACTCGAATACTCTTTTCCCTCTACCAGCTTGTCTTCAGTCGTCCAGGAGAATATGAGGAAGGGCTGTGGCTCAGCAGAAGAGCTTCTGCTTGGCATGCGGAGGTCTCAGGTTCAGTCTCCGGCATCTCCAGTTGAAAGGACCAGGTAGGGGATGTAAAAGACCTTTTTCTGCCTGAGACCCTGAAGAGCTGCTGCCAGTCTGAGTAGGTAGTACTGACCTTGATGGACTGATGGTCTGATTCAATATAAAACAGCTTCACATGTGTGAAGGTTTGCACGCACATGTATGCAGAAGCCTTTATATATGTACACACCTATTGTGCATGCGTGCTGTGTCTCCATGTATGGTGAGCCTTGCAAAATGTAAACTCAGTCTTAAAAGGTACAATCCAGCAGATGCTGCATCTAATAATTCTGCTTTTCATAGAGGTTTGCATTATGGGAGCGTTTGAAGTGGGCAGCTCAATGGAGAGACAGACAGAATTGCATTGTGGGTTTTGTTTAAGCAGCAGAATAATTTATTTTGATAAAAATATTGACATCTTACAAAGACAGCTTTCACAGAAACCGCATTCTCTGTTCAGAGAGGCCCAGAACACAGATGCTTAAAACTCTCCACTCTGTTTGAACCTCTTTCTACTCATGAAGGGCACTGTCCTTTGCACTGTTCTCCTGCGCAAGCCCCGGTGAAATTAACAGCGCTTCCTGGTCACTCATTTCCACGGGGTTTGCGCCAGGAGAACAACCCAGCCCTTAACTTTTTTCCCCCCAGTGACTTAGGGATAAATTACAATTTTTTTAGCTAGTCAAAAAAAAGGTCATTTTTCATCCTGCCCATGAAGCCATCACCCAGACACACACACCCCGGTCCTGCAATTCTAGAGTTTGAGCAAAGGAGCCCTAGAGAAATTAGAATTTGACAGACATTTCAGTTCATTGGCAGGAAGAACAAAACGTGAAAGAAAATTAAAATTATCGGGAAAAGTGCAGTTCACAAGGCAAGGTGATAATGGTCTTTCCCCCCCTTTTACAAGCCATTATTAATGGGCTTCAAGAGACAATTTTTTTTGACCTGTTAGGGATGCACAAAGATGCATTTGCATTAACTGTTCTGATAAGTTTGGGTTGATGGAAAATCTGAACAGAAACGTAGTCGATGAATGTAACAAATAAAAACTCGCATTTCACTTGAGGCAACTTTTTTTAAAAAGGGGGGGTTTACGACGGGAACATTGATCAAGCATGCATAAAGGGGACCAGACAATGAGATTCTCCCCTCGGTGGCTCTCCTCCTCACAGCTTCTTCTCTGCTGGCCCCACCTAACCTATAAAAGCCCCTTAATTCCTTGGTCCTTCACAGCCCTTTCCGAGCTGCCAAGGTGACCAGGATAAAAATGCTAAGATTGTGACTCCAGAAGGGGGCGCTCCAAGAGGAGAGGGAAGAAGCTCACCGTCCCTGCGGGCCACCAGTTGCCAGAGACACCCCCCCATGCCATGGCAAAAAGGGGGACAGCCAGGCTCCATGGGATGCAGGCAGATATTAAAACATATTACCCCAAATGTCGGAGAGGTGCAGAGCTGATCTCTATGCAGTTCTCCGGACCTCTATGCTGTAAACTTCATCTGGGTTTTCCAATTTAACTCTCATGTTCTGGGCTTATGAGTAAGTCTGAGAGCCCCCCCCCCCCCCCAACAGCATAATGGATCTCCAATGGTCTTACTGAACAAAAAAATCCACTAAGGGCCTGGACCGTTAAAGGGGGTTGACAATTCAGAGCAATGCCCGTGCCCTTATGCACAACTGGCAACAGGAATAAGGGAGGAGGATCCAAGGCATTTTCACCCCTAAAATGCCCAGCATCCATTTCTCTACTCAGAATTGGAGCAGACAGCATTCATGGGAACCAAATCCAAGAAAGGGTTTCGTCTGATCACCTCTTACCAGAAGGCTGCCTTCCCTGTGTCTCAAGCCCTCCATAATGGCCCTGACCCATTGAGCATTGCCCGTGCCAACTGGATCCCAGCAGTGAGGCTGCAAATGGAAGCCATTGTGTAAGGCATGCCTGGATCACAGAGTGGGGAATCCAGGCTCTGGCGGGGCCTGCTTCTCCTTCCACTGTCGAGAGAATTCAAACAGATCTCCCTTAAAATGTGACATCTTGGCGAAGAAGAGAGTCAGAAAGGTTATTTCTGCCCCCACCAGGAAATCCAGGAGAACCTGCGATACCAAGTACAATGCCCCCCTCCCCCCTCCCCGTAGGACTTCTTTGCTGAAGTGGCCCATCTTTGTGGCAGGCCAAGGAGCAGAGATCCTTTCTCTTTTGTAGGAGATCAGCTCACCAGCCGCACCATGAATCTCCCCCAACTATGGATTAAAATATCATCTTTGCTTAGGTTGGTTCTCAGGTTTTCCCATTTTTTTGCAAGTCCTGTCCCGTTAGCAGTTCCTGGGCCACCTCGTTCTACCACCTAGTAGGGTGTGTACCAGTTAGCTATCCTTCCGCGGCCCCTGGAGAGGAAGAAAACCCACAGGAGGTATACTATCAGAACATGTGCACATACTCTCACCTTTGCAGTAAGCTCCTGGCAAGAGCCCACCCACCCACCCAATTCCTTACCAACATGCATAATTTATACCTTTGTCACAGAGTGTTCAAGACTTTGGGGGTTACCGCACTTTGTATTCCCAGCGATGTATTAAGAGTTCGAAAATGTTATAAAAAATACAGTTCACACTTTCTATATTCCCACCAATGTATTAAGAGTTTGAAAACGTTATAAAAAATACTGTTCGCACTTTGTTTGGCCCCTTTAGCTATGAAGACGTCTTCCAACCATTTATTAGCCGTGGTATCCAAAAACCCTTTTAAGGGGTTACCGCACTTTGTATTCCCAGCGATGTATTAAGAGTTTGAAAATGTTATAAAAAACATCGCTTTAAAAGGGTTTTTGGATACCACGGCTTATAAATGGTTGGAAGACGTCTTCACAGCTAAAGGGGCCAAACAAAGTGCAAACAGTATTTTTTATAACGTTTTCAAACTCTTAATACATTGGTGGGAATACATAGAAAGTGCGAACAGTATTTTTTATAACATTTTCACTCATAATACATCGCTGGGAATACAAGTGCGGTAACCCCCTTAAAGCGATGTATTTTATAACATTTTCAAACCCTTAATACATTGCTGGGAATACAAAGTGCAGTAACCCTCTACGTCTATTCCATATGTGATCCAAGGGCACAAGCATGGATGGGATTTGTTCTCCAGCACACAGTACAGCATCCTGGAATATCATTGCTGTTTCTACCTCACTCCTGCCCGCCCCAAATAAACAACATTCAAGTTCTTAGGGGTGGTTATAAGCGCAAGCCATGCCTGGCAATTTCTCAGTAGCCAAGGAGAGGTCAGAAGGCAGGAGATTGCCCTAGACCTCTTTAGAAGGCGAGCACTATGCAATTACCCTTAATTCTCACAGTTCATCCTGACTGCAGAATCTATAGCTGTGGATTCCCAGGTTCAGCGCAGGCCTTGGATCTGGCTGAACACATAAGAGGGGGAAGTGGTTTTCAGCTATTCTGGGGCACGGCCGTCTGATCAAAAGAGCAACGGGTGCAGAAGTTGCAGCCCAGCTACCCACTTGCTGCCAGGGACATTCAGAGCCAGATCTCTGAGCCAATGAGGTGATGCGCTCTCAGGTGGCGGCCGCTCCTGGACAGCTGCTTCCTTTGGGGGCAAGTCATTGCTCATTTTGGTCCCTGTTGAGATGCAAAAGTCGCTGCCCACCAGCAAAAGCAAGGTGTCCAGTTTCTTGCCAGCCTGTGTGCCAGAGAGCCTGCTGGCCAAACAGAGGCCCAGGTGACGCTAACACAGCCTGACAGCGGCAGAAGCCAGAAGTGGAATGTGCTTGCGGTGGCACTTTTGTTCTCCATCCCACCGCCCTAAAGTTCCTCCAGACGACAGTACAGCAGGAGACGATCTCCCCCCACCCCTTGTGATATGCCTGCCTTCCAAGTGTCCACGCAAGGATGTGCTCTGAGGATTTCTAGCAACACAGGCAGAGCTCTTGCCAGCCCTCGAAGTGACTCCGGAACAGCCCTGCAGTAACTGGAGCTGAAGCGTTACCTTCATCTTAAAGTCTGGGGGGAAAGGAGGGCCGCAGATCCAAAGTGAAAGGTTGTCAGGATCCCCCACCCACCCCCAGGCCTGCCTTCCCAAGCCCTCTGACCATTAGGCAGCGCTGGCAAGTTGTACTAGGTGTTTTTAAAAATCCATCTCTGCCAATGTGGCTCATGCATTGCCTTGGGTTTGCATGTTCTGTTCCGTGCCTGCCCCGGACTGCAGGAGATTCCAACGACATTTCGAAGGTGGCAAAAACTGGCACGACAGGGAAGTTAATCCTGCATGACAGGAGCTCTGCCCCTCTCAGAGGTGTTCCCGATTGCGGCACCTTCCATAAAGCGAACAGAGGGGAAGGGGCTGCAAGTGGGGAAATCATGGGAGGACTGGACACACCCCCCCCCAATCCTGTGCTACTAAGTCAGGAGAGGTATGCCGTCTCTGGGGTTCCCCAGAGAGCTCAGCAGTTCTTGAACTAGCCCCCAGCCACAGTCCAGACCACTTGTGGGGTACACAGCCATGCCCTGCTCTTCGTTCCTTTTTCTGGAAGCATTATGGTATACCTAAAGTTCTAGCCATCTTCTAGAGAGGGAGAGAGAAGCTGTCTTACAAATGAAGTAGTAACAGGGAGGCACAAACAGTCTCACACTTTTTGTAGAGCACACACCTCTCCAGTTTGTTGTTTAGCTAAACCTTTACATATTGGAGGTTGTCAGTATGGGGTGCCAACTCTAAGTTGGGAAATTCCTGGAGATTTGGGAGGTGGAGTCTGGGGAGGGACCTTAGTGGTGTATAATGCCATAGAGTCCACCCTCAAAAGTAGCCATTTTCTCCAGGGGAACTGATTTATGTTGCCTGGAGATCAGCTGTAATTCCAGCAGATCTCCAGGCCCCACCTGGAGGTTGGCAACCCTAGTTGGCAGCTGCCAGTCAATTATGGATTTCCCAAAAGTGGGGAAGGATGAAGCCAAGCCTCTTTGATGTTACATCTCCTGCCCAAGGCCACCTCAGGCCACTCACCTGTACACCCTTCCATGTGGTCTTGAACGCGGTCCTCTGCAGAATCCGGCCCGTTGGGGCAGACCCCCTCGGCTGTGGAAACGGCCCCGGGAGCCTCCACGGTCAGTGGTGCTGATACCGGGCATGTTAGTCCTTTTGGGAAGCACCTGGGCGAAGCAAGGCCGGAAAAGAATCAGGCTAACAAAGCGGCTTACAGTACAAGGCCCGGTGGAACTCCCTGCCCCAAGAGGTGGTGGTGGTGTGCCTTCCTTGCCTCGTTTCAGAGACAGGTGAAATCCACCTTTTCCTTTGAGCATTTCAGGACATGGAGATGGATGGTTCAGTTCATGGTTTCATTGGCTTTAGTTTGCTATTTCATTGCTTTAATCTTGTTCTATAAACCACTCTGAAGACATTTAAAGTTATCAAGTGGTGTAGGGGGAGGGGGGAACTATTCTAACTCTGTATAATGTCAGTTTGGAACAGACAGACTCATGTTTATTGTGCTATAAATGTATGTTGATCAAATAAAGCTGCCTTATACTGAATCAGACCCTTGGTCATCAAGGTCAGAATTGTCTCCGTAGACTGGCACCTGCTCTCCAGGGTCTCAGGCTGAGGTCTTTCACGTCACCTGCTACTCTGGAGTAACTGAAGATGCTGCTGGGGATTGAACCTATGACCCTCTGCGTGCCAAGCAGATGCTCTACCACTGAGCCATGACCCCTCCTTTTGGTTTTATGTCAATTTAACTGTCATGGTATGTCCTCAACAACCCTGGGAACAGTAGTTTGGCAAAGGTGCCAGGAACCTATGAGAGACTCTGTGGCGTACCTGGTCCCTCACAGGAGCACATCCCTAAAGGTTCAAGGGAAGACGTAATGGCAGTTGTCTGCTTAAATCTGTGGTGTTGGGTTTGCCCCAAGTATCAGAAGTGTGCCAAAAATAGAAGCGAGACCAGGTTCCAGTGCCAGCCCTTTCCTTCCCTCCATCCCTACCTTTATTACTCTTCCTCGGAAGGTGGTCTCATCTAGTTCCACGGCTGCCTGCACAGAGATCTTGTCAGCAAATTCAATGTAGGCATACCTTCAGAAGAAGAAAAAAATCACGCTTCCTTAGGGGAGCGGAGCTGGATGCAGGAAACGGGATTCCCAAGCCTGGGATGAGAAGAAGCGGCCCAGGCAGGTTGGTGGTGGAAAGTGCTGTGAAACTGCAGCCAATTTATGGTGACCCCAAAGGGGTTTCAAGGCAAGAGATGCACAGAGGTGGTTTGCCATTGCCTGCCTCTGCTTAGAGACCCTGGGCTTCCTTGGTGGTCTCCCATCCAAGTCCTGACCAGGGCCAACCCTGCTTAACTTTTAAGCCAAGATAGGGCTAGCCTGCACCACTCAGGTTACCACAATGTATTTAGTATTTGTGTTGTGGTCAGAGTAATAGAGAGAGGAAAGGCAGAGAATGCCCACAAGAGTCTGCGCAGTCTGTATCAGCCATGCAAAACAAGGAAAGGGTTCAGACACAGGAGTAGCAGCCGGACACCTTTGAGCCTGCTTCCCCTCTCCTTTTGAAAGCAGATTGGCTCCATACTCTCAGCCCCCTTCCTGGAGCTCACCAGGACCCCTTTCCCCAGGTCTGTTTGGAAACAGATGCTCTCAGGGTGTAGATACAGCATCCTGCCAGGTGGATTAGTAGCTCTTCCTTAATACTCTCAGTCAGGATGTGGAAGCGGTAGGGAAAAGATTGCCTAAAACTACATTTCCAGGGTGGGAACACAGTCAGCATCACCAGCTCTGCCTCTGGAAACCTGGGCTGGCAGAGAGTTGGGGGTGTCATTAATTAGGGTTGCCAGCTGTGGGTTGGAGGTGAAGCCTGGGAGGGCAGGGTTTGGGGAGGTGAGGGACCTCAGCAGGGCATAATGCCATAGAGTCCACCTTCCAAAGGAGTCGTTTTCTCCAGGAGAACTGGTCTTGGCCATCTGGAGATCAACTGTAATAGTGGGAGATCTCCAGATGCCACATGGCACCTCTATGTCAGACCTTTTCAAAGCCACAGAGGCTATGCTACATCTGGCACTTTGTTCCTCCAGCAAAGGCTCTGTGCCCTTAAGAGAATACAAGGCAGAATTCACCTGCAGAGCAACTGTTCAAAGCACAGCGTAGCCTTTTTCAGAGGAAACCGTCCGATACCCAGCATGGTGCTCGCAGGAAACCCCCCAGATCCAGGCAGGCTGCTGAAGCAGAGTTTTGCTGGGGCCCCTGGACTATCTGTCCCCGCCCTGCCCACCTGCTGCACCCCCTGGCCCAAGGCGAGCCTCCCCGTTCCCAAGCCTCCAGCCCCTCACTCACCCTTTGGGGTGGCCAGAGAACTTATCACACAGGATGGTGACTCGGTTGATCTCCCCACAGTTGTTGAAATGGGCCTCCAGCTCCTCTGCCGTTCCGCCGTAATCCACCTGTGAAGGCCACACAAACGATGCAGAGTTGTGTGTATTGCAAACACAAAGCAACTGCTGCATTTGCAAAAGAGCCTGCAACCCCCTGAGATGCGGTCTCCTTTCGAGGATGTGTCAGTCTGCAACACTCCCTCTTACCGTGTTCTCCCAGCTTAAAACCAGCTTTTCTTATGGTGACAGTTTTGTTTTTTTAAAAAGCACAGGAGCTTTGGTTTTGTGCTGAAGCTGGTATTGGATTGAAAATACATGCAGGCCAGCTTGGGTTACCTAATAGTGTGTGGTGGTGGTGGGGAGCTCTGCACATGCTCAGAAGCAGTCTTTACTGAGCACAATCAATGGTTGATCCCAAGCACGCAAAGCCGGTTCTGGCTCAAATCCATCCCCGTCTCACTTACATTTCCCACATAGACGGAGCGTTGGTCAGCTTCAACTTTTTCGTCTGTCAGGCTAAGGAAAGGAAGACCTGCAGGGGGGTGGGGTCAAGCACAGAGTCATTCCTGCAGGGCAGCACATCCGTTACCCCCACATCAGATTCCCCAGAGGGAGAGATCCTGCCATCCCCGCAAGTGGCTCACAGGCCCGTCTGTTTCTCTCTTATGCACTCACCTGCCCTCAGCTGGGTGGATGACCTCCCCCAGACTCTGACAAGCCCTCCAGCCGAGCCAGCCCCTCCCTGTTTTCACACCCATGTAGGAAACATCCACAGTTGTTAAGGAACCTTTGCGTTCTTTTGCCATAGAGTCTTCGGACCCCACCAAGTGTGAGACTTCAGGCCGATCCAATAGACCCAGTCACTGTCTCCAGACCCCCTGCGGTGCTATAATATCTGCATCCCTATAGTCTGCTTTGGGTCTCATAGACCCGTTACTTGCTGATAGGTAATGGCTACCTACCAAATCAAAGGTGTCCCACCTTATGACCACACATGATCCAATAATTATTGACTCGGGGGCAAGTTCTTTTTAGCTTGTAATTAGAGAACGTGATTGTTACTCTGCACCATATAACGGTTAACTCAGGACTGAATAACCAAGTAACCAATCTAGTGGGATTTGTATGTTCTTATAAAAATGATCTTATAGTAAACTTTTCTCGTATGATATCTCCATGCCTTTATATCATGATTTTACAGTAAACTTCACTGTACAATTTCCCTTTTAATGTCAACAAAGGCTTTCATATTTGTAGTCTGCTTTGGCGTTCTGAGCAGAAGAGTCTCCACAAAACTTTGTGCGCCCACGAGGGCTAGAAAACTCTTCTTTGTTAATGCAGCTGGAATCTCATTAGCAAGATTTGTAGTTTCACAGTTGCATTCAATTCCCAGAACAAAAGGATGCCCATATTTATTTTCAACTTCATTTATACCCTACCTTTCTCCCAAAGGGCCCCCCCAAAGCAGCATACATCATTCTCCTCTCCTCCGTTTCCCCCCCGCCTCACAACAACCCTGTGCTGAGAGCGTGTGACTGGCCCAAGGTCACCCAGCAAGCTTCCATGGCAGAGAGGGGAATTGAATCTGGGTCATCCAGATCCTAGTCCGACACTCTAACCACTACACCACGCTGGCTCAGGGGAGTGAAGCACCCAGACACATGGATAACCGCACTCCCTAACATTTTGTGATTGGCTCCACCTCCTGTTGCAGCCATTCTGTGGTTATGCCTGCTGATTGCGACAGAATTCCAAAGGTGCCTGCAGGTTCAAAAAGGTTGGGGACCCAGGACATAGCTCATGCCTTTGACCACAACTCCAGTGCTTTCTTTCATGGCTGTACAGGAATCCAGCAAGCACTGGAGTTAGGGTCCCCCCCCTTACTGCCCTCGAGGCAAAGACCTTGGCTCTCAGAAAACTAGCTGGAAGCAATGCTATGTTTCCCTGCATTTGGAACAAGCTACAACATCTGGAGACACCAATCAGCATTCCTGAAAATCCCTTCGGAACAGGAACAGCAGCATCTGGAAACAAATGCTTCCTTTGGTGCAGAGGGAGGGAGGGAGAGGGGCGCGTAATATTAATCCCGGTTTGCACATTCGAGGCCTCAGCAATGGTTGAAAGCCTATTCCTGGCTAAAGATGAGCAGTCAACACCTCCTTTTCCAAATCAGCCCACCACAGCGCTAGCAAACGGCCAGTTTTTACTAGGACAGAGCCATGTTTGTGAGCACAGTTTTGAATTTGCCAGAACTGTCCCATCAGAGGGTAGGGGAGGGAAATGTTTGGGGGCATGATAACGCCCAAAGCCTTAACGAAATGGAGACCAGGATTAGATGTAGGGTTGCCAGGTCCCTCTTGGCCACTGGTGGGAGGTTTTTGGGGCGGAGCCTGAGGAGGGCGGGGCTTGGGGAGGGACTTCAATGCCACAGAGTCCAATTGCCAAAGTGGCCATTTTCTCCAGGGGAACTGATATCTGTCACCTGGAGACCAGTTGTAATAGCAGGAGATCTCCAGCTAGGACCTGGAGGTTGGCAACCCTAATTAGATGGTACTTTCCTTTTATTACACTCCTCTGACCAAAGGTCTTGAGCAAAGTCAAAACAAAGACAAGATAAAATACATAACAGTAAACATTAAAATACAGCCTGGGGCATTAAACCCATCTCTGGGGTGTTAGAATACGCATTCTTTTAAAGTGCACAGAATTCTCCACTATTCTGTCTAGCACAACTTAAAAAAAAAAAGTGAATGTTGTTATGTCAATAGAATTTGTTTATCCCATTAAAGAGACAACCTTAATTGATTTTATCCCTTTGGAGGCTGCTTCCAGATGTGGGATTAGATGGTACTTGGTGCAAGACTCACATTTGAAGATATACTGGAAGCTACCGGGACGGAACAGCAAAACCCCTGGGAATCAGGTTCCTTCCCAGCTACAATGCAGACACAAGCCAATACAAGCGGTGTCCTGCAACTGCTTTTTTTCCAGGGATGACAAAGCAGCATGTACTCCACCGGACGGCGTCCAGCATCCATGTCAATATAGTCATTGGAAAGTGCTTCTGCCTGCAATATGAGACTTGCAGCCTAATATTGTGGGAGATGGAGAGAGGGTTGCCAGCATCCAGCTGGGGCCAGGCCCTCTCCTGGAATTACAACTGGGAGCTTTGGGGGACAGGGATAGGTGTTGTATAACCAGAAGCAGCAGCATGCATCACTGTGACACTAGCAATCCCCCCCCAAACTCTATGGTAAATGCCCCAATGTTCCTTTCTCCCCCCAGTTTCTCCTGCTGTTGCATTAGGAAGCAGGAGGAGACTGGAGGCGTGGAGGACTTGGCGGGGGGCCTCCTGTACAGCCAGAGACCTGGTCCCCCTAATTACATCTGCAGGCTACAGGGATCAGCTTCCCGGCAGGAAATGGCAGCTTCAGAGGGCAGCCTCTATGGCATCACATCCCTGCTGAGCTCCTTCCCATCACGCAGCCCCCAAATCTCCAAGAATTTCCCAAGCTAGAGTTGGCAGCCCTATAAAGTCTCCATTCACGTGCAGACCATGTTTGCTGCTGAATTTGCAAGGGATTCTGGGTTGTGAACTGCAGATCACATGGTGCAGCATCCTAGTGAGATCCATACCTGCCTCCGGGCCCAGGATGAACTGCTTTGCACCTGTCTGCAGGCCTTGGAATCGCTCGTCCTCCCTCTCCATCTCTTGAATCTTGGCCTTGATAGCCTCAAGCTCCTGCACACCACGAGATGCAAAATATGACACCGTCATGCTCAGAGGGGTGCTACAGCAGAGCAATGGGAGGGGGCCTCCTCTGCGACCCCCCTGGGTATCGCCTGGCTTGACTCTAAGAGGAGAAGATCCCGACAGCTCTCCTCTTTGCTAACTTTGAAGGTCAATACTAGGCAGGTGGGGGCAACCATAAGTCATCCTGGAAGGACCCATAAATGTGATTCTGGGGAGAGGAACGGCAAACGTTTCACCCATTCGATGCATTCATCTTGGACGCACGCACACTCATCCCAAGCACACAAAGAACCTCACAGCAATATTTTTCAGGGTGCCACACGTGGCAGCCAGAAAGGAAGTGCCCACCTGGTCCCCCTAATTACAGCTGATCTACAGGGTACAGAGATCAGCTTCCCAGATTGAATTTTGCCGTTCAGCCACTTCCACAGCAAGATGTCTTGGGCTGACTTTGAGGGCACAAAGTTTGGCTGCAGTGGATTTAAGTGTGGGTTTGAGTGTGGATTGAGGGGGGTTCATTTGCACACAAACATCTGTGCTCAGTATCCTATGAAGGTCAGCCCCCTCCCCTAGGGTTGCCAATCGGGACCTGGAGAGCTCCTGAAATTACAGCTGATTCCCACGCTACAGAGATCTGTTCCTCTGGAGAACATGGCTACTCTATGGCATTTATACCCTGCTAAGGTCCCTCCCCTCCCTAAACTCTGCCCTCCCCAGACTCTACCCCAGATCTCCAGGAATTTCCCAACACAGACTTGGCAACCCTTTTTGCCTAGGTTTTGTCAGGTTTTGGGGGCGGAGCCTGAGAAGGGCAGAGTTTGGGGAGGGGAGGGGCTTCAATGCCATAGAGTCCAATGGCCAAAGCTGCCATTTTCTCCAGGTGAACTGATCTCTATTGGCTGGAGAGCAGTTGTAATAGTAGGAGGTCTCCAGGTAGTACCTGGAAGTTGGCAACACTATTTTTTGTCCTACCCCTTTCAAATGCAGTTTAAAGCTGCTGCCCAGCTTCTTTGAAGCACCGAGACCCAGGGGCAGGGCAGCCCCTTCCCAAATGCTGTCAAGTTCTCCAGTGCCACACTTTCCCTGCCCAAACAGGGGCACAGACTCACAGGGTCCTCTCCTTCCAGGAGTTCGGTGCTGTCTCCTTCCAAGGGACTCAGCTCCCTCTCCTCTTCCAGATGCTTCTGCCAAGCAGCTATTTCAGCCACGTTCCAGGGGGAATCTGCTGAGGCCAGAGGCGGGGGGTCACGCCACCAGGATCCGGCATCGGGGAAAAGGGGACTTGGGGGAAAACAAGCACCAGAATCAAGAGACTGAAACAAGCAGGGAGTCAATGAATGAGACACGAACGGGGTAGGATTTATTATATACTCCATTTATTCCCCACTTTTCCTCCCAATGAGGACCCAAAGGGGCTTACATCATTCTCGACTCCTCCGTTTTATCCTCACAACAACCCTGTGAGGTAGGTGAGACCGAGAACATGTGACTGGCCTAAGGTCACCCAGCAAACTTCCATGGGAAAGTAGGGATTTGAACCTGGTTCTCCCAAGTCCTACTCCATCACTGTAACCACCACACCACGTTGGCTCTCATTATGGGATATTGGGGGGGGGGGTTGGGTCGCCAGCTTTGGGTTTGGAAATACCTGGAGATTTTAGGGGTGGAGCCTGAGGTGGGGTTTGGGGAGGGTTTTCCATGGAGTATAATGCCATACAGTCCACCTTCCAAAAGCCCAAAGGCTGCCTATGATGACTGCTCTACTGCAGAAGCAAAGGTGCTTTGTACATGCTCAGAGGAGGTTTTTGTGGCTACTCCTAGACCTGAGCCTGTCTGAAATGGGAAGGCAAGGGAGAAGCTCTTCCAAGACCTTTAGAGTTTTCATCCCAAGAAACCAGCTGCCCCCACAAGCACAAAGACAGCAGTTTTATAGCCTCACAAAGGTGCAAAATCCCAAAAGGCTATCTTTATTGACTTCGTTTATATCCTACCATTCTCCCCAATGGGACCCAGAGCAGTTTTACATCATTTCCCCTTGCCATCATTTTATCCTCACAGCAACCCTGTGAGGTAGGTGAGTCTGAGAGTGTATGACCAGCTCAAGGTCACACAGCAAGCATCCATGGCAGAGGGGATTTGAACCCGGGTCTCCCAGCTCCTAGTCTGACACCCTAACCACTATGCAATGCTGGCTCTCTCCTGCAACAGTGCAGAGACGCCCCACAGATCACACCCCCACACCGTTCTGGCTACTGTGAGCCACACCCATAGAGAACGTGCCGTCCTACAGGGACACAAGCAGGGGGCGCATGGATTTCACACAAGCCAAGCAACCCATGAGGGAGGCACCTTGGAGTACCCTAACTGACCAAATCCCTCTAAAAATTCCCCACTGCCTCCAAAAATGCATTGTTTGCAGCATTTTCTTTATTCCAGTGCCTTTCTAATTTTGCAATCTGCTTTGAGTCTTGTAAAAAAAGGCAGACTGTTATTATGGTGTGGTACATGTGGATACACAAGGCCCACTCTGGGATATATCTAAGGTTAAATTGCAACAAACACCTCCACCCATTATTTTAAGAACATTTGTTGCCGTTGTTCAGACAGGCAAATAGGGTTGCCATCTTCAAAGTCGGACCTGGAGATCTCCTGGAATTGCAACTGATCTCCAGACAACAGAGTTCAGTTCCCTGGGAGAAAATGACTGTAGTAAAGAGTGGACCAGATGGCATTATACTTTGCTAAGGTCCCTCCCGTCCCCAAAACCCGCCCTCCCCAGACTCCACCCCAAAAATCTCCAGGAATTTCCCCTCTACAACATCCCTAAGCAAAATAATAGCAGAGGGTTAGCACGGGGTTCCACTTTTGCTTAGAACGCAAAGAGTTTGTTTTAGGCTTAGGGCAGAGAGCTCATACATTCATACGTTACGACCCCTTGAAGCCAAGGCAGTGGGCCCCGAGCAAGCAAACGCTCTTGAGAAATAAAGAAATGTGGTCTGAAACAGCGGGGGGTGGGAGAGAAAGGCTCCCTCTTCCTATGGGGTTCCTATTTGTAAAAAAAGAAAAAGGGAAAAAATTATGTGTACAACACAGAAAAGAGGGAGGCATTTGATTTCAGAAAGGCTCAGGCAGAAAGGCTCCAGGGAGACGCTAACCAGGAAGACACAGGTATGCAAAAAAGCCTCCCCGTCTGGAGTACCTGGCTAACAGGTGCAGCTTCTCTTGCTTCTAGCCCCTAACGCTGCTTCCAGGTGGGACTACTCAGCCACCAGCTTCTAGCCCCAGAGAACAGCCTGGGCAGACCTGCGCATCCCTGGTGCGCGTCTCAGCAAGGCTGAAAGGGCTCCCAACAGACTCCCACAAGCCTTACCTGGCCCCAAGCCCAAACATGGCAGCTCACGCCTCCTTTTCACTAAGCAACCAACTTTTCCTTCTCCCCAGCGAGGGGATGAAGTCTGCGACCTGGTGGAGGAAGCAACAGGTGAGCCAACCAGCAGGTGCTCTATTTGATAGATCAGTAGCCAATCGGGTGCAGAGTTGGTCTCTCCCAGGGGGCGGGAGCTGGGCAACAACGGAAAGACTAGCCATTTGTTACGCCAGCAGGAACTTTTGTGGTCTTCATCTTCTGTATATGAAATGAATGCACGAAATTTATGCCTCCTCACGCAGCTGAAGAAATGGGCTCTGGTACGTGAAAGCATCTGTTCAGCTGAAAAGTGCCACAAGATTCCTGTTTATTTTTGCGGCAACAGACTAACACGGCTCTTGCTTTGGAATTATTTTCCTGGAATGTGTATGTGCTCCTGAGCATGTGCAGAGTGCTTTTCCTGCTTCATGGCATGACAGCATTCCTCCTGTATATCTGGCTGTCAGAAATCCCTAACAATGAACAACCTTGACCAGGTGTCCCAAGGGGTAGTGGGAGCACAGATACACGCAGCCCACTGAACAAGCACAAACAGTTGCTATGGTGAGCCTTTAGGGGTCTGGAGAAGGTCGGGCAGCTACTCTGTATGGGGAGGGGCTGTGGCTCAGCGGTAGAGCATCTGCTTGGCATGCGGAAGGTCCCCGGTCCAATCCCCAGCATCCCCAGTTAAAAAGGAACAGGCAGGTAGGTGATGTGAAAGACCTCTGTCTGAAACTCTGGAGAGCTGCTGCCGGTCTGAGCAGAAACTACTGGCCTTGATGGACCAAGAGTCTGATTCAGTAGCAGGCAGCTTCATGTGTGTGTTCAGGTGTATGCTTTGAAGTGCCAGAGGAGCTCGGGCACCCCTAGAGTCAGTGATGGGGGCTTCTCTGCATGTCTGAGGATCATAAACGGTGGGCTGGTTAATGGGTAGAGAAATGCCCCTTCCTCGAGCCTGAGTAGGCATTTCTGGGGACCCTGGACACAATTCATCCCAGCAGGGAGGTCCATGCTCTGCTCTGTGGCTTGTACTCTGTGGTAGTAAGTCGCTTGGTAATTCCATAACTCCTTGAACACATGAAGCTGCCTTATACTGATCCAGACCCTTGGTCCATCAAAGTCAGTATTGTCTACTCAGACCGGCAGCGGCTCTCCAGGGTCTCAGGCAGAGGACTTTCACATCACCTACTTGTCTAGTCCCTTTAACTGGAGATGCCGGGGATTGAACCTGGGACCTTCTGCATGCCAAGCAGATGCTCTACCACTGAGCCACAGCCCCTCCCTTCATATCAACCCATCAATATAAAAGATATTTAGCATTGAAAGTGCTCAAAGCACTTAAAATACATTATCTCGTTGTAATCTTTACAACAGCCCCATAAGGTTGGGCAGGACCAGTATTCCCATATTACCAATGAGAGGTAGAAAGGAAAGGCTTGCTAGTGAGTTAGGGACAGAGGTAAAATTTGAACCAGGGACTTCATGGTGTGGGGCTGTGGCTCAGTGGTCGAGCATCTGCTTGGCATGCAGAAGGTCCCAGCCGCTGCCGATCTGAGTAGACAATACTGACTTGGATGGACCAAGGGGAGTATGGTTCAGTAGAAGGCAGCTCCATGTGTTCATGTCTTCTCTCACCAGCCCCTTTTGTAATGGCCTTGAATGGAGGCCTTCCTTAAGAAAACCAGGATAGGCATATTTTAATAATGAAATAAAAGTAGCCACATCTTTAGTTGCTGAGAAATAACAGACCTGGGTCCTTTGGGGGATACACTTTCTCTTGAAAATGATGGAGCCTTTTTTGGCATCTGATGCTACCTTCTGCTGAGCCAGACCTTTGGGCCACCTAGCTCAGCATTGTCTGCTCAGTCTGGCAGCAGCCCTCAAAGATGACTGCTTCTACAGGAGATTGAACCTGTAGTCTTCTGCATGCCTACCAAGCAGCTGCTGGGTCCCTTCCTTTGAAGATGCCCTCACCCAAAGCTACCTTAGACCAGCCATGGTTCCAGTTAGCTCAGCTTTGCCTGCTCTGACTGGCAGCAGCTTAAGAAGAAGAAGAAGAAGAGTTGGTTTTTTATATGCCAACTTTCTCTACCACTTGAGGAAGAATCAAACCGGCTTACAATCACTTTCCCCTCCCCACAACAGACACCCTGGGAGATAGGTGAGGCTGAGAGAGTGTGACTAACCCAAGGTCACCCAGCTGGCTTCTTGTGGAGAAGTGGGGAAACAAATCCAGTTCACCAGATTAGCCTCCGCTGCTCATGTGGAGGAGCGGGGAATCAAACCCGGTTCTCCAGATCAGAGTCCTCCGCTCCAAACCACCACTCTTAACCACTACACCACGCTGGCTCTTAGAACATAAGAACATAAGAAAAGCCCTGCTGGATCAGACCCAGGCCCATCAAGTCCAGCACTCTGTTCACACAGCGGCCAACCAGGTGCCTCCAGGAAGCCCACAAACAAGACAACTGCAGCAGCACCATCCTGCCTGTGTTCCACAGCACCGAATATAATAGGTATGCTCCTCTGATCCTGGAGAGGATAGGTATGCATCATGACTAGTATTCCAGGGGTTTAAGACAGAGGACAATCTCTCCCACCACCTTGCAACTGGCAATCCTATCACCTAAACCCAGGACCTTCTGCATAGAAAGCAGAGGATCTGTGGAGCCGTGGCCCCTTCCCATGTTCTGGCTGTCTTCTAGACAGCTGGGTGTCAATCCAGCACCAAAGCGCCATCATTCTTGCGTTTGTGCAAACAGATGGACATGGCAGAAGGACGAGGAAGCCAAGGAAATGAATTCTGTTGGGTGATATTAAATTTTCTTTATTACACAGATACAGAGTTAAGAACAGACGTAACCTGAATCATAATGTTTACATCTTTCACAGGTCAAACATACAGTACATTTAGAGAAAGCAGGAAACAGTGAGGGAGAGGGGACAGCATGCCGAAAGAAAACCAAAGGGGGGAAAAACAACCCTCCTACCACATCGCCATTTCTCTGGAATGGCCACAGAAACCCACAAACACTGGGGGACGGGGGTGGAGGGAGGGGTTGTGGGGGGGGTTATGGTTCTTTTTTGTTTAAATTTCTATTATTCTCCTCTCTGTAAAACATCTTTGCAAACACAGGCACGCCCCGTTCTGTACAATCCCCATCCGCCCCGCCTTACTCTTCACAACCCCCCCTCCGATTCAAGTATTGCACAGTTCTAAGCGTTGCCCACCTCCCGAAACCCTGAGAACAGTGCGCTCCTCCACCCGGGGCTTCGGATGCTGCACAGTGCCGGCAGCATGGGAGTCTTTGGGCCAGGAGCGGGCCACCTCCCGTCCAGATGCAGCCTCCCTTCCCACTGGGCACAGAGCTGGCCTCAAGGCCCCCCAAAGCCAAAGAGGGATGCTCTTTGTGCCCCCAGAACTGCTTTGATTAGGTCATAGCCACAAGAGTGAGGTTGAGCGGAGGCTGCTTGTTGGTTTTTAAAGGATGTGGACTCTCCATCCCTGGTCCTGAGCCTTTCTATTTTGTTTTGTCTTCTACCTATAGAACTGTTGACACTGGAATGGGTGCCAGAATTTGGCTGTCTGGTGAGGTTCAGCACAAAGTCTTTAAAGCTAGACCGGCCTTCCGTTTCTGTCCACGGGCTCCGCCGTGCCTCTTGGTTTCAAGTCTTAGATCAAAGGCTTTCTTTCCCCTGCAAGAGACAGAGAGCCACATCTGATAAAAATGATGCATCCGTCCCTTCTTGTGCATGGAAACATAACTGGGGAAGAGCATCTGTCTCAAAGAGAGCGCTGCCTTCCAGAGTCTCGCCCCGCTCAGAATACTGACACACGACTGGCTCTTTCCCTATTTCGTTTTCACACAAGCTACGGAGGTGGGAAATTTTGCCCCCACACCATTCTAATGGCAGGTCTCCCTTAGCACTGCTCCAGCATGGACCTCTCTTGAATCAGCTGCAAAGGAAGCACCGAAGGGTTTACTTGGACTGAGCTGTGCTGGAACCACTGCACAGAAGGCAGGCTTGTTCTCAAGAGGAGTCTCGGCTTGCCTAAGAAACAAGTAAAGCTGGGAAAGGAGAGACAGCAGTTCAGTGAGGGTTGCCAACTCCCGGTTGGGAAATTCCTGGAGATTTGGGGATGGAGCCTGGGGAGAGAGGATTTGGGGACAGGAGGGACTTCAGCAGGGTATGATGACGTAGAATTCACCCCCACCCCAAAGCAGCCATTTTCCCCAGGGGAACTGATATCTGTAGTCTGAAGATAAGTTGTAACTCCGGGAGAACTCCAGGCGCCACCTGGAGGATGGCAACCCTAAACTGGGTGGAGCTTCCTGGAGCAATGGATGAAGGAGAAAGGAAGTCAGAGATGGCAGGGGAGCGGGAGGTGAGAAATGTTGGCGGTTTCCCAGCAGCCAGGCCTCCACATTTTGCAAGGAGAGCCAAGAGTGAGAAAGAGAAGAGGGAAAGAACTAATGTTGCCAAAGGAGAGCACACGGTAAGGATCAGAAATGAGCCTGGGAGGGGTTGCCATCTTGGCCAGAGGACAGGAGCAGGCTGGGAGGCCAGAACAGTAGGGTTGCCAGGTCCCTCTTTGCCACCGGCAGGAGGTTTTTGGGGTGGAGCCTGATGAGGGCGGGGTTTGGGGAGGGGAGGGACTTCAATGCCATAGAGTCCAGTTGCCAACGTGGCCATTTTCTCCAGGTGAACTGATCTCTATTGGCTGAAGATCAGTTGTAATAGCAGGAGATCTCCAGCTAGTACCTGGAGGTTGGCAACCCTACATAACAGCCATGAAGCAAGCGGCATCAAGCCACCCCGCAGTGGCCAGTTGGCCCAGACCTGGGCTGTGGAAATGAATGAGGGCGGTGGGTAAACCTCCCCCCACCTCTGTTGTCACTGTCACTGAAACCCAAGTCAGAGCTGAACATCAGCAGCAGGTCCACCTACACTGCAGGGGTGCTTGCCTCATCTTGCTCCCAGCCACTAGGAGCCCTGCAGAGCAGCACCCCCCGGGGAACTTTCCCGGTCAGCTCAAGGGTCAGCCTGTCCTGGCCAGAGTTGGAACGGGACCAGCGGCTTCTAGAGGCAGAAGTCAGAAGGCTGCGCAGATTATCGTTTCTCTGCAAGTTCTTTCCTTTCCATGGGGTTTGATGCATTATTACACATCTTATGAATTACACAAACCCAGATCCAGATGAACAAAACGGTGTTAATTCAACCCATTTTTCAAAGGCCTGAAAACACAATCTGCGCTGGGGGCCCACACTGAGACATCTGCATGATCAATTCAGGATGCCGAAAGCTACCTGTCTGAAAATAGCTCTTGCCTGCTCAAAAGGCCGTATCCAGTACGGACACGTGGCCCTTTCACACTCCACAGTTTATTCATCTAGTAACGTTGGTCAGGAACCAGTCAAGCACACAGAAGGGACAGAACTTGGCTGATGAAGACCAGAATGGAACTGAAATGACAAAGCTTTTTTGCAAGTGACTCAGGGGGCAGAATGTTTGCAAATCGACCTTTCTGCTTTAATACGTCTCTTTTGGTGTGGCGTTGAACTCTTATTTGAAGTGCTACTTTGAGACTGGGAAAATCTTAGCCTGCACATGGACTTGGGAGTAGGTCCCACTAAACTCAGTGTGGCTTACATCTGAGTAAATCAGGTTCTTAGCATCGTTTTTGTGCACATCCAGGGAAGACAGCCCGGCGAGAGAAACAATTTCACCTCGTCTGCAAAAGGAGGAAGGGCAAAACACACCACCTGAGCTCAGTATAAAGGCTGGGGCCCCAGTCTGCTTCCTCCAAAACCCCTTACCACAGGCACAAAGGTTCATGCCCCTTTGCTAGAGAAGTAGAGCCACGTTGGGGATGGGAGGAAGCTATGGCAGGTAGCCCAACGTCTGCTGTTGTCAAGAAAAAACAGCACAGGCAGGAGCTCTTGCAAGCCCCCGGGACTGGTGCACACAGACCCCTCCAGCTGTAAGGAGCTTGTGCAGGTACGGGGCCTTCACTTCACATTCTGCTCTCTGCTGACAGCAGAAGACGTGGCGAGCGCTGGCTTAGGAAGCCCACCAGTCTCTGACACCCTACCTCTCCCATCCATCATTTCCTGAGTGTCCTCAGCCCCTTGGCTGGAGCCACAGCCTGGCAAGAACCTCTCCCGGAACCCCTGCGTCAAAACCCGGACAAGCCCTCGGACAACCGTCTGGTCCTTCTTCCCTCCTTCTCTGCTCTCCATCCTCCTGATCTAGTTGGCTCGCCTCCCTGGCTGCCCGGCTCTTCACCTGCCACTGATCATCTCGCTTCTGCAGCCCTTGCCTGTGATGAGATTTCCTGCCTTGGCTGTAGGCCTGAGCCTGGGATCATTCCAGCGGCCTCAAGTGACAGGGAGCCTTCGGACAGAAAATGCCGGGCTTCTTCCCGTGTCCAGATCTGAGTGTTGTTTTGCCGGGACACTGACAAAGGAAACAACAGTGCAATCCTATCCAGAGTTACTGAAGTCTAAGCCAATAGAAGTCAAGGGGCTTGGACTGGAGTTACTCCACTTTGGATTGCACTATAAATCATGGAGGACCAGGAAATCACAGACATGCCCTTTGCCCGCACTTGTGAGATGGCATGCTTCTTCTTGAGCTCTGCATCTTTGAGAGCTGTGGCCCAGTCAGCAAAGGGCCCGAGGATGCCCGGGAGTTCATGGGCTTGCCTGCTTCCTTTGCAAGCAAGCTGTTGGGATGCTGGGGCCTCCTTTCCCCATCAGACACAAAGTCTGCACACCATTCATGCCAGGGATCGACAACCTCCCCACATCGGCTCCAGGAGACTGTCAGTACAGGTCAGCGCCCTCCCTTGTTTCCTGCCTCTGCCTCTCCGCCACATTCACACAACCAGAACCGGGCGATCCATCTTAAAGTCCTCCAAAGTCACTGCCACTTCAAGATCCTTAAGCTTGGTCTGAGCATGCAGGGAAATAAGGTGGCCAGGTGCCAGGGTGGTAGAATGGGCCCTACTGCCTCGGAGTGCAGGTGAGAGATTACATTTCTCATTGTGCGGCAGGTGAGGGGCTGGATTAGAACCTTTCTCCCTGATTGGTTTTCAATCGGCTAGGAGTTTCATTTGCTCACTGCCTTGGAGGCGTGCAGGAGGAAGCAGGTGCAGCCCCTTTTAGCCTGCCATGTGCCCACAGCTAGGCATTTTCACAGTCAAATCCCTGCTACGTACAAGCCTCTCTCAAACCCCCCTGCCAGAAGGAGCCACTCTTCCGCTAGCATCAGAGGCAGGGGTCTGCTGCAGCCCTGGAGGGCCCCTGGAAGCCAGGGGAAGGTGGAAGCAAGAGGATCCGACATGGTCGGCAACTACTTGGCCCCTGCCTTCTGCAACCATAACAATGGGTGAATTGTCATCCTCCCTGCAGCCGTGGTCTGAGTAGGGTGGCCAACTCTGGGTTGGGAAATTCCTGGAGATTTGGGGGTGGAGCCTTTGAAAGGAAGGGTTTGAGGAGGAGAGGGACCTCAACAGGGTATAATAGATAAAGTCCATCCTCCAAAGCTGTCATAATCTCCGGGGAACTGATTCCTGTAGTCTGGAGATCAGTTGTAATTCCGGGAGATGTCCAGGCCCCACCTGGAAGGTAGGAACTCAGGGGTCTCCCCTGGCTTCAGGGCTCTTTTACATCCCAATTCAGCCCTGGCCACCCTGCTCGGGGTCGAGAGAATTAAAGATCCCCTTGTAGAAAGAGAGTCAGGCTCAAAGTCCATCTTGCCTCCCTCAGCAAGCGAGCAGCACCTGGACAAACCACCCCCCTTCTTTTCTTCCCAAATGGCTCAGCTGTGGGTCAGACCCTTCTGAACTTCCCCAAGCATTTGGACCTCAGCCAGCTTCCCAAGGGAAGGCACCCAGCTCTGCAGAAGTCAACCCCAGCAGGAAAACGCAGCCCTCCACACACTGCCTGTGTAACAACGTATGAACATGGGCAACA
This sequence comes from Euleptes europaea, assembly GCF_029931775.1. NCBI lineage: Eukaryota > Metazoa > Chordata > Lepidosauria > Squamata > Sphaerodactylidae > Euleptes > Euleptes europaea. Next base: position 49,998,292 of record NC_079328.1, read on the forward strand.
ATCTAGCCCAAACATTAGAAGAAGCCAGGAAGGGGCAGCTCAGACCTTGTCAGAGGAGGGAGCTGTGGCTGCCATGGAAGCTCCGCTGTGTTCTCTGAATCTTCCATCACAAGGAAGCCGGGTTGGGGGACCCCAGCACTACATTTGTGCTGCTGGCTTAGCCTGATGCAGGACCTTCCCCCCTCCCTAAATGTCACGTCCCCTCATCAAACATCTTGTGCCTTCCCAGACTTTGAGAATCACTGCCTGATTTCCACTCTTTGTAATTACTGTGCCACTACCTGAGCTTCATAGAGGCTGCACAAAAGCTGCTGCAGTCTATGCATCAAAGAACCCTAGCACAAAACGTGTAGACTTTTTGTGGAACCAAGGACTGTGAAGCTCTCAGTATCTGCATAATGCAGGGTATTATTAAACTCAGCCTGCTGCTTTTGGTTCCAGAGGGAATGAGACTTTTCTAGCTGGTGTGGTGGAGGGCAGAATCCAAAGCAATGGGCATTCTGAGATTTGGTATATCCAGAAAGGCCTTGCTTACTGTGGCTTGGCAAAGATCATCTTACAGCAAAATATCTGGGAAAGCTGGTCCTCAGTTAACAATTAACAATGTAAGAAAGTCATCGTTGAGCAATGAACAATGTAAACAGTCCTCATTGATAACAAGAAAAAAATTCAATTGGTTTTAGTCATGGAGGATCAGGACCCCACATCATCCCATCTTTCATGGCTGCCTCTTGCTTTTGTTTGTTTCCTGTTGCCATTTCGGAAGCCTACTTAGGACAGGCAATATTTGGAGGGACACTGAAGTATTATACGTTAAAGCTGTCAGGTCTGGGATAGCCGCTTGAGGCTCCAGCAAAGGCAGCCCCTCCCGGCCTCCCTCCTATAGCTTTTGGTTTGGCTTTGAATGCAAGTCCATCCAATTCCTTCTTAATTGGTTCACAATCAATTCCTCACTGATTTCTGTATCTATGGTTTCAGTTGGAGGTAGCGCCACAGGGCCTCAGTGCAGAGCAGATGAGCAACGGTCAATGAGAAAGAAACAAGGGACACAATCGAAGCATAGGAGACGATTTAGCAAGCAAACCGCACGTGGAGATGAGCGGGGGCAGGTCTCTTGTTCATTCCATCTGACACACTCCATTTATATATTATTACCTCTTCGCGTGAAATATTTTTTTAAAAGCCATATACATATATTGTGTAATCAACAACCGGGACTCTCATTCTCACCACCGGTAAGGAAAGTTCGGATCTGTTCTGCCTTCTGTTTGTTTCCCAAAAGCCTGAGCACAGGGCCAGGCTGCATGGGTCAGGCCTCCCCCTCTGGACCACCGGCTCACGACTGTGCAGCCACATAGTGGCCGGGTGGTGCAAAGCTGGCCAGAGAATCAGCTGCTGAGGCCGCTCCTCTGTGCTCCTTTCAGTCACAAACAAGACTGCAAGGGAGGAAAGAAACAGATGCCAGGGAACACTGCTCTGGTGCCAGCAAGATGACAGCAAGACATTCCAGTCCTGTCACCAGGCAAATGCCTTGCGTGTGCTCCAGCCCAGTTTGGGGAGGGCAGGGGGCCCAGATGTTCTGCAGCAGGCAGCAAGCCCCAGAGGCCACCGTGGGCGCTTTCCTCTCTCCGCCCATTAAAAGTCCCTCCTACATGGAGCCAAGGGAAAACACCAAGATCAACATTGAGTCTGTCTACTTGGAGGTGCGGAGACCTTTCAGTGTCAAATGGGGAAACCAGTTTTATGGACTGGTTACAGCATACATGAATGCCTGCCTTGTGCCTAGGGTTCACAGGTCCCTCTTCACCACTGGCGGGAAGTTTTGGGGGCAGAGCCTGAGAAGGGCCTGGTTTGGGGAGGGGAGGAACCTCAATGCCATAGAGTCCAGTGGCCAAAGCGGCCATTTTCTCCAGGTGAACTGTTCTCTATCGGCTGGAGATCCGTTGTAATAGCAGGAGATCTCCAGCTAGTACCTGGAGGTTGGCAACCCTACTTGTGCCACTTTCATCAAGACAGGAAGAGTGGCAGCTGAGTCCCAAGTAGGGAAGGGATAGGAGGGGCGTGGCAGATGCGAGGAGTCAGAGGGGAGGGTCCTGCTGGTTGGCTCATCAGGCCTGCTACAAGACTCAAGATTCTGCCTGCGGCAGGCACCAGAGCCGCCTTCTGCAAAGCCAAGCCCCTGGTTCTTACTCTTATTTGCTGGGAACATTGGCAGAGGTGTCCAGGCTCTTCTTTTTGAAAGAAAAGAGCAGGAGTCCTGCAGCACCATAAAGACTAACAACATTTCCGGTAGGGTATGAGCTTTCGTGAGTCACATCTCACTTCTTCAGATACTGAAGATACTCATGGAAGTTCATACCCTACTGGAAATTCGGTTAGTCTTTAAGGTGCTACTGGACTCTTCTCTTTTCTACTGCTACAAACAGACTAATGCGGCTACCCACCGTGATCTATCTTTTTGAAAGAAGACACAAAAACCGGAACTTGGGACTTTTCAGCCTGCAATACACTTGCTCCACCTCTGATCGGGTTGCCAAATCTAGGTTGGGAAATTCCTGGAGATTTGCAGTTGGCGCCTGGGGAGGGCAGTTATAGGGAGTGAAGGGATCTCAGTGGGGTATAATGCCAGAGTCCACCCTCCAAAACTGACTTTTCCTCCAGGGAAATTGATCTCTGTAGTCTGAAGATCAGTTGGAATTCTAGGAGATTTCCAGGCTATACCTGGAGGTTATCAAAAGGTTGCCAATTCCAAGTTGAGATGTTCCTGGAGGTTTGGGGGTGGAGCCTGAGGAGGGTGGAGTTTGGAAGGGGAAGGACCCCCGCCGGATATAATGCCATAGAGTCCACCCTCCAAAGCAGCCATTTTCTCCAGGGAAAACTGAGCGCTGACGTCTGGAGATCAAATATGATTCTGGAAGATCTTCAGGCCCCACCTGGAGGCTGGCAGCCCTAGGCTGGCAAGGTTTCTGTTCAGAACACAACTAAACCTGCTCTCCAGGAAAGTTACTTGAAATGGAGCAACAGAAATGGAACCTCCTACTGTAGATTAAATAACCCTCCTCTCTTGGCACTGGAACATCTGGCTCCCCTGAACAGTAGCGCTACTGAAGGCACGGCTGCCATAGAAGGGGTACTACCAGAAAACCCATCAGAGGCCAGAGGCCATAGCCTTTGCTGGGCCTTCACCTCACCAAGGACAAGTCTGGGTGGATTATTCCTCTCCCCCTTGAAATCAACAGCAAACGGCCCTCGGCTACCATGGCACAGGATCCGGCCCTTATGGCTTCTGATATGGGAACCCAACAGAGAACAGGGACACTGGAGTCAACCCTATTCTTGGATTTCTCTCCCTCCACCGGCCTTCCTTGCTTGCTGGATGAAAAAGCTCTGTGAGGATTGCCAGAAGGGAACCACGCAGTACATCTCAAGAGGTGGCCGTCCCCGGATACCCAGACCGCCTCCAGGATGCCCCACCACAGAGCCCACCATGAACAAACAGCCGCTTGACGACAACACCCCTCTCGGGGTACACAACTTTGGCCCAGGCCAAGAGCGGGCCTGCTGCCATACTGAGTAGGGTTGCCAGGTCTTTCCTTGCCACTGGTGGGAGATTTTGGGGGCAGAGCCTTAGGAGGGAGGGGTTTGGGGAGAGGAGGGACTTCAATGCCATAGAGTCCAATTGTCAAAGTGGCCATTTTCTCCAGGTGAACTGATCTCTGTCGGCTGGAGATCAGTTGTAATAGCAGGAGATCTCCAGCCACCACCTGGAGGTTGGCAACCCTAATACTGAGGAGCATCAAACAGGGAAAGGGTCCAGTTCACCCCTGTGAGGCCTCTTGGGGCTCTGGTGTGGGGAAGAGGAAACAAGGCGGAGGCCAGGAAGGAAACTCTCACCTCCTGTTCCACAAATGCCTCTTTTCTGTGGGGTGATGCTGAACTGGACATCAGGGTAGAAAAGAGCAGGAGTGGGAAGGGAGAGAAAGGAACAAGAAACCCAAGAGTGCTGCCGCCGTGCCCTCTGACCAGCTGCCCTGGTGCCGGCACAGCCATGAGCCTGCCCGTACTTTCCTCTTTAAAAGAAAGAGAAGCCAAACCGAGCACGAAGCATTCTGTGAATGCTAGAAAATGGTGCTTCCTCACGAGCATTTGACTTTGTCTTCCCTTGAAAACCTGTTTCCTAACCTTCCCCCACACAAGTGGTTTACCTTGTGTGTTTTTTATATTATTATTTGGCAAACGTCTCTTTATTATCACCATTATTATTATTATTTTTGGACCTCTGCAAGTACTATATACATTCACATTAAAGGTACAACATTTAGGCCCTGAGCCCCTGGCTGGGCAGTCTGTTCCACTTCCCCCTCCCTGCTGCCGGGCCCCTTCCCCATATTGCACTCCCGTCCTCAGCAATTTTGTACAAGGATGCACGGTAACAGGACAAATCAACAGCGTCTCCTTCTTCTCCTCTAAGGACAAGCATCTGTTGGTTTCCTCCCCGAAAGAATGGCAAAACCTGATGGGCATGGAAGACAAAAGGGGGCAGCAAAAACCCAAAACCAAAGCGGGAGGGGAAGAAGATAAGAGCTTCACGGAGATATTTTGCCACAAGACATTGGAAAGACACGACAGGAGAGCCAGGGGGGTATCTACAGGCCTTCAAAACAGTCTTCGGAAGAGGGGGACGGAAGGCTTCTTTTGAGTCTTGTGGTTGTTTGGAAGAAGTCAGGATGGCGAAGCGCAAGAAACTGCCCGGGGTTTGGTAGGTTACGGAAAGCAGAGAGAGGTAGTGGCAGAAAAGGCCGGCAGAGAAGGCCGGCACCGTTCGATTCTGCTCATGTTCTGAAAACAACCGAGAACAGGCAGAAGAGAATCACAGGTTTTTCTGAAAGAGCGCTTTCTCTGGAACAGGCTGGGCGGGTGTGTAGGTGGCCGCATTATTTCTTTTTTAATGCTCTCTGAGAGAGAGAGAGAAAAAATGCAACCAATTTATAATCCACCAAGGGAGTCACTTCTGCCTCACACACACAAACACACACCTGCGCTCACGCACAAAAACGGTGGGATTTCTTTTGCGTGTGTGTGTTTGCTTTATTCTATGAAAAATCTCTTTCAATCCCACAGATGCTGTCTGTCCTCCTTCGAGGAGACATCCGAACGACGAAGGTCCAGCCGGCACACCAACGGGCCCTCCCACCCTGTCCAGGAACGCGAGAAGTCAAATTCCGCCGTCTGCAGAAAGCCCTCAGTCGGCCGGATATGTGATGCGACTCCTCAGTTTGCAAAAGACACGAATAAATAAAATCCCCCAAAAAACGAGGAGAAAGAGAAAGAAGGAACCAACCAAACAAAAAAAGAAACTTTGGCAGTGGAAAAGAAGTTTGGATTTTTTTTTTCGGTATTTGGATTTCCTTTGGAGCAGAGGTGAATCTGGTATCTTCTTGGCTAGCTAGCAAGGTAGTTTATAGGTCAGCTTCCTTCACTTGGTTTTGTTGGGTTCTTTTTGGATTCTTCTCTTTTCTGTTTTACTTAAAGCCAAAGAGGTTGATGTTTTTTATTGTTTATTTTTTATTTATTTTTTTTTTTTTACAAAAAAGAAAAATCTTGCTTCTTGTAACTGAAATCCTGGTGTGTTTTTTTCCTGCCTTCTCCCCTTCTCCTTTCATGGAAGGGGATTCCCGTCTTCACTCCCCCGCAAACCATCTCCAGCAGAAGAGAGACAGAATTCTCTTTGTGTTTTCCTTTTTCTCCCCCTCCCCCCGTGAGTCGAGATGCTTGCAGGCAAATTCCTCATCCAAAACAATAATCAGAAATTCCCCCAAATCATATCGGTAAGGATTAGAACAAGGATTCAAAACAAAACTGCCGTGTGAACGGAGAAGGTGGCTATTCGCCTTAACTCCACTTAAAGCCCCGGTTTGAGAATTTGTGAGGATTTCATGTGTGTGTGTGAGAGAGAGAGGTCGTTTCGGAGGTCAAATACGTGTCAGGTAGCTGAGGATTTGCATTGAATGCAGTTTTTTTTTTTTCATTTGGAGAGAAATGTTAGCAGCAGCGTCACTTGGTGGTCGGTGTCTCTGTTTCCTTTCCCTTCTGCCTTCCTAGCGGGACGCCGGGTCCAAAGGAGTTGGCGTGGCCGGCGTGCCAGAACGTGAAGCAGCAGCCGAGCCACTGTCACTGGGGCTGACGGCCACGCCGGGGACGGAGGTACTCGCAGCCGCCGTGTCCGGCTGAGCCGACGCTGCGCCCAGCCCTACCCCGCCCGAGGAGGCTGCTCCGGCGGAGGCTTGGAGGCCTTGGAGAGTCTGCCCACAGACGTGGTGGTGCTTCTCCCAATCTTTGTGTTGGCAGAAGGAGCCACAGTAGCGCGCCGTGTTGCATCCGCTGCAGGTCTCGCTGGCCTTGCGCCCGCAGTTCCAGCAGCTCTGCAGGAGAAGGCGAAAGCACACAGATCAGCGTGGACGGAAAGACAAGCTCGGGGCACCGAGACCATCTCCACCAGGGCTGGAAAAACGGGCTCTCCCTTGGCGGCATTCGCAGTGGGCTCGGGTCCAGCCTGCGCTCAGTTCAATCACTAAGGAACAGGAGGGGCCCGCAGGATCCCTCCGAGTCACTTCTGTTTCCAGCCCACCACTCTGGCGCCAAAGTCCAGGTTGGGAGAGGGTGTCACTACCTCACTGGAGTCCTCCTGCTGGTTAATGACGGTCAGGGCGTCCTCGGAGGCCTGGCGCTTGGCTTCCGCCAGGGCCCGCTCCATCTTGGCCCGCTCGGTCGTGATCAGCTCGTGGGCTTTCCGCTCCGCGTCGGACACGGCCTTCTGGAGCTCAGAGACGGCCTGCCGCTTCACCTCGTTCACGGCTTCTTCTGAAAGGAAGAGCACAGTGCGAGGCGCACATCATGGAGGAGATGCGAGCAGAGGAGCAGCGCAGGGCTGGGGTCAGCAGCCGCTCGGCAAACGCATACTCTCGAGAGCCTCCGTTAGCAAGGCTGCCACAAGAAAGATACATTTTGGATACCTGGCCAAAATATCACACGCTGGCCCATGCAAGACCAGAGGCAAAGACCCCAACATGCTGGCTAGCTGCGAAGCCCCGGCTCGCACCAAGGAACCCCACCGTTCTCTACTGCCGACCCTCTCGTTTTTCAGGAATGGAAGTTAAATCCTCCCCGGCCAATCATCACCACAATTTAAGAAAGAGGTAGACAAGCTGGAATGGGTCCAGAGGAGGGCAACCAAGATGGTGAGGGGTCTGGAGACCAAATCCTATGAGGAAAGGTTGAAGGAGCTGGGTATGTTTAGCCTGAAGAGGAGAAGACTGAGAGGGGATATGAGAACCAACTTCAAGTACTTGAAGGGCTGTCATATAGAGGAGGGTGCCAAGTTGTTTTCTGTTGCCCCAGAAGGTCGGACCAGAACCAACAGGTTGAAATGAAATCAAGAGTTTCCGTCTAGACATTAGGAAGAACTTTCTAACAGAGAGGTTCCTCAGCGGAACAGGCTTCCTCAGGAGGTGGTGAGCTCTCCTTCCCTGGGGGTTTTTAAGCAGAGGCTAGATGGCCATCTGTCAGCAGTGCTGATTCTATGACCTTAGGCAGTTCATGAGAGGGAGGGCCTCTTGGCCATCTTCTGGGCATGGAGCAGGGGTGTGTGTGGGGGAGGTAGTTGTGAATTTCCTGCATTGTGCAGGGGGTTGGACTAGATGACCCTGGTGGTTCCTTCCAACTCTATGATTCTATGATTCTTGCTAATCTCCCCAGCCCAAGGAGCTTAGGGAGCAGCACATGGGGCTTTCCTGTTTTATCCTTACAACAACCCTGCAAAGCGGGTTAGGTTGCGAGAGAGTGGCCAAGGCCATACAGCAAGCTCTGTAGCTGCATAAAGATTTGAATTCTAACCCTCATTCATCCCCAATCTAAATGTAACATTTTATCTGCTGCACACAGCATTAAGAGATAACCTGAACATGCAGTGGGGCACAGAGAGCCAGAGGGAGCCAAGCATGTGTATCAAGACCCCTGTATCATCTGAGGCACATTCCCCCTTTGGTTGGGATGTCTGCTTTGGAGGCAGCCTGCACTGGCTAGATGCTCTGTGGAAGGCGGCAGAACTCGGCTGCTCAGATTAAGAAGGATTCTTTCTGTTTGGGGGTTTGATTGAACATTTTTAAAAATCCCAAGGAAGAATCCGGCAACTTCCTGCATTCGTTGCCCATCTCCAGCTCCAGCCATGGAGCGCTGGGGGCCAATGAAAGAAAAAAGGCATCTCCCCGCTTCCCAACCAAACTCACCAGCTTTCCTCCAGATTTCTTCAGGCATGTAACCAGAGAGGGTTGGCCTGGACCCAAAGTCACGGTGAGCATCTGCAAGGAGACAGAAGGAGACAAGAGATGCCCTGACTCATCAGGCAGGTGCAGCAGAGCCCAGAAGAAGGACCTCAAATGCCTAAGTGGCAAAGAGGACCCTGGTTATTTGGACACATCGTGATCTGCCTTGCAGCTGTAAGAAAGGCTGGGGCAGGAGCTTAGCGGCATCATCAGCCAGGGAGGCGGGGAAGCACTTCTACCTGGGGGAGGGGGGGGGGCTGGCTCAGCCTCTGTTTTCCAGAGGGCCAGTTGGGCCCACAGAAACAGGGAAGGGCCCCTTTGAAGAAGTGGGCGAAAGAAGAAGAAGAAGAAGAGTTGGTTTTTATATGCCGACTTTCTCTACCACTTAAGGGAGACTCAAACCGGCTTACAATCACCTTCCCTTCCCCTCCCCACAACAGACACCCTGTGAGGTAGGTGGGGCTGAGAGAGCTCTAAGAGAGCTGTGACTTGCCCAGGATCACCTAGGGGGTTATCGCACTTTGTATTCCCAGCGATGTATTAGGAGTTTGAAAATGTTATAAAAAACATCGCTCTAAAAGGGTTTTTGGATACCACGGCTCATAAATGGTTGGAAGACGTCTTCACAGCTAAAGGGGCCAAACAAAGTGCGAACAGTATTTTTTTATAACGTTTTCAAACTCTTAATACATCGCTGGGAATACAAGTGCAGTAACCCCAGCTGGCTTCGTGTGTAGGAGCGGGGAAACCAATCCAGTTCACCAGATAATTCACAATCCAGTTCACCAGATTAGCCTCCGCCACTCATGTGGAGGAGTGGGGAATCAAACCTGGTTCTCCAGATTAGAGTCCACCGCTCCAAACCACCGCTCTTCACCACTACACCATGCTGGCTCTATTTCTGGAAACAGCAAAGGCCAGACCAGAAACGCACTGGTCTCCACCCGCATCGCACTTTGGACCCCACATCTCTGCTGAGCAGCCCCTCACCCAAGGCTGCAAAGGACAGGGCAAACTGGAAGGTCAGCTTGTAAGCCCCACCCCCCAGCAGAGCTCTCATGCCCAGGGGTTCAGAGGACCCCACCCCAACTGCCCCACAGGGCATGGGGCCTCCTCCAGCCTGGCCATTTTCCCCCACCCCCACCCCCGTCTCTCCCCCTTGGCCCCGTACCCAAAGGTGGCGTCTCCGTGCTGGCGGAGCTGTTGTGGGGGCGGCTGGCTGGGCTGGAGCCCTTCTTCAGGTCCTCCACGTCGCTGTAACGGCGGATCCAGTGGTTGAGCTCCTCGCGGTCAGCCTCCTGGCAGCGGCGCAGCACGGTTAGCGACCGGCGTGTTTTCTCCACCATGTCCATAATACAATTCAGCAGCTGCTGGGTAGAAGCCACAATAAGGTCTTGGGTAGCCTGGGATTATGGGCCTCCCTAAACCTTGTGGAGGAGAGGCGTGTCTGTGGCTACTACCTATGGTGAGTAAAGGGAACCTCCATCTTCAGAAGCAGTCAGCCTCTGAATCCCAGTGCCAGGAGGCAATGTCGGGGAAAGCCTCGGCCACCATGCCCTGTGGTTGGACCTCCAGAGGAACCGGTCGGCCACTGTGTGTGAAAGGGGATGCTGGACGAGCTGGGCCCTCACTGATCTGATCCAGCAGGGCTCTTCTGATGTTCATATGTTCTAACCCTCTCACAACACCAGCTTCCATTCCCCACGTGCAAGAATGGCCCACCTCATAGGAAGATCAGTGAGAAATAAAAATCAATGTGAGCGTGTTTCTTCCCTTTCTCTCTTCCCCAACACACACTGGTAGCTTTGCTTGTACTTTCAATATGGCAGCCAAGTGGTGGTGCCCAAAGGGAGGGAGAAAATGCTTTTATGTAAATGTATGAGAGAGAGTGCATGACAGAAAATGTTGTCTACTGTCTTGAGATTCCCAGGACAAGGAAGCTGGGTAGGGAATCCTCTAAGGCTGGAAAATTCTTTCTATTCACTTAAGTGAAATGTTTTTTTTTCCATCGTGACCAGGTGAGATTCCCTACCACTCGGTTTTCCAGCCAAGATGGGAAGTGAACGGAGGTCCCTTTGCCAGGAAGGAAATAAGAGCAGGTGGCTATCCCCTCCGAGCAACAGGTGGCAGTGAGGGAGCCCAAACTGGGTGGGCAGTTCTCCCCTGGCTGGCACATGGCCAATACTGACTTCCCTCTCTCTCCGATTCCATCTAGCAAAAGGCTTCCTCTGTCTCCAGACAGGGCAGCAGGATTTGGTACGTACATTGTTGAGGTGTTTCCACTCCTCGGCCCATTCTCTGTCCGTCAGCCTGTGGTCAATCACTTCCTCTTGCCGGGAACTGTGCACAGCTAAGGAAGGAAAACAGTCTGTGAGCAGGGCACGCTAAACCCCTTACTTTGGCATAGGAACTTTCGGAGGTGATGGAAGCAGCAGAATGCAAGAGAGGGCTGGGAAAATACTGTCCAAGAGCTACGTCTTCTCTAATATTCCCAGCAATCAAGACTGCACAGGGTGGCAACCCTGTAAATGGCTCATGGGATGCTCCATATGACGTCAAGCACAGAGACAATGAGAACACTCCAGAAACTGCACGTTGCTTCTGGAATTCTGTTTGATTCCACAATGATGTCAAACTGACCTGATGTTCCATGTTGGCTTTTTCGTCTAACACTAACTTTTATTGGAGCCGTGACGAATTCATTTAATTGCAATCAATGAATTGATTGACCTATCTATCAAAAATCTGCACATTCACCAACTGAGCAAAAGAGCTGAAAGCGCATCAAGAGAGTCATCAGAGAGTCATCAGAGAGGCATTTTGTTTGTCTTAAGTATGCCTCTGGTCAAACTCTATTAATAGCAAAATTAAAACCTGGCAAAACCTGTTTCCTAGAGGCAAACTCGCAGAGGGGGGTGCATCCCACCAGCCAATCCCAAAAGGGCAACTGTGTTCATCTCTTTCAGCCAATGCAACAAAGAGTCATCTTGTGGCACCTTAAAGACTAATAATGCATTTATTGTGGCAGACGTTTTTGGGATCCAGAAGACCAATTCATCCGATGAACCACAAACAGGGACCCCGTCCTCAATCTGCCTTTGGCCTGCTGGGGAAAAAGGCGTGGCCTGTTTCTCATTAGAAAGGCTTTATTTGTTTGAGACCCTGATTCAGATTCAGTTGAGTTTGGAATGCCCTGCCTCCCCTCGGCTGATCCTGGCGAGGTCACGGCCTTGGAGAGAAAAGCCGTGGCCTGCCTTTCTCTGTGGCCCACAATAACATACACCTTTAAGACTGAGCCCCCCAACCATTCAATTTTTAAAAGACCCCGATGTCTCCTGTTCTTGGGGTGGGCTGCAACTCAGTGACTGAGCCCCTGCTTTGGAAGCAGATGGTCCCGGGTTCAGCTCCCAGCAGCAAAAGGGTCAGATAGCAGGTGAAAGTAAAGCCCCCGGAGAGGGAAGGGTGACCCTGATGGATCAGCAGCCGCCCTGACCAACTAGAAGCTGCTTCCTTTGTGTTCCTCTGCCCCACTTGTGCCCACTCACCAGCTTGCCGGTGGCGTTCCCGAAGATCCCGAGGGTCGGGGTGCCGGTAGGTGTCCCGGTAGTGATGTGCGATGGCCATGTCTTCGAGGCGATAGTGCTGGGGAGGTGGAGGCGTCGGGTGGGGCAGCCCATTGGGCTGGGGGCCGAGCCCGTTGCTGGGACTGTAGCGCTGGGCGGGGCTCATGGTGCACGGCCTTTTGCTGAGGTGTTCGGGGTGAAGGGAGTCCCGCTCCAAGCCATTCTCTTTGGTCCTGTTCCAGAAAGAGGGGAGAGCGTGACACAGAGGCTGCGGGGCTGGCGGCCGGAACAGGCTGAAGTGAGCAGCGACTTTCAACAGCAGCTAGGGTTGCCAGCTCTGGGTTGGGAAATAGCTGGAGATTTTGGGGGTGGAGCCTTAGGAGGACGGGGTTAAGAGAAGGGAGGGAGTTCAATGCCATAGAGTCCAATTGCCAAAGTGGCCATTTTCTCCAGGGGAACTGATCTCTGTTACCTGGAGAACAGTTGTAATAGCAGGAGATCTCCACCCACCACCTGGAAATCCCTCTCCTCCCCAAACCCCGCCCTCCTCAGGCTCCACCCCCAAAATCTCCAGTTTTTCCTAACCCGGAGCTGGCAACCCTACCACCCAACCTCAGGACGTACCCAGGGAAAATGCATCATGCGGTTAAGCCACAGTTGTCGAGCCCTGAGGGTGCTGACGGGAAGATGCAAGGACCCCCGGACGTGGTCCTGCTAGCCCGGCATGCAGTCTCCCCCCCCCAGCTCTCCTCCTCCTCCCCTGGCCTCCCGAGCAGCCCTGGAGCGGGTACCTGTCTGGCGTCCTCCTCTTCCCGCTCTCGTTCACCTCCAGCAGCAGTTCCGAGGAGTCGATGGGCGAAGAGGCGTTGGCATCCAGGAGCAGCTGCTCGTGCTGTGCCAGGTACTGCGCCGGCGTCTGCTTGGCCACGCGGGCACAGTGGAGGAGCTCACGCTGCAGCAGGGGCAAATTGGCCTAAAGAAGGAGCGAGAGACAGAGAAGGAGATGTATTGGCCTGCACGGCACCCTGGTCCAGTGCACCAATGCACACTATGCAATGAAATGGTTTAAAGCTTCTTATTTGGTCCAATGGACAAAGCCATGACACGTAACAACCATCTGCATTGGGCAGGGGGTTGGACTAGATGACCCTGGTGGTACCTTCCAACTCTTATGATTCTGTGATTCTATGATCTCTAGCCCCATCCATGCCTGGAAAACTTCTGAAGTCTCCTTCAACACTATTACTAAATCAAAATGTAATACCCGAAGGTAGGGTGAGCATATCAACACAAGCACTCCAGGAAGCCTCTGAAAATGGGAAAAAGGCAAGTTTCTCTATGCCTCTGGGCATAGAGCAAGGGTCACAGGGGGAACAGGGCTGTGGATTTTCTGCATTGTGCAGGGGGTTGGACTAGATGGCCTTTGGGATCATTTCCAGCTCTATGTTTCTGTGTTTCCTAGGACTGAAATTGACTCCGTTCAGTGGGCATGTGCTTCTGGCGTGGTCTATTTTATATCTTCCTGGTAGCCTGCAGGTTTTGAAGTACTGCCTGCAGTTCAGAACTAGGAGAGAAAAAGCACCGGCCTTTTCTCCTGTGAGGAGGGTGCAGAGCCCCGCCTGCCATGATGAAACTTACTGGCCAGCCATTCTCTCTCTCTCTGTGTTTCTGTCTAACTAGCCTGACAATATTTCCTATTGTGAGCAGAGCAGAGAGGAAACATCTATGCCATCCTGAGCTCCAGGGAGGAACATGGGGATAAAAGCTACTCCAAATTAAAATAAGATGGATAGAACAGAACAGAACAACAGGAGGCGGAGACTGAGAGGGGACATGATAACCATCTTCAAGTGCTTGAAGGGCTGTCATAGAGAGAAGGGTGCCGAGTTGTTTTCTGTTGCCCCAGAAGGTCCGACCAGAACCAACGGGTTGAAATTAAACCAAAAGAGGTGGAAGAACTTTCTAACAGTGAGAGCGGTTCCTCAGTGGAAGAGGCTTTCTCGGGAGGTGGTAAGTGCTCCTTCTCTGGAGGTTTTTCAGCAGAGGCTAGATGGCCATCTGTCAGCAATGCTGATTCTATGACCTTAGGCAGATGATGAGAGGGAGGGCACCTTGCCCATCTTCTGGGCATGGAGCAAGGGTCATTGGGGGTGTTGGGGGGGAGGTAGTTGTGAATTTCCTGCATTGTGCAGGGGGCTGGACTAGATGACCCTGGGGTCCCTTCCAACTCTATGATTCTATGATTCTAACAGTGCAATCCTAAAGAGAGTTACTCCAGTCTAAGTCCATTCATTTAAATGGGCTTAGACCAGAGTAACTATGCTAAGGATTGCACGGTAAGTCACGCAGCCATCCAGCCACTGAAACTGGATCATGCCTTAGGGGGAGATCGCTCTCATTACTCCAGAAAAATAATAAAAATAATGCTCTGTACTCAGCCTAATTCTCTCGCAAAGGGATCATGTGGCCCAGCCCCTGGGCTCAGAAGCAGCCCTGTCCTCGCTCAAAGCTGTCCCCATCTCACATGTTCTTGCCTGTGTGGCAGAAAGTGTTTGTAAATAAGCTCCCCCCCCCCTCGGACTCCCCACCCAGTGAGTTTCTCACGAAGCTACGACCCTGAGAAGAGCATCGGCAGAAGCAGAAGCGATTAAGCCGCCGAGTGAGCGGAGCCAGCCCCGGTTTCCTATTTAGGCAGCTGATGGCCAGCCAAATCCCCATCTGTTGAACATGTTAGAGCATGAGTTGATGAAATGTACCGCTGCGGATTCCAGGGCAGCAAACATCCCCTCCGCCCCCCTCCCTCTTTCTCACCTCCCCCCACATCTCAAGAAAGAAAAATAATAAAAAGAAATAAATAATGTCTCTGGGAAAGGCACGCCGGGAGCCGCCTGGTTGCAGTTAGTGTAATGAGAAGCATCTGGAGCCCTGGGTGGAAACAGCTGGACCCAGGGTGCCGGGGAACAGCACCGCCGTGGAGGAGAGGGCGGGCAGGTTCGTCAAAGAGCTCTTTTCTGGTCGGAAAGACTGCATTTCTCTCACGCTCGGCAGACTGGCAGGAAGGCGCCGAAGGGGCAGGCTGCCCCCAAACCTCTGCCAGGAAGAGCCAGAGCAGTGGGGGGGGGGGGAGGGAAGTAAAACAGAGACCGACTTCTTGCAGTGCTGGCTGGACTTGGTTCAGCTAAGTGAGCTGCAGCTGGATTTCTCCAACCATGTGCAGAGTGTCTCTTCCCGGGTGTCAAAATCCTGACTGGAAACTATTGCCAGGAGTAGTGCTTTGTTGTGTTTACTTAGTGGTGAGGGAAATGCACTCTGCACATACTCAGACCTGCTCCTTTCGCAGTTTTGAGGGCTGAGTCCCTTGGATCCATGACAGAGCTCGCCTGGCTGCTCGGCTGAATGAGGGATGTGTCTGTCGGGCTGCAGAAACCTGCTCTGCTCGCATGCAGCTACTTGGGGTGCCAAAGCAGCTTGCATATGGTTGCCAGGTCAGAGGAGAATAATGTTGTGAACTGCTTCGGGGTCCCACTAGTATAAATATCTAAATAAAAAAGATTTTATGGGCAGATCTCGGTGATTGTAAGTCTTTCTGAAAGTGGGGAATTTTCCCATGCAAAGGGAAAGGACCAAGCATGACCAAAGGAATTAGAATCACAGGGTCTCTGTCTCTCTCTCAAAAAACAACAACAAACTTCATTAAGCGGCAGAAACAGGACAGCGGAGGAGGAGGGAGCCCAAGAAGGGTCGTGGCAGAGTCGCCATGTCTGCGGATGGCTCAGCTGTTGTGGCGGCAGAGACTCCATGGCCTTTCCCTGTCCTTGAGGTGACACATCACGCGCCTCTCCCCAGCACAGGCATACCCGTGCCTTCCCTTCAGATGCTACAACACACCTTGCTTTATAAAAAAAAAACCAGAAGAATATTTTGCAATAATAGGTTGTTTTTTGCAATAACATGGGTTGTGAAGACTCCTGTCATTCTGCAAATGGGGGGAAACAGAGTTGCTCAGGAGAACTTTTCTATAAAGGTAATAGGACTATACTGTCACAAAAAAGGCACTTGATAAAGAGAAAGGGACTGGGGATTATACCACGATTTATAGCCCATACTATCAAACTGCTACACGTATGACCCGGTTGTCATTTAATTGTTTTCTGCTAATATGATGCCCTTTTTTCTTTGTTATATACATATTCTATTACTCCTAGTATGCTCTGCTCACTCAGATTTCAGTAGCTCTAGCCCCAGTCCATTGCTCCTCCTATTGATTGTATCAACTGTCCTACACTATACTTACTGGATGTGTATGGACTGCCATCGACTTACACTAGGTAATCTGCTTTCTGCCTCAGTGAGAAAGGTGGACTATCAATAAGTAAATAAATAAATGCAGGCTTCAGAATAAAGCAACCGTTCTCCAAGAAGCTGCATACACACTAACCTGACAGCCCCTGGACTTGTTTTGGCTTCTGATTTGAGTTTACATTCTAGGGACAAGCTAACAGTCGTAGCTGCAGGAGAATCAGCAACCTTGTAAAGATCTGGGGATCTTGATTCTCCTTACAGTCATCCCAGGTTAACACTTGTACACACAAACACATGAACACATGAAGCTGCCTTATGCTGAATCAGACCCTCAGTCCATCAAAGTCAGTACTGTCTGCTCAGACCGGCAGCGGCTCTCCAGGGTCTCAGGCAGAGGTCTTTCACATCACCTACTTGCCTGGTTCCTTTTTAACTGGAGATTCCAGAGATTGAACCTGGGACCATCTGCATATCAAGCAGATGCTCTACCGCTGAGCCACAGCCCCTCAGCGGTGTTAAGCTCCCAATTGCTCCCCAAAGACCAAGACAATCCTCAAATGGGTGTTAGAAGGAAACTCCTGTCAGGGTTTGTATTCTTGGAATCTCCAACTCTGAAGTGGCACTTTCTGGAAGTTTTTTTTTATTGCACATTCAGCTCCAACGATGCTTGTTGCAAACCTCTCTAGGAGGCTGCAGCCAGCTTCCGGCATCAGCAGCTGCTCTCCCCGGTCCCTTCCCAGAATGCGAGTCAGAGAGCCAGCTCTGGTGTGGATGAGCTGAGGGGGCTCCCACTGGATCCCTCTAAAGCAATTTGCTCCATAGAGGTACACGTTTGAGCTTACAGAGAGGTTACGCTGCAAGCCTGAGTTGTGCCAAGGGGACCTTGTGTGCCCACGGAACTGCTGTGCAAAGCCAGGATAGGAAGAAGCCGGCTCTGAGCCGGGCCGAGAGGAAGTCTGATCAGTGGGGCTACCTTTAAGAACGGGATGACGAAGGGACGCAGAGGGAAGTTGGTAGCCTCCTGCAGCTTGGAGTGGAACTCCTCAATGGTCAGCGTGGAATTCTGCAAGGGACAAGAAGACACAGCCCATGGTCAGCGGAGCTGAAGGGGAAGCCAACTTGGTTTTCGTCCCCAAAGCCCTCTCTACTATCATGCACATGTACTCACAGCTGGGTTGGCCAGATGTGGTGGGGCGAGGGGAGTCTTGCACTTGGAACATCTGCAGAGCAGAGGGAGTGATGCCTGGGTTGGGCCTGATGAGGTGCCATGCGGGGGGGGGGGGGAGAAGAGCTGCCCATCTTGAGATTGTATCTCCCACCTAGAGATGAAAGGACTACGAGCTGTCCCCTCTTCACCCGGCCACGCTGCATGTGGCACGCACTGTGGCCAGCCCTTTGCACAGACGCCTGAAGGCGCACAAGAGATTCATTTCCCCTGGCAAACCTGGCCATTAGGGTGCATTAATGCCACACCAAACAGCCCTGCCAAGGAACTCTACGCCAGGTGCCTGATGAGGAATGCAGTTCACCTATGGAATCCCCATAGGTGGCCACCACTGGAAGCAAGCATGTCGAGAACAAAACCCCTTTTCTCTAGAGTGCTGTGTTCAAAACATGGCAGACATTGGCCTACCTTACTGGTTATTGCATGGAGGACTGAGAAAATGTACGTGAAGCGATTTGCTCACTAGAAAGCGTTATTTCAATGCTAAACATTGTTCTGATATGTAAATATCCCAGTGAAAAGCTAACGCTAATTATTTTTCAGTCCAAGTCCAACTGACTTCTGTTCTCCAGAGACCAGCTAGAGAAAAACAGCTTGGCGGGGGTGGGGATGGGGGAGGTTGCAAGGGGAAGTCCGTGAGAGTGGGAAGGGCTGGCAGCCCTTTTCATCTTCCCACCCTATTTTCCCATGATCTCACGAGATGCACAAAAGTTTGCATTTTTAAAAAAGGGGAATAGCAAATTTATGGAGCCTTGATTCAGACCAAGGACACACCGAGACTTTGTTCTCTCTAGAAGGGCAAGAAAAAGGCAACGGTGTCTCTGGGTCTGTCTTTTTTCCCTTCCAGGGCTAACAACTGCACAGAGGGACAGAGGGTTCGGTTTCAAGCAGCACAACCGCAGAGGCCAAGAGAGGTTAAATACCCCTTGTATATCAGCCTTATCTGAATCAGGGCCCCACATGGCTGCTATTTCCCTTCAAAAATACTGGGCAGATCCATCCCCCAATCTGCCAAGGTTAAGCCTACTTTGGGCACTCAGTATAGCGGGGCCTTGCCTTTGCCAAGAGATGGTAAATTCCACCCTCCGCTCAAAACGTGTTGAGACTTGGTGTGTTCTATTATATTAAAACAACGCTGGAAACCATCACGGCCCACTTTTTCTGTTGCCTTCAAGACAGGAAACCAATCCATCCAGCCCTCCCGGCCTTTGACAGCCGCTTGAAGCACAGGAGCCAGAGAGCCAGCTGGTCCGACCCAGACCAGCGAGAGGCAGGTTCGAATCCAGGTGACCTTGAGGCATCTGCTCTCCCGTCTCAAGAGAAGAGGGGAAGAGCCACAGATGGTCGTCTTGCTACTTGGAAAAGAGCAGGTTAAAACTGTGAGGGGCCATTGGCGGAGGTTTTTCCATGCTTCAAAAGTCACCAGGATTGTAAAGGGCGTTTGTCTGCTCAAGCAGTTGTTATCAAAGGAGCGGGAACAGTTTTTACAAGTGGGCAATCTAAAATGGATGGGTTTTTTTTTGCTGAAATTGTCATCTCTGGCAGAGCTCCATTCGAATCCAGAGCTCCATTTGAATCCTGTAGCACCGTAGAGACCAACAAGAGTTTCGGGGCACAAGCTTTCGAAAGCCCTTATCTGATGAAGGGAGCTTTGACTCTTGAAAGCACATACCCCAAAGATAGGGTTGCCAGGTCCCTCTGCCACCGGTGGGAGGTTTTTGGGGCAGAGCCTGAGGAGGGTGAGGTTTGGGGAGGGGAGGGACTTCAATGCCATAGAGTCCAATGGCCAAAGCGGCCATTTTCTCCAGGTGAACTGATCTCTGTCGGCTGGAGAGCAGTTGTAATAGCAGGAGATCTCCAGCTACTGCCAGGAGGTTGGCAACTAAGGTGCTACTGGACTCAATCTGCATGTTATAGGAGGTGCTTTGTGCACAGAGCAGGCCCCAGGATGGGTGCCCACCCCACTCCAGTGCATAGGGTTGCCAGGTCCCTCTTTACCACCGGTGGGAGGTTTTTGGGGTGGAGCCTAAGGAGGGCAGGGTTTGGGGAGGGACTTCAATGCCACAGAGTCCAATTGCTAAAGCAGCCATTTTCTCCAGATGAACTGATCTCTGTCACCTGGAGATCAGTTATAATAGCAGGAGATCTCTAGCTAACACCTGGAGGTTGGCAACCCTACCGGTGCAGCAGGGGCAAGAGTTTTTCTGGAAACCCAGTGCTCATTTGCAACCCCCCCCCCCAAGCTTTGTCCTGCAAGTGGGCTCATTTATTTTTTAGATTGCTTGAAAAAAAAAATCCTTACCACTAGGCCCAGCACCAGGGTGCGGACGCGCTCCCCGATCTCTGGAGAAATGTCGTTCCCAAACTGCTGCAGGGTGGTGAGGAAGCGCTTCAGTTTGCTGAGCTGGCGCGCCCCGCAGGCGGGGGGGAGCTGGTGGTTGGACAGGGAGGCGGTGGAGGACGTGGCGGGCCCATTGCTGAAGCCGTTGGGGGTGGAAGGGGCGCCGTTGATCGCTGTCGGAGAATGGCTGCTCCCGTTCATCACTGCAGAGGGGAGAAAGGGACACAGGCGTTGGGGAAGCTGAACGCAGCTTGGCAAATGAAGCTCTCAAAGTCTGGCTCTTCCCCCCTGCTTCCAGACCAACGTGGATCTTGGCCCCAATCTGGCAAACCTTTACTCTTTGGGGAGGGGCCGTGGCTCAGTGGTAGAGCATCTGCTTGGCATGCAGAAGGTCCCAGGTTCAATCCCCGGCATCTCCAGTTAAAGGGACTAGGAAAATAGGTGATATAGAAGACCTCTGCCTGAGACCCTGGAGAGCCACTGCCGGTCTGAGTAGACAATACTGACTTCGATGGACTGAGGGTCTGATTCAGTAGAAGGCAGCTTTGTGTGTTCAGTCTTGCTCCCATCTTTTAAGCAGCCCAATTCAGCACTCAACCACAAGGAGAAGCCACCAGTGCTGCCAGGTTTCCCAAGTGAGCCTGCGGAACACACAATTGTGCTCTCTCCAAGGCACAGCATTCGTTTCACAAATCAATCAATATTTGATGAATCAATGTTTCTGTCATTTTCTGGAGATGCTGGGGATTGAACCTGGGACCTTCTGCATGCCAAGCAGAGGCTCTACCACTGAGCCACAGCCCCCCCCCCAACCTGGAACCTTCTGCTTGGCTTGGAAGGCTTGATGCCCTTGAGTGATGGGCCTTCCTTTTACCTTCTCCTCCCCTTGGAAGGAGCACCATTTTCTTTCAATACTGCAGAAGAAGGAGATGGGTCTTTTGCATGGGGGTGGGGGGATTATGCAGGGCACTAGGAGTATCTGCCAAAGTTAGCAAATGGGAGGATCCATAGACTGTAAACCCCCCCCCCCAAAAGAGAATGCGATTCTATTTCCAAGCCTCCTCCTGATTCTTTGCAAGCTGCTCCTTTTGCAGCGGTAAATAACCCCCTCCCCACACACACACACACACTTCCAGTGAAAAAGAAGCTCAGACCTTCATGGGGTTCCTTCACTGTGATTCTGAGCAGCTGCCCAGAGCTGGACGGGCTGCCGGAGTGCGGGAGGGAGACTCTCCAGCAGAGAAAAGCTCACCCCACACCCAGCTGGGAGGGGCTGCAAATGCCCCGGTTTGGGTGCCCCCCCCCCCCAAAAAAAGAACTTTGCTAAATCTAAGGATCAGGCTGAAAACGCTTGGGGATAAGGAATCCGAGGCGATGTGTAGAATGCTGCAGGGAAAGGCTTCAAAACTTAAACTGCAAAACAAAGGAGATTCGGCACTGTGGGAGAGAAGGGGAAGACCGTAGCAGACCACCCAGGCAGAATATGGGTCAAGAACTGGCCGCAAAAACTAGTCAATCCTTTGGGGGGACAATTTTGTAAGAGAATCGCATCCAAACTCTAGCTGAGGTTTGTAGAATCAACAGTCCCAGGGTTTCTCAATGCAGGCTAAATTTAAATGACAAACCAAAGGGAAAAGGCCAAGGAGGGAAATGGGAAAGGATGTGTGGGCTAGGAGAAGGTCAGCGGGGAAGGCCCTGGCCGGTTTCGGGTCTTTGGTTTTCCACCCAGCTGGATTTTCTATGCATGAAGAGGAGCAATTCTAAGCATGTGTGCATTTAAATCAACGGACAGGTGCAAATGAGCAGCGAGGCCTGGGGAATCCCCCCTCCCCGACTTTCCAAAGGAGGCAACCTTAAAACCACACTTTGAAATGGGGCTTCACCCTCCATGGAGACAGCTGCCCCTCAAAGCCAGTCTGAGTAGGGTAGGAGGAAGAACGCATTTACACCGAAAGGGAGGAAATTCAGGTTTGATGCTCAAAGACTTTGGCACTTCTCAATATCCTAAAATAAGATTTGAAGATAGATCTTCTCTCTGCCGCACACAATATTTCCCCCCTTCCCACCCTGATGCAGAAAGCAGCCAAATGGAAAATGCTGCCTTGCCTCTAAAAGCACATTGTACCACCTGAAAACGTTGCCTTAAAGATGTGGAGTGACGGAGGCACCGTTGCCCCGATCCAGGCGCAGATTGCTTGTGTCCCAGCCTGTTTGGGTTTTTGGGACACCACCAAACCCTGCCCAACCTTTTCCTCGGCGGCAGATGGGTGCGGCAGCAGCCCCTCTTTCCAGCCACCTTCGCTGTAATCTGTTGGGAAAGAGGGGCATCGATCCTCTGCTGGGCAAGGCCCCCCCCAGATCTCAGTAGCCTTCCTCAAAGGCAAGCTTCGGAGCAGGGCCGGGCAGGCCCCAGGTGGCCTTTGCTCACCTTCGGTCGGCACTAACCTGTCCCTCTGCACCGAAACCTCCTTGGGAAGCCGCAGCCGTGGTGTTTGCCGCTTTCCCGGGGCTCCTGCTTGCTCTCCGGCACAGTGAGAGCCGCCGCTTGCTAAAGAGGTGCCGAAAATAACCGTCCGGCCACAACTGCTTTTATTCCAGCGACAGGTGCGTTACTAAGTTAAACTCCACACATGTCTCTGACACCAACGCGCTGTGGACGGGGGGCTGCATCCGTGGATCCTCCAAAGCTCAAGAGGGAGGGGGCTTGGGGGAGAAGGGGGTTTCGCCAAGGAGTCTTCAGAGTCTCAGGAGGGCGCAGGCAGTGGCCCTGACCTGGGAAACGAGCTGCACGCATGCAAAAGTTGTTCGGTGGAGAAAAGCCTGCAGAAGCCTCTCTGCATGGGTGAGCAAGAGACTTGGGGCCAGGAGTCTGCAGGTACAACTCTGTCCCTCTCAGCACTAGGGGTGCCAGCTCTGGGTTAGGAGATTCCTGGAGATTTGGTGGTGAGGCCTGGGGAGGGACCTCAGCAAGGCATAGTGCCAGAGAGTCCACCCTCCAATGTCAGATCTCCTGGAGCACACAGCAACTTTGGAGGGTCGGCTCTATGGCCCTCTGGAGATCAGTTGTAATTCTGGGAGATCTTCAGCCACCACCTGGAGCCTGAGGAGGGTGGGGTTTGGGGAGGGGAGGGACTTCAATGCCATAGAGTCCAATTGCCAAAGCGGCCATTTTCTCCAGGTAAACTGATCTCTATCGGCTGGAGATCAGTCGTAATAGCAGGAGATCTCCAACTACCAGGGCCGGTGCCAGTCATTTTTACGCCTTAGGCAAGGCTAGCTACTTGTGCCCCCCCCCCCACACATTGCTAACCAATTTTCAAAAACAGATGTCTTGTAGAAAAATTAAAGCACAAAACTTTGAATAAGATATTATAATTAATTATGTTCCATAGCACCGTTGTGCTAATGGGTTTAAAACTGTGCTGCTCAGGCCAGTTCTGCGCCCCTCTGAAGTCTTCACCCTAGGCAACCGCCTAGTTCGCCTAATGGTAGCACCGGCCCTGCCAGCTACTAGAGTACACACTCGATTGCTAAACAAATCCACGAAATTCACACTTAAATCAAAAGCAAACCACAAGGTTTTATACAATGTGGGAATATAACAAACAACATAAAACATACAAGTGCAAACTATATACAATGGTCTAAAAGCCTCATAAACAGAGGAAGATGTTCATATATACAAAACAACAGACAGTGGCATAAAAACACCTTTCCGGATTGTGGGGGCGTTTTCACCAAACAAAGTGGGCTTCTTCAGTCGAGGTTCGCCTTAATAGCAAAATGTCCTTCTAGTTACAAAGAGTTGTTCTCACAGTCTCTCATCAACAACTCTTTGTAACTAGAAGGACATTTTGCTATTAAGGCGAACCTCGGCTGAAGAAGCCCACTTTGTTTGGTGAAAACGCCCGCAATCCGGAAAGGCGTTTTTATGCCACTGTCTGTTGTTTTGTATATATGAACATCTTCCTCTGTTTATGAGGCTGTTAGACCATTGTATATAGTGTTAGTTTGCACTTGTATGTTTTATGTTGTTTGTTATATTCCCACATTGTATAAAACCTTGTGGTTTGCTTTTGATTTAAGTGTGAATTTTGTGGATTTGTTTAGCAATCGAGTGTGTACTCTATTTTCTGCAACTAACTTACTAGTACCTTTGATATTATTTCTGTTCAACTACCTGGAGGTTGGCAACCCGGGGCATCACGCATCCTGTGGCTACGCCCAAGCAACCAATCGACTGCTGGATATTGTTCCACGCAGGGCTTAATCTGTGCCAGGGTCTGCCCCACTGAAAACAGTTTTTCTCCCAGACTGCCGTGCTGCGCGGCTGCATGGCGTGTCTGAGGGCGCAGCTTCCAGCACCAGCTGGCTGAGCTGATCCCACGGCACGGGATGTTCATGAACATCCCAAAAGCTCAGGGAACAGAAGTGCCAGTACGTGTGCAGTTCGGATTCTGTGAGGGAAGAGGAAATTGTCACCTTGGCTGGAATTAAAACACTGCACAGGTTCTATGGGCAGGAGTGGCTTTGTGTGGCAGGTTGAGGACTGGGAAACAGCCCCCGGCGGGGGGAAGCAAAACAGCTGATAGAGGGGAGCCAGTTAGGCTCAAAATGGACTGGGAAACAGGAATCAGAGATAGGGAGGAAAGGGGAAGAAGATCTGAGGCAGCTCAGTCGGGGAGCTGAGGGTCAAAGGGGAAGGACTTTCACACATGAGTGACTTATTCTTTAGTGAGTGAAGTGCCAAGTGGTCTCAAAGCATGTCCAAAGTGCTTTTCACTCCACACTGAAAAGCCACGGCCCTTCCTTCCATCCCTCTTAGGAGGCAGAACTCCCTCCTTGCTTATATCTGTTTACTTCCCAATTGCAGACTTGAACTGATTTAAGTATATGCAAATTTTAAACAGTTCTTGTTTGGCCTTGCAGGTGAGCAGAATCCAAAGATGCTGGCAAAGGGGCTAAAATAACATGAACTGGCCTAAGTTTGTTGTGGCGCTGGCTTAGGGTTGCCAGGTCCCTCTTCACCACCAGCGGGAGGTTTTTGGGGCAGAGCCTGAGAGGGCGAGGCTTGGGGAGGGACTTCAGTGCCATAGAGTCCAATGGCCAAAGCAGCTGGAGATCGGTTGTAATAGCAGGAGATCTCCAGCTACTACCTGGAGGTTGGCAACCCTACTCTGGCTACCTGGGATGAACAAAGGGGCGGAGTGGGGGGGGGCTTGCCAACCCACGGGGCTGCCCCCAGTTGGTAACACCGCCTGCCTCCCCTCCAGCAAGGGTATCCTTGCCCGGTGCTTCCCCCTCCCCACTTCCTCTGGCTGAGCTACAGCCTCTGGGTCTCTCCTTGGCAGGCGCGTTTCATCTTACTTACAGAGACACACCATGGACCATTTCAAGCAGCCATGAAAACGGCCGCGGGGCAGAAACATCGGCGGCCCGGCTTCGCGATCTGCAAGCAAAATAAAACAGACGCCATCAGGAGAGGCCAGAGGCAGGGAAGCCCCTTTCCCCAGTCCCTGAGCTCCCTGCTTCCAGCAGCCAACAGGTGGGCTGAAGCTGCTGCCTGGGAGGAGGAGGGCGAGGGCCAGCCTAGTCGGGGCTCTGATGTCATGGGCCAAACTCAAGGGCACCTCATCCGAAGGACTGTGGCCCGGCGGCCCTCAGGCAATTTGCTCTGGAGGAGACCCATACTCTGGAAGGCAGGCTCAGGGAAGCCCCTCCAAGGTGAATGTCTTGCAAGCTGTAGGATTACCACAGCTTGTTATACTCATCAGCAGGAGTCAGCGACTGGCGGCCTTTTGGCTGAATGTGGCTCACAAATGGTCATCGTTTGGCCCACTGGAGAAATTATCCCTCTTTCCTAGCCAATATTTTATGTTTGGTATGTATATTAACTATGTTTTTAATAAAGTTTTTTTGAATGAGGTATGTTTGGAAGGGGGGTTTATTTTAATGGTTTTATAATGTAATTTTATCAAGTATGTTTTAAATGGTTAGCTGCCTTGGCGGCCCTTGTATGGGCAGAAAGGTGGGCTATACATTTGGACAATAAATAAATAAAAAGCCATTTTCCTTGCCTTTCTGATGCACTTTTCTGCCTGTCATATGGCTGAAGTTTTAGTCACTTCATACCAAAGGGGGGGGGGCTCATCTGGAAGGGAAGAGCCTGTGAACGCTTCCCAGATAAGAAACCTGCCTAGCAGCTCGTGGTTTCTACAGTCCCCTGGTTATGTCACACACACACACACACACACACCGATCTCATCTGACTGGCACAATGAATGACCAGTGTGGTTTCTCCTGGGATGCTTGCAGGGTTCCAGAGACTCTGGATGGCACCACAGCCTTTAGCCCGTTCTCTGCACACCTCTGTGCTTTCCAAAGGTGCCATCTGGCCGGCAAACGTTACCTGGGGTATCAGCACAGAATTGCCTGGCTTAGAACCGAAAGGCAATCTGTCAAGCCAGGAGGTTATTAAGGCCCACGGTTTATGCAGCAGATCTTAGCAGAGCTCTTGCCGAAGGGCCCTTCAGCACCTGCCTGCTAATATCCACTCCAATGAAGTGCCAAAGGCATGTCTGCCTGTCATTCCCCCATCCCTAACCTCTAAGCGTTTTAAATGCAGCATCAGTGTGTGTGTGTGGGGGGAGGGGTCTCTGCCTGCTGTTGGACATTGCAGTAATGGTTGGGGTTTTTTTTTTCTATAGGGGAGGGCCGGGGTTGCCCTTTACACAAAGCATCATATTCCTTAAAGAACCGACACATCTGCTGCCTGAGAACGATTAAAACCAAACTCCATCAGATCACAGACAAGCGGAATCCGATTTCTAATTAGAGGATGAACATCTGGTTCAAAAAGCAAGGCCAGAGTTGACTTAGAACTGCCACTTGGAATTGAGGGGGGGGGGAGAGGAGTCAGAACCCCCCATACAAGGAAGAGGGAGGGGGAGGGATTCCTTGCCCTGATCTTACCAGATGAGGAGGCTTTGTGGTTGGAGAAGCAGGCGGAGTAGGGTGGGGGAAGGTATATTTTTATCTCTCTGCTCGCAAGTAAGAATCTGTTAGTTTCGACTTGGGTCGTGTGGCCTGCAGCTAAAGCCTAAAGGAATCTTGGAGCAAGCTATTCTAGCAACAGACATTTCGGCGCATGTGGCTCGAGTCGAGCTGCCCATCTGCCGCTGCATCTCTCTCATCTGCGAAGAAGGAGGCAAGGACGGCGCTGTGCGGCCTCTCTTCCTACCATGGAGGCTGCATTTGCGCTCCGCAGTGCAAACCCCACTCGTTGGCCGCACCATCTGCTGGTGTGCAACTGAGTATATGACTTTCCTTAATATAGGTGC
Organism: Euleptes europaea; assembly: GCF_029931775.1. NCBI lineage: Eukaryota > Metazoa > Chordata > Lepidosauria > Squamata > Sphaerodactylidae > Euleptes > Euleptes europaea. The sequence goes on from NC_079328.1 coordinate 50,025,384, forward strand.
AATTGTAGGGCTGGTATCCTCTGTGAGCAAGGGGGTGGCTCAGGAGCCCAGTTTGGGCCTTGCTAGAAAAAGACAGTGGAAGCAATCAAAGCGTAGGATTCTTGGTTGCAAACAGGGAGGCCCATTTAAGGAGCCATAGGATTGCCAAATTTTAGGTGGTGGCTGGAGATTTCCTGCTATTAATATCTGGTCTCCAGGCGACAGAGATCAGTTCACTTGGAGAAAACGGCCACTTCAGAAGGTGCACGCTATGGCATTATACCCTATTGAAGTCCCTCCCCTCCCCAAACCCTGTCCTCTTCAGCCTCCATCCCCCAAATCTCCAGGTATTTCCCAACCCCGAACTGGCAACCCTACGGAGCCGCCTCTTCCGCAATCCCTTGGGTGCTTATAAAACGCGGTCAGATTAGGCCAAGTGCAGCTCGGGACCCACCCAGCCAAACGCAGCAGGGGGGAAACGGCCTGCTTTTGCAGCCTGCCGTGGACTGCAGGGCAAGCAGCTGGCTGGCCCTGATCCATGGCAGGGCACCAGTTGTATGGGCTTGCAAAAGAGCCAGGTCTGTGTTCCATCTGCCCACAACTGCACTGTGCAAGAATCTGGCACAGAATCCAGCATCTGCCACTTTGTATACGGAAGCCAAAGAGATACGAGGACATAACCGCCCTTCACAGAAGAGGCCAGGTCCCGTTTGGGCTCTGCAGCAGGTCCCCAGGGAATGGACCGGGGAGAGCTGCGGAGGGTGGGTGGGGTAGAATTGTCTCCTGATGTTTGTCTCCTCTCCCCTCCTCCCTGACCAGCCAAATCCTCTTTTTCTTTCCTTTCGAAAAGCTGGATCCTGCAAACGGAATGTCCTAAGAAAACTCATTTGAATCATATTTTTTATTCTGGCACTAGAATGTGGTGCAGATCGGATGGGGGAGGGGACATTCTGCGGGGAAAGAGCCTAAACAAATGCATGCGAATGCGTTCTTTCTGGGATGGGTGGTTACAGGTAAATCCTCCAGGAGCTTTCTGTGAAATGAATCAAGCGACAGCTGGAAGCCAGAAGCCAAAAGGGAGGACTCGGTGTTGCTGCGGAACGGTCCCTGGGCCCGGTTTGCCGACCTGCAGCGCAGTGGTTAGAGTGACAGTCTATGACTGGGAAGACCTGGGTTCAAATCCCTGCTCAGTCATGAAACGCAACCTAGCCTGCCTCACAGGGTGGTTGTGAGGATAAATGGGGAAGGGAGAGCTTCACACCGGAGTTCGTTGGAGGAAAGGCAGGATAAAAGTGTGCCAGGTAAACAACATATAATTTAAACCAGGGGCTCTTTCAGGCGCAGCACTGGAACCCAGACACAATGCCAGGACTCATGGAAAACAATAATGCCCCTGAGCATGCGCGGAATATCCACAGTGCAGCCCTGCATGTTTTCAGGGGGGAAATATGCCTCTCTTTTTGCATTTCCGCCTAAGTGGTGCTGGGTTAGCTGTCCACCGGGGTCTGGATCGGCTGCCCCCCCAAGCTGGCTTCTCCTCTCCCGTTCCTAATTCCCCTTTCTAATTGCAAATTCCGTCCCCGCTCTTCAACAGCATGGCGGCTGGCATCCCAAAGAGCAGGCTCTTCCCAGCAGCTGCTTCCCTGGCACTCCAAGCACAGTGCCAGATGGCAGCGCCATGAGTTTGCAAGGAGAAGCGGCACGAGGCGAGAAGCAGCCAGAGCGAAGGTGGACGACATCCAAGCCCGCCCACCCCGGCATCGGAAGCAGCTCGGAGGCTGCAGAGAACCGGAACTGTCGTGCTTGAGAAAGAATGAGCCAGGCCTGGAGAGCCAGCCGGGGGCAGCGGCCACCCCCAGGGCCGGTGCAACGTTCTGCGCTAGGGTTGCCAGGTCCCTCTTTCCCACTGTCGGGAGGTTTTTGGGGCAGAGCCTGAGGAGGGCGGGGTTTGGGGAGGGAAGGGACTTCTATGCCATAGAGTCCAATGGCCAAAGTGGCCATTTTCTCCAGGTGATCTGACCTCTATCGGCTGGAGATCAGTTGTAATAGCAGGAGGTCAACTAGTACCTGGAGGCTGGCAACCCTATTCTGCACCCATCCCAGGTTCCAGGCAGGCTGATGAACAGCCCCCCACACACACACCTTGGGCGACTGCTACCTAGGTTTTTGCAAAGTACAGGGAAGAGGAAGCTATTTTCCAGCAGGCCACAATTCTGGAAGTCCCAGGACAGTGCTGAGTAGGGCTGCCAAATCTGGCAGATTCAGGGGTGGGGTCAGGGGGTGTTGGGGTTTGGGGAGGGGCAGGACCTCAGCAGGGTGTAATGCCAGAGAGTCCACCCCAAAGTAGCCACTGATCTCTGTTGTAATTCCAGGAGATCTCAAGGCCCCACCTGGAGGTTGGCAATGCTCTTGATGACCAAGACAAGGCAGCCAAGGCTGGCCGAAGAGTTCGGGGCACCCTGGGCAAACTGCCCTCCATTCATAATAGAGAAAAATGAGTACAATATTTGATCATTTCATTTATATGAGATACATAGTATTTTTAAAAAAATACAGACGAGGAATTCACTTCTACTTTAGTGCCCCTTGAAGCCCGGAGTCCTCGGTGGCCACCTAGTCTAGTTTGTCTAGTGTGGTCAAAATTGCCCTGCAGGCCTTGCTGGTGGCTGGCTGGGGCATTCGGCCGGAGGAGCGAGCAAAAACTCTGGCCCTTGCTGCCCTTGGGATCTGCAGGGGTCTTCCTCCTGGACTGGCACAGGCAAATTTGCTCGGGTCCTCACTGCTGGTTCCTTCCTGCAATATCAGGCAACTGCAGAGAGCTCTCCTCTTCCCTCTGCCCTCTTTCCTTTAAGCAAGCCATGCAACCGAGTCAAGGAAGGCAACAGCTCTACTTGCTCCATGCATTCCAGGTCACTTCGGTGCTGCCCAACTAGCTCCAGTGAAGCTGCCCAACTAACTCCAGCCCTGAGTTGGTAAAGGGATTGAGCAGTAAACAGGAGTCTGGGTAGCACCTGAAAGACGAACCAAGTTGCGTTCCACCACTAGCTTTTGTGGATGAGAGCCACGGTGTCCCACGGGGCAAAGGGATGCCCTTAGAGACCCAGGCACAAGAGGAGGCAGCAAGAAGCTCCTTCTCCCAGCCAGAAGGGTCGTCCCACTGGGCAAGACCAAGGGGGACATCTGTTTGACCGGCTACTCACTGGGGTTTGGCGTGAAGGTGGGGTGTCGAGTCGCTCCCTGCGTGGCGGCTGGTGACGGTGGCGGCATATTTGGTGGCGTCGATCGGGACTGCGTCTTCACATCGGCCGGCGAGTCAGGCATTCTTGCTGCTTGCTTCTCTGAACTACCTGCGAAGTGGAGAAAGGGGAGGGGAGAGAGAGAAGGGGAAAGAGGTCAGGAGAGCCACTCAGTCACCCAGAAAGGGGGAGCGCTGCTTTGGGATGGAAGCAGGTGAAAAGGTCACAAAGGACCAGGACCACAGGGAGTCACACGCACTAGGACTTCAGGTTGCCAACCTCCAGGTGGGTCCTGGAGATCTCCAGCTGATTTCTCCTGGAGGACATTGGCTGCTTTGGAGGGTGGTCTATAAGGCATTACACCCTGCTGAACTCCTTCCCAAGCCCCGCCCTCCCCAAACTCTACCCCCCAAATCACCAGAAATTTCCCAACCCAGAGCTGACAACCCTACTAGCACCTCTTTCGCCATCCCACGTCCCACACGGCTGACAAACCAGCACTGGATGTTTCAGCTCATTTCATGATGGTGCAGATCCATCCAGATCTTCCCCAGCATCTGCTCCTTCAAAGGGAGAGGCTGCCTCTGAGCCACACCCCCTCCCCAGCTGAAGACCACCCAGCTTTAACATAAGAACATAAGAAAGGCCCTGCTGGGTCAGACCAAGGCCCATCAAGTCCAGCAGTCTGTTCCCACAGTGGCCAACAAGGGGTCTCTAGGAAGCCCACAAACAAGACGATTGCAGCAGCATTTATCCTGCCTGTGTTCCAAAGCACCTAATATAACAGGGCATGCTCCTCTGAGACTGGAGAGAATAGGCATGCATCATGACTAGTATCCATTTTGACTAGTAGCCATGGATAGCCCTCTCCTCCATGAACATGTCCACTCCCCTCTTAAAGCCTTCCAAATTGGCAGACATCACCACATCCTGGGGCAGGGAGTTCCACAACTGAACTATGCTTTGTGTGAAGAAATATCTCCTTTTATCTGTTTTGAATCTCTCCCCCTCCAGCTTCAGCAGATGACCTTGCGTTCTGGTATTATGAGAGAGGGAGGAATCCTCCAGCCTGAGGGCAGGTCTCCCAGTCTGGATGATGTTGATCGATTCAGGTGGGGGTTGGACCTTGCAAAGAGGCGCCCACCAAGGCTTCTGCCTGGAACACAGCGGAGAGGGAAGGAAGCCTGCGTCGTTCCAGATCCCGGGGTCTCAATGGGAAGGGAGCCCCCACCCCCACGGGCTCCCCTTTTTTATTTTGCTGAGCTGGAGAAGGCAGAGCACAAGAAGATAGTGATTCCGAGGGGGTCCCTGAGATATGCAGCCCCTCCCTCCACCCATGAAGATTATGCATGCTGCTACTACTACTAGGGCTGCCAGATCCAGGTTATGAAATTCATGGTGATTTGGGGGTGGAGCCTGGGGAGGGACTTCAGAGAGGTATAATGCCACGGACTCCCCGCTCCAAAACAGCCGTTTCCCCCAGGGGAACTGATCTCGGCAGTCTGGAGATCAGGTGTAATTCCAGGAGATCTCCAGGCACCACCTGGAGGTTGGAAACCCAAACTAATAATAATGGAGTGTGGTAATAACCAAAAGGAGCCTGTAGCCAAGAAATCAGAAGGAGATTGAGACCGGGAAGGGCAGCCATGAAGGAGATAGAAAAGATTCTGAATTGTAAGGATGTGTCACTGGCCACCAAGATCAAGTTAATTCATGCTATCGTATTCCCTATTATTATGTATGGGTGTGAAAGCTGGATAATGCTGATAGGAAGAAAGTAGATTCCTTTGGAATGTAGTGTTGGAGAGGAGATGTTACGGATACCATTGTCTGCCAAAAAACCAAAACAGTGGGTTATAGATCAAATCAAGCCCGAACTGACCCTAGAAGCTAAAATGACTAAACTGAGGCTGTCGTACTTTGGTCACATTATGAGAAGACCAGAGTCACTGGAAAAGACAATCATGCTAGGAAAAGTTGAGGGCAGCAGGGAAAGAGGAAGACCCAACAAGAGATGGATTGACTCTATAAAGGAAGCCTCAGCCCTCAGTTTGCAAGACCTGAGCAAGGCTATTAAGGATAGGACGTTTTGGAGGACATTGATTCATAGGGTTGGAAGCGACTTAACCACACTTAACACACACACAGTAATAATAATAATAATAATAGTATGTGGGGTGATTATTGTTTCTCTGATCAGTCCAGGGGGCGGGACAAGCGAGCCTCCCCTGACAGCTGCCAGTTCAACACAAAAGCACCTGCCCTGGAGCTCGGAGGCCGCCAAGTTCATCTCTCTCTCTCTCTGCCCCATTAGAGAGGATGCACTGGAGGTTGATGGCTCGGCACAAGTGTGCCAGCAGCTGTGGCTGTCCATCCAAGAGCCTGAAGGCTGCAGGCCCCTGCCAAGGCCCAGATGAGAACCAAAGAAGGCAAGCGTCCCCTTTGCCGCTCCTGCTTGGGGTCAGCCAGCGTCTCCTCGAGGTGACACTGCCTTTAGAAGACCGGCAGAGCTTGTGAGCAGACGGCGCGGCTGATCAGCTGTGATCTACGGCACATTCCTAATCCACTGCAACTGTTGCACGGTTAATTGAACCTTGCCAGGGAGAGGTGTGTGTGTGTGTGTGTGGGGAGGGGGAGAGAGAGAGAGAGAGAGAGAGAGAGAGAGAGAGAGAGAGAAAGAAAATGCTGCCGGGCTAAATAAAGCCACAACCTCAGCCAAACAGAGATGTTTATTGGGGTTTGTGGAACAACCTTAGCTGGTGCTGAACTTGAGCGCTCATAGAACAGCTTCTTCGTTACGGACACTGGATGCCTCAATTCTGCAGGGAGCTAAGGTGGAATCTTTGTCCAGGGGCCCAGGGTGGCTCTTGGCAGCCCTGAATGTGGGCAATTTTGTCCAGAGCCAGCATCTCCCTGTGACAGAAGTACTGGGTCCCTGGAGCCCCAGAGGTGTTCCCCCAGGATCCTCTGCAGAAGTTGCAGCGGTGCTGGTGGAATGGTATAATATTCTCTAATGGCTCTCCGCTGTATGTGATTTAAAAGTTGCACCCAGCAACCTTTGGGAGGGGTCCTGCCTCCCATTTCTACACTTCTCTCTCTCTCTCTCTGATACACACAGAAACACCCCTGTATCCATCCCATTGTGCTTACAGGGCACGTCCCCCAGAATAGGAAAACCCTAGCAATTATTCATTTGACTATTTCAATTCACTTCAATACACTCTAAAATAATATCACTAGTATGAATGTCTAGCTAGTTTAAAGTGTCCTAGGACTCCCCTGAAGAGCCCCGTGGCACAGAGTGGTAAGCTGCAGTACTACAGTCCAAGCTCTGCTCATGACCTGAATTTGATCCCAACGGAAGTTGGTTTCAGGTAGCCAGCTCAAGGTTGACTCAGCCTTCCATCCTTCCGAGGTCAGTAAAATGAGTACCCAGCTTGGTGGGGGTAAAGGGAAGACGACTGGGGAAGGCGCTAGCAAACCACCTTGTAAACAAAATCTGCCTAGTAAACATCGGTATGTGACGTCACTCCATGGGTCAGGAATGACCCGGTGCTTGCACAGGGGACTACCTTTATCTTTACTTTAGGACTCCCCCCCACACACACAATTTGCCCACTGGGTCTCCATAAATCAGCCTTTTCCATCACCCCCAAGTGTCATGTCGTTTGGCGACATGTGATGCCGAATGGAGGGACACCCAAGAGCACGCTTCATTTTACGATGACTATAAGTAAATGGGGAGGGAAGGCGGCATGGCACAGCTGGAGCACTTCAGATCTCAGAAGTGAAGCACAGTCGGTACTTGGAAGAAAGTCCTCCAAGGAAGACTCTGTAGAGGAAGACCCTGGCTAGGGTTGCTGGGTCCCTCTTTGCCACCAGCAGGAGGTTTTTGGGGCGGAGCCTGAGGAGGACGGGGTTTGGGGAGGGGAGGGACTTCAATGCAATAGAGTCCAATTGCCAAAGCAGCCATTTTCTCCAGGGGATCTGATCTCTATCGGCTGGATATCAGTTGTAATAGCAGGAGATCTCTGGAGGTTGGCAACCCTAGCCATGGCAAACCTCTTCTGCTTCTCACTTGCCTTGAAAGCCCCTTGCTTGGGTCGCCATAGGTAAGCTGAGACTTGACGGCACTTACATATGTGTAAATAAATGGCCTGTGTTCTCAACTGTGGGGAGAGGGCAGGAGGCACACTGTGCATGCCCAGGCCTCATGCAAAATCGGTCCAAAACACAAACTGACACCCGGTATTTCAAGAGGAGCTCTCGGTGGCTGCCTCCCTCGTCTGGCAGCCAGCCTGCCCCTGGGGGCTGCAAGGCAGACCGCTTGGTCTCGCTCTTGAAAGCTCCCCCCCTCCGGAGATCTACGCTCCGGCCACGAGCCAGCAATGGAGCCTCCACCCCAGACTGCCTTCTCTCCTCGCCATTCCCAGCATGTGGCTGAGTCCGGGCCAACAAACACGAGCTTTGCCGGTGATAAATCAGCTCATGAAGCAGCTCGGGCAGAGGCCAAGGAGAGGGAGAGGCGGCTCCCCATCCCTCTTGGCTTCTCAGCGTCCCTTTGGCTCTGGAGCAGGACGGTCATTTCCAAGCCACTGGGGGGGGGGGCTGCCTTGCCCTTCAGCCAGCCTCTGTTCGTCTGCCTGCCTGCCTGTCAAGCCCATTTTTGACTCTGCCCTGGAGCTTAGGACAGTTCTCCCCTTGTCTCTTTTATCCTCACAACTGCCCTGCAAGGGAGAGAGAGTGATGGTCCAAGGTCACCCAGCAAGCACAGAGTAGGCATTTGAACTCAGGTCTCCCAGAAGCCCCATGGCGCAGAGTGGTAAGGTGCAGTACTGCAGTCGAAGCTCTGCTCACGACCCAAGTTCAATCCTGATGGAAGTCAGTTTCAGGTAGCCGGCTCAAGGTTGACTCAGCCTTCCATCCTTCCGAGGTCGGTCACATGAGTACCCAGCTTGCTGGGGGTAAAGGGAAGATGACTGGGGAAGGCACTGGCAAACCACCCCATACACAAAGTCTGCCTACTAAACGTCAGGATGTGACATCACCCCATGGGTCAAGAATGACCCGGTGCTTGCACGGGGGACCTTTACCTTTTACTCCCAGATCCTAGTCCAATCCTCTAAGTCTTGCACCCCCCTGTCTGTAAATCTCCCCAGAGTTCGCTCTGGAATCAGCCCACAGTGTGACACCACAGTTCCGCCTGGAGAAACGCAAAGCAATCCGGGAGTGCCTGTGAGCATGTCTTCCTGCACAAAAGCGCTGTGCTAAGCTGACTTTAACACATCAGTTCCACACATTATGCAGCAACAGTCCTGGCCTTCAGGTGTACACTTAACAGAGAGCTTCAACCAGCTCCATCCCCTGCCTTGTATGATGTGCATGTTCTCGGGTACATGTTTCATCACATCCATGCTTCGTGTGTACATGTATGCACAGACAGGATCTTAAATGTGCACCCCCAAAAAGAACAGAAAAGAGCAAGAGTCCAGTAGCACTTTAAAGACCAACAAAATTTCGGGCAGGGATGAACTTTTGTGAGTCACAGCTCAGATCCGAAGAAGTGAGCTGAGACTCACGAAAGCTCCTACCCTGCCAGAAATTTTGTTCGTCTTTAAGGTGTTCCCGGACTCTTGCTTTTTTCTACTGCTACAGACAGACTAACACGGCGACCCATCGTCATCTACCCCCAAAAAGAGTTATAGGCCTGTTGTACATGTCAAAGGTCCTGTGTATGATAAACAACTTTCACCTCTTCTTTGGACTGAACAGCAACGACAACAATTCTTGGAAGAAGATTGGTTTTTGTAGGTTATCCGGGCTGTGTGACCGTGGTCTTGGTATTTTGTTTCCTGACGTTTCGCCAGCAGCTGTGGCAGGCATCTTCAGAGGAGTAACACTGAAGGACAGTGTCTCTCGGTGTCAAGTGTGTAGGAAGAGTAATATATAGTCCGAAAGGGGTTGGGTTTGAGCTGAATCATTGTCCTGCAAAAAGTACCAAAGGTAATGTGGTAATCATTGTCCTGTATCAAGATAATGTGCTAATGAGGGTGTGATATGTTAATATGGAACCATTGTATCCTGAAGTGATCTGTTAATGTGTGAAATCCAAAGCTAATCTGCATGGCTATTGTGGACTGTAGTCTTTGTTAGTCTGGAGGTTTTCAGGACAGGAAGCCAAGCCTTATTCATTCTTAAACTCTCTTCTTTTCTGTTAAAGTTGTGCTGATGTTTATGAATTTCAATGGCTTCTCTGTGCAATCTGACAAAATAGTTGGTAGAATTGTCCAGTCTTCAGTGTTACTCCTCTGAAGATGCCTGCCACAGCTGCTGGCGAAACGTCAGGAAACAAAATACCAAGACCACGGTCACACAGCCCGGATAACCTACAAGAACCAATGAACTCTGACCGTGAAAGCCTTCGACAATATCTTGGAAGAAGAGCTTGCCTTTAAACACCGCAAGGAAAGAGATTTCAAGAAATCCTCTCTGCAAGCTCTGTTGGAAGGAACAGGAGATGTGCGCGAGGAGAGCATCACTCTAAGGCAAGTGACCCACTCCGTTGCCTGCATTCTCCCTCTCTCCTGCCTGCTCTCACTCTAGAACGCTACAGGTTTGCTTCCAAAGCGCATGCTCAGAGTTTGGCTTGCACATTCCAACAAGCCAAAGCCACAGGTGTGCAACTGGCTTTTCAGGAGGGTCTTGGTCCTTTCCTGGTTGCCACAAGGGCTGATGTGAATGGTGCTTTTGAGCTCTGCCATTAGCTCCCTAATGGTCGCTTCTTCGAAGATGACCCCACTCTGGCATCTCGACATTCAAATTCGAGGTCAGATCATCTCTCAGAAATCAAAGTGACCCTGGCCAATTTCATGGGAAAGAGGAGCTTGAGAATTAAACAGCAAACATACTGGTCCCAGCTCTGGCCGTGCTTTCAAATATTTGATTCAGGAAAAATGCTCCACCCCGAGATTGGGCATGTCTACAGCGAAAGTTACCCTACCCACTGGCTGACAGGTATTTCCCCCACTGCAGACTTAACAGCAGCTTTAAGGGGACCATGTCAGTTGGAGAAACGGTCTGGTAAATTGGGATAAAAGCCCCACTGTCCTGATCAAAACCCAGACCCCTGCTTTCAAGTAAAATCCCAGACAGTTGAGAGACCCAATCTTGTTCATTCCGTTTCCATCACTAATTCTGAAGGTACAGGAGAGACAGACACTCAGAATCTTGCTCGGAGTGAGTAACCTGGAATGGAAGGGCAAGGCTATGCAGAGCGGGCATCTTTGTCTGCTAGGCAATGCAAAAGGGTCAGGGAAGACCCTCCTGGTCTATCACAAGAAACACACTGTGTGTGTGTGTGTGTGGGGGGAGATAGTTGTGAATTTCCTGCATCGTGCAGGGGCTTGGACTAGATGACCCTGGTGGTCCCTTCCAACTCCATGATTCTATGATGCCATGCTGGATCAGACCAAGGCCCATCAAGCCCAGCAGTCTGTCCACACAGCAACCAATGAGGTGCCTCCAGGAAGCCCACAAGCAAGACGACTGCAGCAGCATTGTCCTGCCTGTGTTCCATGACACCTAATATAATAGGCCTGCTCCTCTGATTGTGGAGAGAATAGGTTGCCTCATGACTAATAGCCATGGATAGCCCTATGCTTTATAAGAACATATGAAAAGCCCTGCTGGGTCAGACCCAGGCCCATCAACTCCAGCAGCCTGTTCACACAGTGGCCAACCAGGTGCCTCTAGGAAGCCCACAAACAAGACGACTGCAGCAGCACCATCCTGCCTGTGTTCCACGGTGCCTAAGATAAAAGGCATGCTCCTCCGATCCTGGAGAGAATAGGTATGCATCACGACTAGTATCCATTTTGACTAGTAGCCATGGATAGCCCCTCTCCTCCATGAACATGTCCACTCCCCTCTTAAAGCTTTCCAAGTCGGCAGCCATCACTACATCCTGGGGCAGGGAGTTCCACAATTTAACTATGTGTTGTGTGAAGAAATCCTTTGAGGCTGGCCTCCTTCTGGGCTGGAAATGCAATGCTTGGCATTGAGGTAGGTCTTCAGTGGTCCCACCCAAGGGAGCCAGCCTGTGGGTGCCCTCCAGGTCCACTGCTTAGATCCCAACAGAAAGTAAACTTGGGGGGCTCTGGCTCTGATTTTGGATGCGCTCCAACAGCCGCAATGGCTCTGCCAAGGCAGCTGACAGCAGTGGAGAAATGCACCAGATGTGAAAAAGACAGACATGCCCAAGGGAGCAGAATGAGAAGGTGTGGCTCAGTGGCAGAGCATCTGCTTGGCATGAAGGTCCCAGGTTCAATTCCCAGCATCTCCAGTTAAAGGGATGAGGCAGGTAGATGATGTGAAAGACCTCAAACTGAGACCCTGGAGAGCCGCTGTTGGTCAGACTAGACAATACTGACTTTGATGGACCCAGGGTCTGATTCAGTAGAAGGCAGCTTCATGTGTTCAAAGTGTGATCTGTGTTCACAAGGAAAGGCTGGATGCAAACAGAGATGACAAAGGGACCCAAGGGGAGGGTTTCCAACCTCCAGGTAGTGTCTGGAGGTCTTCTGGAAGTACAACCAGTCTCCAGAAGACAGAGATCAGTTCCCCTGGAGAAAATGGCTGCTTTGAAGGTGGACTGTGTGGCATTATACTCCATCAAAGTCCCTCTCTGCAAACCCTGCCCTCCCCACGCTCCACCCCCAAAATCTCCAGGTATTTCCCAACCCAGACCTGGCAACCCTAGTTCTGGGGTAGTCTCGCAGGGGTGTGGCCAAACTGAGCAAGCATTCCAGCCCCCGTTTCCTTCTTGACATGCTTTGATTTCTGCAGCTGCCCTGCGGTTAGGGTTGCCAGGAGAGGCCCTTGGCGCATCCTCACTTGTGCCAGAGCGAAGGGTACTCATCATACTCATCACCAATATTCCAGAGCCTGCTGCACCGGCAATCCTCAGCTCCTAGAAATCTCTTCTGGGGCTTCGATCCTGTTTATTTCCAGACTGGCCGCGTCCAATAAATTTTCCATCCCTCTCCCTTATCCCATGCTGTTTTTGGAAGTGTTGAGGGGTGAGAAGCATCATGTGAAATGCTGCACATCGCTCCGGCTGATGACAGCATTCCTGCAACCATCAATGCCTGAGAACGGAGCCTGGCATGACGCGGGACAGGGGGCCTCCCCCCCCACCATGCTTCCTGCTTTATTTATAAATACAGTCCTGAATGACAGGGCAGAGCCAAACAGCAGCTGAGAGTTTCACACAGCAGATGGGATCCAGCAGAAGCCTTGGCATGTCCAGAGAGCTGTCATCCTTGCAAGGCTGTGAGGGAAAGAGCGGATCTGGAATACCGGCAAGCGCTTGAGCATCTGGCGAGCAGCAAAAGAGGCGGCTGCAGTGTGTGAGGGCTACCGGGCAGCAGGGACCGGGCTGGTGGAGGACGAGACAGCGACCTCCCCAAGGGCACTGGTGCATTCACAGAACTGGGCAGGGATGGGCACAGAAGGCTTCTAAGCAGGAGGGGCAGGAAAATGGCCTGAGTTGAAGCACCCCCACCCCCGGTTGCATACAGTGTGTGGGTAACAGATGTCTAAAAGATGCAAGCACCAGCCAAAACGGCGATCCAAAGGGTTGCATCGATACCATGACCAATGGTGGGGAGTATCCTCTGGGCCACTGAAAGGGATTCCCCCCTCCCAACAACATATTGGCTGACTGGCAGCCCCCGGGGCAGATGCTTGGGCTGCCTGTACAGTTGAGCTGGCCCTGGATTCGAATGACAGGCTCCCTCAAAGAGCCTCTCCGCCAAAGGGGGAGGCTCTTTGCATTCAAAACACAAGGTACTGCTGGTCACGGCTAAGCAGACCCTCCAGCCTCATTTCTAAAGTCCAGCATACGCCATTCACCTAAAAAGTTCCAACCTCCCCCTCCCCATTCTTTTCTTGGTGGTTCACCAGGTTACTCAATTTAATACTCAGAGGGTTAAGAAAGACACTTCACATGTCAATCACAGCCAAACAAGTCCATGTCACCGAGTTGCCAACTCAGGTTTAGGAATTTCCTGGAGATTCTCGGGGGGGGGGGAGCTCAGTGGGGTACAAGGCCACACAGCCCCCCCTCCAAAGCAGCCATTCTATGCAGGGGAACGGATCTCTGTCGTCTGGATAGCAGTTGTATTTCCAGGAGATCTCCAGGCCCCACCTGCAAGCTGACAACCCTCTATGTGCAATACCGAGCTTTATCAGCAGATGAAAGGAGGCGACGTGCAGGCCATGCAGAGCCAGCACACAAACACACAGCAGGACGAGGCCTCCCCAGTCGCTGGAAATCTCCCTCCTGGCTTCGGAAGCTTTGGCCACACACCTTAAAGCCAGCCTTAGCCCTCATGAGGGCTAGAGGTTTGGGGCATTCTCTCTGGATTTTGAAGTCTGTGCCTAGTACCAAGTTCTGTGGCTTTTCTATGCTTGCGCAGGTTTGGTGCATGCACACATCTTGCCTAGGGTTGCCAGGTCCCTCTTTGCAACCAGTGGGAGGTTTTTGGGGCGGAGCCTGAGGAGGGAGGGGAGGGACTTCAATGCCATAGAGTCCAATTGCCAAAGCGGCCTTTTTCTCTAGGTGAACTGATCTCTGTCAGCTGGAGATCAGTTGTAATAGCAGGAGAACTCCTACTGGTAATTTATGCTGATGGCATTGCTCATGATATTGTATTGTCTGTATGCATTGCTTGTTTACACTGTTTTGTATTGTTCTTGCTGATTGTTTGTTTGCATCGTATGATTAATATATATTGTATTTGCATTATTTCTTTGAGCTTGGTACGGTCTGTTTTTGCTAAACTTACTTTACAGTATTGGTGAGCATTTTTTAGTGACTACCTGGTGGTTGGCAACCCTAATCTTGCCTGATGACAGGGAGCAATGTGTTAGCAGCATGTTATGGGCGATACTGGAGATTTGCCACTGGAGAAAGAGCTGCATTCTGCATGGATGAGAATGAGAGCCGATTCCCTTCGATTTCAGAGGACTTGCCGAGGTGAGTTTGGAGGGGCAGCTCCTTCAGTGGCTCAGCCTGGCCCCGGACAACCCTTCCAGCCTCTGCACAGTCCCGGGCCCAGGGGACGGACGGAGGCATGTTGACATCACAGAGCCGGAGTGTGGGAACGAATGAGGCTCCCCTCTCCTTTGTTCCTGCAGGAGTCAGGGAAGCAGCACCGATCCCGACTCCAAAGGCAGCAGGAATGAATGTCTTTCCTTGGGGTGGGAAAGGGAATTGGGGGTGGGAGGGAGCGAAATAATTTGTCCCAACTGCTGAGAGCCATGTCTGCTTCCCGCCATCTGGTTTCCATTAGGGGCTGCGCAGCACAGACTGTGAAGCAAGAGTCTAAAAATGAAAAGACTGATCTTTTGCTCCTATGCCGGGCCCGGAGGGCTGCCCGCCCATCCGCACCCACAGCACCTCCCAGAGGGAGCGCCAGCCAAATGCTGCTCTTCGCTTTCCCGGTCCGCCAGGGTTGCCAGATCCCTCTTTGTAACCGGCATGAAGTTTTTGGGGCGGAGCCTGAGGAGGGAGGGGTTTGGGGAGGGGAGGGACTTCAACACCATAAAGTCCAATGGCCAAAGTGGCCTTTTTCTCCAGGTGAACTGATCTCTATCGGCTGGAGAGCAGTTGTAATAGCAGGAGATCTCCAGCTAGTACCTGGAGGTTGGCAACCCTACGGTCCCCCTGGGATTGCAGGCCCTTGACTAGCTCCATAGCAGGCCGCTGGGTACCTTTTCAGCTCCAGCCAGGGTTAGAAACGAGGCAGGATGACCCCTCAAGGTAGCCGATGGCCCGAAAGGAAGGGGTGCTTTCAAAGCATGGTCAGACTCTTTCTCTCACGTGTGCAGCTTCTTCATCTTCGGCTAGAGCTTGGTCAGCCCACACGCCGGTAAGGGGAGGTTGCAGGACCTGCCGCGTGGCACAGCCGTCGCTGTCCTTGACTGCCGAAACCATCCCCTTCTCAAGGCCCAGCTGCTGCCAGGCGATGTGAGTGCCACAGAGCTACCAGAAGTTGCATCCTCAGTGAAGCAGCCACACAGTTGCTTTACCAAGAGAAGAGCTTTCACTGGATGACCACGCTCATGCTCCAAACCAAGCACGAAGCAAATATTTTAAGACTTTGGACACGTCAGTTAGTGATGAGATTAAAATACCCTTTAGCTATGATCGACACAAGCAGCACGGTGAGGTGGTCAAATCTTGGGTACAACCCCTTCACGAAAGGCGGGGATGCTATTTTTGAACATCCCAGCACATAAAGATTAAAATCTCTGCAAGTAAACACTAGGGCAAAAGGTGGTAGCCCAGTCCGAGCGGCCTGATACACTCCTGTTCTACTTGCGAGGAGTACTGTTCACATGGGGAAGCATTCAAAGGAGGTATTTCCCCCACCTGCATGCTGCTCACTCTACCTGTTGAGATCTTTACCACTTCACCATGCTGCCTGTGCAGATCTGGCCAAGCAAAGTTTAATCCCTCATCCTGCCCCCTCCTGCATTACAAAGAGCCAGAAACAAACAGCCCTGCATGAATGTCCAACAGCGGGCAGAGAGAAGGCTGCAGGTACTGGGTGGGATCTGGGCCAGAGCCCACCTGCATGAGCCTCTCAGCTTTTGGTAGGACAGTTCTCAAGGGTAGCAGCCATGCGCAGCCATGCCCAGTGTTGCAGCTGTGCTTGTCTGAGAAGTGTTCTTCTTCCTACTCCTTCTCTCCCCAAGCCCCCCTTCCTCTCCCCCCCCCGACTGGGAGTGGGGAGACAACCAAGGGTTAAGAGGCAATTGCATGAAATCACAGCATCGTTTCATGCTCTCCAAATGAAATCCAGATGCCGGCGGAGCTGGGCTGCCTCCTTCCAAATAAAGGCTGCGCATTCCTGCTCCTCAGCTGCCGGTGCCAGTGGTGGGGCCAAGAACAACCCGGCCATCAGCTCACCAGGGACGGAGCGGCTCCATCTGGATCATGTTAGGCAAGGCGCTCAGCACCAGCGGCAAACACAGGATGAACTGCAGGCCACGAGCATGTGGGAAAGGCCTTGAGTGAGTTTGGTGGGGGGTGGAAATGGGGCTCAACCTGCCTCCTCCAACCCTTTCCATTGAGAACCCAGCTGCTGCCTCACCCACAAGCAGGGCGAACTGCGGGATTTTGCCCTCCATGAAGCTCAACTGGATATTTCTCATCTAGGGTTGCCAGGTCTCTCTTTGCCACCAGCAGGAGGTTTTTGGGGCAGAGCCTGAGGAGGGCAGGGTTTGGAGAAGGGAGGGACTTCAATGCCATAGAGTCCAATTGCCAAAGCGGCTCCACTAACGAGCCACTTTGTGGAACACAAACACTCTGAGACTGACATGCGTTTCTTTGTATTATGGGTTTATCGTGACCATCCACATGATCATAGGGATGTACAGAAAGTGCTCCTTCAAAATGAAATGCGCTTTATACATTTATTTAACACCCTGGCCCCCAACGGGTTAAATAATGAATTTGATTTGTCCTGCTTCTTATGAGTTGAGTTCTGTTTTTGACACTGTGCCTTTAATGAATTCAGCAACAACGGTAGCACGTGACCCATTAGCTCTATATCTGCGTATGCAGTATCTTTACAATCTAACTTAGAACCGGAAGGTTCAGCAGCCCTTCTTTTTGGGAGCATAAAAAATATTAAAAAATTGCAAAAATATAGTATTATATAAAACTAATACGTTTGGATAATAAAAGAATAAGAAAAAATTGAACTATATGGATTAATTACTCCCAGTGAGTTTGCTTTTTCAATACACTTAGAGGTAAGCTTTTTTGTATAATTATTGTTGTCTATCCTTATATTTATCATTGACTAACTATTTATTTATTTGGAAAATGTAAAAATGTTAAAATGGTATAAAAAATTTTTCTAGGCTGATGAAGCTGTGCTTTTGTGAAAGCGCTAAAGATATCCGGAATAGCGTTTCCTCTCTTCACTGTCTTGTTACCACCTGTGGACCCTTGTGGACCTTATTTCTACGTTTACATCTGAAGATGATGGAATAGGATAAGACCTTTGGACTTTGGACTTTTTCCATTTGTTCCTGGTATTTTTGTATATAGTGTTTATATAGTTTTGTATTACACACTTTTGGTGGTTTTTCATTGTTAGCACTTGAATGAACTTTTGGAATTTCCTATTGAGTCGTGTTAGTTTGTTTGTTGCTACTTGTGGTTTCTAGTATTGTGAGTATTTTTTTGCACTACCTGGCAGTTGGCAACCCTATTCTCATCCATCTTCCACCAGCTCTCAGGTTTGACAAGCAGAGGCTCTGCTGCAGAGCCACAATGCCCCTCCCCAACATGAACACCTGAAGCTGCTTTATACTGGATCAGACCATCGGTCCATCAAGGTCTGTGCTGTCTACTCCAACTGGCAGTATCTGTCCAGAGTTTTCCGCATGGCCGGCCACCTGGAGATGCCAGAGATTGAGCCTGGGACTTTCTCCATGCAAAGCAGAGGCTCTCCCACTGAGCCACAGCCCCCTCCCCTAAATTCAGCTGAACCCATGAAGCTGCCTTATACAGAACCAGAAACAACTGAAGAAAAAGGGGAACAAAGAAACTCAACCTAAAAGTCAGCGGAAACCAAAGGGGTTGAGCTAAACACAATCTAATATAACAACCAATAAATCTATTTTTATTATATATTGTGCATAATTGTATTTAAAAACACAGGGCCTGATACACAGGCTTCCTAAAAAGCACAAACATAGTTACAAATATTACCAACACATAACAGCTGATGTTAGTACTTAAAATGACCAAAATCTGACCAGACGCGTTCCAGCCTTTTACAGGCCATCCTCAGGGGTCATGCATACACAGTTTTACCATACGCATCCTGACATATACACAAACGTTGTACAAGGTAATATATATATATAAAAACCTTTTATTCTGTGTGGCTTTATATTAAAATAGTTTGTCCATGTGTCTTAAATTTGAAAAATAAATAAAATTAAAACATGGCTCACAGCTCACACCTTGTACATGGTGTCCAGTGTTTCAGGATGTGTACAACATCAACAAACATGAAGAAAATGGATCTCCAGACTCCAGACCCTCGTGCATAGGTACAGGCTGGATTTGCCATTGATAGGATTGGCAGATTCCAGTTGCGGCCAGGAGATACCTCGGAATTAAAACTGATCCAGACTCCATAAGTCAGTTCCCCTGACTGCTTTGGAGGTGGACTCTATGGCATTATAACCCAACTCTGGGTTGGGGAATTCCTGAACGTGCACAAGCTGCTCTGATCCCTTGCAAAACCACTAAGCTCTGAGAAAGAAAAAGGGCAGGGCAAACCCTTTCTTTCGTTTCTCATCCTCCCTTCCACAGGGAATTCTAAGCCCGCAGAGCTATTAGGAGACGCTCAGCACCCCGATGACGTTGGCACTTGGCTTGACAGGAGTGATTCAGTACCTGCTGAGACGGAAAATCACTGTGTTAAGGAGCAAAGACATGCCTTTCCTTGCCCCCTCTTGGATATTCATTAGCGTGTGATGCCAAGTCTTCCTGGGACCGTTCAAGGACTCGGCACACCTGAGACCAGCCGGCTCTCCCCACAGCTGGGCTTCCAGCCATCTGGTCTCTGCCGGCAGCCTGCCAACCCCTCTTCCCAGCATTAGCCAACTGCTCCGCTATCACATTTCTTATCTGCTGTGGGCCATGACTCCAGGAGAGCGAGGCGTGTGGCTCCCCTTTCCAGCAGGAGCCCATAACCTGCCCATGCCAAGGAAGGTGTGCAAACCCACGTCGACCCCGTACAAAGCTCGGAGGCAGGACTTTGCCTGTGGACTGGCAGGAGGAAGAGAATCTGAGAAAGAATCACATTTAAAGCGAGATGCAGGGTTGTCTATCCACCAGCAAAAAGGAGACAATTTTATCTTTTGTTATGGTGGCAGGTAATTTGATTAAAATAGGAGTAATCCATTGATCGAAGAGCCCCGTGGCGCAGAGCGGTAAGCTGCAGTACTGCAGTCCAAGCTCTGCTCACGGCCTGAGTTCGATCCCGACGGAAGTTGGTTGCAGGTAGCCAGCTCAAGGTTGACTCAGCCTTCCATCCTTCCGAGGTCGGTAAAATGAGTACCCAGCTTGCTGGGGGTAAAGGGAAGACGACTTGGGAAGGCGATGGCAAACCACCCCGTAAACAAAGTCTGCCTAGTAAACGTCGGGATGTGACGTCACCCCACGGGTCAGGAATGACCTGGTGCTTGCACAGGGAACCTTTACCTTTAATCCATTGATCATGATAAGAATTGTATCGGGGACGTTCCAACAACATATGAAGTAGTGTGTCAACTCTCTTCAGATCACATGGACAAAGTCTATCTGAAGAAGGTAAGTTATCGTATCTTCCATTTAATGCCGTACAGCGCATTGGTCTGGAGTCCTGTGTGCAGTTCTGGAGGCCCCACTTCAAAAAGGATGTGGTCAGACTGGAGCGGGTGGGGAGAGCGATGAGGATGATCTGGAGCCTGGAGACCAAGAAGCCCTATGCGGAAAGGCTGAGGGAGTTGGGAATGTTTAGTCTGGAGAAGAGGAGGTTGAGGGGGGACATGATTGCTCTTTTTAAGGATTTGAAAGGCTGTCACTTAGAGGAGGGCAGGCAGCTGTTCCTGTTGGCAGCAGAGGTCAGGACTCGCAATAATGGGTTTAAATTGCAGGCGGAGAGGTACCGGCTGGATATTAGGGGGGAAAGTTTAACAGTAAGAGTTGTTCAACAGTGGAATCGGCTGCCTAGGGAGATGGTGAGCTCCACCTCACTGGCAGTCTTTAAGGAGAGGCTTGACAAACACTAGGCTGATCCTGCATTAAGCAGGGGGTTGGACTAGATGGCCTGTATGATTCTATGGCTTTGCTCAACAGAACCTTTTGCATAATGTCTTTACATTCTGGGTTTGCACGTACATAGGTCAGCCTCCCCCCCACACACACACACATCTTAACAAATGCTGTAACTCCCTGGTGTGTGTGTGTGTGTGATGTCCTCAACCTCCACTGTTGGGGATTACACAGCAAACGTGTGGCAAAACACCCATACTGCTTTCAGTAACAACCTATCACATACGCACAATCATTTTAAGTTGAAAACCGCACCAGATAATTTGCTACAAGAAACGCGTGCTGTGATGTCACCCTGGAAGTGCTGCGAATGTCCCCAAACGTGCGTGCTGACTTTCCTTCCATCCCTTTTCCAGATTATGAGCCCCAATACAGGCAGATTCTTGCCTGTGCCCATCCCCCACCGCAGGCAAAGCATGCACTGCACACGTGCAAAAATGTTTGGGGTCATGTTAAAAAAAACCTTTTTTTTAGAGAGGGGCCGTGGCTCGTTGGGAGAGCCTCTGCTTGGCATGCAGAAGGTTCCAGGTTCAATCCCTGGCCTCTCCAGTTAAAGAATTGGGTAGCAGCTGATGTGAAAGACCCTTTTCTGCCTGAGACCCTGGAGAGCCGCTGCCAGTCTGAAGAGACAGTCCTGACCTTGATGGACCGATGGTCTGATTCAGTCATGGGCTCCTCTAGCTGTGATACGAAGAGGGTTTGGGTTACCCCTTTGTTGTCTTGGGAAGGGATTTCCTTTTGGTGCAAAAGCTGTTTCCCGAAAGTAACAGAAGGGAGCGTGGCTGTGGAGGGACAGAAGGTAACTCCAGGGGGCTTGAAAAAGCAACTCCACTCGGGGAAACAAGAAGTTTGCATTTGGAGCAGTACTCCAGAAATCCTCGCAGAAGCTTTGAGGAGTGGTATGATGGGGGGTGGGCACTGAAGTTAGGGTTGCCAACCTTCAGGTGGGGCCTGGAGTTCTCCTGGAATGGCAATGGATCTCCAGACTACACAGATCAGTTCTCCTGAAGGAAATGGCAGCTTCGGAGGGCAGATTCTATAGTATACCATAGATTCTTGGTGAAATCCCTCCTCAAACCCTGCCCTCTCCAAGCTCCACCCCAAATCTCCAGGAATTTTCCAGGCTGGAGTTGGTAACCCTAAACTGAAAAATGGTGAGACCAAAGCGTGTCCCCAGAATTGCTTGTAGGGATACAGAGGTTACCAGTGTGCATAGGGACATCCCTGGGGACTGTAGGTGGTCTGGGGCAGAGCCTGTGCGGGAGGTTTCTGTCTCTGGTGCAGACAGTGTGCAACCCAGCAAAGCCCCAGAACCCAATCCCCACCCCCAACCCTTCAGTATCCCGTCAATCAGTCCTGCCTCAGGTTGTCTGCGAAGAAGCAAGCAGCCCGCTCGGATTCTGCAGCGCTTGGAAGGAAAAAAGTCTGTTTTACAAGCCTTCGTTCACTGTTGTTTATATAAACAGGTAAATTGTTTCGTATCTCAATTAAAAACATCTGCCACATAAATGAATACCAATTAACTCATCCTGTTTTTAATTACTCTGTTAATTACACACAGGCAGAAGTAAGGATGGCGGGGGAATAAGGGAAAGCGTTGTGAAAGCGAGAGGGCCCCCCCCCACCATACGCGCACCAATTCGCTGTTGGCTCAGATCTGAAATATGCCCGGCTAATGATGGATTAAGGTGGGGATGGCTTGTAGCCATCCGGGCGGATTGCCGCTCCCTTCTTGGCTGTTAGCGAGAGAGCTGCGTGGAGGAGCTGGGGGATAGCTGCACCTCCGGAGCCTCCCCCCTCGTTCTTTGAAAATATCCATGACTTTCCTTCTTCCGCCTCCAGCAATGAGCAGTGTGGGAAACAGCAGGGCTTAAATTCACCTTTCGGCTCTGCAGATTACATAGGAATTATGCTGCACTATAGCCAAGGCCTAGGGTTGCCAACCTCCAGGTGATGGCTGGAGATCTCCCACTATTACAACTGTTCTCCAGCCGATAGAGATCAGTTCCCCTGGAGAAAATGAACACATTAATACATGAAGCTGCCTTATACTGAATCAGACCATCAAGGTCCATCCAAGTCAGTATTATCTACACAGACCGGCAGCGGCTCTCCTTGGTCTCAGGCAGAGGTCTTTCACATCACCTACTTGCCTGTCCCCTTTAGTTGGAGATGTTGTATGCCAATAAAGGTTTGATTGATTGATTGACTGAAAAACTGGAGATGCTGGGGTTTGAACCTGGGACCTTCCGCATGCCAAGCAGATGCTATACCACTGAGCCACGGCATAATGCTATAGAACCACTTTGGAAGGTGGTTCTATATCATTATGCCCAAATAAAGCCCCTCCCCCAACCCCACCCTCCTCGGCTCCACCCTCAAAATCTCCTGGTATTTCCCAGCCTGGAGCTGGCAACCCTACTGAGGCCTCACTCGGATGCTGCCTCGCTGGGACCTCTGGAGCACAAGTCCCAATGAAACGAAGGGGAGCTGCACACGTGAACGTGGCCTGTGTGTGATTCGAGCACCCAGGTGTTCTTTCTAAGCCCCAGAAACAGCTGGTGCACCATGCACACTTCCTCTCTGTCACCCCTCTTCATGGCTGGCTGATCAGGTTTCCCCACTGCCTCCTGCTTCCAGCATTGCGTTTGCAAAAGCCCCAGACATGTGTGGGAAAGCACGCTCACGTGGCTCTTACAAGGTGATGCGCAAAGCCTTGATGGGAGGCTCATGGAGGGGTGTGTGTGTGACACCAGGACATGAGAAACATTAAGTGTCCTCATGTTCTGTTAGGACCTCCATGATATCTTAGTGAGCAACCTCCCTGTGCCTCCTCCTGCCAAGTGCCAAGTGATATTTGGGGGGCTCCTTTCTTGGTGGCCAAGCACCACCTTTTTGGCTGTCTTCCCAAACCTGAGTTTCTTGCCAGAAACACTGCAAGCCATTCCCACCCAGGCAAATATCACTGCTCAGGGATCAGCAGCAGGGTGCCTTTCCAGCAATTTGTTTTTACATTGTATATTTTGCAATTTATTTTTTTAAAAATGTTGTGGCTACCTTGCCTCTGCAGGGAGTGGGTGGCATGGGAAACTAAATGGAAAAGCAAGTGAATTGAAATCTTGATGAGAGGTTTGAGGGGTGTCTGCTAGGGTTGCCAGGTCCCTCTTCACTACCGGCGGGAGGTTTTTGAGGCAGGGGAGGGTTTGAGGAGGGGAGGGACTTCAATGCCATAGAGTTAGGGTCGCCAAGTCCCTCTTCGCCACCGGCAGGAGGTTTTTGGGGCGGAGCCTGAGGAGGGCGGGGTTTGGGGAGGGTCATCAGTCCCATAGAGTCCAATTGCCAAAGTGGCCATTTTCTCCAGGTGACCTGATCTCTACCAGCTGGAGATCAGTTGTAATAGCAGGAGATCTCCTGCCACAACCTGGAGGTTGGCAACCCTACATAGAGTCCAATTGCCAAAGCGGCCATTTTCTTCAGGTGAACTGATCTCTATCGGCTGGAGATCAGTTGTAATAGCAGGAGATCTCCAGCTAGTACCTGGAGGTTGGGAACCCTACTGCCCAGAGATGACTGAACATAAGAACTTAAAAACATCAGAAGAGCCCTGCTGGATCAGCCAAGCGGTTCATCTACTCCAGTGTCCTGTCAGACGGAGCAGCCAACCTGTTGCCTGGAGTGCTAACAAGCGCAGTACAGAGGCCCAGGCCTTCCCCTGAGGCTGCCTCCTAGTACTGGCATTCAGAGGTTGACTGCCACTGGATGTGGAGGTTCCCTTTGGTATACATGGCTAGTAACCGCTGATAGGCCGCTGCACCATGACTGCCCACTTCATATTTTTCCCCATGCAGGGTTAAAAGCAAGGGGAGGGGGGATTGCGTGCATGCCTGGGGATTTTAAACAGCATGAGGGGGAATGGTTAAAAGCCCCTCCCTGGTCTTCCACTTTGAACTACAGTCTCTGCATTGATTTATTTATTAACATTATTTATAGTCCGCCTTTCTCACATGGACTCAAGGCAGATTACACACAGTGTGTCAGTATAACTGACAAAATGGGGCATCCAAAAACCAATGCATTAGGACTTGAGAAGCCTGGAACCACTAGAGAGAACTGAAGCAGAGAATAAGCATGAACATGACATTAAGGGGCGCAAAAATGACATAATAGGAACATACTTACAATAAACTATACATAGCATAGCCTTATAGATCACAGTCCCTAATTACAGAAGTACCCGTACCCATTCACTTGTTTATTCTGATGATCTGAAATACTTTTACCCTGCTTTGCTCCAAAAAAAGTCTTCTTGCTTAACGGGCCCCCGACAAAATGCCCTCGAACTTGGCCAATAAAACACATTTTTGCAGGGGAGCCAAGCAGGGGAGACTGCTTGCTTATCTGCCTCTTCTCCAGAGGCCAAAAGCTCCCTTGTTGTGATTGCCCTGTGCCACCTGGAAGCAACTGACTGAAGGAGGTGATTTTTAAAAAACCCACAGCCATAATGCCTACCTCCGAGGTGTGGTGTGCCTACTGCGGGGGCCAGGGGGGAGTACTTTTGCATGCCAATTCAAGTGAGCCCATCCCTAACAGGCATGCGGAGCCAGTGTGGTGGAGTGACCCCTCTTGCTGTTGGCTCTGTGGAACTAGATTCCCCTAATCCTACTTTTCTCACATGCATCCCAGTTGTGGGAAACGTTCCAAGCAACCAGATGGAGCATTTGGAGTCTGGTGTTGGGGGCGGGAGAGAGAGAGAGAGAGAGAGAGAGAGAGAGCACATAGTTGGAACAGCTCACATGGCATCAGCAAAGGGGGTCTCTCTTTTTTCAAGCTGCATTTTTTTTGGTGCATGGACCTCTTTTGTGCTTTTCAGCCATGCTTCACAAGTGATTGTGGCTGCAGCTTTGGTGTGTGAAATCACAGAGCCCCCCCCCCATCACCGAGAAGGTCCGTGTGAGATTTCAGACACCCAACTTCTACCTTCAGACACAGGAGACAGCAGCCAAATACCGGCATCTTCATTATCATCATTATTCCTAGATGGCAGAAAATGCCTATGCAAGCAGCTTGCCCAGGAGGGAACAGCCAGGGCCCAAAGACATAGCCTCCACCCTATCCCACCCACCCCATACTCTGTCCCCCGATTTCACAAGATTGTCAAGGGTCCCAGAGGGCATCCGAAAGGAGCCTTCATATGGGAGTGGGAAGTGGGTACTGCATTGCCATGTATCTTTGTAATCCCGCTTTATGCGCTGCTGGCATGGAACAGTGGCCGACCTACAGGAGGGGGCCTACAGATCCCCCGGAATTTCAACTGAGCCTGGCCCTGGCTGGGGAGGGCAGGATAGAAGATTGATAAAACAAATAATAAATAGACTGATCTCCAAACAACAGAGATCGGTTCTCCTGGTATAAGTGGCTGCTTCAGAGGGTGGACTCTACGGCAAACTATGCAAAACTTAATTATTCAAGAGGGCTTTTCTATGCAGGCAATAGAGTCGCTCTGTACTAAATGATTCACAAAGTTGCTAGATAAATCATGAGGGACTGCGGTCTATACTACTGCATTTAGCTTGCTGAAACTAGTACCCTACTATGTGATTTTTGCATCGTTCGATATGCCACATTAATACTTATGCTTTGCTTCAGTTCTGTTTTTCGATTTCTGATTGGTTCTACAACCCTAACCCTATTGCATTGTTTACTGAATGCCCTATCTTGTTGACTGTATGGTCTTAATCTGTGGAATCCACCTTGAGTCTAAGTGAGAAAGGCAAACTACAAATAATGTAAAAAAAATAAATATTATACCCTGACAAGGTCCCTCCCCTCTCCAAACCCTTCCCTTCCCAGGCTGCACCCCCAAATCTCCAGGAATTTCCCAGCCTGGAGTTGGCAACCCTCCTGGGCTGTTTGCTGTTCACTTTGTCATTCACTTGTTTATTCCTAATCCTATGGCATTGCTTGTTGGCTGTCCTATATTGTCTGCTCATATATTTTCCCCCTGTCTGTACTCTGTAACCCGCCTTGAGTCTTCGTGAGAAAGGCAGGCTATAAATAAGCTAGATGCATAAACCGGCAAGCTGGCGTTTTGCCACGCTAAACAAGATACCGTTTTCTGGGAACAACATGCAAGGCTCAGATCTGTTTCTTGAGAGGAACGCTTCACAAGGGAGAGAAGCGCCCGTTCCCCATCATCCACCCCCTGTGCAGGCCTGGAGAGCCTGAAAACCTCTGAGGACACGAAGTTCAAGTTGCTTCCCAGACCTCCTTTTCCAGGATTTGGCAGAACCTGAACTGAGCAGAGCGTTTGGATCCCCCCTTCCCTTGCGGTGGCCCTCCCTTTTTTGCACACTCGGCCTTCCACAAATGGACAAGGCCAGTTCTGAAGGGCTCTTTCTCTTCTCAGCTGACACTGCAGGGTTGGCGTGGAGTCACTTTGGCCTAACACAAGCCTGATATCATCAGCTCCGCATTCTTGTCAACTGTTACCAGGAAACAGGCAGGATATTTCATATCTATGGTTGCCAACTTCCAGGTACTAGCTGGAGATCTGCTATTACAACTGATCTCCAGCCAATAGAGAACAGTTCACCTGGAGAAAATGGCCATTTTGGCAATTGGACTCTATGGCATTTAAATCCCTCCCCAAACCCCGCCCTCCTCAGACTCCATCCAAAAATCCTCCCACCGATGGTGAAGAGGGAACCTGGCAACCCTAACTTCAACTGATCTCCAGCTGATAGAGATCAATTCACCTGGAGAAAATTTGGCAATGGAATCTATGGCACTGAAGTTCCTCCCCTCCCAAAATGCCGCCTCTCTCAGGCTCCGTCCAAAAAATCTCCAGGTATTTCCCAACGCAGAGCTGGCGAGCCTATTCCTATCAGAGCAGGTGGGATCACTAGATCCAGTTTAGTCACTAGACAAACTAAAAGCTGGTTAGGAGGCCCCCCTAACAAGACCCTTCCTTGTTCCTGAGCTATCTTGCACTCTGGGAGGCCCACAACAACCACCCAGAGCAAACAGAGTGCCATGGACGGGTGGTCTGGCCCTGCGCTACGATTACCAGCTCTGAGTTGTGGAATACTCGGAGATTTTGAGGGTGGAGCCTTGGTAAGGTGGGCTTTGTGGAGGGGAGGGACATCAGCAGAGTATAATGCCACAGAGCCCACCCTCCAACACAGCCGTTTTCTCCAGGGCAAATGAACTTGGTCGTCTGGAGATCAATTGTAATAGTGTGAAATCTCCAGGTGCCACTTGGAGGTTGGCAATCCTACCCTGCATGGAGTTTCCTCCCCTCCCCAAATACTGGCATCCCCTGGCTCCCCCCACCCCAATCTCCAGCTGCTCCCCAGCTCCGTGCTGGGGAGGGGAGGGAAAGAGAACTTTCCAGCAGGCGTTAACCCACAGTGGCAATAAAACCGCTCTGTGCCCTAAGGGGCTCGGACTGTTGGCCCCTTTTGCATGGTCAGGTGTCCCCTCCAGGGGCTCAGGCAGAGGAAGGGTATTTCTCTACACCTCCTGCTGCAGCCCCTCCCTTTCAGATGGTATCATGCCACCACTGCAACATCTTTCGTTTGAGAAGCTTTTGTAGTTTGGCAGGAGGGGGAAGCCGGCACAGGCTACAATTAACAATGATTTATCCTTTTGTTGCTAAATCCCTGCAAATCTAATGGTATTGCAAAAGCAATGCTAATTAGCAGCAAGGACTTTGAACAGTAAATGTGGTCATGTCTCTTTTATGAAAATATTTAACTGACATTTTCTATGTTGTGTGTGTGTGTGGGGGGGGGGGGACCCTGAATGCTCTTAGGGGGTCTGGCCAATGGCGGCCAATGGCTATAGCTGGGAAGGATAGCCTTTGTGAGAATAGCTTACAGTGACACAGAATATGTTATCCTTCCCCTACAGAATGTGCCCTGGTTCATTAATTTAGTGATCTGGATTGTGTGCCCAAGCAAGGGTCAAACCCAACAGCTGCCCAGCCAAGTTCCCTTGCTTGCAGCTGCCTCTGGTTACTCTGTCTCTCCTCCTCGTTCCTTTACGTTTATTACCTTTCCCGCTGTTGAAACAGGACTCTCAGCTCCTGGCAGGAAGGGGTTCGTTTACTGGGTTCTGTTTACGGAAGTCTATGAAGTGTCTTGATGGCCTTGTGTTGACTAATAATAGCAGCGGCAAACTGTGTCTCTGGCGTGGGCTGCCTTGGTTCTGTTTGTGGCAAGCCAGACTTTCCTCGCATCCTTAGAACAACAACCGGGATTGTCTCATGACCAGGAAACTCCTAAGTGGCTGCTAAAAAAAAGGTCCCCTGTGCAAGCACCGAGTCATTCCTGACCCACGGGGTGACGTCACATCCCAACTTTTCCTAGGCAGACTTTGTCTATTGGATGGTTTGCCAGTGCCTTCCCCAGTCATCTTCCCTTTACCCCCAGCAAGCTGGGTACTCAGGTTACCAACCTCGGAATGATGGAAGGCTGAGTCCACCTTGAGCTGGCAACCTGAAACCAACTTCTGTTGGGATCAAACTCCAGTTGTGAGCAGAGCTAGGACTGCAGCTTACCACTCTGTGCCATGGGGTTCCTGTAGTGGCTACTACAAAGAAGCAAATGGAGCATGAAAGGATGGCACAGCAGAAATTAACTGGGAGGTGCCTGGTTCAAATTTCCCTTCTGCAGTAAACTCCTTAGTTGTCCATTTTCAGTCAATGCCCCCACCCCTGCCAGGGGGGCAGAAAGACATTGGCCTAACTGACAGGGTCATTGTGTCCATTTGAACACACCAACATAAACAAAGCCCTCTGGGCACTGCCCATGAGGCCTCAATGCTAGGAGTTCTTCTCTCAGACCGTTATTGTATGCCTCATACCTGTACTGTACTGAAATGGTTCAGAAAGTTGCATTGGTCAAGGGATAAAGATGGTGGCCTATATCTACTGAATTGCCACCTATCACTGTAAGTATCCTCCAGACTAGGTAGTTTCTACACCACTTAATGTATCATGTTTAAAAGCTCCTGCTTCGTTTCAGATTTCTGTTTGTTTTCCGATTTCTGTTGTCCGAACCCTCTTGCCCAGTTCACGGGATGTCCCATCCTGTCGATTGTACTTGACTTAACACTATCTAATCTGCCTGGAGTCTCACAAAGAAAGGCGGACTGCAAATGACCAAATAAATAAATAAATAAATAAAGAATGAAATACCTAAAGCCTTCAGGTATTTGTCGCAAGACAGCCTTTTGTCCTCTCTGAAACTGAGCTGGCCTCCAGGGCTTGCAAATGTTACCCAGTCCGCACCCCCTCCCCACACATGCACGCCCAGTCTCCATAGAGAAAAGCCCTGGGAATGGCTTGAGACAGCCCTTCCTTGAGAGCCAGCTGTTGAGGGAAGGGGGGGTGGATCCAGGAAGCTGCTGAGCCAGGAGTTCCAACTGGAAGGACAGGGGATCTGTCCTCAACTGTCCACCCTGTTGGCTGCATCCCAGCCTCACTCCTGTTCCAGTGAGGTTCTCAGGCCTTCCTGTGTGTGTGGATGCCTCGATGCCCTTCTGCTCCTTGAGCATCCATGTTCTAAGGCCAGATGTGCTCAAGCAAGCAAAAACATGAGGAACACAACCACAGGCTGCTTCCCTCATGCTCCTGGGAAGTCTTGCTGGGTGGAGGAACGTCTAGGGACAAATTGTCCGAGCCATCTCCCTGAAGGGGCTTCTCCTTGGCTCCCCAGGACCATAGAGCTCAGCCCTGCCCCTGAAGCCCCATCCTCTGGCCCCAAAGGTGTGGGGATCCTTACCCAACAGCCCTCTGCAAATGCCCAGGACCCCTTCCTAGCAACAGATGTATCCTCCCATAAATGCATTTGTCTTTAAGGTGTCAGAAGACTGATTCTGGTTCTGCAGCGGCAGGGTTTTCTCCTTGTGTGGAGGTATTCCTTCTCTGTGGCACAGGGCCGAAGCCTCACGCCGATTCTGGTGAGTTCCAGCTCACATTTAGCTCTGTGCTATTCCTGCAGCTGGGCCCTGGAGCTCTAGCCCCCCTTTGACAGCTCGCCTGCTTTGCTCTCACCGTTCTCACAACCACCTCAGCCAGATCCTGCTGATCCTGCATTGAGCAGGGGGTTGGACTAGATGGCCTCTATGGCCCCTTCCAACTCTATGATTCTATGATTCTATCCCTCTGGTCAGAGTCAGGAGAAAGTTGCTCCATCATCCTCTCTCCGTCCTCTGATCTCCCCAGCACGGGCCACATGGAACCCAGAGGGGGGAACAAACAGCCCTGGAGGAGCCCAACCAAGAAGACCGCCGGGGTGCCAAACGTGACCTTCTCCCCCAGCCCACGGGGAATGTTTCTCTGGTTGGGTCTGCAAAACACACATCCAGCCGGCCAGGCCCTGCTCCCCAACAGCTGCATCTCATTTAGTTCCCATCCCAGCAAACCAGAGCACCAGAGTTATAAATAGCCATTATGTCATTGAGAAAACAGAAAACTCTCACCCCAAAGTCTGGCTGGATGCAACAGAGGCGGCCTCTTGGCTAGTTCCCTCCCCCCTCAGGGTGTGGGAGCATCTGCTTTGATATGCAAACCACACCCAGCTACATGCCGGATCATGGAGAGACGCATCAGCTCCCATGGAAGTAGGGCCCTGAAAGTGGGATGCTGTTGGGGGGGGGGGGGCGGGAAGCAGCAGAGTGCGTAGATGCTGGCTGTCTTCAGAGGTTGATGTGCTAGTGAAGCCGTAGAGAGTTGGTGTGGGGTAGTGGCCTCAGCCTTTGTTTAGCCATGAAATTCACACTGGATGACCCTTGTTGCTCACTCCCTCACTCCCTACACCACAAGGTTGGTGTGTCCTATTGGTGTGGAAGACACAGTGGAAAAGAGGAGAGCCGTGAGCCTTGGAATAGAAGGTTGGATACAAATTAGCTCTATCCACCATGATCCAGCTATAGTTACACACTTCCTAGCACCCGTGGATTTCCATGTCTCTGTGAGTGGGAATTCCACACACACACACACTGCCTGGCCCATTCTTTTAACACGATGAACGGAGATTTTGCACCAGCCATCCCACAGACCAGAACAGTCACTTTTCTCCTAAAACTGAATGGCCAACCTATCTAAAGCCAAAGACCACGAGCTCACTGGGCACGGACCACCGTCTTTCCCCTTGCTGCCCCCAGTCCCTCCTGTGCTCTCTTTGACAACCTTAGGACTCTTTTGTTTGATGTGAGTTGGGGAAGGGATCGGAGAGTAAGCCGCGCCCAGAACCATCCCAGAATCAACTCCCCAACCAATCAGCAAGCCCAGCCTGCAAGTCTCTTCCAGAGGTCTGTCCGGGTGCTTCTCAAGAATGACCTGCGTCCAGACATACCTGTCCTTCACAACACAGGGAGGAAAGCCATGCACCTTTGCACTGGGTTCCCACTGCACAATTTTTAACAAGCAAAATTGCACAAGCCAACAACCATAGGTAGCTATTCCCACCTTGCAGCCACGCACCTAAGTCCCACCTGGCAGTCACTGCACAATTTTTAACAAGCGCAATTGCACAAGCCAGCAACCATAGGTAGCTATTCCCGGGCATAAAATGAAAACAAGCAGTGAGTTTCCAGCAAAGAATCTTTAAAGAAACATGGAAGCTTACATTTTCTAGGAATTCTTTCCAAACCTTTATGTCTTCCCCCGATTTCCTTCCCAGCCTTGGTATCTGATTTAGCTGGAAGGGCTATTGCCTAAGTAACAATTTTTAGTACACAAAAATATTCTGTGCTCATATCCGCCACCTCCGCCACGGTCAGATTTTGTGTGTGTACAATGTACTGGACAGCAATTCATATCCTCATATTTGGGGTGTGTGTGTTTGCATTCCAGCACACAACATTGCAAGCCCTTTATCCCCTCTCAAGCAAGGGGTCAATCGTCTCCATCTTTGCAATGCCCTTTTAGGGCAGTAGTTTCCCCTCTATTATTCTGTCCAGAAAGCTGAGGCTCGGGACATGCCAAGAGACCTGTGAGCTTCAACTCCCCAGCCAGGCACGCAGCTCTGTGTCACTCAAAAATGGAAACTCAGGCGCTTCAGTATTAGGCAGGGAAATTCCCAGTGGCAGGAGGTCCCAGGGCCTTCAAGATACAGAATTTTGATTACAATGCATATTGGGGGGGGGGGCAGTGTTGGTGGGAAGAGAGAATCCGCTCCCTTTATTCTTCAGAAAATGAAAGCGAAATGCTTGGAATCAGAGATTTGTTAATCTCTCCCCACAAACGCTCCCATCCAAGTAGCTAATTTACTTTTAGTGCAAGCCTATGCAGAGTCACTCCACTTTACATCACTGAAATCCATGCGCTCAGACCAGAATGGGTTTAGCTAACAGTAACTCTGCAAAGCATCTACTGAGGAGCATTCACCGTGTGCTACAGACACAGACCGCATACGAAGCAGTTCATAACATCATCTGTAAAAAGCCAATTCACACATTACAGAGAACACAGGTTGTGGCTGAGGTCCCCTTTTAAGGAGAGGATCTCAGCTGTTGTAGCTCCGGACTTTGTTTTCAGTGCCGGGGCTCAGCCTACAGAGAGGCATGAAATAATCGTGCTCTTTCCTTCAGGTCCTTCCCCAGCACACTCGGTGCTGCTGTCTAAAATGATACGTCCTGGGGCTTACGCCGTAGCACAAGGAAGACTTGCCCCTAATCCCACACTGGGCCTGGGAGCGAGCTGGGCCTAGCACTGCATTCTGCACGCGCACAGAGGCGCTGCCTTCTTGCCCCTTTGTGTGCTCCCAGCTCAGAGTAGAGATCAGTCTGAGTCCCGGGAAACAAAATTGGCTGCAGCCCCACACTGGAGTCTGATTAGGTGGCCTCCTTGTTTTAAAAAACACCCCTAAGCATCGTATTGGGAGCTGGATTGTGCCAGAATGTCTCCCTGGAGCCAAACAAGGGGGGGCTTCAGAAACAGCCCTATGAGGGATTTAGTGACAAGGAGACCAGGCCGGGGGCAGGGCCCCATCAAAGGAAGCCCCACGGGGGTGAAGTGTTGGGAGCGGACCCTGTTCCTCTCCACAGGGCTGGTGCTGAGTGAGCCCCTGAACCAATTGTGCTTCCAGGATTGGATGAGTTGGGCCCCATCCCCAGTCCAGTGTTGGGGGTCAACCCAGAAAGTCACTTCCTGGGCTACCTCTGGGCTATTCCAAATGCCTCTGGCAGCCTTGGAGGTGTCCACGCCCTCCGGCAGGCTCAGCCTTCCTGAATTCTGCCAGAAGAGGGTGAATTGCCAGCCTGCCCAACACAATTTCATCCAGGCGGCTGCTGGCAAGGGGAAGGTCTGCCGGAGCATGAATCTCCTCGGCCACAGCAGGCGAGATGTCCTCCCCTGCCTTTTTATTTTTCCTAAGGACACCCCCCCACACACACACACACACCCCGCACAAGTTTCTATCCCTGACTGGCATCGGAACCAACTATCCGGCAAAAGAAGGCCAGGAGGGGGGCCAGAAGGGAACAAAGGAGTCCCCAGACGGGGCGGTCTGGCGCTGGGGCCGGCAGAAGGGCACTGGGCGCCTTCGAGGGGACTCACGCAGCCCTTCGCCTTCCAACAGCGGGCAAAACTTCTGGTTCCCGGCGCACCCGTCAGCCGCGCGCATCGGGAGCCAGGGGTTGGCGGGCAGCCCGGACGCCGATGCCCCCTTTCAGGGCGCACAATTAGCACAAAGACGAGTGCGGGCAGGGAAGCTCTTTTTTGGGCGGGGGGGGGGGGAGACCACCGGCAACCGACAACTGGAACGCAAGCCTGGGCATACCAAGGTCAAGTGGCGCTTGGGGGAGGCAGGAGGCGCGCCCCTTCGCGGGTCAAGTCGGGCTCCTTCTGCCCAGCGGGGAGCCCCTCTGCGCCCACGTCGCTCCCTCCTCCCTGCTTTCGGGGGTCTCCTCTGCACCCCAAGCTGCTGCGCCGATCCTTGGGAGAAAGGCTGTCCCTTTGCTCCCAGCCTCCCCTCCCCGAAAGCCAGCGGCCGAGACCCCTCCGCTCGCCCCCCGCGCCCGGACGCAGCAGCAGAGCGCACGGGGGGCCAGAAGGTGCACATCTGGCCACGGGCGTCCCCCGCCCGCCTGCCCGCCCGCCCTCTCCGCCGCCTTTGTTTGGAAGGGGAAAGATCCGGAAGATCCCCCCGCTACTTGCCATCGGAACAGGGGTGGAGGGAAGCGTCTTTGGGGAAAGTTGGACGGAACCAGGGCCCCGCCGCCTCTCCTGGGTGCAGCACCCGAGGGCCAAGCGAGGGTCCCCTCCTCCGGCGCCTCGCCTTCTCCAAAGGTCAACCAGACAAAAAACAGACAGGCAACCTGACGGGGGGGGGGATGTTCCGGCCGCGTCTCGCCAGGTGCCCAGCGGCGCCCCCACCCCTCCTCCCGCCCCAGCCCGCACTTACAGTCCTGAGGTCGGTGGCGGGGTGAGGTAATGGTCCCAGCAGCAGCCACGGGGGTGGCGAGGCGTCGGGCGCTCCCGAAGAACACCGGCGGGGAGCCGATTAATCCACAGGGGCTCGGCGGGGTGCCAAGAGTCCGGCGGGGGGTGCCGCGATGGGGGCGTCTCCGGCAGCCCCCCTGCCCTGCCCCGCGGTCCTTCCCGCCCGGCCGCCGCGGGCTCGCTGCCTTCTTTCTCTCGGCCGACCTCTGGGGCGGGGGGCGCGGACTCCAGAAGCGGCGGGGGCGTCGGGGTCCCGCGCCGGGCGCTGGGCAAGTCCGGTCGCCGCGGGGCTCTTTGGTACGTGGCTCTGCCGGCGCCCCGCGGGCCCTTCAGCTGCTGCCGCCGCCGCCGCCGCCCTCTGCCTGCCCGGGCACACGCCCCGCTGCCGCCGGACCGGGCATCCCGGCTGCCAGCTCACCCCCGGGAGGCTCCCGCCTCGCAGAGGGGGCCGTAGGGCGAAGCGAGCGGCAGGGCGCGCCCCGGCTGGGGGCGGGGGTCGCCGGCCTCCCTTCCTCGACGGCTGCCTCCTCCGCCTGGCAGCTACTGCAGCCGCCGCGGCCGCCCGCCCCTTCGGGGTGCCATCTGGCGAGGGCGCCTCCAGCGCCGCCTCCCTCCTCCTCCTCCTCCTCCTCCGTCAGCGCTCGCCCGGCGCCGTCCAACAAGCCCAGCGCCGGCCGCTCCTGGCCGTGGCCGGCGCCTGGCTCCTCCGGCGGGGAGAGCGGGGCTGCGGCGAGCGGCGGGCCGGGCTGCGGCGGGGGCAGCGGACGCCCAGGGCCCCCTCCCTCCCTCCCTCCCTCCGGCTGGGCGCGCTCAGTGCCTGGGCAGCCCCCCGCGGACGCCGCGCTCCGGGCTTCTCCGGCGAGGCGGCGGGGCTGGGGCGGCGGCGGCGGACATGGCAGGCCCCGGAGGCGGCGGCTCGGCCCCCGGCCGCCCAGCGCGGCTTCTCCCTCCCTTCCTCCCTTCCTCCCGGACGGTGCGCCGCGCTCCGCGCCTGGATGCAGCGCCTGGATGCAGCGGCGGCGGCCGAGTGTCGGGCGGGCTGCGCTGGCGACTGGGCGGGCGGGCGGGCGGGCGGGCGGGCGGGGGGGAGCGCGGGCTCCGCCGGGCCCTCCCGCCGCTCCCGGCAGGGGGCGCTCCACCCCTGCTGCAATGCCAACCGAGGGCGGGGGGAAGGGAGGCAGCCTGCCCGCCCCCCCCCCCTCTGCCCAGCGCCAGATGCCCGGGCGCGCAAAGGCCGGGCGGTGGCACCGTCCAGGCGACCTGCCCTTGGGCACACCG
This sequence comes from Euleptes europaea, assembly GCF_029931775.1. Classification (NCBI taxonomy): domain Eukaryota; kingdom Metazoa; phylum Chordata; class Lepidosauria; order Squamata; family Sphaerodactylidae; genus Euleptes; species Euleptes europaea. The sequence goes on from NC_079328.1 coordinate 50,061,235, forward strand.
CCCCCCCCCCCTCATCGTTCCCCGGAGCTTTCTTCACACGAACACATGAAGCTGCCTTCCACTGAACCAGACCCTCGGTCCAGCAAAGCCATATTAAACTCTTTGAATACAGGGTCGGCCTCAGAGTTCCTCCAGTGGGCACAGCTGGTTCTTTAGGGAGTCATCACCAATAGTTACTCAGTGGTGACAGTAAAAACCCTGCACATGCTCAGAGGCATGCTGCCTTTAACAGCCAGTCTTCCCAGTGCAAAGGAAAACCAGACCTAGACGTTGCATGAAATCCATGCTCTAGAGCACAGCGATGTTTTGTTCTGGGGTCAGACAAATGCTGGCAAAAGACTTCTATTCTGTAAGCGAGAGACACGGAAACGGGTCTTATCGCTGCGATCTTGAATTCTGGTCACTTGAGACAACTTCCAGGGATGCAGGGGGAACCCAGTGTGGGGCAGGAGAATGCCTTTGGGATCAGAGCCCTCCTTTTGAGACCCCCCTCCACCCCAGCCTTGGAAGGTGTCTCCGTCCTGTCTGCTACGAAGGCCTGCAGAGGGGTCAGGGGACCGGCAGCTGCCTGCTTGCCATCTGCAGGGGGAGAGATGACATTTCCTGAGCGCCCCCACTGAAAAGGCCAGCTCAGCCCCTTTGTCTGCAGGCCCCAGCACCACCTGTGCCCCTCGGCCTTTGGGGAGCTGATAGGGAACTGCGGGCAGCCGCTGAATGCCGCTTGCTTTCAGCCTGATATGACATTTATCTTCCTGCGCAAAGAGACGGATAACTTATTCACGGCTCCCCCACTCAGGGGTTTATCAGGTGTTTTCTTGCAAAGGAAGATACCGTTTCTGTTTTCTGATTCAGGCCCGGATGACAGGAGGAAACGGTTGGTGCCACCACTGGGGTCCTGCCAGCTAAAGTTTGTGTGCCTGTTATACCTTGCAGGGATAGAAGACACCGGCTGTACATGTCAGTCAAAAGGTCTGTCAATCAAATGCATTCCTTGTTGGAATCCAAGCAGCTAACATCAAATCATTGCGGGCAAAACCCAGACAGGTGTCAGGAACAGGATGCTTCACCGAGCATTATCTTTGTCCTACTCGTGTGTCAAAAGAGTCTTCAGGCAGAAGACAGTTGCCAACTGATCATAGAAGCCCCAGCCTGACCTCCTCCTGTGACTTTAAGAGCGGCTTGAGCTATGAACATCAGCCAGTGAAGCTTTTCCCAGCGTGGAGGGGAGCTGTCTGCTATTCAAAGTGCCAAAGAGCAGGCGCTGGGAGAGCAATTGGCAAATCCTGACAGTAAAACCCCAAAGCGGCAGCACCCGTCACTTCAAGCTGATTCACACTGAGTCCAAACTGTGACCAATGGGAGTCCTTCCAGTTTGAAACAAGAGTGTGTCTTTCATACTTCCCTTCAGGATGTGAAACTGTTTCAACATTCGCTGGGTTCGTGCTGTAGGCTCCTAGGAGACGATGACCTGGGGGTCAGGATTCCAGAGTCCCCAGCCCCTACCACGCAAGTGTCCTAGAAGGGGAGAGAGCCACGGCCTGCACCCTTTCCAATGCATCTCTGTGGGTGACTCTGGGGAGAGGGTGACTAAGATTTGGGGGTGGCGGCAGCACTGAGACTCATGCATGGGCACATTTGGAACACAATAAGCGGAGCTTAGAAGAAATTGTCTGTGGCAGGAGAGCCAGTGTGGTGTGGTGGTTTGGAGCGGTGGCGTCTGATCTGGAGAACCGGGTTTGATTCCCCATTCCTCCACATGAGCGGTGGAGGCTAATCTGGAGAACTGGATTTGTTTCCCCACTCTTCCACATGAAGCCAGCTGGGTGACCTTGGGGCTAGTCGCACACTCTCAGCCCCACCTACCTCACAGGGTGACTGTTGTGGGGAGGGGAAGGTGATTGTAAGCTGGTTAAATTCTGCCTTAAGTGGTAGAGAAAGTCAGCATATAAAAACCAACTCCTCTCCTTCTCCCTCCTCCTCCTCCTCCAGTGTTAGTCTGCTTAGCAATGATAAAACTTGGGGGGGGGAGCAGAAAGTCCTGGGGGCGGATGAGACAGGGGTCTTTTGCTATCCCCCCTCCCCAGTCTGTGCTGCTCTGATATGCAACTGAGGGAGGCAGCTGTGTGGGCGATCGTCGCCAGCCACCCAGCCTGCCTCGCCATCCGTATCCTGCCAATACAGAGGCCTCCTGCTGCCCTGACAGCAGCAATCAACTGAGGGCCAGGCTCACAGAAGGGCTTTGTCAAGTGGGGAGGAGAGAGAAGCCCCTCCTGGTGTGATCGGAGCAGGAGCTTAGCCCTGGCCCTGGCCTTGCCCGTGTCTCAGAGCATCCCCAGCCCAAGGCCTGGCCCTGTGCGGGTAGAGGGTCTTCCTTGGCAGATGAAAGCGAGGCCCTCACTTCTGTGCCAGCGGAGGGCAACACCACACGTTTGTTTCTCCACTCGACCCTCTGAATGTGAGCCGGGGCAGCCCAGGTCTCTCTCCCCCCTGATTTATGCACAAGGGCTGTAATCTGAGCCAACTGAAGCCATAATTTACCACTGGGAGAAATAAAGGTCTGTCTTAGCTGGTTTTATTCTGGGAGCTGTGCAGGAATGTTAAATGCCAGACGCGCGGCTTCAGTTCCGTTGGTGCTTAACCACAGCTTTTATCCAGGAGTGGCGTAAGCTGCTGCTCCGTGTGGAGGATTCTGAGATCCCTTGCTGCAATCCAGGATCCATCAGTGCGCCTCAACCTACTCAGAGATGTCCTATGGGAATCTGGGGCCCTCCGCTCCGGCTGCCCATGGCCGCTCCCATGCTGCGACTGGTTCCCACTAAGGTCGCTTGGGCTGTGGTCTGACTTCCACGGGGCTGTCAAGGCAAGTGAGAAGCAGAGCTGGGCTGCAGTGGCCTTCCTCTGCAGAGCCTTCCTTGCTGGTCTCCCTTCCAAGTACCCACCCTGCTAAGTTTCCAAGAGCTGACGAGGTTGGGCTACATCAGGCCGCCTTCCTTTCCAGCCAGCGTGGTGTAGTTGTTAAGAGCGGTGGTTTGGAGCGGTGGACTCTGATCTGGAGAACTGGGTTTGATTCCTCACTCCTCCACATGAAGCCAGCTGGGTGACCTTGGGCTAGTCACACCTCTCTTAGAGCTCTCTCAGCCTCAGCTACCTCACAGGGTGTCTGTTGTGCGGAAGGGAAGGGAAGGTGGTTGTAAACTGGTTTGAGTCTGCCTTAAGTGGTAGAGAAAGTCGGCATATCAAAACCAACTCTTCATCCTCCACCACTGGTTTAGTTGGCTTGAAAAGGCGATTAAACACATTGTAAGAGGAGAGATCTCTCAGTGGCTATTAGGTACCACGACTGAAGGGAAGCTCCATGTTTAGAGGCAGTCACCCGCTGAATGTTACCTGCTAGAGGGCAACAATGGGTGAGGCTTTTGCTTCTGTGCCATCCTTGCCAGCCTTCCAGGTGTGAAATGGAATGCTAGACTAAGTGGACCGTTGTTACCGGCTTGGGTTATTTTTCCTGTATGGGCCCTCTCCAGCTTGTGGGATGGGCAAAGCTTAAAAACAGTCTGGATAAATCAACTTCCAGCCATATCGTCTTGCCAATCAAAGCATTTCTCTGCATTTACCAGCATTTCTTTCCCCTGGGGAAGGAGACGAGAGAGCGAATCAACCACAGGGGAGAGATGTTCTTCACGGGGCCCTAATGCATTGCCTGAAGGGTTTCCAACACAGAGCAGAGGGGGTTTGGAAAAGAACCATAGCCAGTCAACAGCCAACGGGCTTCCAGTTCCCAGAGGCAGCCCTGCTTTCTTGCATCAGTGTGGGATGGGGTGGGTGGCAGAAGCCTCGGCCTTACCTGGTTTGCTAGGCCATCCTGATGTGCTGGCAGGAGACACCCTTCTTCATCGCCTACGTGATGAAGAACCAGCAGGCGAGACTCTCTTTCTTCACCATCAGGCTTATCTACTGCCAGAGCAGGTGGCCCGAAGGAGGGGATGCCAGAGCTCCAGAGCATGGGCACGCCTGGCAGGCAGAAGGCCTCAGGATTGGGCCCTGGCTTCGGACACTGGAGAGCCACTTCCAGGAGAGGGAGGTGAGGGAGGGCTCCGTGGACCAAAGGTCTGAGTCTGCTGCTTCTCCTCCTGGAGACGTGGCGGTGTGACTTCCCTAAAATGTTTACAAAGAACCACGTTTAGGCAACGGCCGGCAAACCCCCAAACCAAGATTGTTCTTACAGCCTGAAGCAAGAAACCCTAGAAGTAGGTCCCAAATTGAAATGGGGGGGGCTTTCTTTCTTCTTCCCACAGCAGAAAGCTCCTCATTTGTGATGGGAGGTGCCAAGGATCAAACTGGCACCACAAGCCTTTGAGGTGGACCACCACCACAGAGCATCTGTGCCATGTGGGAGGAAGTTTCCAAGTGCAGAAACATTTACAAAGTTATTTTAAAAGTAAGAGGGGCAGGAGGAGGAACAAATACCTCTTCCCTCGCAGCAGGGAGACACAAGCACTTGTTACTTCTGGCTGTATACCGGGTCTTCATGTCACCTACTAGTACCTGAACTTTTTTAAAACTGGAGATGTTGTGGATTGAACACGAGACCTTCAGCATGCGAACCAAAACAGCTGCTCTGCCACTGAGCCACAACCCCTCTCTGCATTAGGGGTCTCTTTCACCAGGCCCACAAGCGGTTTTGAGATGGATGGCCCATCTGGCTAGGAGAGATCTACCAGGACTTCCATCTCCAGGTGGGGAAATTCCTGGAGATTTTGGGGTGGAGCCTGGAGAAGGCAGGGATTGGGGAGGGGAGGGCCCTCAGTAAGGTATAATGTGCCATGGAGTCCTCCCTGTAAGGCAGCCAGTTTCTCGGGGGGTGGGTGGGCAGATCTCTGTTGTCTGGAGTTCAGTTCTAATTCGGGGAGATCTCCAGGCCCCACCTGGAGACTGGCAACCCGAATTCTCAGTTCTGCCTAGCCATGGCTTCCCTGGGCCTGGCTCAGCCCTGCAACAGAACATCATTACAACACAAACCACAAAGATTCCTGGGGGTGCCTGATTTTGTACCCTTGGCCCAGAAACGGTGTCCCCTTGCAGGGCGCAGTCCCCAGAGGCGGGAGGCCTAAGTTTTGGGGAGCTCCAGAGCTTCTTTGAAGATGCAGCTAAGTATGCACAGTTTTCGAAGCTTCATTTCTCCTAGAGGCACTCCTCTTTGGAGCATTTCATGCTAAAGTCAGGTTTGGGATCTGGGAATGGCGTAGGCCTTCTGGCAGGGCAGAGTCCCCGAACCTGTCAGTGTATGGTTGTGGTGGTTCAAGACTTATTTTGGGGTGCAGAGCTTTTGAAGCATCAGCAATATTTGTGGTTGGATGGGGGAAGATTAAGAAACTAGGAACTGGGAACCAACTTCCTCCTTGCCTTTCCCTTCTGATTCCTCCGCCCATTGAGGTGCCGGAGTTCCAGGGCAGGAAGAGTAGAGGGGAAAACAGGGTCTAATGAGTTTCTGTCAGTCACCCAGACACATGATTGATGGCTCTGTGTGCAAGAATCGAGCTCTGGGGATTAAGGGCCCCGTGTTCTGTCAACTTCTCCGCTCTCTCCTGAGCACTTTGATATTTTTTTTACGAGAAGCCCCCTCTTCCCCAATCGCTCCAATGACACGTGCGTTAAAATTAACTCCCGCTATGCAAATCATCCTCACATACAAGGGGGCTTTTTGGGGGGGGGGAATCTTCCCCTTTGTTATTAAACAAAAGCTTCTGTCCTTTCTAGGAAAAAATAATAATTTAAGTTCCTGCCAACAGCAAGGCAGCTGAAGCCAAGGCGTTTCCTGCAATTTTTATGCCTAGGTTTGGTGGGGGATGGGGAGGCGTTCGGGCTGCCTCCTGACTCAGGGCTGACCCCTAAAGGAGCAGAGGAGGGCCTTGTTTTTTTCTGCCCCCTCCCGCCTCCATGGGGTTGCCAGACATATGGCGTCTCTCAGCAGGGCTTTGGAAGGAGCTGCCGGCATCATGCGGATCTTTTAATACTAAGCAGGTCCCTAGACCCACTCATCTGCCTGTCTCTGAAGTGTGTCAGGCGGATCCTCCAAAATTGGGGACAGGGTGGTGGAGAGTGCGCATGCATGCACTTTGCCAGTGCTGCTGCTTTGTGCCGCAGAGAAAGCGATTTTCTCCTTAGCCAGAGGTCAGGTGCCTCTCATGGCTGGTCCAGCTGCCCTCCAATCCTGACTGGACCAAAAGTGCATCATAATGGGACTGGTTTAATAGGTCATCCTCTGCCAAGAGCCCAGTCTTTGCTTTCTGGCTGTATTAGCATCCCATCTTCCCCTCCTGCAAGCCTCTGGCTGAAAAGTGTCCTGGACTCTAGGATCTTGATTTGTAGAAATCAGCAGATGAAGCCCTGCCCAATATGCAGAATGGCATGATCAGGTTGCTGTTAAAGGCACCGCTCAGAAGCTGGTCCCAAAGTTGGCAGCCCTGCACTTTGGTGCCCCTCGAAAAGATGACCCAAAAACATCAAGGTTCAGGATTCCCCTCCTCTTTCCAAATTGTTCTTGTGGCTACATTAGAGGAAAGGGTGCTGTAGTCCAGGTCCTTCCACTTTGGGAAACCCTTGCCTGGCATGTGCAGCAATCATCATAGAGAGGAGGGTGCCGAGTTGTTTTCTGCTGCCCCAGAGGGTTGGACCAGAACCAACGGGTTGAAATTAAATCCAAAGAGTTTCTGTCTAGACAATAGGCAGAATTTTCTAACAGTTAGAGCAGTTCCTCAGTGGAACAGGCTTCCTCGGGAGGTGGTAACTGCTCTTTCCCTGGAGGTTTTTAAGCAGAGGCTAGATGGCCTTCTGTCAGCAATGCTGATTCTGTGACCTTAGGCAGATGATGAGAGGGAGAGCATCTTGGTCATCTTCTGGGCATGGAGTAGGGGTCACTGGGGGTGTGGGGGGGAGGTAGTTATGAATGTCCTGCGTTATGCAGGGGGTTGGACTAGATGACCCCTTTGGTCCATTCCAACTCTATGATTCTATGATCTGCAGAGAGGCAGCCGGTCGTGTGTGTGGCATTGGTGGCAGCTCTTGGGAAGGGGGGATGCACAAAGGTAGGCATGCCCAGGCGGGGGGGGGGGGGCTCCTGACCTTGCAGGCTGCCTCTGCCCTTCTCGAACGGCTCCCCCAAGGGCTTCTCTTTTTGTTTTCCTCGCCTGCTAATTTTCCTCCCTCCCTCGGCATCTCCCGCTCCAGGTTGTTTGCTGAGATCAGAGAGTTCTGAGTACACAGTGAAGAGCTGATTGGGATTCGAGCAGCATCTCTCTGCTCAGAAGTGTACGTTAAAATAAAAAATAAAAAAAATAAAAGAGCCAGTGGCATTCGTTTATCACCCCTCCCCCTCCATGACCTCTTCGCAGCCTTCCCCCATTCACCAAGCATGGCAGGGGGCCATTCTGCAATCAGCCCTGAATCTAGCCCACCCTGGCTGAAGGGAAAGAAAGAGAGTGTGAAGCCATTCCCTCTCTTAAGGCCTGGGTGCCGATTGTGACATTTAAGCCGCAATCCAAAAATAACCAAAACCACATGGGGAGGGGCCGTGGCTCAGTGGTAGAGCATCTGCTTGGCATGCAGAAGCTCCCAGGTTCAATCCCTGGCATCTCCAGTTAAAGGGACCCGTCAAGCAGGTGATGTGAAAGACCCTTGCCTGAGACCCTGCCAGTCTGAGTAGACAATACTGACTTTGATGGAACGAGGGGGGTCTGATTCAGTATAAAGCAGTTTCATGTGTCCCCAGCATCATATGATTCTGTCACTTGTATCTCCACTAGCACTGGGGTACTTAGTGTTCTCCCCACACATTCACATTTTGCCACAAAGGAGAGCATTTCCATGCTCCTGGGCCAGGGTGAGCAGAGACAGAGAACTGATGAAATGCAGGTCTTCAGATCTGAATCTATGCTGAAAGTATCAGAGGCTCCACTCTCCAAGGGGTGGGTGGATTCAAGGAGGGGAAAGGATTAATAAAAGTCTGCTTTGCTAGCTCATGAGATGGGCTGCTTTACTTTTGCTAGATCAGCAGGTGTGCCTCATAAATTCTGAAGGCCGCCAGGTTCAGGCCTGGAAGACTCAGGATTGGGGTCATCCCACACAACAGACAAATAGTCCCACCACGGCTGCCCCCATCAGTGGTGCTTTGATTTTGGTCTGGAGTCTTCTCAAGAGTCAAAATGACTCTTAGTAGCCAGGGCTAGCCACAGTCTCTGATTCATTTTGGGGAGGGGCTTTGGCATGCAGAAGGGCAGAGCCTGCGCATGGCATGCAGAAGGGCCTAGGTTTAATCCTGGGCATCCCCAGTTCAAGGACCAGGCAGTTGGCGATGTGAACGACCCCAGACCCAAATGTTTCATTGGTTTACATTTTTGTCCCTTCAGGGAGCTCAGGGCAGACTACCTGGCTCTCTCCTCTCACAGTTTTCCTCACAACAACTTTGTGAGGTAAGCCAGTTTGAGTGGCAAGGCCAAGGTCCCACAGCAAGCTACGTGGCCTAGGGGGATGCCAACCTAGGTCTCCCCAGGCCCGGTCCTAACCACACCACACTGTCCGGCAGCACACCAGTGTGCCCATGCAGTGTGCAACTGAAGTGCAGGCCCACAGAGCAGGAGACCCTGCCTGGTGAGCCAGAATGGTGTAGTGGTTAGGAGTGGTGGTTTGGAGTGGTGGAGTCTGATCTGGAGAACCAGGTTTGATTCCCCACTCCTCCACCTGAGCGGCGGAGGCTAATCTGGTGAACTGGACTTGTTTCCCCACTCCTGCACACAAAGCCAGCTGGGTAGGGTTGCCAGGTCCCTCTTTGCTATTGGCGGGAGCTTTTGGGGGCAGAGCCTGAGGAAGGCGTGGTCTGGGAGGGGAGGGACTTCAATGCCATAGAGCCCAATGGCCAAAGTGGCCATTTTCTCCAGGTGAACCGATCTCTATTGGCTGGAGATCAGTTGCAATAGCAGATCTTCTGCTATTACCTGGAGGTTTGGAGAAAAAATAAGTACCAAAAACAACTTGTAGAATGCAAACACAATTTAGAGCAATTGAAAAAACGTGCAAAAGTGAAACAAAACAACAGACATCACTATACAGACAATAAGAGTAAATATGTTGCTCCCAAGGAGTCTTCAGTAATGCCTTCTTGAACGTAATTTAAGAGTCCCAAAAGACTTCATACGTGGAAATTCATGAAGATGACGGTGGAAAATGTTCAAAATCAGGTTGAAACGCAGTCCGGATTAACTTAACGTTTTCACCTGGAGGTTGGCCACCCTACAGCTGGGTGGCCTTGGGCTAGTCACAGCTCTCTTAGAGCTCTCTCAGCCCGACCTACCTCCCAGGGTGACTGTTGTGGGGAAGGGAAGGGGATTGTAAGCCGGCCTGATTCTCCCTTAAGTGGTAGAGCAAGTCGGCAGATCAAAACCAACCCTTCTTCTTCCTCCTCTTGCGCCTCCCCTGGCAGGCCGTGCGCCATTGGTATGCAGGGGGTGCTGCGTGCGCCCCCTCCCCACCCACCGACCCCCCCACCCCGCGCCTGGCCGCGTTTGTCCTAATCTCGGTGTCTCAATCCTGCCGGCAGCTAATCCCGGGCGGGGGCGGGGGGCGGTGGGCGCTGGGCAGAGGCGCGCGCTTGAGTGGCGGCGGAGATCAGGGGCTTGGTGGCAGGAGCCTTTGGGCTGGCGAGGCGCGCTCCCGCCCGGCCGCCCCGCCTTTATCGCCGCTCGCAGCTGCCGGCCAGGAAGCGCCGCTGGCCGGGCCTCCTCGCGAGCAGCGCGCGGCAGAGCGGAGCGGGAGGGTTCGCTCCTGTTTTGCTGCGGCTGGCGCTGGTTCGCGGCCAGGGAGGTTCAGGGCCGGCTTCCTCTTTCTTCTGAGTCATCAAAGTTGCCAGATTTAAAAATGAAAAGGGGGGGGGATGTTGCTGTCCAAGGAGAGGCATCCCCCACCCCCGCATCCCCGAGAGCGTGCGGTTTGTCTCCGAGAGGCCGCTGGGTGCCGGCTGGGACCCTTCCTTTGTACCCCGCCTTTCTCCCCCAAGGGGACCCAAAGTAGCGGAGGTTGCTCTGCCGCCCTCCGTTTTAGCCTCACAACCCTGTGAGGTAGTTCACCACAACATTCAGAAACCAGTGGGAGGACGTTTTAACCGCCCAGGACATTCAGTTGCTGTCTTATGAGTAGCAGCTCTTACAAAGGGATTTCAAAGGGAGATGGGAAAAAGAGACGGCTGAATTACAACTAATACTGAAGCTCAAGACTGTGCATTCTCCAGGGCTTCATAGAGATCTGGGATTCCTGTCTCATTACCAATGCTGATTTCTCCACGCCTACTACCCCTTTGCATATCACACCTACTCCAATCACACCTGCTAATGTCATTTACTTGCTTTTGACATTTACATTGCCATTGTGTGTCTAATTTGCTGTTCTCTACTTAAGGATAGATGGACTCACATTCTAGCTGTATCCTAAGAAGTAAGCCGTGGCTCAGGGTAGCTCCTACCCTGCCAGAAATTTTGTTAGTCTTTAAGGTGCTACTGGACTCTTGCTCTTTTCTACTGCCTGTGAGGTAGGTTAGGCTGAGAGAGTGTGACTGGCCCAAGGTCACCCTGCAAGCTTCCACGGCAGAGAAGGGATTCGAACCTGGGTCTCCCAGATCCGAATCCAACACTCGAACCTCTGCCCCAGACTAGCTCTCAGTACGGCTTTTGCAAAGATGTTCAGCACCAGAGCAGGGGGCAGAGCTCCCCCAGCCCATAGCCCCAACCCACGGCCCCACCCCCAGTCTTGCCCTCTTACTTGGCCAAGCAGCAGCCGGTGCCTGGTCGCTTGCTGGGGTTCTGTAATGCCGCAGGAGGCCCTGGCTGCCCCCAGCCCTTTTGCAATGGGGATTTAATGAGCTGGCATGGAGCTCCCCACGCCTCCCATCCCTGCGCAACAAATCGAGATGAATTAATAGCCGTCAATCCTGCCTGGCGATATGAGGCTCCGGGTGAGACGTCACTGGCCAGAAGACCGTTTTATCAGCCTCGCTGGCCTACAAGACAGGAACTCGGTTGCTGGCAGAGTCCGAGGAAAGGGGGAGACACCAGAGAGTGGGAACGGTGGGGCTTGCCAAATGGAAATAGGCAGGCATAAGATCTTCTCTGAGCCCCACAGAATGGAACGCCCCAGCAGATGGTACACATGTTGAGCACACAGAGGTTACATGATATTGACATGTGTGCCTCTATTAGGCTACTAGTGGTGTTGGAGGAGAATGTTATGGATACCGTGGACTGCCAAAAAAACCCAAAAAAAACAAATCAGTGGGTAATAGATCAAATCAAGCCTGAACTGACTCTAGAATCTAAAATGACTAAACTGAGGCTATCGTATTTTGGTCACATCATGAGAAGACAAGAGTCACTGCAAAAGACAGTCATGCTGGGAAAAGTTTGAGGGCAGCAGGAAAAGAGGAAGACCCAACAAGAGATGGATGACTCCATAAAGGAAGCCACAGCCCTCAATTTGCAAGATCTGAGCAAGGCTGTCAAATTAGACGTTCTGGAGAACATTGATTCATAAGGTTATAGGGTTGCTATGCTAGATGGACCACTGGTCTGATCCAGAAGGGCTCTTCTCGTGGTCTTCTCAGCCAATCATCGTGGGCCGTAAAGCCAACAAGGGGCTGCTCCTCTAGCTGCCCAGCAGAACTGAACTCAGTTCACCCCACGTTTCAAGGACAAAGAAGATTGGAAGTTCAAAGAAATGAGTCAAATGAAACTGTGGCACAGCTAAAAGTTGCCAGTTCCAGGTTGGGAAGTTCTTGGAGATTAGGGGTGGAGCCTGGGAAGGGCAGAACTAGAGATGTGATCCCACAGAGGCCATCCTCTGAAGCAGTCATTTCTTTGGTGTAGTGGTTAAGAGCGGTGCTTTGGAGCGGAAGACTTTGATCTGGAGAACCGGGTTTGATTCCCCACTCCTCCACATGAGCGGCGGAGGCTAATCTGGTTAACTGGGTTGGTTTCCCCACTCCTCCACACAAAGCCAGGTGGGTGACCTTGGGCCAGTCATGCTCTCTCAGCCCCACCTACCTCACAGGGTGTCTGTTGTGGGGAGGGGAAGGGAAGGCGATTGTAAGCCAGTTTGATTCGGTCTTAAGTGGTAGAGAAAGTCGGCATATAAAAACCCACTCTTCTTCTCCTTCTCCTTCTTCTCCAGCGGAACTGATCCCTGTTGTCCGGAGACCAGTCGTAATGATGGGAGAACTCCAGCCCCATATGGAGGTTTGCAACCCTACCCACACACTGGGAATGCGCACTCCACTGAGGACGGGCTCTTCCACACGCCCCCAGGTCTCTGTCTATCGCTCATTACTGGCTTCTGGTCATGGGAAGGAAGAGTTTGCGCAGTGGGAAGGGAGCCAGGTGTCTTAGTCTGGCCTTGGCTGCCTGCGCCATTTCCCAGTTCCCAGGCTAAAAACAGGGCATTGTTATCAGTGGCAGAGGGGCTGCCCTCCCTGCTCCGGTCCACTTCCCTTTCCCCAGCCCCGCCCGGCCTGCCCTGGTGCTCTTGGAGATAACAGGATTTGTGTGCCAGGGCCAGGGGTGGGCCAGGATGGAACTGTCGCTCAGCCGAGGGCCATGAAGGAATCAGGAGTTTCATGGGGCTGTGGGGCCAATCAAATAAACACTTCTCTTGCCAGCATCCAAAAAGCATCTCACTTCCCCGGCGTGTGCGCTTTGGCAAGCGTTGCCACGAATGCTTCCGAATGAGCTGCCCGGCCATTGTGTGTGTGTGTGTGTGTTGAGCTCCATCTGAAAAGGACAACCGTGACTTGCTTTTATCCCCACAGCATATCAGTGTGCTTCACTCACGCATGAGTTCTCCGGCCTCTCTAGTTAAAGGATCTCTGATTGCTGGTATTGATAGGGTTGCTAGCTCCGGGTTGGGAAATACCTGAAGATTTTGGGGGCGGAGCCTGAGGAAGGCAGGGTTTGGAGAGGGAAGGGACTTCAATGCCATAGAGTCCAATTGCCAAAGGTGGCCATTTTCTTTAGGGGAACTGATCTGTACCGCCTGGAGATCAGTTGTAATAGCAGGAGATCTCCAGCTTGCACCTGGAGGCTGGCAACCCTAATGGAGGACCCTGGAGAGCCTAGGCTTTCAGAGGTGAGAGTCTTTGGCGAGAGCAGGAGTCCTCTGTGTGGTGCTCGTGGGCACCCTTGCGCCTGCTGAACATTGCAGGTTTATTTCCATTTTTTCCCTTTTGCAAATTTAGCTGCCAGGATTGCTTCATCAAGGAAGAGAAGGGCATGGAGGGTTAACGCTTTCCTTCCCTGCCCTTTTCTCACGAGGAAAAGCTACCCCCCAAATAAACACCTGGGGAAAACGCAAGGGTCCCCAGATAAATCCCCCCACCCGTGTCAGGTGTTTCCTCATCTGCTTCTCTCTCCTTGCAGCTTGTTTGCCCTCTGAGGTGGGGTCCGTGCGGCCGGCTGAGCCTGCCACTCATCTTTGGGCCGGGCACACCAGACCCCCGCCTTGGGACAATAGGCGCACCTCCCATCTGCTCTGCCAGGATGTGCCACTCGAGTCCTGCTGTGTGCCGGGTTTGCAGAGTCCACCCCTTTTCGGATAACACCTGTCTTCCTTGGGGAAGACCCTTCCCTTGCCCTAAGAGTCTGTTTGATATTTGGGATGAGTCAACAGCTCAGCCCTGTGTGTGTCAACATAGCCGGGGGCTGGAACTGGGGGGGGGGGGAAGAGGTGGTGGAGGAGCAGGATGGGAAGTGCTCTTTGCTGGCCTTTCCCCCTCTTGCTGCCTGGAGCCTGAATCTGTCTGGCTGCCCTTCCAAAGTCTGAGGCGTAAAAGATGTGAAAAGGTTCAGAGCTACAATCTTGCAGGGTCAGCCTATGGAGGGTTGAAGGATCTGCCCTGGTCCCTCGTCTGCTCCTGGGTGTCCACGTCCACAGAAGACGGTCTGCAAAATTCCAGCCCTTGCCTGGTTTTCTGAGTTCAAAGGCACGAACATCAGAAATGCAACAGAAGAAATTGTATGCAACGAAAGACCAGCTTCACCAGTTGGATTTCAGGCGGCTAGTCAAGGCCCTGTCGGCAGGCCTAGCTCCCCCAGAGTTCCCATGCGGGAAAGTCAGGCAGGCCCTAGCGCAGGGCGTGGGCTGCTTGAAGGAGGGTCATGCCCCACAGCGAGAGGGGAAGACGAAACAGCTGCGCGGCGGCGATAGTGCAGCAGGCCAGGGTGGGAAGGCAGCTGCACCCGTCTCCTTCCCCCGACAGGAACCATCTGTGCCGGTGGCCAAGCCCAGCTCCGCCTGCCCTATCAGCCATTCCGGCCTGATTTCCCAACCACTTCCCCTTTGCACTTCCCCAACGTGGAAGCCAGGCAGAAATGGTGGAGCCCTCCTAGCAGAGCTCACGGAGGACGGGAGGGCGGTGCGGAGCTCAACTTCAGGGCTTTTTCATCTAGGCTGGGCTAAGGCGAGCATCCACGCGAATCACTGCCAGCCTGAGACATGATTTTATTCCCCCCCCCCACAATATTTTAATCTCATTTATTTTAAAGACAAAATTGCAGCAGCTAACATATTATTATTAAAACAACAGAAACACAAACAAGAAACGGTTAACTAATTAAAAACCACAGCAGTCAAATTCATTTAAAATCGCAACAGATGTTAAAATCACAAAGGAGGTAAAGAAGAAAAACAACCCGTCAGCCCCCAGAAACACCAGAGAAAGTTCCAGAGCCCTCCTAAGATTAAGCGGTCCTCTCTTTCCTGTCCATCTGAAGGTGAGCAGTGAAGGCAATGAACAGATTCCCCCAGGGAGGGCACTGCACATACCTGATGGTGCTACCACAAAAGAGGCCCTGCCACAGATCCAGCACCTCCAATGGCGAAGGGATGTGGAGCAGGGTCCTTGACGATCCGATCGCCACTTTGGGGTCAGGAAGCAATTTTTCCTCCAGGACAGATTGGCCAGGGATCCTGGATGGTTTTTTGTTGGGCATGGAGTAGGTGTCACTGGGGATGTGTGTGGGGGGGGGAGGTAGTAGTGAATTTCCTGTACTGTGCAGGGGGTTGGACTAGATGACCCTCATGGTCCCTTCCAACTCTATGATTCTATGTTAATCAGGTGAGGTAGACTGGAGAAGCTCCTTGAAACAAGAGTCACCAGAGCTCCTTCCCGGAAGACCCCTGGGTTGCACAGTTTAGCCTTGCAAAGCAAAACCAGAGAAGAGTGCGGAATTCCTGTCCCCCTCCCACATGCGCACCGGCACTGCTGCTCACTCATCAGAGGTCTTGAGTGCAAGGGAGGACCAGACCTCTCTTTAGGTGCCCTCTGCCCCTCCCAAGGAGGGGGCTGCTGCATTCTTCTCGCCTAGAGCCTTAAAAGGGGGGATGGTTGAGGATGACGCTCTGCCATGGTCAAGAGCCAATGAAGGATAGGTACATTAGAAGAGGAAGTGGGTTTTGGGTGCTGGTGGGAATGCACTCTGCATGTGCTCAGAGGCACTCTCTTCTTCCCATTCCAAGGATGAATCCCAGCTCTCGAGTGGTGGGAAAGGGGGCAGGATGGCAACCAGGAAAGAAAAAGGCTTCCAGTTCCCCTCCAAGCCCTGAGCTCCCGCCGCACCCCACACCCAAGGGATTGCTTGGAGCATCCAGTTAACTCATATACAATCTGAGATGTCCCCCCACCCCCACCCCAGCTGCCTTTGCAATGTGGGGAGGGGATGTGCTTGGTTTGCTTGTTGCTTCACTGGCTCCCCTCCTAAAATGTGCGTTCTTTCAGAGCAAGCATTTACATAGAAAATGGGAGTGGGAGAGAGGAAGCGAGAGCCCCTCCCCCGTGCCCAGCACTGCCAGATCCATTTCATCCTCACAACAACCTTGTCAGATAGGCTAGACTGAGAGTGGATGACAGGCCCTGGCAGAGTGGGGATTCAAAACAGGGTCTCACAGATTCCAGTCTCACTCTCTCTAACCATGACGCCAGGCAGGCCAGTGTAGCATCCCAGAGCATGGATGGTGCGCTTCTGACTCTCATGCCTTGCAGTGTCCAGCTCTTCCTCAAAGCTGTTTACCCTGCAATGCCACCACAACCCCCTGCCCCGTGGCAGTTCTTCAGTGCCACCCTGTCTTCAGAGAACTTCCTGCCAGTGCCGGGCCGGGGCAGCTGGCTCTCTGCCCTGCTGGTTTGGGTCACCACCTGCAGCAGCCTCCATTCACCAAGAGTTTCCGAGTGGGCCGATCCTGCACCTGTCAGTGTGCCTCCCTCCCCCCCTGCGCAGATGCCCATTTGGTATGCATCACTGGCACAATTGCAAGGGACACCGGGCACGCCCTCCCCATATTGCATGGCTTTCTACACAACATGCCCAGACTGCTATTTTGGGGTGGGGATCCCCCCTCAGGGTGCTCCAGTTTCACTATGACCAAGAGGAGAACATTCTGTTGCTCTCAGCAGAACCACGGAAAACCCCTGAGCTCGTTCAAAGACGCTGCACCACGGCTCACATCCTCTTCCACAATTCAGGTCCAAGGAGGGACGAGAGCTCGGGACCTCCCCAAGAAACTGGTGTTGGCAAGTTCTCTTCACACGTATCAGGGTGGATTGGGACCTTTGCACTTGGCAGCCAGATCTCGGAAGCTAAGCGGGGTTGGCCCTGATTAGTTCTTGGAAGGGGGACCACCAAGGAAGTCCGGGGTTCCTGCACAGAGGCAGGCAATGGCAAACCGCCTCCGTTTGTCTCTTGCCTTGAAAACACTAAGGGGTCGCATGAGTCAGCTGTGACTTCATGGTACGTTCCAACACAACAAACTCTTCTGATTGGCCTCTTCAGATACAAAAAAGTAAGCCTCTAGCCCTTTCCCCTGATGATATATAAGGGCAAAGGCATTATATCTGCAACAAAAAGGCTTAGAGACTAACTTAAAAAAATGAAATCTAGGACTTTAGAGGACCCGGTAGACCCAAGGTTATAATGTTATAATGCTATAGCAATTCGTTGATTTTTTTTTTTTTGAAACCGCAAAAGCTCTCCAATGGCATGGAGGAGAAATGCAGCAAACCCCACTGAATATTTACTTCAAAGTAACTATGCCTGAGATTGGGCTGCAAGTCCCCTCACGCTGGCTGCTGGTGGAGCCTGAGGAACTGCTGGCGTCAGAGATCCATGTCAATGCAGTACTGTGGTGACGCCAGTGCACATGTTCCACCAGCGCAAACCTACCAGTGAGAACCAGAAGTGGAGAGCACTGGGGAAGGGGGGTGAGTGGTGGGGAGCCTGGAGGGAGGTTCCATGAGCATCCTGTGGTCCTTGGTGCCTGCCTAATGTCCTGCTGGCAAGAGCAGTGGCGTGAACTAGAAGATTGCCTTTGAACTCAATGGGGACCCCAAACGCACTCCCTTCCCCCCACTCTGCCTTCATGCTGTGAAGGAGCAGAGGGGGCAGATGCCTTCTGCAGCCCCCCTTCCTGCATAGAATCGTAGAATCATAGAGTTGGAAGGGACCACCAGGGTCATCTAGTCCAACCCCCTGCACAATGCAGGAAGTTCACAACTACCTTCCCCCCCCACACCCCCAGTGACCCCGCCTCCATGCCCAGAAGACAGCCAAGATGCCATCTTCTTAACATCAAGGGAGTGGAGGGGCCGTGGCTCAGTGGTAGAGCCCCTGCTTTGCATGCAGAAAGTCTCAATTAGCTGGTGATGGAGGAGGTGCCATCTCTGTCCGAGAGACCCTGTCAGTGCGGCCTGGAGCAACGAGGAGGGAGACTTCCCCCCCCCCAGGAGTCAGGTGGACTGATACCCAAGCAATTCCCCATCCAAAAGTGCCCCCCAACCATTAACCCATATCAGAGTCACAAAGGCTGCCGAGGCATTTGGGATCCGGCTTCACGTCCTGCCTAAACTCTTGACCACTTCAGTCGGATTTCTGTTGGAATCTGCAGGGTACAAAGTCACTCTTGAAGACCAGACTTATCAGGGAAGGGAAGGGGAGAGATCTGGAAAGAAAACCCGAATGAATTATTCTCTCTCTCTCTTTCTCTTTTTTAAAGCGCAATCAAAGGGAGGTATGGAGTGGGAGATAAAGGAAGAGACAGAAGGGGGAAGTGCAGGAGAGGAGGAGAGAGGGAAGGAAATAAAAGCAAAAAGAAGAGAGGCAGCCAGTTGATGGGAGTGGAGGTGTCTCTCCCCCCCACTCCCCCAGGCCTATTGCCTCTCTGTATCGCCCGGCCCAACCACGAGTAGTTTTTCACCCAGATCAGAGTGATCAGGTTCTGCGGCCCCCGCAGCTGCTGTGCGGCTGGTGAATAAGCACCTGCTTATCTCTGCCCAACGGCTGTGAGCTGCTACAGATTGTCTTGGGGATGAGGTGCTGGCTGCGCACGGCAATTTCCATATCAGCACCCTGCAGCCGCTGGAACCGAATAAACACAACAGCCACGTGGACAAAAGGTTAATTATCAATTTTCAGAGAGAGAGAGAGAGAGAGAGAAGGAGAGAGAGAGAGAGAGAGGTGTGACGCAGGAAGGAAGGAAGGAAGGAAGGAAGCTGCAGACCAAATGGAGATTTTGGTTAAATTCCAGTGTGGGGTTCCTGCTCTTCGTGGCCCAGGTGCCCTTCAAGAAGTGGGGCATCTTTGAAGCTGTCTGGATTTCTGCACCAGACTGGTGCGTGGCCGGGTACCGCGGCGTCACCCTGGCTGATCTGAAGGACTGCCCAGATAGCTTCCATTCTGTACATTGGCCTAACTTTGCACACTGATGTGAACACTAGGGTTGCCAGGTCCCTCTTCGCCACCAGCGGGAGGGTTTGGGGGTGGAGCCTGAGGAGGGCGGGGTTTGGGGAGGGGAGGGACTTCAATGCCATAGAGTCCAATTGCCAAAGCTGCCATTTTGTCCAGGTGAACTGATCTCTATCGGCTGGAGATCAGTTGTAATAGCAGGAGATCTCCAGCTAGTACTGGGAGATTGGCAACCCTAGTGCACACTGATCTATGCACCTTGTACATTGCTTTGGGCCAAGCTCCACATTAGCTTCTCATTGACACGCAAGCTGTTCCTCATGTTGGGGATCGGCCCCGATTTCTGCAACCAGCACAGTGCCCAGTTCTCAGCCAGTGATGGTCTCTCTCTTGTACATGTAGCAGTAGGAAATGGCCACCGGCGACTGCTGCCTCCTCCCAAGGAAAAGCGCCAAGCGAAGGGCATAGGATACTTCGGTAGAGTTTCCCCCCCGAAAACTTCCAGAAACACCTTTTTGCCTGGAAACAGAATGCTGGAAAGGATGACCCTAAGACTGGTCTCCTCTGACAAGGCTAAAGTTGCCAACTTTGGGACAGGAAATTCCTGGAGATTTGGGGGTGCAGCCTGTGGAGAGCGAGGTTTGGGGAGAGGAGGGAGCTCAGCAGGGTACCACCTTTCAAAGCAGCTACTTTCTCCAAGGGAACTAAACTCTGTAGTCTGGAGATCTCCAGGCCCCATCTGGAGGTTGGCAACCATAGGCAGGGAAATTATTATGCCAAAGATTCCTCCAGACCTTTCTGCCCTTTTTTGCCTCAGTATGGCCTGTCAGACAAACTGAAGAGGAGTGCCTTTGAAATTTCAAGTTGTTCCCAACTCTGGCATGCTAATTTGAAACCATGTCCATTTTAAATTGCCCCTGTTTAATGGGTCTCAATCAATCAAGACGAAGAAAGCCCAAAGACTGAATTCACAAAGAACGAGTGCCAAGACTGCAAAGTTTGAAGGAAAAGCTGGCAGCCCCCCCCCCCCCCCCGCAAGAGGTCTGGATTTGAACGTCCTGTGTTGCCCTATCTGGGGGAACGCCATAAACAGGACTTCTGGGTCAAGGCTGGTTAGGGAGGCTGGTGGGGGGTGGGTCTTGCCTTGGGGCTAGAATGGGATTAGATGCATTTTGATTTCTTCCCTTTGTTGACACATAAACAGACACAACAGCAGGTTGCCAATTTCCAGGTGGGGCCTGGAGATCTCCTGGAATGGCAACTGATCTCTTGTAACTGATCTCTTTCACCCACACATACCCTGTGCGAGAATGCCTGTGCTGGGAAGACTGGGAATGTAGCTAGATCAAGGCAACAAGCAAGAGGAACAGAAGCCCCCGTTTCCTCTCCCCTCTTTCTGCCATCAGCGACGCTCCTGTTGCTGTGCAGGCCATCTTCTTATCACCAGTCAGACCTCTGCTAGATTGGTGTTTGGTTGCACCAGCGGTCACAGATAGGCAGCAGGATGAGGAAGGAACAAGGGGGCCCGGCTTCTGAAGCCCCAGGACCTCCTGAAAGAGAGACGTGGATGTTGGCTGTGGGGCTTACATTATCTTGGAGCGCGGCTGCCTCTGCCTGTCCTTAATCCTATTTCTCAGGGAGCTTGAAGGCCCCCTCTGCCCCCTCAATTACTCCATCCTCTCTGGGCCAGCCACACAGGAGTAATAAACCGTTAAGCAGGGCTCTGAACCCAGCCTGCTTTCTCGCCACCAGGAGAGCTCAGCCGCTGATAGCGGGGCAGAGGTCTGGTGAGAGAGCTGCTAAGCCTTTTACCCTTTTGGTAGACTATCGCTCGGGGTGGGGGGTGCGCATGTCCCCTTAAGTTGTACCCTTGTGGCTCTTCCTTTCCCGCATGCACGGCCCACTGTACACAGCAACCAAGCTCCTCTTCAGGAACAAGCGTACAGTTAGTTATCTTGGCTATCTGTAAACTCTCTTCCTCTGCATTCATTGTCTTGGAGCTTGCATTATCTTGAATGAATAAGTGTAGAATTGGAGCCAGGCCTTCTTTTGTGGAGTGTGTAGGAAGGTGTCTTCTGCAGAATGTGTTCACCGGTACATCTCGCTCTAGTAGGGCTGCCAACCGCCAGGTACTAGCTGGAGACCTCCCGCTATTACAACTGATATCCAGCCAATAGAGATCAGTTCACCTGTAGAAAATGGCCTCTTTGGCGATTGGACTCTATTGCATTGAAGTCCCTCCCCTCCCCAAACCCTGCCCTCTTCAGGCTCTGCCCCAAAAACCTCCTGCCGGTGGGGAAGAGGGACCTCCCAATGGCAGAACTGAGGCCCCACACTTGTTCTCAGCATGACCCGCAGTTGAATATTCGACTATGAAGTCTGCAAAGACACAAAGTCTTGCAGTTCCATTTGCAGCTAGATTTGAGTCCAGAAGCACCTTAAAGATGCATGAGATTTTGGGGAGATGCATAAGCTTTCGAGAGTCAAAGCTCCTTTCGTCAGATACCATTGGCAAGTTATTTCAGCCAATGACGGCAACGGAATTTTGCTATTTTTGCGTGCCTGTGTGTGTTTGTGTGTGTGCGCGCCCGCGTTCTGCTGTTAGCTAGAAATGCTCTCCTTCTGCCCATCTGTCTCTCTTCAAGCTGTCCCTTACAGCCCACAGAGTTTTTCTCAGTCCATCTCCTTAACCTCAAGTTTTTTTGGCATCTGAACTTGCAGCTGGGTTCCCTCGAAACCGAGCCGACGAGGCCTGGCTTCCAACCAACAAAACCCCTGGCTTGGTAGACAAAAACAGCTCACTAAAAATAATCTGAAACCCGAGCAGCGTGTGAAAAACCCGTGAAGCCGCTGGGTTTCCTCCTGCCCGCCACCCTCCATCCATCTCTTGCTCCCTGCTTGCCAGTTTCCCAGAGCCAGGCGGGCCCTCGCCTCCCCTCACCGCGTCCTGACCCCCCACTTCCTGCCTGGAAGCCGGGTGCCTCGCCCGCACCTGCGCTCTGCAATCAGTTCACATCAGCTCCTAAATCTAACCGAATCCAAAAATATTAAAAGAGGGGGCCCATCTGTTGTCCAACTGATGAGAGCAGATGTGCGGAGGATTTCAGAGGCTGGCTGGCAACCATTCAAAACTGTCAGGACTCGCACCTGCTACTGCCGCCGTTCCCCTTTTTGATTTAATCCCCTCATTCTCTGCCCCCCCACCCCTCGTGCCATGAAAGGGGGGAAATCCTCAGCCCGCCCACCCCACCCCCTCGCTTCCCCAGGTTGCTTGAGGAGAGGCCTGCATGGCAAATGCAGCCGGCCACTCCCCCTTCGACGCTCGGATGCTGTTGACAGCCCATTGTAGAGACATGAATGTGCGGATATTAAAATAATGTTGGGGGGTGGGAAGAGGCATGGAATATGTGCCAGCAATCCAATCTCCCCCGCTCTGCCCATCAGACAGACAGCTGTGGGGGATCGGGATTGCCCGCTATGCCAGAGGCTTTGTAACACCAGAGTTTCTGGGAAGCAGGAGAGACAAAGGGAGAGCATCCAAACAGGCCTGCTGACCGCCGGTCCTCAAGGGGGGAAGGTTGGGAAGATGTTCCCATCTTTCTTCCAGAAACTGCACAGGATCTTTTCAGTCCCAAGGCCAAAATGGGCACAGATCCTCATACGTCTTCTCCTCGATAAAGATCCATCTAGCTGGCCCAATCTTCTCAAACCCCTCCTCTGAAAAAGAGGCGTCCCTGTTTGTACAATAGCAAGGGTTGCCAACTCAAGCTTGGGAAATTCCTGGAGATTTGGAGGCAGACTTGAGGAGGGGGGGAATCTGCCCTCTAATACTCTGATTCTCCAGAGGAACTGATCTTTGGGAGACCCGCCTTCCCTGAAAGACAGCTACCAGGTGCCACAGGAAGAGGGAGCTGTGGCTCAGTGGTAGAGCATCTGCTTGGAATATAGAAGGTCCCAGGTTCAATTCCTGGCATCTCCAGTTAAAAGGGGCAAGTAGCACGTTATGTGAAAGACCTCTGCTGAGACCCTGGAGAGCTGCTGCCAGTCTGAGTAGACAACACTGACTTTGATGGACCAAGGGCCCAATTCAGTATAAGGCATTGATGTGTGTTGGAAGGGGCTGTGGCTCAGTGGTAGAACATCTGCTTGGCATGTAGAAGGTCCCAGGTTCAATCCCTGACATCTCCGGTGAACAGAACCAGACAGCAGGTGATGTGAAAGACCCTTTTCTGCCTGAGACCCTGGAGAGCCGCTGCCAGTCTGAGTAGACAATACTGACTTTGACGGACCGAGAGTCTGAGTCAGTATAAGGCAGCTTCATGTGTTCATGTGCACACCCTCAAAGACAGGGGCCAAATTCCAAGGGGTCTGTGGGACAGAGAACCAGACAGCTCTGGCTAGAGAAGGCTTCATCCTTCTGCAAGAAGAAATGCTTCTTCCTACATGGGGCAGCTGCGTCCAGCCTGCCGTAGCTTCTCCTGGGAGAGTTGGAAAAAGCAGGGCTAGGTGAAATGTTGCTGGCCTGGATCTGGGCCGCTCAAGGCCCCGAGTGGCTGAACTGCACCTTGGTAACGGGGTACAGCCAGGCTCCCAAGGGCAAGTATATTTATTTACTTCATTTATACCCCGCCTTTCTCTGAAGTAGGGACCCAAAGCAGCTGACATCATTCTCCTCTCTTCCATTTTATCTTCCGTTTTATCTGTGAGGTAGGTTAGGCTGAGAATAGGTAACTGGCCCAAGGTCACCCAGCAAGCTTCCATGGGAGAGAAGGGATTGAAACCTGGCTTTCCCGGTTCCTAGCCTGAGACTCTAACCACTATACCATGATGCCACCCTTTCCACACCAAGGATCCCTTCCTGCTGCTGTACGTCTTAAGTTGTAAACTTGTCCATCTGCCAAGCGGCTGCCACGGGCAGCCAAATTAAGGGGACGAGTGTTATTGTTTCCACGGCTCAGATGGTGACCCCGTAACAATCCCACAAAGCATGAAGTGCATAAATGCCAATAATCCCCTTTTAAACTCAGCCCTCCTGGGGGCGGGATTAGGAGCAGCGGAGCAGCATGGGCTAGAAGGGTTGCAGGGTCTCTGTCCACCAGCCCGGCTGTGGCTGTGTAGCTATGTTGGAGGGAGACCGGGCTGGGGGGCTGGGGCAGGCAGTGGGGACACACGGATGGGAGTGGCCCCGGCTGAGGCACTGTCTGAGGCAGGCGCTTTCCAGGAGAGGGTCTGGGCCTTCTGGCTTGGGGAATGTGGTGGCCGTCTGCCCGCACACTTCTCCTCTGTGTAAAGCCTGCGCTTTGCAGCTGAGCTATGGACCATCCCCAGGGGGCTTCATATTAGGCTTGCCAACCTCCAGGTGGGGCCTGGAGATCTCCCAGAATTAAACCAGATCTCCAGACTGTAGGGATCAGTTCCCCCGGAGGAAATGGCTGTTTGGGAGGGTGGACTGAGGTCCCTCCCCTCCCCAAAGGCATCCTCCCCAGGCTCCACCCCCAAATCTCCAGGCATTTCCCAAACCAGAGGTGGCAACCTTCCTTGGTATCCTTGGAGCACCATATCCACCCTTTCTTTCTGAAATGCTCAGATAAAAGCAAAAATAGCAAGCACTAACCACTGGACGAGCTGGCTCTGTTAGCTCAGATTGTGATGTGGCTAAATTGTCTCCTTTTATTTGCAGCTCATGTGGGAAAGCAAGAGACAGTGATGCTGACAAAATGCTGGCAGGCATGGCTCCCAACATACGCTTAGTATGGTTTTCTGGTAATAAAAGAAAAATTTTGCTTTCTTAAAAGAGGGAAAGAGAGAGAGGTGTGCCGTTGACAGCAGCGCCTTTAGCAAACCAAGGCCTCTTTACCTGCAAAGTCCTGGGCCCTTTGCAACTCAGCCGAATCTAGATTTGCCAACCTCCAGGCGGGGCCTGGAGATCTCCCAGAATCGCGACTGATCTCCAGGTGACAAGAGATCAGCTCCCCTGGAAGAAAATGGCTGCTTTGGAGAATGGACTCTATGGCACTATACCCCGCTGAGGTTCCTCCCGTCCCCGCCCTCCCCAGGCTCCACCCCCAAATCTCCAGGAGTTTCCCACCCCAGAGCTGGCAGCCCTACCCGTCCCCCCTCTCTGCAACATCGCAAGGGATCCTGAAGCTCATTTCTTGGGCAGCTTGTGGGCAGGCACCATACGTTGAGCATCTCACTCTCCTCTTGGGCCCAAGCAAGCCCTTTTCTCCCAGGCTACGCTTCCTCCCAACACAGACTGCCAAGGTTGGAGCCGTAGAAACGGAGGCCACCTTGTCGAGGAAGCAGATGGGAGCCAAAGAGAGCTGGTGCGCCTCTCAGCAGATCCCACACAGCTGTTCCCCGCCTGACAGCTCTGGTGTGCTGCGGAACAGCGACAGTGTTCGCACGGCCTGGCAAGCAAGGCCAGGACGGCTGCCCAGAATCTGCCTCCAGGTGGGGGGAGAGAGTGCCAGGCAGCTGGCCAAATTCCCTGCCAGGGAACAATAGGCTGGAAAGGCAGGCGGGGAAGGGAGGGCACGGCCTGCCGGAGAGGGAAGCGGGCCGCCGACTTCTTTCCACAGGAGGAGGATGTGGCTTGGCCTTCCCTGGGGTCATGGCCAGGGAAACACTGACCTGTGCAGGCCAAGGACAGAGGAGGAAGGGCCAGTGTGAGAGATGCTGCCAGATGGAGGCCCTGTTCCCACGGCGGGAGGTCCAGAAGACAGCCAGGGGCCGTGCTTGGTCAGACCACCAGGGCTTTCTGCTGCTTGTCAGGCAAAGCCTCTTGGGTATCAGCAGGGTGGGAGGATTGGGGCCGCCGCCCATGGGGCAAGCGGACCAAAAATGGGCACTATTGTCTACTTTGGTTGGCAGCTGCTCAGAGGGGTCTCAGCCCAAGATCTCTGGCATCACATGTGACCATTTCACTGGAGATTTTAGGAGGTGAACCTGGGACCTCCGACATGCCCAGCAGGTGCTATACCCCTCCTCCTCTTCTGCAAGTGGCAATACCTACTGCAAGCAAAAAGGCAGTTTAGGATCCCAGCCTGTGTCTGCAGCCTAACAGTGCCCACGCACCTAACCCTGCAGCCCTACTGCTGTGGTCAGGATTAATCCCTAAACTGCCAACAGTTTGAAGAGCAGGGACCTTTTGTTTTTGAACAACAGCTCTGTAGCAGGAGCAGTCTATCTGAGGAGGGGAAACTTGGGGCTGCAGTGGTCTACAGACACCCTGAATTCCAACATAAGGGAGAGGTAACATGGCTGCAGGTGCGAATTTGGCACCTTGCCCCAGCATGGAAATGAGTAATCACAGCCCTGGCTACCAGTGAGAAGATTCCCCTCTCCCCTTTCAGGACCTCCTTAGACATTTTTAGACCTCGAACTACTCTAGAGTAGGGAGGCATTTCTTTTATCCTTTTGTAAAACACAGTATATAATTAAGTTAAAAAGAGGGAAGGGGAAAAGGAAAAGAACACAAGAAATGATTAGAGGGGTAAACGTCTTCTATCACTCTCACTGGGTTCAAGGCTAGCGGAACCTCCATGTTCAGAGCCAGTTTACCTCTGAATGCCAGATGCTGGGAGGCAACAACATGGGAAGGCTTTGACCTACGTGGCTTGCACGTGGGCTTCCTGGCGGAATTTGTCTGGTCAGAAACAGAATGCTGAATTGGATGGGACTTCTGATCGCAGTCATTTACAGAAGATGCTTGGGGGAGGTCTTCCTTTACTATCTGCCTTTCACAATCATGCAGTTAGGGGCAAGTCTCACTGGCTGCTGTGGTGTAGTGGTTAAGAGCAGTGGTTTGGAGCAGTGGAATCTGATCTGGAGAACCAGGTTTGATTCCCCACTCCTCCACATGAGCGGCGGAGGCTAATCTGGTGAACCGGGTTGGTTTCCCCACTCCTCGACAAGAAGCCAGCTGGGTGTCCTTGGGCTAGTTACAGCTCTGTTAAAGCTCTCTCAGCCCCACCTACCTCACAGGATGTCTGTTGTGGGGAGGGTTAGGGAAGGTGATTGTAAGCCGGTTTGAGTCTCCCTTAAGTGGTAGAGAAAGTTGGCATATAAAAGCCAATTCTTCTTCAAAAGTCCTATCCTTGAACGTGCCTATGCCAAATGGGGGACCCTTCACACTTGCAAGTTCCGTTTTTTTTGAAAGGTTGCAGCACACACACCTGTGAAGTAAAGTTCTTTTTTCAGGCCACTTGAGACAAATTCAGTTGCCTTTTCCATCCTGCATTGCTTGCATTTCATTTGCAAAGCCACACTGTCATGAATTTGCATATATTTTGCAATAAGGTACCATTTTATTAGACCAAAAAAAAAAAAATCAAAATAAATGGGCCACTGACCTAGCCACCTAGCGATCCCAGTGGAAAGGCCGCTTGCTATTTATCCGGTGGGTTTCATAAGTGCATCTAATCTTCGGGCAGGCCCCGATCCTGGTGTTAGGCTGCTCACCCGAAGTGCTGCAGCCGTCCAATCTTTAGAGTGTTTTTGATGCAAGGCTGAATTTGGAGAAGCGAAGAGACACAGCCAAACCTGACCCTAATCGGGCTAGCTTGGTCTTCCTGCCAGAACTCCAGTGCGTGACTCACGTTTCGCCATGAGGTGGGTGGGACCCAAACTGCACCCCCAGTGCTGTGGAGGATCTCCCTGTTCTCATATTCTTTGGCGCTCTCCCCTCCTGCAGAATGTCTCAGCGCCATGGAATCTGAACATCCCCCCCCCACACCGCCGCCGCCAAGGAAGCAGATTAAGCAAACATTTCCTATTTGGGATGTACATCTCTGGCATTTGCATTTCACTGGGCAGTCAGGAGTATGTTGTTGCAGAGAGGTGGGGCAGAGGGCCTACAGACCCTTCAATTGGGCCTTCAGTTCCAGAACAATGAAGTATATAAACTCCCCCCCCCCACACACACACACACAAATCCAACCTGCATCCACAGTTTATTTTTATTTGACTTGATTTATATCCCGCATCTTTCCTGGCAAAGCCAGGCTCAGTTCTGTTCCTGTAATCACTTCCACTTTGGGCAAAGAATAAACATTCCAGGAGTTACGCTGAAATAAATCTTCAGGCATTTGGAGTCTCCTTAATTTGATGTGATGCATTCATTTGAATCCAGCTTTCCCCATAAAATTCAAGGTGGCTTCTAAAATATATTTAAAAGTAAACACGTAAAATTTGCATGAAAAAAGCAATCATAGCAAACTATCGGGCAAACATTTTTTAACTGCTAGCAGAGTACAAGCGGAGGGATATTTAGCAGGGCCTAGGCTAGAAGCCCTTTACCCGGATATGGGCTATTTGTGGGGTTGCCAGCTCCAGGTTGGGAAATACCTGGAGATTTTGGGGGTGGAGTCTGAGGAGGGCGGGGTTTGGAGAGAGGAGGGACTTCAATGCCACAGAGTTCAATTGCCAATGTGCCATTTTCTCCAGGGGAACTGATTTCTATTGCCTGGAGATCAGTTGTAATAGCAGGGGGTCTCCAGCCACCACCTGGAGGTTGACAACCCTATTTACAACCTTTCAGAGATAAAAGAGAAATGTTATGATGGGATACACATTGGTAAATAAATAAATAAATGACTCATGAGAAGGTGGGCATGTTACAAGTTTGCAGCAGGTCCAGAGACATAATGGGTGAGCCCCCTGGCCAGAAATGGGCATTTCACCATAACAAATCTTTGCGCACCTGCCCTTTAACAGGGCTTTGACATGAGGGCTGCCAACTCCAAGCTGACGCTGACCTGGTTGGCCCAGGCTAGCCCAATCTCATCAGATCTTGGAAGCTAAGTAGGGTTGGCCCTGATTACCGGTAGTACTTGGATGGGAGATGGCCTAGGAAGTCCAGGGCTGTTACGCAGAGGCAGACAAACCACCTCTGAATGTCTCTTGCCTTGAAACCCCCAGGAGGTCACCATAAGTCAGCTGTGACCTGAGGTCACTTTCCTCCACCACCACCACTCCAAGTTGAGAAATTCCTAAAGATTTGAGGGCAGAACTTGGGAAAGGAAGAGTTTGGGGAGGAGAGGGCGCTCATCAAGGATAGGATGCGTCCACCCTCCAAAGCAGCCATTTTCTCTAGGGGAACTACTCTCTATAGTCTGCAGATCAGTTGTATTTCTATATAGCCCCTTCCAACGCTATGATTCTATGATACTATGATTCTGTGCGTTGCCAGCTTATATGCTTTTGCAAGTTTAACCCAGGCTTTCTCCAAGGGGCTCAGGGTGGTATACATAGTGAGCCTACCCTCTCACAACAGCCCTGTGGAGTAGGACAGAGCGTGAGAGAGGAACTGGCCCGGTCATCCACTGACCTCAGTGGCAGAAGCCATGGCTGTGGTTCTCAGGCCAGCTGCCTGGCACAAGATAGACCAGCACGGAGGCAGCGCTGTGGCTGCCTGGTTTGTAAGCGTGGAGAGAGCAAAGTTTGAAAAAGCTTTAATTGAAGTGCTGGCTGCTGTTAATTATATTAAAGAGCGAGAGAGCAAGCGATGGGCTTTTTATTAGCTAATGAGGATTTCCATTTCCCCACCCTTTGATGTTTGGGAGGCTAATGGCTGCTGAATTAAAACGCTTTGGTTTCTTCCCTCACCCCCACCCCTGGTGAGGAACTAGTGGAAGAGGCACTTGGGGTGTGGGGATCACAGAGGCACTGAGGCCTGAGTGAGGAATGGATTTTGTATAATGCAATGATTTTAGCTTTTTAGCATCTCTGGCCTGCCCAGCGGTGGAGAGCCCCCCTCCCCCTCCCCCTTGTGCTTGCTGCTGGTACTCTTGCGCATTAAGTAAATGTATAGTAACTGCAACCATTAAAATCATTATTTGGCTGAAAGGTTCCCCGTTCTCGCAGGGGCTGTGTGAATGTATAGGGGCAAGGAATTAAGCCCCAGGGCCCAGGGGACTTGATGGCTGCTCTAAGAATTCCTGAGTCATTGCCAAGCCCAGGAGGAGATCAATCCTGGCTCCTGACCTTTCCCATAAAATGGACTTCATCCGGCTGGTCAGAAGGTGAATAAGGTTGATGCAGATGGTGGCCGGGGGAGAACAAGTTATCCCAGGCTTGCAGTATGGAAATCATAGAGTTGGAAGGGACCACCAGGGTTATCTAGTCCAACCCCTTGCCCAATGCAGGAAACAACTACCTCCCCCCCCACATCCCCAGTGACCCCATCCCTCCCCCCACCATGCAGGATCCCACAATCAAAGCACTCCCGACAAATGGCCATCCAGCCTCTGCTTAAAGTCCTCCAAAGACGGGGACTCCACCACCCTCCGAGGCACGTATTCCACCATCGAACAGCCCTCACCTTCAGAAAGTTCTTCCTAATGTTTAGGTGGAATCGCTTTTCTCTTAGTTTAAAAGGAAGGCACATGCCAGGCTCTGGGCTACGAAGTCTGTGCCAGGGTAGGGGGCAGCCACTGAACTGCATTTCTGGCCATTGGGCTGTTTCACCCATGAGCTGAGCTGAACTGGACTGAGCACCAATAGAGGTGAAGAAAGTTGCCTTTTGAAGATGTACTGGCTGTAATACCACACCAATTTCCTAGTTCATAAGTGTGGGAGAAAGTAAGGCTGAAGGTCAGGGGTCCCCAGCCTTTTTGAGCCTGTGGGCAACTTTGGAATTCTAGCACAGGGAGGTGGAGCTAAATGTCAATCATGCCATGAAGAGCCTTGTGCTGTGGCGGCGGCTGCTGCAAAAGCAATGTTGGTTTTTAATCTTCCCAGCAAATCAGATCTCCAATGGTCAATCAGAAGCCCTGCTGGAGGAAAGAGCCACCTGGCCCCACCCACTTTCTAAAAACACCTGGAGGGTGCCATGGTGCCCACAGGCACCACGTTGGGGGCCCTGTTGTAGATGCTGGGGGTGGGGTAGGACAGGAGAGAGCTTTGCATTCATTTAGTTGCTTTCTGGAAGTGGAAGCTCCGGAGAAGTAGCTTGGTGTGTTCTGAGCAGGGTTGCCGGGCCCCTCTTTGCCACCTGTGGGAGGATTTTGGGGGCTGAGGAGGGCAGGGTTTGGGGAGGGGAGGGACTTCAATGCCATAGAGTCCAATGGCCAAAGCGGCCGTTTTATCCAGGGGAACTGATCTCTGTTGGCTGGAGATCAGTTGTAATAGCGGGAGATATCCAGCTAGTACCTGGAGGTTGGCAACCCTAGTTCTGAGCAGGGGTGCTGCGCTGGTTCTGCCTTGGGCAGCCCAGCCAGAGGGGACTGAAGGGCCCCCGGGCCTGTTTGCAAATGCCCCTGAAATAAACCTCTGGTCCCCGAAAGGAGCATTCTGGCTCTGGGAGATGCCAGGGAGAGGGAGAGCAGGCAGAGCAGCCTCGGAAAGCAGCCGAACTGGGGAAAGAAGTTGACAAGACAACCCTCCTCCCAAAAACGTCCCTCCTCGCCCTTTTCTTTTGGCCGGCAGTGTGGGAAATGCTGGGGATGTGGGGGGGAGGAGGCCCAACGTCGACTATCAGTGGCCCGGCCTTGATATGCACTGGAAGACATTAAAATGGAGTAAATAAAGGAGATAAAAGGGGGACGATCAAGCGGGGGAGCTGCTCCTCCTCTGATTAAAAAGTGCGGGGGGGAGGCGGGGGCGTCGCGGCCCTTGAAGAGGCAGCAGCAGCAGCTGCGGCGGCATGGGAGGCAGATAAGGCGGCTCCGCGGCTGCTGGCGCGAGATAAAGACTGGGCCTGACAAACGGCCGCTTAAGAGAGAAGGAAAGAGGGTTGCTGCTGCTGCCATATTCCCCGCACCTTATTAATCTGCTCGCAGCCATTTAAACGGCGTCCGAAATATGGAGTTGCCTGCCTGGCTCCTGAATGGCGCTGCCACTCAGCACCTGGCCCGCTCTCCACCCCTGCCATTGTTTCGGATAGAATCAAAGAATCGCAGAGTTGGAAGGGACCACCAGGGTCATCTAGTCCAACCTCCTGCCCAATGCAGGCATTTCACAACTACTTCCCCCCACACACACCCAGTGACCCCTACTCCATGCCCAGAAGATGCCCAAGATGCCCTCCCTCTCATGATCTGCCTAAGAATCAGCATTGCTGACAGATGGCCATCCGGCCTCTTCTTAAAAACCTCCAGGGAAGGAGAGCTCATTACCTCCCGAGGAAGCCTGTTCCACTGAGGAACCGCTCTGTTAGATGTCTAGACGGAAACTCTTTTGATTTAATTTCCACCCGTTGGTTCTGGTCCGACCTTCTGGGGCAACAGAAAACAACTCGGCACCCTCCTCTACATGACAGCCCTTCAAGTCCTTGAAGATGGTTATCGTATCCCCTCTCAGTCTTCTCCTCTGGAGGCTAAACATACCCAGCTCCTTCAACCTTTCCTCATAGGACTTGGTCTCCAGACCAAGTTAGGTTGCCAGGTCTCTCTTTGCCACCGGCGGGAGGTTTTCGGGGTGGCACCTGAGAAGATCGGGGTTTGGGACTTCAGTGCCATAGAGTCCAATTGCCAAAGCAGCCATTTTCTCTAGGGGAACTGATCTCTGTCGGCTGGAGATCAGTTGTAATAGCAGGAGATCTCCATCTAGTACCTGGAGGTTGGCAACCCTAGTTTCTGAGTCCCAGGTGACCCCACTCTCCTCTTACGAGGCCACTTCCCAAGGGGGACAGCAGGGCAGGCCCCCTTTGCCACCGGCAGGAGGTTTTTGGGGTGGAGCCTGAGGAGGGCAGGGTTTGGAGAGGGGAGGGACTTCAGTGCCATAGAGTCCACCTTCCGAAGCGGCCATTTTCTCCAGGTGCGCTGATCTCTATCGGCTGGAGATCAATTGTAATAGCAGGTGATCTCCAGCTAATACCTGGAGGTTGGCAACCCTATGCCACAACACCTCCCGCCTGCCTGCCGCAGAGGCTGTGGCGGCCTGAAAGGACAGGTCCTGGAGGAGGGTTGCCAACCTCCAGGTGGTGGCTGGAGATCTCCTGCTATTACAAGCAATCTCCAGGCTACAGAGATCAGTTCCCCTGGAGAAGATGGTGCCAGGGTGCAAAGACAGTGAGCTGGCTGGAAATGTGGGGGCTCCCCAAGAATAATCACACGGGCTCTTCAATATGAGGGGTGGGGCCCCAGAGAATGCCTCCCCAGCCTGCAAACGTCTTGGTATGAAGGGCCCATGCTGGAAGCTCCCCCATCTTCTGTAGGTCTCCCTTTTAGGATTTGCTGACCTTTCAGGCAACCTTTCAGGGCTGCCAGATCCAGGTTGGGACCCTCCTGAAGATTTGGGGATGGAACCTGGGGAGGACAGGGACCTCAGTGGGGGACAACGCCATAGATTCCACCCCTCAGAGCATCCATTTTCTCCAGGGGAACTGATCTCTGTCGTCTGGAGTTCAGCTGTAATTCCGGGGGATCACCAGGTCCCACCTGGAGGCTGGCATCCCTGCTCCCTTTTGGGGTTCTCTGGCCCAGCCAGCCTTTACTCAGGCCAGTGGTGTTTGGATGCGCCCCCGACCGCTGCTGCTTCTCCCACCAGCCATTAACAACCCTAATGATTTCCCTCTACTAAGCTGAGCTGCTTAAATAGTGTCTTTAATTGCCCCCTTTGATGTATCTCTCCCATCCAGGCTTTACTTTATAAGAAAGACATACAGTCATTAAGACGAGCTCTTAGCGGAATCAACTATTAATGAGCCAGCCAGGCCAAGGCGTGATGATTTCCCAATTCTCTCGCCTGCTGCTAGAATAATGCCACGCTCCCCAAGGAAGCTGCACTTGCGCATCCAAAGGCGGGCAGGCGGGCAGGCTGCAGGGGCCGTGCCCACCCCCAAAGAGAACCCACTGAGGAGATGCACCACTGCTATGGTGGGCAGCTGTGTCCTCAGCAGCCTGGGTGCGAGGCAAAGAACCGGCCCCTCTTACATCACTTTGCATGGGGAGCAGTAGCTCCCTCCCTCACCGTCTCCCTTGTGCCTCTCTGCGGGATCCAGGGCCCCTCTGAAGGTGCCTGGTTGTGATTTAAGAGGAGAACAGCCTGGATTTGCTGGCTCAGACCAAAGGCCTTCTAGGCCGGCCTCTTGCTTCCAACTCTTGCTGGCCAGATATTTCCAGGATCCCCACAAGCTAGGCTCACAGGAAGCCGTGCCCTGCCTTCTCACCCCTAACTGCTGTGGAGGGTGTGTTTAGAGATCATCCTGGCCCATAACCATCGATTGAGAGGCCCATCCTCTTCCCCTTATGACGCTGACTGGCCATCCCCCACAATCCTAGAAATCCTTGCATTTTGTGGTGGTGCCGTTAAGGACCAGAGCCACAATCCCGGCTGCCATCTGGCAGCCCGGTCCTCCAACGCCCACCCTTCGGGTTTCAACAAGCAGGATGCTGAGGACCACGGCTTCCGTTCTTAGAGGAGGGGTCCTGAAGATGAGGCGTCCCTGGAAGTCACATCCTGTCTCTTTTCCTCTTGACAGGGTCGAGATGGGGATGAGAAAGCCACCTTGCAGATCAGATCCTCCTTCAGTTCGCCCTGGGGCTGAGCGTAGTGGAGAGCTCGCTCCAAGCAGGCCCAGCTTCGTGCAGGAAAAGAAAAGATGCTCCTGCTTCTTAGAATCATAGAGTTGGAAGGGACCACCAGGGTCATCTACTCCAACCCCCTGCACAATGCAGGAAATTCACAACTACCTCCCCCACTCCCCCCACACCCCAGTGACCCCTACCCATAAGATGCCCATAAGATGGCCAAGATGCCCTCTCAGTCTTCTCCTCTTCAGGCTAAACATACCCAGCTCCTTCAACCTTTCCTCATAGGACTTGGTCTCCAGACCCCTCACCATCCTTGTTGCCTTCCTCTCAACACCTTCCAGCTTGTCTACATCTTTCTTAAATTGCAGCCTGGGCAGGGTGGGGGTTTGGGGAAGGGAGGGACCTCAGCAGGGCACAATGCCATAGAATTCATCCTCCAAAGCAGCCATTTCCCCCAGGGGAACTGATTTCTGTCATCTGAAGATCAGTTGTAATTCTGGGAGATCTCCAGGCCTCACCTGGAGGTTGGCAATCCTATCTGTGTGCTCACTTGACTGTCAGAGAGACACACCCGTTGCTTGCTAAAGGGAAAAGCGAGAAAAGTGGAGTAGGCTGAGATTGGGGAGGGGGGAAGGCTTTGTTCTCCGAGGTAGTGAGCCCAGCAAGTGGGGCAGGGGGCAGGGAAGGGGGGTGCTGAGGGGGGGGTGTCTCTTGACAACCTGGCCCTGCTGCTTCTTTGGGGAAGCCCAAGGAGTGAGGGAAGGAGGGTGCAGATGGACAGAGGAGAAGAGGAGAGAGCGAGCGGGGAAGTTGGGCATCCGAATGAGCCGTTCTCATTAGGAGTGGATTATTCATCACCAGCTTCTGTCGCCAGCCATCTGCTCCTCACCGCAGAGTCAGGCAGCCTCCGTCAGCGGTATATCAAGGCTCCAAGCAGCCCACTCCTGCGAGCACACCTGAGCTCACGTGGCTGCCCCAGAGTGGGGAAGGGCTCCCGGCTACCGGGAAGCCTTCCAGAGTGGGGGAGGGAGGGCTGCAGCTCTGTGGCTTGTGGGAGACTCTGGTGCCAGGCTGGGATGGCAGCCGCTGGGCCGCAGTGCTTCTCTCCCACGGCGGCTCATTTGCAAGCGAAGGTGACCCTTTGCCTCTGGCAGAGAAGCACATTTGGGAGAGATGGAGGGCCAATGGCACGGCTTGTTTGGATGCTGCTTGCCTCGTGACTTCTCGGCATGGTTTTTAAATGTTGGTATGCTGCCTCAAACAGGTCTCTGGAGAGGCAGCAGATACCTTTTCTAAATTAAAAAGAAGTCCACGACAACTAGAGTACTGTGTTCAGTTTTGGGCACCGCTGTTTAAAAGGATGTAGACAAGCTGGAACGGGTCCAGAGGAGGGCAACAAAGATGGTGAGGGGTCAGGAGACCAAGTCCTATGAGGAAAGGTTGAAGGAGCTGGGTATGTTTAGCCTGAAAAGGAGAAGACTGAGAGGAGACATGATAACCATCTTCAAGTACTTGAAGGGCTGTCATATAGAGGAGGGTGCCGAGTTGTTTTCTGTTGCCCCAGAAGGTCGGACCAGAACCAATGGGTTAAAATTAAATCAGAAGAGTTACCGTCTAGACATTAGGAAGAATTTTCTAACAGTGAGCGGTTCCTTTGTGGACCAGGCTTCCTCAGGAGGTGGTAAGTGCTCCTTCCCTGGAGGTTTTTAAGGTTACATGGCCATCTGTCAGCAATGCTGATTCTATGACCTTAGGGAGATCATGAGAGGGAGGGCATCTTGGCCATCTTCTGGGCATGGAGTAGGGGTCACTGTGGGGGTGTAGGGGAGGTAGTTGTGAATTTCCTGCATTGTGCAGGGGGGTTGACTAGATGACCCTGGTGGTCCCTTCCAACTCTGTGATTCTATGATTCTACAACTGGTACCCGAAACTGGTCTGTTGCAGCTGCATCCAATGGCATCTCATTGCACAGATTTGACTTGCCAATGTGTGTCTGCGTATTGTGTGCGTGTCTCTGTGTCGTGTGGTGTCCTCTTGAAGCAGGCACAATGCTGTTCTGCTTCCTGTCCCACCCCTGCCTCTTCCACCCCTGGCTTCCAAGAGCTGCCCAGCAGACATTCCAGACCTTGGAATCTGTCAGGACAGAGTTCAACAGAGTGGAGAGAGGGAATTACGGGAGGTTGACTTAGCTGGCTGGTTCTCTGGTGTTTCTTGGAAAGAGGTCATGAAATGCTTTCCTCCTGAGAACATGCTGTCATGCACTGCATCTTGCAAACACAACCTATTCCAGTGGCCAAAGGCAACCCCACCGCTCAAACCAAAAGACCCCCCTTTCCCCACCACTGAAAAGAAACCATAACAATAACAATGTCTTTCCACCCCTTCCACACCCTCCCCCACAGTTTTTGTTTGCAGAACTTTGGACACCTCAAGTGGGGACCTCTGAGTTTGTGCAAAGCTCCTTCCTGGTATTTGCTCCTGAGTACCTGCAGGTCAGCTTGCCTTTTGTGGCAGGCCTGCTTCCTCATCTGCATGGAAATTCTGCAGACTTGCTGTGACATCTGGTGTCCAGAACTTCCAGTTCAGCTGCCCGCTGAGGGAAGGGCGGGGGTCTCGCTGGCTGAAAAGCCGCCCGGGATGCAGGGACAGGCAGGAGCTGGGATTATTGTTAGCAACAGCACTAATATGGCCTGCTTTTTCAGCCTCAAAATATCCAAAGGTCCAGACAAAACTAACAATGAAACATAAACCAACCTTTTTTTTTAAAATTTGTTTATTTATGTACATTATTTTTAGTCCTCCTTTCTCACTGGGACTCAAGGCGGATTGCACAGAGCGAGCCCATGCAATCGACAAGCTGGGACATTCAATAAACTATGAAATAGGACTGGGGTTGTAGAAGTCTAAAAAACAGAACTGAAGCAAAGCAAGTGTGTGTGGGGGGGCTGTAGCTCAGTGGTAGAGCGTCTGCTTGGCATGCAGAAGGTCCCAGGTTCAATCCCCGGCATCTCCAGTTAAAGGTGCCAGGCAGGTAGGTGATGTGAAAGACCTCTGCCTGAGACCCTGGAGAGCTGCTGCCGGTCTGAGAAGACAATGCTGACTTTGATGGACCAAGCGTCTGATTCAGTATGAGGCAGCTTCATGTGTTCATGTGTTCATAAGTATTAACATGTCACATTAAATGATACAAAATTCCACAGTAGGATCCTAGTTGCAGCGACCTATACACAGTAGTAGAGATCACAGTCAACAACAACAATAATAAATAACAACTCCATCACCCCTTAAAAATAACCATCTCAGGAAAAACAGCAATAAAATGCTCTCCCTGGACGAAGGGAAAGCTGCCATTGCTGCCAATGAAAACTAGTAAGGGAGGGGACCAGGCAGATCTCTTTTACAGTGTGATTTCCACAGGGTGGAGCCACAGTAGAGAAGGCCTTGCTCTCCGTTCCTGTGGATGGTTACTTCATCTGACTAACCAAGCAGGGCCTTTCCCACAGATCTGAAAGGACTATAGGGGGACATGGGCAGCCTTGCCAAATGCTCCTTGCAGAACAGTGAGGTGTCACTCATTTAGGGGTGGGCATCCAGCTATTGCCCCATGGAGAGCATGTGTTTGCATTAATAGAATCATAGAGTGGAAGGGACCGCCAGGATCATCTAGTCCAACCCCCTGCACAATGCAGGAAATTCACAACTACCTCCCCCCCACACCCCCAGTGACTCAAACTCCATGCCCAGAAAATAGCCAAGGTGCCCTCCCTCTCATCATCTGCCTAAGTTCACAGAATCGGCCTTGCTGACAGATGGCCATCTAGCCTCTGCTTAAAAACCTCCAGGGAAGGAGAGCCCGCCACCTCCTGAGGAAGCCTGTTCCACTGAGGAACCGCTCTAACTGTTAGAAAATTCTTCCTAATGTCTAGACGGAAACCTTTTGATTTAATTTCAACCTGTTGGTTCTGGTCTGACCTTCTGGGGCAACAGAAAACTACTTGGCACCCTCCTCTCTGACAGCCCTTCAAGATGGTTATCATGTAATCTCTCATTCATACAGTGCAAGTGCAGGCCCCCTCCCATGCAATGCATTAGTGCTCATGGATGCTCTGAGGCTGCACACACCTCCCTCCTGTGCCCCCGCGCATGGTGTCAGCAAACGTTGGCAACAGCTGGCTGATCTTAATTAAACCGTACTGTGTGTAGTTCCACCAGGTAAGGAAACAGCAACAGCAAAACAACTGGCTCAGGCTGGGGAGCATCAGTGCATTTTTGCAGCAGGACAGCAGTGCCACAGCTCTTAATCATGGCCACGGACCCTGGCTATGAGGTGCCAGGGCTAAGCTCTTCTCCTGGGCTGGGTAGGGTCCTGGGAGGGAAGGGCAAAGCAGGCAGTCTGAGAGCAAATTGGACGGTCTCAGTCTAGTCCCTAGTGGAGATCTGGCCAAATGACAGGGTGGCATCTTTGCAAAAATGCCAATGCAGAGGCATCAGTTGGGTGTGTGTGTGTGGAGCTGAAGGACAGGCCATCTGGAGGCTGGGGAAGGGAGAAGGAAGGGACCAGGTTCCAACAGAGGAGGAGGAGGAGGAAGAGGAAGAGTTGGTTTTTATATGCTGACTTTCTCTGCCACTTCGGGAAGAATCAAAGTGGCTTATAATCACCTTCCCTTCCCCACAACAGACACCATGTGAGGTAGGTGTCTGTTGTGGGGAAGGGAAGCCCAAGGTCACCCAGCTGGCTTCATGTGTAGGAGTGGGGAATCAAACCTGGTTCTCCAGATTAGAGTCCACCATTCCTAACCACCGCTCTTAACCACTACACCATGCTGGGAAAGGAGCAGAATGCCTTTTCTCTGCTTCTTGGAACTGTTACATATACTCTGCTCTTTCCCAAGCACACTGGAGGCTCATACTCTTACTGCTCCACCCTCCATCCTGCAAGTTCAGAAGCCATGGTCATTTCTATTTTCTATTTTAATATGAATGGTTTTCTTTTTACAGTTTTAAAGCTAATTTTGCATGAGCTGGTGGAAGGATTTTAACTGATTCACTGTTGTCTGTTTCACACAATTTTTATTATTCTATTTGTCATTGTTTTAGTTGAATTCATTGTTATTTTCGATGTTATTATTTTATTCTCTTTGTAAGACACCCTTGGTCATCTCAGTCTAGCCTGACTTTTCCAACCACAGCTCTTCAATAGAGCTTTCAGAGACAGCACATCCGGACAAATATTAACTAGAGGTGGGGCAGAGGTTTGCATTGAGAAAATGGGAGGGGATTGACTCCTGCTTTCCCAGCACAAGAGCCCCAATCCAAACTGGGCCTCTCCACAGTCACTTTTAGCCTTTGTGTGTGTGTGTGTGTGTGTGTGTGTGTGTGTGTGGGGAAACTGCGGGATCTCCTGGGCTGTGTCTAATTTGGCCCACTGAGCAAGCAGCCAGAGCCTCCAAAGCAGCCAGCAGGACACCTCCAAAGACAGGCAGAGCCTTGAAGCTGCCTCATATCGTCAGCCCCTCGATGCCATGTGCTCAGTGTGGCTCACAATGATGGGCAGTTGCTCTCCGGGGCATCTTCAGCAAGGAAAGATGTTTGGTTGTTTGTTTATTTAGTGCATTGATAGGTTGCCTTTCTCCCACAATAGGACTCAGGGCAGAACAGGACTTTGCAATGTCTACTGTTGAGAGCCTTTCGCTGTAGACCGAATCTGTGATCCAGAGTTCCATAGAGCCATGCCCCCTTTCTGTCTAGAGGCCCTAGGAAGGAGAGAAATAAGCCTTTCATATCAGACATCTCTCCCCGCAAAAAATGTTCCCAGAATTTGTGGATGGGGAAAGAGGCCAAGGCCCTTCAGAGCATCTCTGCCATTCCTCTCTCTCTCTCTCTCTCTCTCTCTCACACACACACACACACACAAACAGGGCAGAGGAAGATTTGCTCATTTGGGTTTCTCTCTTCCTGTCTCTGAAAGAGAAAGCTCTTCTCTTGGTGATAATTATTGGAAAGTTCAGAGCAGAGAGAGAGAGAGAGAAGGAACCCAGGGAAAGCAAGCTATTAAAATGCATGTGCACAGCTTGTCTTTGCAGCAGATGTTGGCATAATTAGAGAGGAAAAAATTATGAAATTAATTTGTGGTTCAATGTAAATTTCAGCAATGGGGGGGGGGAAGCGTGGCTCCAATCACCTCTTGCGCATAGATAGCAGCATGTGCCCACACTCTCTCTCACACACACAAAACAGCACACACCAGCTGCCGGGGAAGTGGTAATTGTCAGAAGGTATCCAGGGGGAGAGACTGGCATGAAAAACAAGGAGAGGAGAGGAAATGGGAGAAATAATTCATCCTCTTAAAGGTGCAAGCACTCTTTTCAACATGCGGCTGGATTTTCAAGACAAAGGAAAACATTCTGAAAAGGTGTCAATGGCTTCTTGAAATAGGGAGGACAGAATGGAGAGAAGGCGGAATTTCAG
Source organism: Euleptes europaea (assembly GCF_029931775.1). Classification (NCBI taxonomy): domain Eukaryota; kingdom Metazoa; phylum Chordata; class Lepidosauria; order Squamata; family Sphaerodactylidae; genus Euleptes; species Euleptes europaea. The sequence continues at coordinate 50,101,946 of NC_079328.1, forward strand.
AAAGATGTGTGTGCATTTGGGGGACACATAGGAATTTGTTTGCCACAGCAGGAAAAAAAAACCAAGGCACAAGAGGAAGCCAAGAGGCTTCCCAGCCAAGCAGGCCATGTGCTATGCTCCCAGCACATGGCATAGAAGGAGCAGGACCATCGCATGGCGTCAGGTGAACCAGGCAAGTGGGATGGGTGAAAAGACCCCTTGGCCTGCTCCTCCATGACTTCCTTCCATCACTGGAGAACAATGTGGATGGGATGTTAAGAACATAAGAGCATAAGGCCATGATTAATCAGACCAAGGCACATCAACTCCAGCAGTCTGTTCACACAGTGGCCAACCAGGTGCCTCTAGGAAGCCCACAAGCAAGACAACTGACTGCAGCAGCATTGTCCTGTCTGTGTTCCACAGCACCTAATATATTTGGCATGCTCCTCTGATCCAGGAGAGAATAGATATGCATCATGACTAGTAGCCATTTTTGCTAGTAGCCATGAATACCCCTCTCCTCCTTGAACATGTCCACTCCCCTCTTAAAGCCTTCCAAGTTGGCAGCCATCACCACATCCTGGGGCAGGGAGTTCCACAATTTATGATGTTAGACACCAAGTGGTCTGCAGTGCTACAGTGTCAAACTGTAGCTCTGAGCCCTCAATAGGAGCTCAGCCAAGTCATGGCATGGGATGATGGATGATTTTCAGAGTCCCGCTCCCAAATCATTGCCTGTAGCACACAAACACAGGAAGCCATGGTGTGCTGTGTCTATCAAGGTCAGTATTGTCTACTCTGACTGGCAGCAGCTCTCCTGGGGCTCAAGTGGAGGTCTTTTAGATCACCTACTACCTGATCCTTTTAAAACGAGTAGCCAAGGATGGATCCTGGGACCTTCTGCATGCCAAGCAGACGTTTTACCACTGAGCCACAGCTCCACCTGAATAACTGGCTTCTAAATCCAATATCCCTTTTTCTCCTCCACTGGGATAATTTTCTTTCCTGAACCCATTTCATCCAGTAAATGTCTACCTGAATATGAAAATGGAGTGGGGGGGGTCATATGGGAGATTTAAACAGGGTTATCATAGAATCATAGAATGATAGAGTTGGAAGGGGCCATACAAGCCATCTAGTCCAACCCCCTGCTCAATGCGGGATCAGCCTAGAGCATCCCTGACAAGTGCTTGTCCAGCCTCTGCTTAAAGATTGCCAGTGAGGGGGAGCTCGCCACTTCCCTAGATTCCACTGTCGAAAAACTCTTACTGTAAATCCCCCCTAATATTCTGTTGGTTCCTTTCCGCCCGCAATTTAAACCCATTATTGCGAGTCCTATCCTCTGCTGCCAACAGGCACAGCTCCCTGCCCTCCTTTAAAATGCTCCGGACTATGTAACCAGAACCTACAAGGGCTGGGCTTTTGTGCGTCTTCCCTTCCCTCTTCCTATTGTGTAATCTCCACGTAGCACTAATAGCAGGAGGGACGCTGCTCCTGTCAGAGGCAAAACCCAGCCGATCCCTGGAGAAAGGCTTGCCCGTTGGGGAGCTGTCCATAGAGCTGTGGTGCTGAAATCCATGAGGGAGACCCATCCCTGAAACGGTGATCCATCATCACAACTGAGTAAAGATACTGTGGCCGTTTGTGCTTGGTAATTAGCAGCGTGTTCCAGGCTGAAGTGCCCCGCATATTTTTTTTATTTCATCACACTGAACTGTCATTCCAGAGGCCACTGCGAAGCCGGCGCATACCTGCTTCTCATTTCTTAAGAGCCCCTTTAACGCGACCTTTTGTATTTGCTCCGCCCCCGCATCGAAGCATTTACTGAAGGAACCTTGAAAAATCACAACCGCGGCTTAGCAATGCAAAGGACAATCGCCAATGGCTATGCAAACGAAGGAACGAAGGAGCAGGCGAGTGGGGGGTGGGATTAATTCTTTTTCTCCTCTTGCCTCTGGACCATGAATAGTAATTTTAAAGTTTGGATTTAAAAAAGCAGCTTTGAGCAAGCATCAAAATCAACCCTGCTTAAGTGGCCTGTGAGTCTGACCAGGGTTGGGGACAGCGAAGCAAATGCTCCTGGGCTTTGGGAACCTCATTCATATGGATTTTATTTAGTTATTTTATTTTCTTCACTTTACTTACCAAGTTTTTCTCTCCTTTTTTAAAGGATCTGGTTAGCCTTCCAGTCCATTGTAAGCTACAGATCCTCCTGGCTGGAAGCGATCATATTACTAGTCTGGCAGTTGCCAGGTTCCCTCCCCCTCCCCCCATGTAATCAAATCTAATAGTTACATCTGGGCAACCTGATGCCCTAGTTGCTATAGGTGTATTTATTGTTGTTGTATTGTTGTTTTGTTGTTAGAATTGTTAGTACTCAAGGCTGTAGTCATAACAATAGAGAGATAAGAAAATTATTTCATTTATACCCCTCCTTTCTCCCTAATGGAGACCCAAAGCTGCTTACACCATTCTCCTCCAGTTTATCCTCCTAACTGGAGATGCTGGGGATTGAACCTGGGACCTTCGGCATGTCAAGCAGATGCTCTACCACTGAGCCACAGCCCCTCCCCAAATCTGAAAAGGGGAAGCTGAACAAGACACAAAACCACTTGAAGCTGCCTTTTATTGAGTCCATCAAAGTTAGAATTGTCTCCTCTGATGGGCATCAGCTTTCCATGGTCTCAGGTTGAGTTATTTCAGGTCGCCCACTACCCAACCCTTTGAACTAGGGATGCTGTGAATTTCACAACAAATGTGTTCCACAGTCCAAGTTGTCATGTTCAATTGATGTCATGAGCCAAGCACCCAGTCTGTTTGGTCCGTGCCAAAGAGTCACGAGGGACTGCCAAACAGGCTTGTATTGGGTTTTTGCAAAACTGTACACAAGCCAAGATGCTGCTGGTTCAAACCAATCAGCAGCCATTACCACAGCTATAGAATGCTTAGATGGACACTGAAGAGTGGGGTTTTGTTAGAACACAGCAGTGATTTATGACCAACTTATATGCTTGGTGACTTGTCTAAATAAACTTGTGCTGTCTAAGCAGAGCAGTCGTGCAGCAAGGATGGGGGTGAGGAGTGGAACTCAATTGGTCTGTGTGAAAATGCACATGCGCAAAAATTGTTTGCACTGTACTGCAAGGTTAGGAAGAAATACAGTGAAGTAGCCTGCTAAATGGCCATGAACAGGTGGATGAAGAGGTGAACCAGTGATTGGAAAACCAGCTCCTTGTTTGCAACTGGCCAACAGGATGTGTTTGAGCAACCCTATGTTTACCTGGAGATACCGGGTGTCGAACCTGGGACCTTCTGCATTCAGAACAGATACTCTGCCACTGAACCACACACACCCCTGACAGAAAGAGAAGGGCTGGTTTTGGCCAGTGCTCAGAGCCTGGAGGACTTTGAACTCTTGGACCAGAAGTATAGGCTGCAGCTAAATCTGAGGGAAAGTGTGCAGGCACAACTGTTTCAGGGGTATCACCTGAGCAGAAGCCAATCTCCAGTTGCCATTTGTACCCACTATACTTGTTTGGGCATCTGTCAAAGACAGGCAGGAACCTTCAGCCTCTCTCGGGTCAGCTGCAGGCTTGTCTGTCCACCAGGCCAGCGGGGCATGTGGAACAAGCGCTTTTGTTTTTGAACCAGTTTGAGGGTGGAAGTGCTCAACGGAGACCAGAGCTCCAGACCTAACAGAATGAAGCATCCCCCTCCTTCTGGCACTGGGATCTCCAGCGTGATCCTTTCTAGTGTTGACTGGGGATTCCTGTACCTGGGTTAAGGATGCATTAAAATCACCTTGCTCATTTCAGAGTCCCCTTTCCTGAAATCTGTCCCTCCTGGCCCTTCCTGGGTTTCCTTTGGGTCTGGAGCTCATGGCAGAATTGAAGCGGGCCTTCTCAAAGTCACTTTTTAGTCAATGGTTAGCGGGGTAGGGGTGGGTGGAGCACCCTGCTGGAGACAATGGAAGGGGGCACCTCTTCAGGCCCTGCTCAGCATGGCTTTGTGAAAGATGAGAAGGAATTCTTTCTTTGTGGCCGTCATTAGCCAAAAGGTTTTCTTCTGCCTTACACTGAACCGGGGCTGGGTTTCCAAACAAAAAAGGAAGCATGAAAAGAGTCCTGCCTCACCTGAGCGTCTCTGATCAAGCTCTCCTTTCTCTGTTGCCCTTTCGAGGGCCCTTTGATAGCTGAAGCCTTTTGGGGCTCAGTTGACTCCCCCTCCCCCTCTTTTCTTTGCTTTCTCTTGCCTTTTCCTTCCATTTCTTCTGATGCTCGAGAGGCGTAGACTTTCTTCTTTCGGTTCCAAATTCCCCTGCGGCTTCTCCAAGACCTGAAGCTGAGATCTACATTAATGGGGTCTTTGGTGTCCATGGCGACTGCTTGTATCTTTTGATTAAATTTGCTCTTTGCCTGTGATACACAATGACATATTTTAACTTTCCCCCTCTCTTTTGTCCCTTCTCAATTTGCTAACTAAGGGCCTAGATCTAGACACAAGAATAAGATCCTCGTAAGAAATGGAGAAGCTGGGTGTTTGTGTGGGACAACGCCGGTGCTGCCTTGCAAGTCCCAGAAGGTGGGAAACCTCCCCAGCATCAGATCCCAGAAGTTGCCCCCTTGGGAATCGACTGCAGACGCCAAACCTCGGATCCCCCCCTTCCCTCAGCAGGCTTCACTCTGTTTGCTTGCAACTATCCAGAGCAATTTTCGCTTCCCGATTAATAAACTGAATGTGAGGAGATGGAGTTTTATTACTTGGTGGATCAACATCGTCAGTATTTAACAACACTACGATGTGAATCATTAAAGCCATTCTAGCTGCTGCCCTGCAGGCCTCCAGCACCCTCTCCGTGACCCTCCTCCTCCTTACTCCGCAAGGCTGCCAAACTCCAGCGGAAACCGACACATGAAGCGAATTTGTCAGAATGTGTCAGGTGTTGCGCAGCTGCTCTGCGTGGGCCTGAAATCATAGAGCCATTATATTTAGGGACTTCCCACAAACTGCTGCTGCAGGAGCTCTCTCCCCGTTCGCTCAAAATGGGTCAGTTCCTAATTTGTTACTTCCACATTTGTCAAACAGAACCTTCCGTGCTCGAGAAGGCCGCCATCTGTTGCAGACGCATCTCCTGGCAGGTTGGATTCAAGGGGCTGCTCTCCCATGTGGCTGCTTCAGCAGAGCAACCAAAGGGAAGGTACCTGGCAGCTGTAATGCGTAAATGATGGCTTTGTCCTCTTCACCTCGCTTGGGATTTGAACCCAGGTTTCCCCAACCAACATCCAATTCTCTTATGGACACCCTCCAAGTGGACTCACCAAGTACACATGAACACATGAAGCTGCCTTATACTGAATCAGACCATCAAGGTCCATCAAAGTCAGTATTGTCTACTCAGACCAGCAACGGCTCTCCAGGGTCTCAGGCAGAGGTCTTTCACATCACCTACCTGCCTTGTCCCTTTAACTGGGGATTGAACCTGGCACCTTCTGCATACCAAGCAGAGGCTCTGTTACTGAGCCACAGCCCCTCCCCAACTGCTCCACTATCTCCTCGTTGTGCCAGGTTATGGAGGCCTTTGGCTTCCTTGTGGGCATCCTCCCCTTACCAGGACCCATATTTTATAATTGGATCTATTGGAGCAGTGGACTCTGATCTGGAGAACCGGGTTTGATTCCCCACTCCTCCACATGAGCGGAGGAGGCTAGTCTGGTGAACTGGATTTATTTCCCTGCTCTTACACATGAAGCCAGATGGGTGACCTTGGGCTAGTCACAGTTCTCTCAGCCCCACCTACCTCACAGGGTGTCTGTTGTGGGGAGGGGAAGGGAAGGTGATTGTAAGCCGGTTTGATTCACCGTGGTGTAGTGGTTAAGACTGGTGGTTTGGAGAAGCAGACTCTGATCTGGAGAACCAGGTTTGATTCCCCACACCTCCACATGAGCTGCAGAGGCTAATCTGTTGAACCGGGTTGGTTTCCCCACTCCTCCACATGAAGCCAGCTGGGTGACCTTGGGCTAGTCACAGTTCTCTCAGACCCATCTACCTCACAGGGTGTCTGTTGTGAGGAGGGGGAGGGAAGGAGATTGTCAGCCGGTTTGATTCTTCCTTAAGTGGTAGAGAAAGTCGGCATATAAAAATCAACTCTTCTTCTTCTTCTTCGGCAGCAGGATCACCAGTGTCTGATCCGGTTCACGAAAAAACAGCCACCCTGAGCTGCAGAAGGGCTCTTCATGCCACAGGACAGGATCCACCAGCCAGCGTCGGAGGTGGCTGAAGAGCCATCTTTGTTTGGAAAGGTTCCCTTCCAGGGGATTATGGATAATGCATCTGGAGCACCCCTTGCTCATCCTGCCTTGCGATTTATCTGGAAATCAAATTCTAGTAATCTTGCCCACCATCTGGCTTCATGTCTGCGGCACTTTGGAGCACACTCGTATACACAAAGACGTAGACACACAAGCATGTATGATCCCATGCTGCTCACATTTCCTTCCTCTCCCGGGAAAAGTGGCAAAGTGGCATTTGGGGCAAGGGGAAGGGAGAAGGCGACACTGAGGGTAAAGCATTTGGACAGGGGTGAAGAGAGGGTAGGAGTGTACAGAGTTTGAGCGCATCAACTGCCAGGGTGCCCATCTCAACTCTGTAGAGTATAAGTAGCTGACTTATACAGAGGGAAGCCACTGGCCTGCCTCGTGCAATATTTTCTGGTTTTCCAGGATCTCAGGCAGTGTAAGGTATATGAACACACACATATGAACACATGAAGCTGCCTAACACTGAATCCGACCATCGGTCCATCAAGATCAGTATTGCCTACTCAGACTGGTAGTGGCTCTCCAGGTCTCAGGCAGAGGTCTTTCACATCACCTGCTGCCTCGTCCCTTTAACTGGAGATGCTGGGGATTGAACCTGGGACAGTCTGCATACCAAGCAGAATCTCTGCCACTGAGCCACAGCCCCTCCGGAGACAACAAGGACCAGACCTGGGAATTTCTGCATGCAAAGTCCCCCTCCTCATTAACCTTCATGGGGGGGTCTTTTGCTCAGGATGGCAGAAGTCTGATTTGCATGGTGTTTGGAATGATGTGCAGAGATGTAGTACATTCCTGTTGAGCCCATAACATGTAATGTGGCCTTTTTCAGGTCTCCCTGTTCAAACTCAAGGGCTGTACATCCCTCTGTCCTCCTGCCTGTCCTCATGACATGCAAAATGGCTGAGGCTGTGGGAACTCTTGCGGGACTTTGAGATGAAATCAATGCCCTGATCTTTAAAGCTGTCCCATTCCCCAGTTGCTAGCAACCTCTGCTCCCTGATTAATTTATGTATGCATTTATTTGCCTGGTTTTATACTCCCATTCAGTATAAATTTCCAAAGTGATGAACAATATAAAACTACATCAATCAAATCATAAAATAATTAAAAACACAATAGAAGCAAAATCAACAAACAGCAGAACTGAGAAAAGGTCTCAACAGACTCAACTTCCAGAAGCACAGCACATTTCTTCAGAAGGATGCCAGAGAAGGTAGCACTCTGGCCTCCCAGGGGAAAACATCCCAGAGTCCTGGGGCTGTGAGAGAGAAGGACCTGCATGAGGTAGCCTTCTCATAAGATGGTATTCTCAGCAGGAATTCAGTAGTGGAGCTTCAGTGCTGTGGGCAGAGGAGATGCTCTACAGGAGGAAACATTCCCCGAGATCCTCAGGTCCCAAATTGTTAGCAGCTTCATAGATCAAAACCAGCATCTTGAGCTGAGTTGAGTTGGAAGAGATCCACTGTCCGTACAGATGTCTCCAAGTAGGTTCAAGGGGAGTGTGGTCTCTCGTGCCTGTTAACAGCTAAACATCAGCATTCTGCACCAAGTGCCACTTCTGGACAGTCTTCAAAGGCAGCCCCACATCTGTACATCACATGAGCACATGAAGCTGCCTTATACTGAATCAGACCCTTGGTCCATCAAACTCAGTATTGTCTACTCAGACCAGCAGCAGCTCTCCAGGGTCTCAGGCAGAGGTCTTTCACATCACCTACTTGCCTGGTCCCTTGAACTGGAGATTCCGGGGATTGAACCTGGGACCTTCTGCATGCCAAGCAGATGCTCTACCACTGAGCCATGGTCCCTCCGCCCAATGGTCCCATCATAATGATCTCATCTGGAAGTCAACCAAGCATGAATGGCGGTGGCCTTTATTCCAATACAGCATTAGCTGAAGCAGACAAACAGATACTATTTGGAATTCCATACATGATGCCAGCAATGAGTCTGATGCTTCTGGCAGAATGTGGTTTCATCTAGAATGGCATTTTTGCAGCTCTGACTCCCCCACACACACACCACTAACTATCTTATCTGGATTGAGCTGAGGTTTGTTCACTCTCATCTGGTCCATCCCAGATGTGCACTGACAGACATAAAAGCCTCGCCTGGATATGATGAGGAACTCAAGTCCCTGCATGTCCCCATGGCGCATCAGACTCTACTAGCTTCTTACCAGCCTCTGGTCTAGGTTTTGCCCGGGAGAGACAAACAGCCGGACTTCCAGATGCTGTTTTTTGTCCTATGGCCTAGCCTGCCAAACCGGTTCTGATCAACCATATTTCTGTGTTTCCTGTGTCTGCCATATTCTCCTTCTGCCGGAGATCCCCACCCTGGATCCAGCATGTTCCTGATTTCCTCAATCCTCTAAGGTTCCTCCTGTGCAAATGTGTGCGGGCTGTCTGTCTTTCTCATCTTTCTCCGCTCCTTCTATCCCTCCCTCCCTCCCTCCCTCCCTCCCTCCCCAGAGCTGTTCTTTCAAATTGGCGGGCATGTTTTCGGTGGGGGAGCAGAGAGAAATGTGCTGAAATTATTCTCTGAGTTTGGGGATACATTCCTGCAGGAGGCAGGCACGTATGTTCGTGTAATAACACTTCTTGCTTCTACTACTCTGCAGAATTTCCCTGTAAATCTCAGCCGGAGAAGAATGCAAGAGAAACCAGCTCCTGGGGGTGGGGGCCCGCACAGGCTCAGCTCCTGCCCACCCCCACGACTCAGCTGTTCCTACCTTTTGGTTCCCAACTTTACACTGCAGCATGGGAGGGAGGGGAGGGGAGATATTGCCCCTCCCCTGTCTCCCTGGGCACAGCTTCTGCTCCTCTTCCTTTGCCTCTTCCCAGCTCATCAAGCCTCTCCCATTATTCTGACATTTGTGTGCGTCACGTACTGGGAAGAAGTAATTTACTTAGAAGAAATTAAAAGTTCATTTTAATTGAGCGCACACTGCAGTATGCAAATGAGCAGTGCATTATGTACACTGATGCAGAGACAAAGGCAGTAATCACTAGTTAACCCTTGATGGGCCGGGCTCCTCCACGCGGTGCAGCACGCTCACTCTCAGCCAGCTCAGGAGCTGCAGCTGAGGCTTTGCAGGTGATGCTTCTGTGGCGCAAGAAGAGATGGAGCCAGGCCCCCTGGGGCTGGGGCATGCAGCAAAGGCCAGGACCCCGCGCCCTCTCTCTATCGAGTGCATTTGAAGCTTGGCTTTCCTTCAAGAACCTCAGGACAGCTTACATGGTTGTTTTATCCTCACAACAGCCCTATGAGGTGAGACTGAGAGAAAAATATCTGACTCACGGTCACCCAGGGAATTCATGGCCAAGTTGGGCTTTGAACCCTGGTCTCCCAAATCCTAGTCTGATACTCTGACCCTCACATCATGCCAGCTGCTTCACATTTGCGTGGAAAAAGAGGATTGTGGTAGGTGCAGCTTCTTGTGTCAGAGCTGCAGGGAGGAGAAAAGCCGCAGGAGTAGAATTTCCTTCTGCGTGACAGTTTAATAGTGAAGGAGCTCTGCCTTCCCTTGCATGGGACTGCCCTGTTTGCTTATTTAATTTTTTTATTTGCCTGCCCTTCTTCTGATGCATGGTGGGTATGCAGAAGCATGTTGCTGTGGTGGCATTTGGAAGCCCCATTCAATCAGGACAGCGATGCCCAATGAAATCAGAGGTGGGGGGTAGCCCATCCCTCGATCCGCTGCATGGGAGGTGGTCGCCTAATGTGAATTTAAAGACCTCCACTGTCCCACACAGCATGGGCTGCCATGTTTACTCGTGTGCTCACTGGTTTACATTGCTCTGTACCATCCCAGCCATGCTCATCTTTAGGCTTGGGGGGAACCATCAAATCTCCAAAGCAAGCCCTGGCAAAGTACCTTTCCTCTGGGTTCACAGTGGGGTGAGCTGGCCTTTCTCCCTACTTAACACAGAGACTCCCATGGCTTTAAAAGAGGATCACACATTCAGGGAAGAGGAGAAATCTAGCAATGGCTTTAGCTCTGATAGCTAAATAGAACTTCCAAGTGCAGAAGCAGTGTACCACTGAACACTGGTTGCTGAGCGGGGGGCGGGGAGAGTAGCTGTTGGAGGCTTCATTTCCTGCTGCTTGGCTTCCTGGCCTGAAAGCAGAAATCTGAATAAGAGGGACTTTGGGTCCAATCAATCTTAGATTTGTTCATATTTGACATAGTCTCTTAAGTGGCTTGCAATCATAACAAACACATATATCAAAAATATAAAAATGACATTACAATAACAACACAGAATTATGCCAAAATATCAGAAGGCAACAGAATAGAATTAAAAGGTCAACCAGATTTTAAAAGCAGAAAAATAGAAATATTCAGCCAGGGGGGTGGGGTGAAAGTCTTATTTTAAATGTGGGTCTATCACCTTCTTCCTACAAGCAAAGAGGGAACTGAATGCTGCTGGGAAGGGGGCCAATGCAGAGATGCCCCCAGGCCTGCTAATCCATATAGGCACCTCCTACTGAATTAGCCAACCAAGCCCCAGCCTATGTGCCCTGGCTGGCAGTGGCCATTAGGGTTACCAACCTCCAGGTAGGGCCTGGAGATATCCTGGAGTTATGACTGATCTACAGAAGTCAGTTGCCTTGGAGAAAACAGTGGTTTTGGAGAATGGACATTATACCCTGCAGAGTCCCTTCCCTTCCACCAAACCCCACTCTCTCTGGGCTGCACCCCCAAATCTCCAGGAATTTCCCAGCCCAGAGTTGACCCCCCTAGACTGGCTCTCCAAGGTGTCTCTGGCAATGAAAGATCTCTCCCAACCCCTGTGCCTCTTTCTATGGGGCTGCTGCCACAATTTGAACTTGGAGCCTTCTGCATGCCAATTACATGCCTTGCTCCTTCATGGGATAGTGTAACCAGGAGTTTGGGGACTCACAAATTACCTGCTATGAACTCTTAAGAGGAAGACAGCAGGTGATAGAGCCACTGAAATAAATGATTCCTGCTGAGCTCAATGGGACTTACTCCCGAGTAAGTACACCTAGGGAGGCAGCCTGGCCTGAGTTGTGATTCTCTGTCCCCCTCTAGTGGCGGCTCCTGCCCCTGTCCCCTCCGACTTGCCCTTCTCACTTTGGTCTTGGCCCAAGCAACCCCCTGGCAAACCCCCACAACAGCCCCCGACCCAGTTCCGGGCTTCCTTGCTCTTCCTCCACCGCTGCACAGCCAAAACCTCTCCCTCCTCCCTGCTCGGAGTTCTCTTGCCATGCCTGGCTTTGCTGGGGAAGAGAAGTGGGGTGTGGGGGTGGCCGCCACTTTCTTTTTTACTACCTGTCAAGCATGGGGCTTTTTTTTTTAATGACGGTGCAAATGAAACCGGTTCACAGATGTGAAATGACAGCCAGCTGCAGGAGACAGACAAATTATTGCCAAGCCTGGTTCGAGACGCCCACAGATTCCAAACAAAGGGAGCCATCTCGGCTCACTCCGATGAGCAAGAGACAGCGGGGGGCCCGGGAGGCAAGCTGCTCGGCTCTCTCCCTGCCGACTTCTCCCTCAAACGAGTTTCACGCTGTGCCGCTGGCTCTGCCCCCATCCTCCCTGGCACATTCTGCCGGAGACAGCCCCCGAGCGCCAGCGGAGGCTTCTCTTTGGCAAGGCACGCTAGCCGGGTCAACTCTGCCCTCCTCCCCTTTCAGGGAAAGGGCCTGGCCAGAGGGATCCGGAGTGATTAGAAACCAGGCAGGAGGTGCACCTGTCCCGGTCTCAGGAGTTTGTAGCTCCCATCTGCCAAGGTCTGGCCTCTCCTGTCCCAGGCCCGGCTGCCTTCGTCCATCCTTAGGTCATCTCCCTGCAGCCTTCACCAGTCACCATATATTTTGTTTGCTTCTGCCGCTGTGCCCCTGTCTCACTCCTACTTCCATTTTGGCCGTGGGTCCCAGTCACCACCTGCACTAACTTCCAAGTCCCTAGTCCTCATGTTTAAATCACACATGTCTATGTTTTCTCTTATCCCATAAACATGCCTCGTTCGACCACATCCCTAGGCACCACTTGGGCTAACCTTCTGTTTCTAGAAGCAGCCCAACAGACACCTCTAGGTTCTCACAGACAGGCCCTGATGTTTCTCACCCAGGCATACTGCACTGGAACATGGAGGTTCCATTCAGCTATCAAGGCATTGATAACACACTCTGCCATGAAAGTGCCTGTTTACAAAGCTACCTGAATTGGTGACCTCTGTAGAAGTGCAATCCACAAGTTACTGTGTGTCATGCAAAGAAGCGCTTTCTTTTCATCCGTTTTAACCCCACCATCTTCAGTTTCTTTGGCTGAGCCCAACTACTAACTAGTATTGAGTTCTAGGATATAACAGCAGGATAGAAAGAAAGAAAGAAAGAAAGAAAGAAAGAAAGAAAGAAAGAAAGAAAGAAAGAAAGAAAGAAAGAGAGAGAGAGAGAGAGAGAGAGAGAGAGAGAGAGAGAGAGAGAGAGAGAGAGAGAGAAAGAAAGAAAGAAAGAAAGAAAGAAAGAAAGAAAGAAAGAAAGAAAGAAAGAAAGAAAGAAAGAAAGAAAGAAAGAAAGAAAAGCTTCCTAGAATGGACACACCCAACTCTGTGAAAAAAGGCTCCATTGCAACAAAGGCAGTTTGTGAGATTCAGAACATTGGACAATGTGCCAGATCTGGGGGGTTTTCAGGGATCTTCTCAATACAGAATCTAGTCCTGAAGAGGTTTGAGAGGTGTCTGTCCAGATGAACAGGCCTTTGAGTTGGAGTGGAGGCAGCTGGACACTGAATAGCTGTCACTTGTCCTACTTCGCTGCAAAAAATGTGACCAAAGGTACTCTGTATAAATTCAACACAGCTCTTGAGCTGGGAGAAAAACGTCTTCCTTCCACACAAAAAAGGATAATCCCAGTTCTTTGGTGTTGACTGTTTAACTTGCATTCGCCCAGATCTCCTGCATTCCCAGGACAGGTAGCAGGTGGGGAAAGGTTTTTATCCAAATAATGCACTGACTGCCAGGACTGGAAGAGGTGGTGTACCTTCATTCATAATCCAAGACTTTAATCCCACCTGTTCCTTCCTACTCTCTCACATAAAAAGTTTTCCACCTTCCAACCTGCCCCCTTTTCCATATTAAGTTCTCTGATGGGCACTATGAGTCTACTTCTGTGGATTACTTTCCATTACTATTAAGAGTGCTGTATGAGTCAGGATTGGAGCATCAAAGGAGCGTTACAGGGTGTGGGGTGCTCTTTCCCCAGGAAGGCTGTACTTGCCCTCCTTCCTTTGATTGTCTTAAACCCTGAAGTGGGAACAGAGCCAGAATGGTGGTTAAGAGTGGTGGTTTGGAGAGGTGGACTCTAATCTGGAGAATTGGGTTTGATTCCCCACTCCTCCACATGAGCAACAGACTCTAATCTGGTGAACCAGGTTCGATTTCCCACTCCTCCACATGAAGCCAGCTGGGTGACCTTGGGCTAGTCACAGCTCTCTTAGAGCTCTCTCAGCCCCACCTACCTCACAGGGTGTCTGTTGTGGGGAGGGGAAGGGAAGGTGATTGTAAGCCAATTTGATTCTCCCTTAACTGGTAGAGAAAGTCGGCATATAAAAACCAACTCTCTTCTTCTGAGTTTTGGGTGCTGCATACCCCTGTGACCATTGACTTTCCCTGCAGCATTAACTGACCCTGACTTGGCTTTCTGGCCAGCCAATGGGATGCCCGATGCCCTCTACTCTGTCCCCTCCCCAGGTTCCTTCCTCCTCTTCCACGGTGTGTTCCCTGCAGAGGTGGTCAGCTGTCTGCAACTTGCATCTTCTGATGGAATGTCCTCTTTGACCTGGGTTGTGGGCTACAGAGGAATGAAGGTCTGAGGGGGGGAAGCCCCTCCCACTTGAGCCAAGGGTTCCTTCATAGCCCCCAGGGTCTATTGCCGGCTACAGCATGTGGGCCCTGCAGCAGCCCCGCATCCTGGGCTGGGCCTTCCGAGGTTCCTGGCTGAGCTTGCACGCGATATCTCGATATCCCTTCGTCTGCTTCCCGGGGTGTTTTGCAAGCACACGGCGCTGTGGCTCCAGATGGCAACGCGAAAGAGTTAAGTCCTCTGTGATCAACACCGAGGAGCAAGTGGTAAACAATTTTTTTCCTCTCTCTGCTAAATTAATATGCAAATTCCAAGGCCCATTCCCCCCCTCCTGCTTCCACTCTCTTCTCCTGCTTCAAAATTAGCGAGGTAGAAGGCTCAGGCTAATTATGCACTCAAACGAGCTGGCTTCGTTAATGTGGCGCTAAGAGGAGGCTGAAGCTGATTGTGAGACGATGAAATTGAAATTCAAGCATGGAGCCCCCCGCCCACCCTGCATCTGGAGTCTCTTTTGCATGCCCCTGTGCGTGGAGCCGGCCAGTGACCACCTGAAGGAAACCCGCCGGGGCACAAACGCTTCCGGCCCGTGGCATCTTCACGAAGCCATTGAAAAGGCAATGCCCCCCCCCCACAACATACTCTAGTGCAACACACAGCACAGCCACACATGTATGACTAGCCTACCCCTTCAGGAAAAAAATGAAAGGCCTCCTAAACTCTATTCTGGGCCCAATCCTCTAGCAGATTCCCCTGCTCAAGATTCAGTGAAAATGAACAGAAGCAGATACGAGAGGACATTTGGGCCCGTGCAGGGAGGGCGTTGGCTAGAGCAGGTCTGTCTGCCTGCCTGTCTGGGGAAACAGCCTTATTTTGATTTTCTTTGATTTGGTAGAGCCTGGAGGGAAGCATATTTCACTCAGCATATCTGTTGCTACGTGAGGAAGCCAGCCAGGCTTCAGGTACCACACAATGCAGAACTTACGGATCTAAACCACCCCTACTCTCCACCTTCAATGCAAACATGGTTTTGCTCCATTAAATGCTATCTGCAGTTCAAGGCAGATGTTTTCAAACTGTTGGGTGCCTAGGCTGGAAAGAGGGCATCCGAGAGGCCAGGGCGGCACCCTGGGAAGAGCCATCCATCTGTGTTGGCCCTGGGCTAAGGAGATCCAGCTGAAAAGCAGTCACCTCTGAGTAAGAGGCATTAGCTCTCAACCTTCATCAGACGACCGGGTCTCCCCAAATCATCAGAGGGAACCTTGAGAGATGCTAGATGCACTGCTGATTCTTAGCTATCACTTGTGGTTGTGATGGCCCCTCCTTCCCCAAGAAGCACACCTTTGCTCTTGAGTAATTTTGACACAAATCCTGGATCGGACACAGCAACACCAAGACAGCGGGGGGAAGAGTGGGGAGCAGAGAGAGGGAAGAATCTCACACAACAGTTTCTTCATACTTTGATAACACACTGGCAGCTCTACGATGGTTTCTCTGCTTCCAGGAAGTAAGATCCAAGCAATGTTTAAAGAACCAAGGACTGCCATGAGGCCCTAAGGAAAGTCTCGGTGGCAGGGTCTCAGGTCCAGTGGGACGACGGGTCAGCCTGCTTGACTCCTTCCTCCCATTGAGAAACATGTCCTCTGGTTTCCTGGTTGCAACAGCCATTACAACATCGGGGCATAAGCTCCCTGCCATGTCTGGTGGTGGAAAGTGCTGTCAAGCTGCAGCCAACTTCTGGGGTTTTCAAGGCAAGAGATGTTCAGAGGTGGTTTGCCATTGCCTGCCTCTGTGTAGCAACCCTGAAATTCCTGGATGGTCTCCCATCCAAATACTAACCCCGCCGACCCTGCTTAGCTTGCAAGATGTGATGGTATCAGGCTAGCCTGGGCCATCCAGATCAGGGCTTGCCATGTCTACATGGCTCCAATTCATGCTCATGGTACAGGGGTGCAAGCTACCTAGCTGAAAGTGTTCACAGTTCTTCCTCTGGTTGTAGTGGTTTATGATTCTGTTCAGCCCTGTTAATACCTGCTGGAAGACACTGATGTCCTCAGAACATTTCAGACCTTCGCATAAACTCGCTCGGTTCGGCTCGGGTCAACCACCAAGAACCCCGTGTTAAGCTACATGATAACAAACCCATAGGATTACTGGCCCAGTTCTGTCTCAGTGGTTAGCCAAATTCACTCATTTGCTCTGACTTACTGAGAGGAGATGGACAATGTGTTCTACACCAAATACTTGGCCTGTGGCAAATGGTATGTGGCAAAGGGCACCTTGGCCATCTTCTGGGCATGGTGTAGGGGTCACTGGGGTGTGAGGGGGAGGTAGTTGTGAATATCCTGCATTGTGCAGGGGGTTGGACTAAATGACCCTGGTGGTCCCTTCCAATTCTATGATTTTATGGTATGCTAAAAAGTCAGTTTATATCCAACCTGGCGCAGTACAAGTGTAAGGTTGTGCTTATTTCAGGAAGTCAAGAATGTTACATTGGGAAACTCTGTAATATTTTGGAATTTTTTTCACAAATTCTTCCCTCTTGCCATTCTTTCCTTTCAATCAATGTGTTAAAAAAAAAAAAAAAACCTCCATAGCACCAAGTAGTTGCTTGTTTCCTCCACCCAAGAGACCTTTTCATATGGAGTATTCCCTTTTCCCCTTTTAAAATCTTCACAAGAATACGGGGATTCTCTCCAGCCAAGAACTGTGGATCCAAAAGTTGTCTCTGGTTTATAGGCCAAACGTTGACCTTGCTTGTAAGGGCTCCTCTTCTTAACCGACCTCTTGGTGCTTTTCTCCTATAGGCCCTTGGAGGTATCAGGCAACACTTCTGAGATTCTGGTACCAGATGAAACTGAAGTGGGTCAGGATTGTGAAGGCCGCACAGCTGGATTTGTAGTGGCTGGTTGAGAATCTCCTTTTGAAGTACCGGCCTGCTCCTTGGACGGGAAAGATCAAGGGCACACATGCAAAGATGGCCACCCCTTTTGCAAGCTGAGAAACTTCTGGAGGGAACTGGTAGATGCCTGCTGGAAAAAAGATGTTGGACTAGATGGGCTTTCCTCTGCACCGGCGAACCACTGTCATTCCTGAGCCTGGTGTCTTGGAGGAGGGTCCCGTGATGGAGGAAGGGCTTCTACGATCAGCAGCACCTGCAGGGACACCAACACAATGGAGTTTAGATGGGAGCATTACAGCCTTCAGGTGGGTTCTCACAAGCATGCTCATCCCTTTGATGGCTGGAAAGCCAGGGGAGAACAAGACACCTCAGAAAGAACCTTTATATCACCTGATATCAGACACAGCATCTTTCAGTGGAAAACATTGGCTCATTCCGCGTTCAGCAACCCAGCCATGAAAGCGCATGGGTGCCTCAGCCGTAGCATGCCTAGACAGAGATGCTCTCTCGCCTCCAGTGCCCAGAATGATGATGGTCGGGAGCTTGGATTGCAAGCTCTGAAAAGCTCACCCTTTTGATGCCTTCCCGAAAACCACAAGCTCCTGTGTGTTTCACCGGGGCCTCCACTGGAGAGCCTCCTGGTGGATCGTGCCCTCCGGCCCTCCCTCCCCTCCCTCTTTCAGCTGGTATTTCTCCCTCTGACTATGATGCATGGCACAGCTAATTTGGCGCACTGCCATTAATTCCAGCACAGCTGCTGCTCCCTCCCTCAAGGCATCTTGCTAATACGCGGCTTCGGAGCCTCTCAGCAAATTAACATCATTTGTTCTCCAGAACATGTTTATATTTCTACACAACATGCATAGCTTATTACCATCCGGACGACCTGGGGAACCTCCCCGCTGGGGCGACGAGCCCAAGGCCGCCTGGCCACCAAAGCCTGCTTTGTCCTGTGCAGAAAAGGAGGCCACGCCTGCAGTCAATCCGGAGTGGGCACCTGATGCCCATCAGAACCAGGGGCTGGGCCTCCCTGTGTGGAGATCCTCCCAGGGCTGGGGGTGGGGTGGGGTGAGTAAAGAGAAGGTGGCACACTGACAGTATCCTAAGGCTGCTATTCCAAGGTGCTTATCCTGACATATCCTGTCATGAACAGCACAAAGGATTGCAGGATCCCAAGATCTGAGCCCAAACAGCTGGACACATAAGCAACTAAGCTGCCACCAGCTGAGTGAGAACCAGGCTGAGTGCAAGTCCCATCTGGAGCATGGCAGAGCAAATAAGCTACCTCCTTATTGGAATGTGTATTCAGAGTAGGGTTGCCAACCACCAGATACTGAAAATCAAAACAGGCTTCCGGTAAATCTCCTGTTTCACATAAACTTTCATCAGTTGGTAAGTATAGTTTCATAAATTATAGTTCATTAATCCTTTGTTTCTTCTTTTTTTCAGATTCTTTGCTGAAGAATTGTTGAGGATTGTTCGTGCACAATGGCGATCCCACGTTGTATTTCTAAATAAAATATTTTTCCAAAAGCTATCATTGGAACTCATTATATAATTATAAATATATGCAGCAATTGGACTATGGCATTAAAGTCCCTCCCCTCCCCAAACCCTGCCCTGCTCAGGCTCCGCCCCAAAAACCTCCTGTCAGTTGCAAAGAGGGACTTGGCAACCCTAATTCACAGATGCCTCTGGTGATCCCATTGATGCCCTTGGCTCCCAATCCAGCAAGCGGTAGATGCAACTAAGCCTGTCAGGGGAGAGGCTGTGGCTAAGTGGTAGAGCCTCTGCTTGGCATGCAGAAGGTCCTAGGTTCAATCCCCAGAATCTGCAATTAAAGGGATCTGACAGAAGGTGATGCCTGAGACCTCTGCCCAAGTCCTGGAGAGCTGCAGCCAGCCTTGAGTAGACAATACTGACTTTGATGGACCCAGGGTCTGGTTCGGTATGGGGCAACTTCATGTGTGTTCATGGGTGTATGCATGAGCAGCTCTCCTGAGCTGGATTGGGGCAAATTGATGTGCTCACTTAGATGTGCAACTCTAATGCTGGGCCTGGCCACTGTTCTAAGCACGCCCCGAAGCTCTTCTCTGCATTTTCCTTCTGGCTTCAGTTTGCTCCATCTGCATCCCCCCTCCCCTCTCTTTTGAAGGATCTGAAGCAGATTGCATCAAGATCAGCAAAAGCATTCTAAAACAATTCTGAAAAATCAACCATACTCATTATTATAAACAGTAAAATCACACCCACAATGATCTTCCTGGTCTCCAGCTCACCTCTAGACTGGATCAGTCAAATGTGAGGTGAAAGTGCATTCCCAGGGCTGTTGTCACAGAAGGCACACAACCCCGTCCCAGGTGGCCCCCCCATCATGCACACATGGGGTTGATCAAACTGTGGCCTTCATGTTGGCTTGACCTCAGGTGACCCCAGCCTGCCTTGATGCATGGACCAGTGCCCGGGAAGCAACCTTGAGCTCGGTGTGGAGTGGCCTTCTGCCATCTTCGGCTGCGTGCCCCCCTGCCTCTTCACAGGCTGGCAGCTATGCAAATTTCCCGGTCATGCTACCAGTGGGTTGAAGAGCCCCCCCCCCCCAGCTCTGGGTCCACTTTTGTGGGGGGAATGCCTTTGTGCATTCAAAATCGCCACTGCTGGTGAGGAGGGCAATGGGCTAAGATGGCAGAGTAAGGTTGGCATGGGCCTTCTGCTGAAATGCAGCCTGCAGGGATTTGTGCTGCCTTTGATGCTAGCCACAGGGTGGACTGCTCCCTTGGAGTGGGGTGGCTCTGGAGAAGGAAAGCAAATGGCAAAGACGTGTGAGCGGAGTGACTGGTGATGCCCCCTGAACGTGAAAATGGACTCTCTGGTCTCCCCTTCATTGCAGGTTGCTGGAAAAACCCAAATGCATTTCTTTTGGGAGATATTAGATAGTGTTGGAAGGTTTTTCTTTTTTAAACCTGAGATTCAAATTTGTACTTTTCCTCTGATCTTATTGATGTGTTTATTTTTAATGGCTGCAGAGAGACAAACTGGCTCCGGGGCAAATAGTAGTCATGGGGTCCTCCTTCTGAACCCCTACCATCTTATCAGTAGATGACATCATGCATATAAATGCATGGAATATGGAGATCATAAATGCACTAGATGGTTTAGTCTGCAGTATTGAATGATGATGGTAAATGCCTTCCTAACAAAAAATGAGGATTCATTAGATAGGTAAACAAGTTTCCTATTCGGCTATTTGAGCCACTTCCTGAAGGTCAAAGGTAAAATGGAGGCAGGCTACTAACTTTAGGTGAGACAAACCAATATGTTGGGGGTCGTTCATCTTGTTGGGCTCTGGGGCAATTTGCACTCCCTCCCCTCCAATTCTTGCCCTGCTTCACTGTAGGCTACTTTGATCATTAATTGAATGAAAAAGTGGGCTACAAGTTTCCTGAAATAAATGTATCCATAAATATTGGAAAGACTGAGGATCTGAGATGTAGCAAACTCTGGGAGTCAAGCTACATGTAATGTGGAAGACGCCAGGAGGGACTCCACACATTTTCATTTTTACTGAAAAGCAGCTGGGGAGGGGGGAAAACTTGATTGATGCATGTCATTTTCCCAGGCTAAACTGCACTCTTTCCAAAGGCTATTAGTGGCAAAAATACACACCTGTCTACTGGAGGGACTAACATCAGCTAGGGGGTGGCTGATTCGGATTGGGAAAATAGCAGGGTAGACAAGTCCATACAAACACAGACATACAAGTCCACAGCCAAGCGCTGTTGCTCCTCTCAGAGGCAGCTGCTTTGAGTCACACTGAACACGGGAGGAGAGTCGGATTATGAACCTCCCAAGTCCCTCAGACAAGCATCCTCTCCCGATTCTGGGTCTTGTCACCTTCTGAGAAGTTACAGAATTGCTCCCCTTAGATGCTTTTAAGAAAATGAACGGGTAGGCATGGGTTGCAGGTGTAGTTCAGAGTAAGATACTCCGGGTGATATTTGCACGCTAGGTTTGTATCGGTCAAGCACTGATTCGGTTTCCCTCTTGGGCCCTGAGAAGGATAGTATAGAGGACGAGGGTAAGGATGGATGGGTTGGGGTCACTATCAATAGAGTTGCCAGGTCCCTCTTTGCCACTGGTGGGAGGTTTTTGGGGAGGAGACTAAGGAGGGCAGGGTTTGGGGAGTGGAGGGACTTCAATGCCATAGAGTCCAATTGCCATTTTCTCCAGTTGAACTGATCTCTATCTGCTGGAGATCAGTTGTAATAGCAGGAGATCTCCAGCTAGCACCTGGGGGTTGGCAAGCCTAGCTGTCAAAGTTCTCAGCACCCTCCCCAACAAACTACATTTCCCAGGATACTTTTTGGGAGAAGTCATGACAGCAATACCGACATACAGCTGGGATGCATGTATATGTGGGCATGTAGTTGCACGCACCGCAAGGCTGACCTGACTGCACAAGCAAAGTGATCTCCTGTGCAAGTGTGATGCCTGGACACAACTGGAGAGAGATGATTCCCCCCCCCCAGTGCCACTTCTGGGGTGCCAAGCCGGGTTGCGCACATTTGAGAGCAGCCCTCTTTCCAGACATGGTGGCATTGTGAACATGAGGCCAGGGCTGTGGGAATTCTCACTCTCCTAGTGGCGTTACAAAGACATGTGCCTTTGGCCCTCACAAGCATGAGCAGGGCAATCTAACATTGGAGTCGGCCCTCCAGATCTCCACCTGCTCTTGTCCCCCTCTTGCCCCGCTGTCACCTCTCCCCCTCCAAGGGATGCTCTCCCTTCCCTTCCCTTCCCATATTTCACAGTTCCTGCTTCCTGCATAAAGCCCGGGGCTCTCCAGAGACCCCGGCCAGATGTTCTCTGCAGCGTAGCACATTGCTTGGCTAATGAAATATTCATTGAGCCTCACTCCCTTTCGACATGAAAGCTTCTGCAGTTTCCCGAACCACGGGAAGGAAAGCGGCCCTGGGCCTGCCGCATTCCAATAAGGCACCAGCCTCCAAGGCCTGGCCCCCAGGGGACAGACTCTTCCCAGCGCTGGGGCACTGAGAGACCCCCTCCCACCCCGCCTTCCGTCCTCTTCCTCCCTCGCCTGACCTTGAAGTCAGGCTGAGTAGGAGCTCCATCTGGGCAATTCCCCTGGCAGTGCAGACAGGCAAGACATTTCTCTTTGGGACTGAGCTGGTTAAACGCTTTGTACTTGTCAGTGGGGGGGGGGGGCTTCATTCAGACCCAAGCGGCTGCCTTTGTCCCACAGAAGACAGGGCAGGTGAGACATTTGTCAGCACCTGCTTCAGGATTTTGGGATGTCTTCAGTTTGGAGGGCCCAGGCTGGCCTGATCTTGTCAGATCTCGGAAGCTAAGCAGGGCTGGCCCTGGTTAGTACTTGGATGGAAGACCACCAAGGAAGTCCAAGGTTGCTGTGCACAGGCAGGCCATGGCAAGTCACCTCTGTTTGCTTCTTGCCTTCAAAACCTCTTGAGGGGTCGCCATAAGTTAGTGCGACTTGGTGGCACTTTCCACACACACACACAGTTGGGAGGAGGAAGGGCCTTCTAATAGGGACCTCTGTGAAGCAGCCTCGGACCTCCAGGGCAGAATGGCAATGCTCACTTAGGGCTCTTCACCTCTCTCAAATGTTCTCAGAAGTCACTCCTGATGTTACCGCTGTTTGCTCAGCATCTCCTTCCTCCCTCTGTTGTGCCCCCTTGTATGGCCCAAAGCCCTGCCAGCATGTGCAGCCCTGGCATGGAGAAAAGGGGGCAGCGGAAATGGCCCAAATTCTGCAGTACTTTAAAAATAAAACCTGTTAAAACATGGATGCTCACATGAAAGAACATCTGTTTGGGAAACTCACAAGAATTGTTACCAGGAAAATGGGGGCTAAAATGAATGGAAAGGCAAAGCTCAGGAGCATCAGTGGGTCTGGGTTGGTGCAGGAACAGCCATCAGAGGCAGCTCTGGAATCCAGAGCCTGGCTGGTGCTGGAGGCAGAGATTAGCTTGCAATGTCACATGAACACATGAAGCTGCCTTATACTGAATAAGACCCCCCCTTGGTCCATCAAAGTCAGTATTGTCTACTCAGACCGGCAACAGCTCTCCAGGGTCTCAGGCGGAGGTCTTTCACATCTCCTACTTGCCTAGTCCCTTCAACTGGAGATGCTGCTGGGGATTGAACCTGGGACCTTCTGCATGCCAAGCAGAGGCTCTACCACTGAGCCACGGCCCCTCCTCCAATGTCCAGGGATTACAACTGATCTCCGCACCACGAAGATCAATTCCCCTGGCTGGGCTCTAGTTCATATGCAGAGATATTTTCCCACGTTGCCTTCTGAAAAATGATGACAGGTCCTGGACAATGACAGACGTGCAAACACAGGGGATAAGTAATACTTTCTGGACCTGGTTTACATCTCCTGAAATATCAGCCATCAAGCAATTGTAGATCTTTGGACATGCTTGGAGCTGCCGTGCTATATCCAGCTGCCAATATAATGGGGATTCTTCTCTGGCACAGTATCTGGTGGGAAGCAATTCGACAATGCAGAGGAAATAGTCACCCCCCCCCCCCTACTGCAATACACCCGCTGGACGGGTTCCGTTCTTCTCAGGGCTCCTGAAGAGCCGAACAGGACAATTTTTTTCAGTGTGAGTGTATGTCAAACAGTTTTATCTTTCGTACTTGCTTTATTTATAGCCTGCCTTTCCCACTGAGACTCAAGGCGGGTTACAAATTGCCCAAGAATGCCCTCAGGCGGCATAAGATACCCAATAAACAAAGCAACTGTTTCCAATTGCAACATCCCCAAGCAGGGAAGGCTACTTTGGACCTAAGCCAGGCAGGGCGACCTGTTTTCCAGGCCAGGCTCACACAGGCTGGCTCTTAGGAGGGGGGCTACTGCCTCTCTGGGAGCATCACCAAAGCAGCTGCCTTTCTTGGCTTTGAAGAAGAAGAAGAAGAAGAAGAAGAAGAGTTGGTTTTTATATGCCAACTTTCTCTCCCAATTAAGAAAAAATCAAACTGGCTTACAATCACCTTCCCTTCCCCTCCCCACAACAGACACCCTGTGAGGTAAATGGGGCTGAGACAGCTGTGACTAGCCCAAGGTCACCCAAAAGGCTTCATGTGGAGTGGGGAAACCAATCCGGTTCTCCAGATTAGCATCCGCCGCTCATATGGAGGAGTGGGGAATCAAACCCGGTTCTCCAGATTAGAGTCCGCTGCTCCAAACCACCGCTCTTAACCACTACATCATGCTTGGCCCACTCTGGCTTTCTCCATGGGAGTCTCCCAGTCCAAAAGCAAGCAGATTTCCTTCGACACTTGTGCAAAGTTAACCTTCTCTGGTGTGCTTCAAAAACATTTAGGAGTGTGCACAAGAAAAAAGCTAAAATGAACATGGGGTGGTGAGGGGGGGGAACATTCTCAGGGAAATTTCGGCAACTCACATTGGCTTGCAAAATCCACATTTCTGTCTTCCTAATGAAACCTGTCCTTTTAGCCTTCATTACAGGATTTAAGAATTTGAGATAAAACAACCGCTGGATGTGGCAAACTGAAGCTTAATAACATTGCCTGACAATTCACCAGGAAGGATTAAAATTACGTTGTTTTTTTTTTAAAGCATCTATCAAAGTTAAATGTTAAAAAATCGATTTTGAATTTTGCCCTGTTTTACCGTTGTGCAAACATATGATTTTTGCTCCAGGCAGGGATCAGACAGAGACCTCCTGGGTATTGCTGGGGTTGCTGGTGGCTGCATTTGACTGCTCTCCTCTGTCCCTGACAAGTGCAAGGGGGGGAGGTCTCTGCTTTGACCAGTGCCAGCACACCCCACTCCGGCCCAGATGGACCTCTGCTTGGGTGGCCAAACCAATCCAGCCCATGCTCTGCTGGAAAATAAAATGGACGGTTCAGACCCTCGGCGCTCGGCTCAAGGCTGGGGCAAGAATAGAGGCAGACCCTGGATCTGGGACCGCACCATCACACAGGCCCACTGGGGGAGAAGGCTGTGGAACCCAGTTCTCTCTGCCCAGATTTAGATCAAGCCTTCCAAGGCTTGGAAAAGGTGGGCATTAAATGTGCCCCTTGAGACCTGGCACACGGCCCTTGGGCACAAGAGGCAGAGGAGCTGCGCATTCTGCCTTCTGTGGAACCAACGCACTCCTATCTAGAATCGGATCTGCTCGAGAAGCATGACCATGCACAAACGCACCCTTGCATGCTGCAGACAGGCAGAGAGCCATGCATGTTGCACACAGATGGACACACAAACACAGACGCACAAATGTTCTTTTGTCTTGAAAAATGAAGGCAAATACCTTTTCCTTCCTCCGGCTCCGCCATCCGCTACCTGCCATGCTTTCCCGGCTTCCCTGCCTCTTTCTTTCTCTCTCTTTTGCCTGGGCTGCTGCGTCTCGCCAGCCCATCCTCCATGGCACCTCTGCCAACTCAGCTGCCACCTGCTTCGCAGTGGGCTGCCAGCTTCTCAGCCTCGTATGTTCCTTTTGGCCCCATGCTGCCTTCTGGCATCCTGGCAAACGCTCCGCTCTGTCGATGGCATGGGTCCATCTTTCCTCCGTTGCGATCCAGCCTCCCCGGCTTCTTCTTCTTCTGGTTGCCACCGGAGCCGCCTGCAGTGCCAGCATTCGCTCGTAGAGAAATTGGCAGGGAATAAACCAGAGGACAGGGATCTTCTCAGCGACTGATTGTAGCCACATATTTTTGGAGGGGGGGGGGAAGAGATGGAGCCCAAACATGCGAACAGCCCTTCTGCTCAGAGAGAGTGCCAGGGTTGGGGGCATCGGGGCTGTGGTGGGTTTGGCAGCCGTGTTCCGGGAACGAGGAAACCTGCTCCGCGTTTTCCTCCTTGTGCCAAAAAGGAAAGGGAAAAGACAGTTGATACATTTTCCAACCCGGGCTTTCCTCGGGAAGAACCACTGCTCATCCTCCTCTGGATCCAGGGACTCGGTCTCCCTTGTCCTCCTGGGCAGGTGGAGGTCACCAGAGCCCTGCCGCTTCTCCTGGGCTTCTCTGCAAGCGCAGAGAATTGGTTTTCATTTCACTTGTGGAAAGAAAGGGAGGAAAGGGCTCCAAAAACAGCAGCCTGGTCCTTGGCTACTTTCCCCAGCAAACCTCAGTCCTGATGCTCAGCAACAGGAACTCTTTGGGCCACACCCCTTAACCGTCATCCCTTTCTTCCCCAGGTTTGCAGAGATCTTGGCAAATGGAGGAAGGGCACATGGAGAAGAGGATTTGGGGGGCTGGCAAGAGAGCCATGGGATCTGCTCCATGCCTGGTTCCTGGAAGGGCTTCCAGCAAGACTGGGAATGGCCTCCTGGAACCAACTTTTTTCTCCATGGGCAGCCAATCCCCATGGGTCTGGAGATGCCCACGGTTTCCAGATGCCCCTGGAAGGCAGACGGTGCTGATTTGTAAGAGCTGGAAGCCCTTTCCTTTCCTACAGGGACAAACCTGGCCATCTGCTTGAGAACCGCAAAGCACAGTTTCTGTTCGCTGAGGATGCTTGAAGACCAAAAGGGCTCAGAAGCCAACTTTGCCAAAGTCACCAGCAGTGGTCCATCCGTCCCAAGACGGTCAGTGCTGACTTGCCATCCGCTTCAGCCCAGTTCAGGAGCACAGGCCCTGGTCTCCCCTGGGCTGGAGACCTCCAGTCTGGTTAGGGAGGACAACTCAGCACAGCGGTTGGGCTCGATGAGAGGAGGAGAGCCTCTTCTGAGGATTTGCCCACCTGCTAAAATCTCCTTGCTTGAATCCAGAGTGTGTCTCACAGTTCAGTATGTGCAGCCACAAGTCACAACTTTGAACTCCTGTATCAAAGCACCCTTGAGCAGCCTGACTGAGGGCCAGGTGGCACGAAACCTAGGAGCATGTTTGTCCCAAAGACAGCCAGAGACCAGAGATGAGGGACTTGGGAATGTTCAGTCTGGAGAAGAGGAGGTTGAGGGGAGACATGATTGCTCTCTTGAAGTATTTGAAGGGCTGTCACTTAAGGGTGGGCAGAGAACTGTTCCTGTTAGCATCAGAGGATCATAGGACTCGCAATAATGGTTTAAATTGCAGGCGGAAAGGTACCTGCTGGACGTTAGGAAAAAAATTTACATTAAGAGTTGTTGGACAGTGGAATCAGCTACCTAGGGAGGTGGTGAGCTCCCCCTCCCTAGCAGTCTTTAAGCAGAGGCTGGACAAGCACTTGTCAGGGATGCTCTAGGCTGATCCTGCATTGAGCAGGGGGTTGGACTAGATGGTCTGCATGGCACCTTCCAACTCTATGATTCTATGATTCCAGATGTTCTAAGGGCCATCCAAGCCAGGCTGCTTGCAAGATGCTGCAAGTGCTTTTTGCACTGCTGGCCAAGCGCACTTTTCCAACCCCCATTTAAAAGTCCCAGAATGCAACAATAGCATACTTGTGTGCACAGTCATGACTTTTAAAAGGACTTTCATCCTTCCCCCAAGATAAGCTTGCAACAAAAGGGATCCAACCCCCCCTGACAACAACCCCCACCTGTAAACTGGGACACAGGAACCAAAGCTTCCCCGTGGGGCTCACAGTCCCATGTTCGTGACAGGAATCAACAGAAGCAAAATCTGTAGGAGTGTGGGAGAAATGTTCAGTCCCTACAACCTCCCCGACAGTTATTCTCTGCCTGCTGAGAGGCTGGCATTCAGCCTCTGAAACCCAGCGCTGGGGGGCAGCATCGGGGGAAGGCCTCGGCCTCTCTGCCCTATTTGCTGGCCCTCCAGAGGAACTGGTTGGCCACTGTGTGAAGCAGGATGCTGGACTAGGTGGATCTGAGCCGGCAGGGCTGCTCCTGTGGGTTGGGGCTCTGTGAGTGACACTTCAAGAAGGGCGGAACAACCTCACTTCCACTCCCTCCTGAGTTGCTTTGTCTGTCTCAGACAGCCCCCTTATAGGCAGAACTGCCACTGGAATAAAGATTGTTGTTCCGCTAAGATTTGGGTCCATCTTTGTGATTCTGAGGACTAAGTCCTTTCCAAAGGACTGGGGCTGCAGAGGCAACTGCTATGGGCCCCAAACTTGGCGGGGTGGGTGGGAGAGAGAGACATGTCAGCACAGTGCTATTTTTCTGTGTCTGAAATGATCAGATCCTTTTCCTTCCAGGCAGTAACATTGATCAGGGAAAATATAACCCCAGGATCAGTTCTCCATTTACTGGGCCATTGACTCCAGTGGAGGGATCTGCTCTTATTGTTCAGCCTGCAAATTAGCTCACCCGATTAGCTTAACTCCCTTTCTCCTCCTTTCCCTCACACCTCTGGGAAAGCCAGGTGGGGTGGGATAAAGAAATTCCATTTGCAAGACAGGCACTAGTCTTTGCTAGTGTGTGGCAGCTTTTCGAGACATAGAAGATTACCACACTATAAAATTCTGATGTCAAATACAGGAGGCTTTTGGAAGATTACATGCCTCCCCCCCCCAATTACAGCAAAATGACATTGACTCAATGTGCAATGATGGGGGGGGGGGCTGAAAGGAAAGTCAGTGGTGGGCCTCCCCGAGTCTGAAGGGCCTGGAACTCAGACTGCGCAACAGGGATAGACTGAGATGTTAAAATGACCCCACAGCAAGCTGAGTGAAGTGACCCCGGTGGTCCTGTCGGGGCTTTGGGGACATGTCTCTTCATGCTCCTGGCAGCTCCCCTCCCTAGGGCAGCAGCACACAGGGAATTGTGCCAAATTGAAGGGCCAATCTAGGGTTGCCAGCCTTCAGTGGGACCTGCAAGTCTCCTGGAATTACTGCTGATCTCCAGACTGCACACATCAGTTCCCCTGGAGCAAATGGCATCTTTGGATGGTACAGCATTATGCCCTGTTGAGTCCCTTCCCCTCCCCAAGTCTACCCTCTCCGGGCTCCACCCCCAAATCACCAGGAAACTCCAATCTGAAGTTGGCAACCCTAAGTCTGCCCCTTCTGCCCCTCTGGGCCCACGTGAAGAAGAAGAAGAGTTGGTTTTTATATGCCGACTTTCTCTCCCACTTAAGGGAGACTAGGGCTGTGGGGAAAAAATTCAGTAAAATTCGGATTTGGCAAAATTCGGCCTGTTTTGATTTGGGAAATGCCGAAGTCCGAACTCCCCCGATTCGGATCTGTGCAATTCAGTGTGAGATTCGGAGTTTGGGGGGAAATTCGGCCATTTAAAGCCATTAAAAACACATTCGCGCCTTTCCGCATCTCTGGGGAGGCATGTTTGGAGGTAGAGGTCCCAAAATTTCAGCGTAGCTTCAGGGGACCCTTCTTGCAAGAACCCCCAAATTTGGTGACGATTGTGGCAGGGGGTCATGAGTTATGGGGCCCGGAAGGGGTCCCCCCTCCGCCCATTGGAATGAATAGAAATAAATAGACCGTTTGGACTCGGAATTTGCAAAACCATGCAAAGCAACACGTGACGTGACCTTGGCAGTTTGCAAACCATGGAAAAAACAGAGGCGCACTAGCTATGCATAAGGAGCAGGTGGGGTGGAATTTCCCCTTTCGCATTGGACTCGGGAGTCGAGAGTCTCGGGACCGTGCAAATGCATTGTTTAAGTCAAAATTTGAAAACCAGTTTTGAGCGAGCATCAAAATGGACCATGCAAAAATGGCCCCAGAGTATTTTCTGCCCTGCTCCTTTTGTCATGTGGAGGGAAGCTCCCCCTTCAAACCAGGGAGAGAGAGAGATGCGAGATGCGAGCGGGCACACACACACACAGGCAGAACGGGCGAAACCCCCCCCCTCAAACCAGTACGGCTTGGCCCCAAATGGGGAAAAAACCAAGGAGAAGGTGGCGCGGGTGCTGAGCGGCGCTGGGGAGAGACGCACGCAAGCCGCACCGTCGCACTCAACCCCAGGCTAGGGGCAAAAAACAAAAAGCAGAGCACAGCACACACTCCCGCAGAGGCGAGCGGGCACACACCCTCTGCTGAATGGGCGAAGCCCCCCCCCTCAAACCAGTACGGTTCGGCTCAACCCCAAATGGGAAAAAAACCAAGGAGGAGGAGGCGCGGCCCGGGTGCCGAGCGGAGAGAGACTCGCTAGCCACCGCACAGACTCAACTTTAAAACTTTAAAAGCAGAACACACACTCCCGCAGAGGCGAGCAGGCACACACCCCTCGGCAGAACGGGCGAAAGCCCCCTTTGGCTTCCCCCCACCCACAGAAACTGCTCCCCACACACACACACAGAGACTCTGCTTTCCCCCACACACACACACAAACACAGGAGAAAAGGTATACAGAGAAAAACCCCAAATCAAACTGTGTGGATGTCTTCCAGCAGGAGCACGGAGGAGAAGTAAATCCAGTCCTATTCCGGTAAGCACCAGCAGCTCAGCCCAGTCAGGAATCGGATCTCTCAGCAGCACCGCCACCAAATTGGAAGGCAATGAATACAGTCAGGACGGGAGGGGAGGGACGGGAGATTTTAGACTCTTCTCCTGGCCATTTTAAAAGTGAGAATCCCTGCTCTGATTGGCCAGGAGAAGACCCAGCTTGGCCACCATTGGCCGCGGGAGAATGCTGCTTACTAACTGACGGTTATACTGCTGATTCTGAGCCCCCAATTAGCCGAATTGATTCGGTGCGCCCCGAACTCGCCGAATTTGGCTAGTTGTTTTTCCGCCTTTTTTTGGAATTTGGTTCCATCCGAACTGAAAACCGCCAAATTGGGGGGAATTCGGCTGTTTTTCGGTTCGGGACGAACTGAATTGACAGCCCTAAAGGAGACTCAAACCGGCTTACAGTCACCTTCCCCTCCCCACAACAGACCCCCTGTGAGGTAGGTGGGGCTGAGAGAATGAGACAAGCCCAAGGTCACCCAGCTGGCTTCATGTGTAGGAGTGGGGAAACGAATCCAGTTCACCGGATCAGAGTCCACCGCTCCAAACCACCACTCTTAACCACTACACCAAGCTGAGAAAATAATGCTGGGTTGCTGCCGGACAAGCTCCTCTCTCTCCACCTCCACCTCCCCAGCAGGCTTCCATCTCTTCCCAGGTCGGTTGCCTCCAGTGTCCCCTGGCTGCTGCTGAGAAACAGGCATCACCAGAGCTGTTCATCTAATTTCCATGAAGAAGAAAAAGCGAACCTCTGTCAATCACCATTTGATACAATTATGATAATGGGGCTGTTTTGCACTTATCTCCCCCCTCTCCAAGTGATGTGGCAGCTACTTGAGGCCAGCACTTTACACTGGAGGAGTTCTGGATTGTTGGGATCTGTACTGACAGCTCCGACTTCTCCGCCTCCTGGCACTGAGAGAGGTCCCCGCACCCAAAGTGAGAAACCCACGAGACACCTCCTTTGGAGAAACAAAGCCCAGAAAAGAGCAAGAGTCCAGTAGTGCCTTAAAGACTAACAAAATGTAAGGTGCTACTACTGAACTCTTGCTCTTTTCTACTGCTACTGACAGACTAACATGGCTACCCATCGTGATCTAAAGCCCAGAAAGTGAGCCATGTTAGACAACTAACAGAGAAATGTCTCTGCAGGGAGACCTGAAAGCAGGTAAATGGGGATGGGGGTTTCTGAGAAATCCCAGATTTCTGGACTGGCACCAACCTGCGTCAACAGGTCATCACACTGCCCTCCACGGCACACTCAACATGAAGTCAGCAGGAGTTGTTATGACAGGGTTGAGAAACACAAAAAAATATTTGGGAACTGGATAAAAATTAAGATTCGGTGTAGAATTATCCTGCCTTTTCCTTAGGAACGTCAGCAGCCTCAGCATGTGTATCTTATGAATGGGACAAAATGGGACAAAATGACCCAGGAAACAACTATTAAATGCAACCTGAGCCTGGATGACTCCTTGGGGGATGGCCATTTGCCTTAGGCAAAAAAAAAAAATTATCACACTGACACTGAGCAAAGGAATCTCCTATTGTCACTCTAGGGGTATTGGGGGAGGGAGGGAGCCAAGCCATCCTTTACACAAACTACCCACAAACACTGGGTAGTATAACAATGGAATGGCCTAACCTGATCGCTGTAGAAGAGTGAACATGGAGTGGGATGGCCCCTTTCTTCCAACACATGCCAGCCTCAAAGACCCTAAAAGAATGGTGGGGGGTGCTCAGTATCCATAGAATCATAGAGTTGGAAGGGCCCACCAGGGTCATCTAGTCCAACTCCCTGCACAATGCAGGAAATTCACAACCACCTCCCCCACACACCCCCAGTGCCCAGAATAATCAGCATTGCTGACAGATGGCCATCTAGCCTCTGCTTAAAAACCTCCAGGGAAGGAGAGCTTACCCCCTCCTGAGGAAGCCTGTTCCGCTGAGGAACAGCTCTGTTAGAAAATTCTTCCTAATGTCTAGATGGAAACTCTTCTGATTTAATTTCAACCCGTTGGTTCTGGTCCTACTTTCTGGGGCAACAGAAAACAACTCGGCACCCTCCTCTTTATGACAGCCCTTCAAGTACTTGAAGATGGTTATCATATCCCCTCTCAGTCTTCTCCTTTTCTGGCTAAACAGACCCAGCTCCTTCAACCTTTCCTCATAGGCCTTGGTCTCCAGACCCCTCACCATCTTTGTTGCCCTCCTCTGGACATGTTCTAGCTTATCTACATCTTTTCTAAATTGTGGTGCCCAAAACTGAACACAATACTCTAGGTGAAGTCTAAGCAGAGCAGAGTAAAGCGATACCATCACTTCACGTGATCTGGACACTATACTTCTGTTATATACTTCTATACTTCTGCCTGGTGCCATGTCCCTGGTTGGAACTCAGAAGGTCGCCATCTCCAGCTAAAGATCTCAGGCTGCAGAAGGTTCCAGGAAAGGCCTTTTCGTGCCTGTCTGGCTTGTGCTTCATTTTTTTTTGTAGGGAAGGTCAATCAAACTTCCCCCACCCTCCACTCCCAGCTGCCTCTTATTCCCTGGTGTAAAATAATTGATGTAGACAAGAGAGAAAAAGGCCAACTTCAGAGTGGTTCTGCACTAACTGGCTACCAGCGGGTCAAAGCCAGGTGGAGAGATCTCTCCTGCCATGCACAGCTGACCTCTGACCTCTGGCTTGGGTCTTTGTCGCTGTCCAGTGCTGGAACTGGTGCGGTCCTGCATTGAAAAGGTGGCCAAGTTTGAAGCAGAGAGGTGACCAACCTCCTTGGTCTAGCATGTTGCATAGCAGGAATCCCGTCCTCTGAGCATGGTCACTCTTGCCCTTATCCTTTCCCTTGATTCAAATGGGGGGGAGGAACCTTACAGGGTCCTCCCCCCAGCTGTACGACTATGCAGATATAGTGCCAGCGATCTGCAAGACGTGAGAGAAAACAGATCACGCTCACACACACAGCAGGCACAATCGCTGCTTTTGAATGAGCAAAGGACTGCCCCGCCACATCCCTAAGGACAGTCCAGTTGCTCCAGAGCATCCACACTGGAGGTGTTTTGGTGATGTAAGAACACATGAAGGAGAAGATGACAAGCAGGTAGAAATGTGGTGGAAATGTGGTAAGTGCTCCTTCTCTGGAGGTTTTTAAGCAGAGGCTAGATTGCCATCTGTCAGCAATGCTGATTCTATGACCTTAGGAAGCCCATGAGAGGGATGGCATCTTGGCCGTCTTCTGGGCATGGAATAGGGGTCACTGGGGGTGTGCGGGGGGAGGTAGTTGTGAATTTCCTACATTGTGCAGGGGGTTGGACTAGATGACCCTGGTGGTCCCTTCCAAATCTATGATTCTATGAACATCAGAAGAGCCCTGCTGGATCAGACCAAAAGACCATCAAGTCCAGCATTCTGTTCACACAGCGGGCGACCAGCTGCCTCAAGGAAGACCGCAAACAAGACGACTGCAGGAGCATCCTCCAGTGCTCCTCAGAAACTGATATAAAAAAACACGCTGCCTTTGGTACTGAGGGAGTAGATATTCATCACAACTAGTAGCTATCGACTAGAAGCCATCTTCAGGCATAAGAAGAGAAGCTGGTTAGGGGTAGGGATTTCTGGTCTAGCGTGGCAATGCTTTGTTAACAGCCAACTGAAACCCAGTGGATGCACTGGGGGGGAGGCTGTGGCTGAGTGCCAGAGCTCCTGCTTTTGTGCAGAAGGCCCCAGGTCCAATCTCTGGTGTCTCTGGGTCTTGGGAAAGGCCTGTCTCTGCTAGAGACCCAGGAGAACCAACGGCCAGTCCCAAACAATGCTGGGTTCTGTGGGCCAGCGGTCTCCCACCATACAAGGCAGCTTTATGTGGTCCACATGGGCAGGGCTGGCCTGACCATGACATGATGTTGCGTTAGACCTCAGTTTCTGGGTAAGGCCCTCGCCATGATCAAAGGAGACACACTTCAGGAGGGGGGAAGGGGATTTGTGGGGGGACTTTCCGTTTCCAGGGGTACAAATGCCTCCAACCGTTGCTCAATTAATCTTATTTTATTTAATTAAAATATTATTTTAGCCAAGGTAGCTAGCACATGGATGAGTATGTCAGTGAACAAATGAATCAAAATAACCCCCTTAATGCAAAATACTATCTTTTAAAGTCATTTTGGGGCACTGAACCCCCCCCACACACACACACATAGCTCCCTCTCCAAGAGCTAATGCTCTCTCTCATTCTCTCTCTCTCTCTCTCCTTTCCTTCCTTCCATTGGTAGACAGAGCAGAAGCCAAAGGGCTGAATCCCACTTGCTCCAGCCCTGAAGGTCAAGGAAGGCTGCCTGTGTGTGGCCTTGTAATGACAAAGGAAGAGGGTTTTCCCTGACTCAGGCCATATGGTCAGCCGGCCCGGGCCCCCTCCTCTCATTGACACCTGCCCTCCAATCTATTCAGATTAAATTAGTGTTTTGTGCCTTGGCTAAGAGAGGGGGAAGGGCGGCTCTTTGGACTCCAGATATCAACTGGATGGGAGCCCCCTCTGTGGGGCAGACAAGGGTGGGATTAGAGATTAGGACCCCTGGCATATGGACAGACACACAGAGAGGGAGAATATTTCATGTCTCTGGGGGAGACTGCTGGCAGAATACAGAACCTGGGGAGGGGGGGCAGGAAAATCCTGCCTGGCAATATTCATCTCATATTGGAGTTACAGGGTAGTAACTCCAGAAAGAAAGACCTGCATGCTCCAGAGACTTGTGAAAAAGGTCAAGGAAAGCTCCTTCCACAGCCACTAGCACAACAGATCTGAGGATCCAGCCCTAAGCCTGCCGTGCCAGGTATGAAGCCAGAAACTGAGTCCCACGGAACCTCCCCTGGGTGCCTTCTCTCTCGGGTGATATTAGACACCCCACTTAGCTCTGCTTTCTTGAGATTGTGGGAGATCTGTTGTCTGCTTGTGGGAGGCAGGATTAGGAGTCTGGGCTGATGGGGCGGGTGGATGGACATCCCACCCTGGATAGTAGGGGGAAGAGTGGATGCGATGAAGAGGCTGCTGTTGTCTAGGTGTGAAAGAAATCCTAGCTCAGACATGGCCTTGGTTCTTTTCTGGCCTTGTGCCCCTGCCCTGTTTTGAGGCCAAACCCTCTGAATCCTGAGCTTCTCTCCATCAGAATTCCCTGCTGGGTCAAGCCCTCACACCCCCCCCCCCCAGGATACCAGTCAGGCCAGCTCCTGGGCACTCTAAGAACGTGCTCTGCTTAATTGGATACGACCCCCCCTCCATCTGTCTCAGGAGTTGGCCCCTGTGATTGTTCAGGGAGGACAAAGCCCAGGGTCTTGCTAAAGGGGCAGATTGTCTCTTTTGGCCTTTGGCTAGCTGGCTGCCAGGCAGAGGGCACAGGAGAGAGCCAGATTGCAGAACCCCACCCAGCACCTTCCTGTGCACACCTGTTGAATGAACTGGGCCCATCTGGAGCATCCCAGGTCCCTCCAGATGGTCTGTTCTCCACCCCATCCTGTATCCCTCCCTCCTCACCCCAAACAGCCTAGAGAGAAGCTCTATTTTTGAACAGTAGTTACTAAAATGGCATCGATCAATGCGCAAGAGGCCAGAAGGGCCATTTCCATGTTGGATAAGGAGTCCCAAGAATGAACCCCTGTGCAGGGATGTGTCTGGCCACACCGAGACAAAACCTGGTGAACAGTTCAGGGGGGTCTGAATTTGGAGGGCAGGAGCTGAAAACCAAGCAAGGCGAGACTTGGAATGGAGAGGGACGTCTCCTGCAAAGAGAGTCCTCTCCCACTGTCCCAAACACAGGGAAACTCTTCTACCAACTCTGCTCTTAACTGCTTGGACTGAAAAGCCTCTGATGCCAGGATAGAGTTGCCAGGTCACTCTTTGCCACCGACAGGAGGTTTCTGGGGTGGAGCCCGAAGAGGGCAGGGTTTGGAGAGGCGAGGGACTTCACTGCCATAGAGTCCAATTGCCAAAGCAGCCATTTTCTCCAGATGAACTGATCTCTATTGGCTGGAGATCAGTTGTAATAGCAGGAGATCTCCAGCTATTACCTGGAGGTTGGCAACCCTGTGCCAGGAAGATGGGGGTAAACAGGGCAACCCTCATTTGCTGAGGCTCAAATCTGCTTGACTGTTGTCATGCTAGACCCAGAAATCTGGCCTCTCTAATCCCAGTCTATGAAGATGGGTTGCAGTGACTTACGTTAAAGGAAAGGCATTAGCAGTACATGCTCAGAGGCATGTTTTCCAGGGCAGGATTCTGGTTCCAGTGGGGCCCTGGGTTCAAGCTTAGCCCTGATTCAAA
Organism: Euleptes europaea; assembly: GCF_029931775.1. Lineage (NCBI taxonomy): Eukaryota > Metazoa > Chordata > Lepidosauria > Squamata > Sphaerodactylidae > Euleptes > Euleptes europaea. The sequence goes on from NC_079328.1 coordinate 50,138,654, forward strand.
CAGGCAGCAGGTTTGGAGCCCAAATTCATGCCCCTCCTCTTCCTGCCTGGCATATCCCGTCCTCCATTTCTGCACGACAAAGGTCATGACAATTAAGCCATTCATGCCCAAGTCCCATCCCCTGTTGCACAGTTTGTACAGAAGAGAACTGAGGGAGCAATCTCTTTGCAGACTGGAACATGAGCCACAGCACAGCACGAGGCGCTACTGGTTAATATTCCGCATCCAGCCATGCAGAAGTGGCACCTGGCATCTCAGCATCTCCCACTGACAGCAGCGGCTTCTGATTGAAATGTTTTGTCTCCTGTTTGACAAATGCATTATTGCCAATTCATGGGTTTCTTCCTCTTCAAGTCCTCCAGGATAATTTTACCTTGGTCGCACAAGTGTGTGGGAGAGTACCCAGATACAGGGCATGGTGGTGATCTCACGAGGATCCCGTCACAAAACTTAAGTGGGGTCTCCTTAGGAACCAATTCCTATAAAAAAAGGTAAAGGTACCCTGTGCAAGCACCGGGTCATTCCTGACCCATGGGGTCACATCACATCCCGACGTTTCCTAGGCAGACTTTGTTTACAGGGTGGTTTGCCAGTGCCTTCCCCAGTCATCTTCCCTTTACCCCCAGCAAGCTGGGTACTCCTTTTACCGACCTCAGAAGGATGGCAGGCCGAGTCAACCTTGAACCGGCTACCTGAAACCGACTTCCGTCGGGATAGAACTCAGGTCGTGAGCAGAGCTCCAGAGCAGGCGGGACTTCATTCACTAAAAAAACACAAACACTCTAGTTAAGATCGCAGAATTACAAAGATAGTTCTGCCCTCAGGGAAAGAAGGAACAACTCACCCATTGATGCCACAGAGCGGGCAGAGCAGTTGGGGGTGGCTGTGTATGAAGGTGTGCCCTCACCTGAGTTCGTTCCCTGCCTGCCTGGCACAGAGATGGCCCCAAACTCCTAGCAGGCAGGATGCTTACCAGATTGGGTTGCCAACCTCCAGGTAGTAGCAGGAGATCTCCTGCTATTACAACTGATCTCCAGCCGATAGAGATCAGTTCACCTGGAGAAAATGGCCACTTTGGCAATTGGACTCTGTGGCATTGAAGTCCGACACAGGATGTCAGAAAATCCATGAACACCCCCACCCCGGGCAGAAAGCGCAAGACCTCCTCTGGCCCCACATTTATTTATTTATTTATTTATTTATCAAATTTATAATCCATCCTCCCCAGCCAAGGCCAGGGTCAGGGCAACTCACATAAATATATTTTTTATAATAAAACATAATAAAACAGTTAAAACAGTAATTAAAACAGCCCATGCAATCCCAACAATAATAGAAGAAGAGTTGGTTTTTATATTCCGACTTTCTCTACCTCTTAAGGAAGAATCAAACTGGCTTACAGTCACCTTCCCTTCCCCTCCTCACAACAGACACCCTATGAGGTAGGTGGGACTGAGAGAGCTGTGACTAGCCCAAGGGTCACCCAGCTGGCTTTGTGTGCAGGAGTGGGGAAACAAGTCCAGTTCACCAGATTAGCCTCCGCCGTTCATGTGGAGGAGTGGGGAATCGAACCTGGTTCTCCAGATCAGACTCCACCGCTCCAAACCATCACTCTTAACCACTACAGCACTCTGGCTCTCTACAAACTCTAAGGCCTACAAACTCTTTTGCAATCTCAGAGGGCCATCCTAGGCTGGTTTCTTTTGTTTCAGGCTGTGATTTTATTTGTTTGTTTGTTTATTTGACTACTTACAGAAAGCCTGTAAAATGTTTCTCTAAGAGGGCCCCTTCTGGGGAGATTCCCCCCCCCCCTTCATTTTATTGGTTTTCTCTGCTGGGCTTCTCTTATGTATGATGATTGTTTACTGTTTTATTGCTTTGTGTTGGTTGTCATTATGGATTGGGTATTTTACATGCACTTTGCAATCCTCGCAGAGGGTGTGGGGCATCAATTTTTAAAGCAAATAAATCTCCTGATTGATTTGCCGGGTGCGTGTTTCTGAGCTGTGGTTGAGGGAGCCCCGGCAACGTTTTTGCCCTGTCATAAATGGATAATGCCTTCACTCTGAGTGAAATGTTGCACAGGACTTCAGCGGAAGCTGGCTAGAAGAGAAGGCAGCCCGCTCAGACAGAAGCAGGCCAGACTGCAACCAGCAGTGGCCAAGGGGAAGAGAGCCTTTGAGCCGGCAGCTGCTCCACCATTCCCGAGACCAGGATGCCCACCCAAGCATCCGAGGAGGACCACTGGGCAGGCCCTGCCAAGAGCTGTCGCTGAACACTATTGCCCTCTGCTGGACAGCCAGGGTCCCCTTTAACGTCGGTTTAAACAACTTCAGGTATCTGGTAGGGTTGCGGTCGAAGCTGCCCCTTAGTGGAAGGGGTTGCCTTTGTCGTGTTTTTAAACAGCATGCTAAAAAGCCCTCTTTATGTCCCCAGAGCCAGCTCCTCCTTCCCTTCATCCAAAGCGCCTCTTCCCTTCTCCTCTCCAGGAGGGTGTACAGTCCACTGGGGCCTGACTCTGACCCAGACACCCAGAAAATGCTCAGACCTTCCCAGTCACTGGGTTCTGTCCCTGGCTTCTTACCAGATCCATTCGGGCCTCTGACTCCGGGTCTCACCTAAGTACTTATTTTTTTATTTATTTCAAGAATTGGCATCTTATTTAATCCAAGCCTTAATAAACCATCATGGTCCATTAATAACATGGACAGTTTTGCACAAGAAAGTGTGATTTGGCACAGTAACCTCCTTTTCCTAGCAAGAAATATTTTCAAACAAGTGGCTAAAACAGATAAGAAGTTACCTGTCAGGGAAGCAAGGGCCACAGTGACCTGGGAGGGGGGGAGGTCAGGATCACCCTTGGTGGCTCACCTGGCCTGGCCGGCACATCCATGATGGGTGGTTCCTCTGAATGGCTGGAGACCTTTGAGAAGCGTGGCCGAAAGATTTACCAGAATCTGCTGAGGTATCTGTCATCAGGAAAGTGGGGTTGAAACACAAACAAGTAAATAAATTCAATAAATGGAGCGACATGCTCGGCAGCACCTGTCGCATTTGGAAACAAAGACGGTCTCCAACTGCCAGGCGCTGCGGCCACGGCCACAGGTTGTTGACAAAGTCGCAGTGCCTGGCATCCCAACTGGAGTGTGGCGCCGAGGCAAAGAGGCAGCCCCCCGGCAGCTGCTTTTGGGGCTGGCAGATGCGCCTGACGTGCCACGTGTGTGAAAACAGAGCCTGAGTCTCGAAAGCACAGGGCTGTGCCAAGTCCGCTTACGTATGCCACGCGACATATGCTCCGGCATGACAGGAATTCCCCCATAGCTCCTGCATAGTCAAAGCAACATACTCCGTGGCTAATACCTTTTTTTTTAAAAGGGGAGGGGCTTGCACTTCCCATATATCTTGCCCTCCAGCTTGGGGGCCCTGGCACCCCATCCAGGTGTGGGGAGGCTGCCTGCAGTTCTGTTATCTCCACATAACAGAGGTGAGGAGATCCGACAGAGGAACGCCGCCTCCCTCGCTTGAGAAGTGTTTGAATAGCTGCTGAATGAGATAAAGCACAACTGGATCCAATAAAGCAGACTTCAAAAATTCTTACTTATTGGTGATGGGTGAATACCTGGCACAGGGCCAGAGAAACAGTTGTTTGATGTATAATTGGGGGAGGGGGCATGGCTCAGGGGTGGAGCCCCTGCTTTGCCCGCAGGAGGCCAATATTTTCCCATAGAAAGGGTGTCTCTTTCCCTGGAAGAGAATTTATATTTTTGATTAGAGCTTCCTTGCTTTTTAATATATTTACTTATTTTTAAAAATTATCTATATACACCTTCAAAATTATTGTACTGAAGGAGAACATGAGCAGATACATTTCAGATACATTTCTTTTAAGGGGAAGGGGGAGAGATTTGGGATTTGCCATTTTATTTTTTGTTTTTAACTGGAAATATTTTAACTCCTATTGTCAGCTGCCTTGAACCATGAAGAAGGCAGGATAAACAAACAAATAAATAAATGTGGCTCCAAAACCGAACTCCATTGTGCCAAGACCTCTGGCTAGCTAGGTGTAGTGGTTAAGAGTGGCGGACTCTAATCTGGTGAACCGGGTTGGTTTCTCCACTCCTACACATGAAGCCAGCTGAGTGGCCTTGGGCCAGCCACAGAGCTCTCTCAGCCTCACCTACCTCACAAGGTGTCTGTTGTAGGGAGGGAAAGGGAAGGCAATTGCAAGCCAGTTTGAGTCTCCTTAAAAGTAGAGAAAATCAGGATATAAAAACCAACACTACTTCTTAAAAATCCATCAATAAGGACAGAAAATGAATGGAGTTCAGGTTTGCTTACAGGTTCAAGCTTTGGAAGTGTTCAGTCTGTTCCCAATAAGTGAGTAATGGCTCTGGTTAAGGAAATGCAGTCTGCACATGCTCTAGGGTTATCACTGGGAATAGGAAAATAGTTCAGAGTTCTGTGGGGGGGATATCCTTCCTGAAAAGAGAAAGATAGAAATCCTGATTTGTTGTCTATCGGCTGGAAATCAGTTGTGATAGCAGGAGGTCTCCAGCTAGTATCTGGAGGTTGGCAACCCTAATGATGGGAGGTTCCTATAAATGGCTGGAGACCTTCCCTGATTTGTTGTTGTTTATTCATTTGCAGGAAACTTCTAATGTAAGGAAGCATTACAAATATGTCATCTCTGCCTGCAGTTTGACGTAGAGCATCATTTCTGTCTCCTCCCACTGCCTTCTTACCACCTGTGTGGACCAGGCTAGACATTAAGGCCCTGTAACATTGTGTTGCACAGACATCTGAAGGGACCACGAGGATTTGGCAGTCCCATGGGTCATCAATTATACATCACTCTTCCAGGGGAAGAAATCATGACATTGACTTAAAAATCAGAAGACCTTTATAGCACAACGCTCTTGGGGGTTGCTTAATTGGCGTTTTTGTTTCTGAGCCTTTAGGGTCTGTCTCTCTCTTCTGGTCAGGTTTGCAAGCTGTCCTTGGTATTCATGGTAGGCTGACAGACTTTGCTGAAATGAATGCTTGAGCACAAAAGCAGATTCAAGGTGATGTTTTGAGATTCTTGCAGGATGTAAAACATAGAATCATAGAGTTGGAAGGGACCACCAGGGTCATCCAATCCAACCCCCTGCACAATGCAAGAAATTCACAACTACCCACCCCCCACATCCCCAGTGACCCCTACTCCACCTCCTGAATCTAGGGAGGGACCTGCAGAAGATCATTTACTGTGCTCTCCTTGACATTTTTAACATGTGGAAAGATTCCTTGAACATTAAAATGTTCAACGATTTTTTAAAAAATAAAGAGCACGTAGCAATCGTAATGGGCGGGCTTGCCATTAGGGTTGCCAGGTCCCTCTTCGCCATCGGCAGGATGTTTTTTTTGTTTTTTTTTGCGGGGTGAACCTGAGGAGGGTGGGGTTTGGGGAAAGGAGGGACTTCAATGCCATAGAGTCCAGTTGCCAAAGTGGCCATTTTCTCCAGGCGAACTGATCTCTATCGGCTGGAGATCAGTTGTTATAGCAGGAAATCGCTAGCTAGTACCTGGAGGTTGGCAACCCTACTTGCCATGTCCAAAGAGCTTCTCACTTATGATCTCCGTTTAATCCTTATGCAACACAACAACCATGTAAGGCAGGCCAGTAAAAATACAGAGTGATCCTTTCCAACATTGATAGCATGTCATACTGTGAGTTCTGCCAGGACTCTTTTATTGCGGATCTGATATGAAGCAACATGCAGACGTCACGGCATCCGGGCTGTGCTGTGACATCACACAAAAAACCCATCCGTTACGGGTGACGTCACAGCGCCTCATTCCCAGGGTTGGTGCTGCCATTAGGCAAACTAGGTGGTCGCCTTGGGCACAGACCTCAGAGGGGCGCAGAACTGACTTGTGAAAAAGCCAAGAAATTCTGGGAGATTATACATCAAGAAATAAGAGGGATTTTACAACAAAATAGTTCTAAAACACCTGAAATGATGCTATTAAGTATGATACCGGATATTATTTTCACTCATCGGACTTTTTTGATTTTTTCCTCCACTGCTGCACGTTTGATGTATGCAGCTAAATGGAAGACTGACGAGATATCGACTAAAAAAGACCGGATAAATAAGATGCTGGAATTGACAGAAATGGCAAAACTTACAGCTTTGATAAATCAGACTGATAGATGTACAATTTTGGGGGGAATGGGAGGCGTGGAGAACTTACTGTGAAAAGCAATTTTTAATGGGACCATTTAAAGGATACTCTTTGGTTTAATCCCTCATATATATTTTGTATTATGGTTATATTAATGTATTGAATTAACAATATTAGATAAGTACATACTAATCAAATAAGATGGGGATTAGTTTTGTTAGCAAAAGTATATACAATTTAAATTAAGATGGAAGAGAGTGAGGGGGAAGTCATTTTATGTTTTAGCTACTATAATTATTATTTTTATCACCTTATTAAATTTTAAGTGATTGATGTTTTTATATATGTTAATGAAATGAAGAAAACAATAAAAAATTATTATTAAAAAAAAAAAGAACTGGCCTGAGGGGCACAGTTTTAAACCGATTTGTTTCTTCAAAAAAATGCAACCGATTTGTTTCTTCAAAAAAATGCAAATATAACTGAGTTTATTTTTCAATACTGAATTGTTTTTATAAATATAACGTTTTACCCTTCCCTTTTTTCCCCTGTACCCTTCCAACTTTATAAATAAAAATCTTAACCAAAAAAAAAAAAAAATGCAACCGACAATTTATTATTATTTTTTATTTTAAGATATGTACCACTACGGTGCTATGGGATATAATGAATTATAATATTATAAACTATAAAATTGGGAGGGGTCACAAATACGGTAGAAGTCAGAGCCAGGATACAGGATGGTCTTGACAGGCTGGAGAATTGGGCTAAAACCAACAAAAAACAAAACAAACCGCATTTCAACAGAGATAAATGTAAAGTTCTGCATCTTATAAAAAGTTTTCTGCTTTTATTTTCCTACAAGGCATCTGTTTTTGAAAATTGGTTAGCAATGTGGGGGGGGGGGGAGACCGCAAGCCGTTAGCCTTGACGGGCACCCCCCACCGCCCAAGACCCCTCTGAGCCGTCAGCCGCCCCCTCCCCCGGTGACGCCGCGCCGGCCCGGAAGCGCCCCGGAACCTGCGTGGCGGCGCTTCGTTTCCGCGGGGACGCCGTTCGCGACCGGACCGGCAAGCCGGACTTCAATTTCCGGCGCACCCGGAGGTGAGGGCAAAAATGGGGGAGCGCGTGGAGGTCGGAGCCGCGTGGTGTTGGGGGTGGGGGGAGGAAGGCCCGGCCCACCTACCCTTCCTCGCTGCTGCTCCCCCCTTGGAGGGAAGGGGCAGGACTTGCCCTGTCCCCACACTGTCGGTGGTGGGGAAATAAAGGCCCCCTTCCCTGCCCACGTGGTGGCTTCGCCTCAGGAGGGGCTCTGAGTTGGTTCTGTCTCGCCTCTTCATCCCGGCCCGGATCCTGGGCCCTTTAGAGCAGTGGTTCCCAAAGTGGGCAGTACCACCCCCTGGGGGGCGGTGGGATTACCTGGGGGGGGGCACTAAGAGGCAAGGGGGCAGCAGGGGGGGGCTAGAGGTGGGCCCCCTTCAACTGAGTTGTTCACTGATTTGCAATAGATCAAGCTATGGCACCATGCTGGCAACTTGGGTGGAAACGATCAGGATTTTTTTCCACGCTTTAGAACATAAAAAAGGCCCTGCTGGATCAGACCCAGGCCCATCAAGTCCAGCAGTCTGTTCACACAGTGGCCAACCAGGGGCCTCTAGGAAGCCCACAAACAAGACGACTGCAGCAGTACCATCCTGCCTTTCTTCCACAGCCTCTAATATAATAGGCATGATCCTGTGATCCTGGAGAGAATAGGGATGCATCATGACCAGTGTCCATTTTGACTAGTAGCCATGGATAGCCCCATCCTCCATAAGAACATAAGAAAGGCCATGCTAGATCAGACCCAGGCCCATCGAGTCCAGCAGTCTGTTCACACAGTGGCCAACCAGGTGCCTCTGGGAAGCCCTCAAGCAAGACGAGTGTAGCAGCACCATCCTGCCTTTCTTCCACAGCCTCTAATATAATAGGCATGATCCTGTGATCCTGGAGAGAATAGGGATGCATCATGACCAGTGTCCATTTTGACTAGTAGCCATGGATAGCCCCATCCTCCATAAGAACATAAGAAAGGCCATGCTAGATCAGACCCAGGCCCATCAAGTCCAGCAGTCTGTTCACACCATGGCCAACCAGGTGCCTCTGGGAAGCCCTCAAGCAAGACGAGTGTAGCAGCACCATCCTGCCTGTGTTCCACAGCACCCAAAATAATAGGCATGCTCCTCTGATCCTGGAGAGAACAGGTATGCATCATGACTAGTATCCATTTTGACTAGTAGCCATGAATACTCCTCTCCTCCATGAACATGTCCACTCCCCTCTTCAAGCCTTCCAAGTTGGCAGCCATCACCCCATCCTGGGGCAGGGAGTTCCACCATTTAACAATGCGTTGTGTGAAGAAATACTTCCTTTTATCAGTTTTGAATCTTTGAAGAGCTGGTACCACTGGATCAAGTTCTTCAGTTTTGTTGAATAAATTTCAACTAAAAAGTTTTAATTTGATTTTGAATAGATGTGCAATTAATTGTTACCGTTTTGAAATTTTATTGTTATTGCCTTTAGTGAGTCATGCAAACCCCTATTTTGAATAATGCTTTCTATAGGGTAGGGGGCCCTGGGGTTCAGTTTGTGGAACCAAGGTGGCGGTGGCCTGAAAAGTTTGGGAACCACTGATTTAGAGGAACTGAGCAGGCGACACTCCCCCTCCATTCTATAGCAGGTGTGGTTGCTCATCCCCTGACTGCCCTCCCCCACACTCCAAGGGAGAGGGGCTGGGCTGCTGAGATGTCTGGTGTCCCGTTTAGAAGTGGCACCACCTTCCTTACAGGCCATAAAGAAAAGGAGGTGTTTATTCACTGCGGGTGGGGGGGAGAATGCCCACCCAGGGGCAAGGCCTGGGGGGGCAGTGAGGAAGGTGGCAGATCCCCTCCCCCCGGTCAAATCTAGAGCCAGAAATGCTCTGATGGCGCTGCCCCCTTCTGTGCAGGAAGGTGTTCTTTGTTTTATTTAAGCAAAGGGTTGATATGCTGGACAATGTAATTGATACTCACAGAAAGAGTTTTAAGGAGGAACAGTGGAAATGCTGGCTGGGGGAGGGAGGAAATGTTAGACAAGAATTGGGGCCACCTTCTTTTCTTGCCTGCAGTGGAGTCCTGTAAGCCCAGGCATATGATGATGGTTGTGCTGATTTCCTGCAAAGTGGGGCGGACTCCTGCCCTGATGGTTGGCCTGTGAATGAAGAAGGATGCTGGACTAAGTCCGCAGGGCACCCCTTATTCTGTTGTGTCCATTTAAAGGTCTGCATTGGTGGGTTGTGTGTGTGCTGAAGCCTTTCCCTACCCCTCCTTCCTGTCTCTCCCCCCCCCCCCCCAGTTATTCTCCCAGTGGAACTCCAAGCTGAGAAATTACCTCCCAGCCTTGGGAGAATAACAGGAGAATAGACATAGTTAGAGGATGGAAAGTGCAGATAGGGGAACAGACCACCTTATGCTTTACATGGGAAGATGTGGTTATAGAAAGGCTGAATAGAATGAAACTGTGAGGCAACTGGACTCTTAGCTCAAGGGTTTTATTATGTTTAGGATTATGTTATATTGAAACATCTCCGGGTCCCCTGTAGTTGCCTCCAATGTTCCTAAAATGGCCCTCCCTCACACTATGTGTATGTAATGTGTTGTCAAGTCACAGCCAAATTATAGTGACCCCTCGAGGGGTTTTCAAGGCAAGAAATGAAGAGAGGTGGTTTGCCATTGCCTGACTCTGCATAGCGACCCTGGACTTTCTTGGTGGTCTCCCATCCAAGGACTAACCTTGTCCAACTCTGTCAGACTGGCCTGGGACATCCAGGTCAGAGCAAGAGACAAACAAAGGCTGTTTGCCAATGCCTGACTCTGCATAGCGACCCTGGACTTACTTCATGATCTCCCAGCCGAGTACTAGCCAGGACAGGCTCTGCTTAGCTTCCAAGATCTGATGCGATTGGGCTAGCCTGGGCCATCCAGGTCAGGGTAAAAGACATACAGAGTTGGTTTGCCATTGCCTGCTTCTGTGGAGCAACCCTGGACTTCTTTGGTGGTCTCCCATCCAAGTGCTTGCTAAGGCCAACTCTGCTTAGCTTCTGAGATCTGATGAGATTGGGCTAGTCTGGCCCTTCCAAGTCAGGGGTTCATCACACTAGCCTCTCTTTGTCTTTGAGTCACCATTTGCCCACAATCCTGAGAACAGGTGACACAAGTTTATGTTGAAGCATTAGTAGTATGTAAACTGCGAGCTCCCACAGGTCTCTTCTTCAGATGCTATTATAACAACATTAGATGCATTTATGCGGTAAAATTAGTTCCCCTTTTTCTATTTGTCCAGCTAGACAGGTAAGGTGCCGGTGAAGGCCAAAGCAACACACAGAAACATAGAGCTGGAAGGTCATCTAGTTGCAGGAAATTCACAACTGTCTTCCCCCCCTCCCCAGTGACCCCTGCTTTATGCCCTGCTCTATACACATTTTATTTAACGGGGGGGGGGGGGAACAAGGCATCCAACAGACTAAGTACTAAGTGTGGAATGTTTTAGCTTAAATTGGTAAAATGACTCTAAACAGTGACCCAGCAGTTCTAGCCTCCACCCCCAAGGGACTGAACACTTTGTAAATGGGCCCATCTACGGTAAATAAACACCGAGGAGAGATTCTTGCTTCTTTGCCTCAGACAGTTGACCTCAGTTTAGGAGGTTTACTGGACCTGATTACCCAAAGGCAGGTACCCTCAAAGGGGTAGGGGTCCCTTTTTACCTCACAGTTACTGGCTCTCAAAACTGCCTGGGTACACATGAACACATGAAGCTGCCTTCTACTGAATCAGACCCATGGTCCATCAAAGTCAGTATTGTCTACTCAGACTGGCAGCGGCTCTCCAGGGTCTCAGGCAAGAGGGCAGCTGTCAAACGAGGCCTGTGCCTGTGCCCTCATCCTAGCTATCCCTGCACCCACATCAAAGGCATTTCACACACACTTGGTTCTGTCCACCAGGGTCGCTTGGGTGGAAGGTGTAAATGGCATTGGCTGGCCTATACCTCCTCAGTCCCTCTGTGTAAGATGGCCACCCACCTTCTTTGCAGTCTGCACCATGCCCCTGGTAGAGTAGGCAGTCTCACCACTTACCAAAGACAGAAGCTGTGAAAAGGTGTGTGCTGCTTCATTAACCTTCCTTTGGAATGTTTTCTAATGCTCTGCCTACTCTTATTTCTATTGTCCAAGAAAGGGCCACAAGTGTTTGGCTCTCGTGGCCCTTTCTTGCATGCCCAGGGTAGTGCCTGTTGCCACTTCGGGGTCAGGAAGCAATTTCCTCCAGGCCAGATTGGCCAGGGATCTTGGAGGGTTGGGTTTTTTTTGCCATCTTCTGGGCATGTAGACGGGGCCACTGGGGGTGTGGGGGGGGGGAGGTAATTGTGAATTTCCTGCATTGTGCAGGGGGTTGGACTAGATGACCCATAAGGTCCCTTCCAACTCTATGATTCTGTGATTCCAAGGAAAAGCAGCCATCTAGCTCTAAATGTTGGTCCACGGACATATGTTACATAGCTGCCCTTCTTCCCCCACACTGAGCATGTCCAGTCCTGCTTCTGAAGCTGCCAGACTTCCCCATGATAGACGCAGAGCTCAGGAGGAAGGGTAAAAGGCTATTTGTGTCGCAGGGCAACTATGATTTTGAGGTAACAGCTGATCCTCCATTACTTCAGCCTTATGCTTTACCTTCCTTGGATCAGGTTGGTATTCTCTCTGGAGAGGTTTTCTGGAGATGCCAATCGAGATTAGTGGTCTTGGCCTTATGCTTCATGTTCATAGTGGTTGTAGAAGAACAGTATGGGATGATTCTTAGTGGCTTATGTAGTACTGTTCCTGAATGGGTGCTGCATTCAATAGTTTGGCTTTGTCCGGTGGCTCTGCTGACTTTGTTGTTGATTCCCTTCCAGTGCTTGATTGACGTGAGGTCTGTCTCTGCTTTAACTGCTCTTTAGAAATGTGGTTTCTTTGAAAGAGCAGATGGGGACTGAGTGGAATAGGATCAGCTTTAGGATGACGTTGGTTATCCTCCTGGCTTCTGAGGCACCGTGCATGAGGTTTGGTCTAGATCTAGTGCTGTGGCGCTTGTTTCAGGGTAACTTTGATAGTCCTTGTGGCTTGTGGTAAATTATTATAATTATTATTTATTTCATTTATACCATGCTTTTCTCCCCAATGGGGACCCCAGGCATTTTACATCATTCTCCTCTCTTCAATTTTACCTTCACAACAACCCTGTGAGGTAGGTTAGGCTGAGAGCTTGTGACTGGCCCAAGGTCACCTAGCCAGCTTCCATGGCAAAGTGGGGATTCAAACCTGGGTCTCCCATATCCCAGTACAGAGCTCTAACCATTATACTACACTGGCAAATTATACAACAGCTTTACAGATCCTTTTGCCTGTCAGCCATAGGTCCCCATTCACATCTTAGTCCAGAAGCATATGGGTGTGTGCATAACTCAGCCAACGCAGCACAGTTTCCTAGTGTGTGTGTGTGTTAAGTGCTGTCAAGTCGCTTCCGACTCATGGTGACCCTATGAATCAGTGTCCTCCAAAACATCCTATCTTTGACAGCCTTGCTCAGATCTTGCAGATTGAGAGCTGAGCCTTCCTTTATTGAGTCCATCCATCTCTTGTTGGGTCTTCCTCTTTTCCTGGTGCCTTCAACTTTTCCTAGCACGACTGTCTTTTCCAGTGACTAGTCTTCTCATAATGTGACCAAAAAACGATAGCAGTTTAGTCATTTTAGCTTCTAGGGTCAGTTCAGGCTTGATTTGATCTATAACCCACTGGTTTGTTTTTTTGGCAGTCCACGGTATCCGTAACACACTCCTTCAACACCACATTTCAAAGGAATCTACTTTCTTCCTATCAGCTTTCTTCATTGTCCAGCTTTCACACCCATACATAGTAATAGGGAATACAATGGCATGAATTAACTTAATCTTGGTGGCAAAGTTTCCTAGTACAAAGACTTTTTATTTGCAGTCATGCCAGCACTGGGCTGGCTTCTTGCATCTCAGCCTTGCAGGGTATGTCCAGGGATTCAGCGCTGGCGTGAAAATTTGCTGATGTGGAGGGTGCTGGAGAGGTTGATGTAACCCTGCGGAGAGAGTTGGAATTGTCCGGACCGCATACCTGCAAATGGAATGTGGTGACAATGCAGCAGAGATGCATAATTCCACACATCTCTTGATAGAGCTGTGCTTCCGGCCATCTGCTCTCTAAGCTTCTGGTCCGTCCCCACCCCCCAGGCTCCAGATTAATGTTGTTCTTGAACACTTTATGCCCACAGGTACTCGCCCGCCAAAAGTTAACATTTTATATCTCTCGTATAATTTTGAAACAGTTGGACTTAGCAGCATGACAGGGACCATTATTCCAAGCCCAGAGCAGCGGTGCTTATCTGGCTGAATGCAGCTGCAGAAGCCCAGCGTACGTGTCAATGATAACAGTGAGAAATTAGCTAAATTAAAGAAATCGAGCCTCAGGTTTAAATAGTAATATGCCACCAGTGGATTAGACTTTTCTGCTTCCCCGTGGTGTGTGTCGAAAGGGAATTAGGCACCCTTTCACAGGCAGAACAGCTAAAGAGTGTCAAAAAAATAACCTGTGCCAGGTGAGCTCGTGTGTGGGCCCTTGGTATGCATAATCAGAACAGAAGGTGTGGTGAAAATCCTTGGCGGATCCAATTCCAGTGTAACAACTGGCCCCTCACTGGGATGCTTGCCCAATTATGGCATGGCTCCCTGCACATGGGAGAATGCACACGGTCCCAATTAGCACCCTTCTTGGTGGCTCTCACACATACCGTAACCAGCAAGAATCTGTGTGTGGGGCGGAGGGGGGGGGGCTTAAAGTCAGGAGAAGGTGAGCTTGGCCTTGGCTAGCAGTCTTCTTTGTCTCTCCCTGCCCCCTCATCCTTTTAAGTTGGCTTCTAGAGAAGAAAGTGTTAAAAGGGCAAGCCCTTCTCCCCGGTGCAGGACACGTTTGGTTAAAAGCCCACAAGGCTTCCCAGGCTATGTTAGTATCTTCTTTGAGCCTGGTTGAAAAAGTGGGTGAGGATAATGTGAACAAGTTTCTGGTTTTTAACTTAGATCTGAGAGAGAGAAGGAGTCAGGCTTGGCGCAGGTGCCTGCGTACACTTTTATAGCAGCCCTGGATGCTGCTGAAAAGCCACACCTTGTTCCAGGATGCAGAGACTCTCCAAAGGCTTTCGGTTTGAAGCAAGACTTTAATTGCAGGGGGGTTATAAACAGCTCTATAAATCCCTTCAGCTCCCTGTGAGCCCCCCCCTGCTCCCAGCCAGCCTTTCACCTTTCCTCCATTCAGGCCCTGCTTAGACTTTGAGCTTATAATATCCTGTGGCTTTGCCTTCCCCCAGACGAATCCCCTGGAAGCTGGAAAACATTGCAAACCTTCCCCTTCAGCTTTCTGTTTTGTGCCAGTGCTTTCTGCTGGGTTATTTTACTTCCTCCACTTTGATTACCATGGGAATGCTGATCCCTGCTTGTCTCCTGCACATCACATCAGCCTCCAAGCCTTTGTGGCTTAGCATGAGGACCTAAGGAGAGCGTGGCTGCCTCAGGCCAGGGGTCCATCTGGGCTGGCATCGTGAGCAGCTAAGTGAGAGTGGAAAGCCCACTGGCAGAGAGAGGGGGCAATAGTTCTTCCCCACTGTTGTTCTCCTGCATCTGAGGCTCAAAGGTACGCTGCCTTTGAGTGTGGAAGTTCCATTTGGCCATGATCTAGGTATCCTCCATGCACATGTCTAATTCCCTCTCCGAGCCTGCTAAGTCACTGGCTCTCTCCACAACTTATAGCAGCAAACTCCACATGTTTAAATAAATGCTTAATTTTTAAAAAAGATTTAAATAAATACTTAGATGCTGTGTGAAGAAGGTGTGTGTTTGTGATATAGCAAGGCTTATGAAATGACTTAACTAAAGCTATCATATTTTGGTCACACTATGAGAAGACAAGAGTCACTAGAAAAGACAACCATGCTAGGACAAGTTGAGGGCAGCAGGAAAAGAGGAAGACCCAACAAGAGATGGATGGACTCAATAAAGGAAGCCACAGCCCTCAATTTGCAAGATCTGAGCAAGGCTATCAAAGTCAGAACATTTTGGAGGACACTGATTCATAGGGTTGCCATTAGTTGGAAGCGACTTGACAGCACGTAACACACACATGATTCTTGAGGGTGTTCTGCATCAACCATGTCTGTAGCCCAGACAAGGGAATGTCTTTATTGGGCCAATGTCTCTTACACTGAAAGCGGCGTCTGCCTCCTGGGCAGTTTTGTATCTGGAGGAGCTGGTGCAGCTTCAGGGAGCAGTGCTTCGCCAGCCAGTTAAGCTGCTGCTGCTGTGCCATTTTCGCTTACCAGGCGTGAAGCATGTGGCTCTGCAAAACACTCATTCTTCATTTGCAGTGAAGGAGGCTTGTGGGGTTGCCTTGAAGATTGATCCCTTCTCCTTCTGACACAAGAGTAGCCCTGCTGTATCAGACAAATGGTTCATCTAGTCCAGCCTCCTGTTTCTAATAGTGGGCATCCAAATACCATGGGAAATGGGACACAGGCAACAGGCCCTGCCTGTTCTCTTCCCTGATCCCCCCTTGCCTGTCATCTGACCATCAGAGGCATTCTGCCTCTGAACCCATTCAGCTATCATGGCTAATAGCCAAACCTATCCTCGGTATATTCGTCCAGCTCCTTTGGGTGGTGTCCAAAGCCACATCTTGTGGCAGTCAGTTCTACAAGTCAACTACCCATTGTGGAAAGCAGTACTTCCTTTCAGTTGCATTGACTCATCTTCCTATCAGCTTCACAGGTGACCCAAGTTCTAGTGTTATGGGGGAGAGAGAGAAATTTCTTTCTGTCCATTTTCTCCATGCCATGCATAATTTTGTTGACCTCTATCTAGTCAACCCCTGCTTCGGCATCATGAGTACCTGTCCCTCTGTTTACCAGCTTTGAATATTCACAGGATTCTTTGATTTCTTCCTCTAGTACTGCTTCTGGCCAAGAGACTCAGGAGGGGGGAAATGTTGCGACCCTTGATATGGTCTGGCAGAAGCTGCTCAATCCAATTTCTTGCTTGCAGTCTTTCCCTTTGGGGAAGGCGCTCCTCTGCGCTCAGCAATGCTCTCCGTGTCTGCAAAGGGCTGCATGCCAGCAGGACAATTTCTTCTGGGCGGGTTGCCCCAGTCTTTACGAGAGCCTTGGCCTTTGGGGAGAAAGTAGCCATCGTCGATGAGAATGGGGAGCACACCTACAAGGACCTGTACACACAAAGCCTCCTCTTGTCCCAGAAACTCTGCCAGATGCTGGGGTGCACCAGTGGAGACCTGAATGGTGAGCGGATTTCGTTCCTGTGTCCCAACGATGCTTCCTACGTAACCGCCCAGTGGGCTGCGTGGATGAGTGGGGGCACAGCCGTTCCTCTCTACAGGAAGCACCCTGCTTCAGAGCTGGAGTATTTCATTAAGGATTCTCAGAGTGCTCTCCTGGTTGTAGAGGAAGGCTACGTGGAGAAGATTGCGCCCAGTGCGGACAGGCTGAGGGTGCCCATGCTGCTCCTTCCACAGTCTGGAAAGCGTCCGCCAGTTGAAGGATCCTTGCTGGAAGCCAGATGTCCCATTTCAGAATGGAAGGACAGGGGAGCGATGATCGTTTACACAAGCGGCACCACGGGGAGACCCAAAGGAGTCCTCAGCACCCACCAGAACGTCCAGGCTGTGGTGAGTTCATGCTTCGCCTGCTGAAGCAGGGCTCAGGTGGGTGCTTGCTTTGAATCACAGAATCATAGAGTTGGAAGGGACCAACGGGGTCATCTAGTCCAACCCCCTGCACAATGCAGGAAATTCATGACTACCTCCTGCACACTCCCCCAGTGACCCCTACTCCATGCCCAGAAGATGGCCAAGATGCCCTCCTCTCTCATGAACAGCCTAAGGTCATAGAATCAGCATTGCTGACAGATGGCCATCTAGCCTCTGCTTAAAATCCTCCAGGGAAGGAGAGGCCACCACCTCCTGAGGAAGCCTGTTCCACTGAGAAACCGCTCTAACTGTTAGAAAATTCTTCCTTTGGAAGGGCAGCAGAAGACGTAGGAAAGGAAACGGGTGCTTAGAGCGGTTCCCCTCACTCTTAAGGACAGCAAACACCTACACATTTAGGATGGGAGGGGGCTTCTGCCCCAGCACCCCCTTTTCACACTGCTGTGCTGGGTTCTTTTGTTTCTGGAGCAGAGGCAAAGGTTGCTTCCCTTCTCCCGTTGCCTCGTGATGAGATGTCTTAAAAGGCATCCTGAAAGTCTGTATGCTCTTTCACCGCTTATCCCCAAGGCGGAAAAATCCATTAGCTCCCTGAGCCAAACAGAGTTAGAAGGGTGGAGTCTGTCGACTGCCACTACAGTTCAGGGTCTCTGCCTGCAATGGATAAAACCACCCGTTGGGATGCAAAATGCCCGTGTGGCGTGGCTCCGGCTGATCAAAGAGTGCCCCTTTTGCTGTTCATGGTGCACAGAGTGAGTTCTTCTGTTGCTTGGGAATCCTGATTTTTAAAAAAAGGTCTCTTTCTTTTCCATCAACCATGTCCACTAAATTCTAATAGCACAAAGTGTCAGCCCCGTAACTGCTTTTATTTATTTATGTATTTATTATTTGCATTTATATCCCGGCCCCATTCCCGGCAAGCCGGGATCAGAGCTGTTCACAACATAATTATAAAAACATCAATTAAAACATATTAAAACCTACTTTAAAATTCATATTTCATATTATAATAAAACAAGATGGCCTTAATCTCAGCCACTGGGCAGGCCTGATCAGCAATGGTCCCCAAACCAAGTTGAGGGGTGGATGGGGAGGCCAGCAATTGGTGATAACGTAAAGACTCGCGGCCGCCCTCAGGTGTAGGCCTGGCATAACAGTTCTGTTTTGCAGGCCCTGCGGAACTCATTTAGGTCCCACAGGGCCCTGATGTTACTTGGAAGACTGTTCCACCAGCCCGGGGCCAGGGCCGAGAAAGCCTTGTTCCTTGAGCATGAAGCTCTCTGGGGGGTATGCCAGGAGAGACGGTCCCTCTCCGGTGGCTGTTGGGCAGCTTGTGCGCTTGCTCTCTTGGCAGCATCTGGACTGATGATATCTTTCAGATCGGGGCTCAGCATGCGCAAGGAGGTGATCCAGATCTAGGCTGTGTTCGAGGCTACAGTGGAGGCATTTGGGGTACAGCTCAGCCAGAAGGGTGTCCTGCAGGCAAAGGGAGGGACCAGAGGGAAGAGGGTGGATAAGACTCGAAGGATGGGGGCAGAATCTGAAATGAGGCAGGAATGAGGTGTGAGAGGAGTTAGCAGCCAGCTCCTGTGTTTGGAAAGGAGATAGAAAAGTTTAAACTGCAAAACATGGGTCTGAACATCTGTCCTCCTAACCATGCAAGGGAGGGTGCAAGAACATCTATGTTCAGAGCTGTGCAGACTCCCCAGAAATCCTGCAGGCTCTTTGTTTGTTCTCTGTGCCCCATTCGTGGCTTTGTCCAGGTAGGAAAAAGAAACCTCACAGGAACCCTGGAAGTTGAGGAGCCAGTCTGGGTGTGCATGTACGAAAGATCTCCAGCAGGGCTGGGGGTGGGGGGTGAGTGTTGCTGGAAGGAAGCCAGGGGTTGGGGGTTGGGGAAGGATGGTCCACGCAGCCAGTGGGGCAGGGGGAGGATGAGGGAAGAGTTGTAGTCTGGCTTACAAGCCACCCAAGTGTCTGTCACAAAAAACAGGAAAGGTGGCGATGGTAGACCCAAGTGTCCGGCTGCTATAGTAATAGGACTAATCGTCCAGTGCTACTAATTTCTAACAGTTTTCTCCTGCTGCTGTCTTATAGTGTGTCATTGGCATCAGCTGTAATCTGAGATCCTGTCTGTACTTCCCCCCTGAAAAAAACCCATCCCAAAACAAATAGAGACTGTACAGCAGCTCTGTGTGCTTGTGTGCAGTGGGTCCTCTGTTCATGATACCACATTTCTTTTCTCCCTGATGCCCTTGCAGATTACTGGGCTGGTTGATAAATGGCAGTGGACGAAGGACGATGTTATTCTCCATGTTCTGCCTCTGCACCACGTCCATGGGGTGGTCAACAAGCTGCTGTGCCCACTCTGGGTGGGCGCCACGTGCATCATGCTCCCTGAATTCAGTGCGCAGACGGTAAGCTGTGTTGTCCCACTCCTCCTCCTTATTGGCACAGCTGCCTGGCTCTCCCAGGTGTTCAGGACGGGGCTGCACACTTCTGCCACCCAAAGATATTTCACCGGTCTCTCTGGGGATGCCGAGATGCAATGTAGCTTGCCATTGCTACAGTTTCCTCCGAGTCCATGACTTTTTAGCACCAAGGACAGAGGAAGCGAAAATGTCCAGTGTTGCCCTGCGCTTTTTCTCTGCTTTCTGGGAATGAGCCGCCATTCAGCAAAAGGCCCGCCTCACATGCCTTGCCTGGGCAGGTCTTTTTGGGTCCCTCTTAGCTTTCCGCGTAAGATTCTCTTTGCCTTCTCACGGCTCTCGTTGCTCTGATTTGGCGGTTGTGTGCTGGGGGTCTTGATGTTCCTGCTGCCCCTGGTGAGACTGGCTGGCTGTCCTTGCAATTCTGCAATCCCAGTGTTGCTTTTTGGCTTGAGGGTGTTGTGCAAATGCCAGTCCATCCCCCTGTAGTGAGCTGAGGAGGTAGATTTTATTTCTCCTTTAGGCCCTATGAGGGATTGAGCCAAAGGGACAAGGTCTGGAGTTTCCGTCAGCTGCAGACAAAGCTGCCCTTGCCGGTGGCTCTACTTTGGTGCTTTTGCTTCCTGATCTGTGTCTGGAAGTGCAGTTGTGACAGTAATTCCTCACAGGTAGAGGTTCGAATGGCAGGAATCGACAGAGAAGCAGGCAGTGTCTTTGTCTGGATTTGCTTCCCCCACACATAGAGATTTGCTGGGCTTCGGTTTGTGGTCCTTCTAGCAGCTTCGGAGTCTTGTGGTGATGGGGTGACTGTTAGGAAAACTCTCCTACACCCCCAAGCGGTGCCTGAGGTTTCACCAGTCGCTGCAACAGACAGCATAAATTCCGTGCCAGATGGTGAGATCGTGGCTTTGTGAGAAGAGAGCGCTTTGGTGTGTGCTGCCTGTCCCAGGAGACGGGGCCACAGCGGAGCAGATGAAAATCATGGCAGCAGCCCTCTCATCAGTGCTCGTGATGTGAGAAGGTGGGGCAGGAGATGAAAGGACTTGAGCATTTGGCAACGAATTTGCAGCCAGGAGCCATCATCATGAGCCTGGGTTTTTAGGCACCGTGGAACAGTGTTTCCAGGAAGCGCAAAAATCTTATTGCTGTTGCCGATGTTCTCAGCCAGAGCTGCTGATATTGGGTGGCATAAGAGGAGAAAAACCCTCTCTAAGATTGTAGCTGTTAAATTTGCTCCCTGTTTCTTCCACAATCTGAGGGACTATTTGTAATGCAGGTCCCCTGTAGTCCTCTGCCATCTGGCCTCTGAGAGAGAAATATAGAGTGTGTATATGTGTGTAGAGTGCTGTCAAGTTGCAGCCAACTTATGGCAATCCCATAGGGGTTTCAAGGCAAGAGATGTTCAGAGGTGGTGTCCTGTTGCCTGCCTCTGCGTTGTGCCCTTAAGCTTCCACGTACTTACCAGGGCCAACCCTGCTTAGCTTCCAAGATCCGACGAAATCGGGCTAGCCTGGGCCAGTTTACTACAAAGTTTGCCACATGGAGGCAAACACTTGCATATCCTGCAAGACCCATCAACCAAACCAGCACAGGTGATTGGGCTAGCCTGGGACATCCAGGCCCCGCCCCTGGTTGAGATTGCAACAGCCTTTGGCTGCTCGTAATAAACCATTGAACCATTTTATGTATACGCACACATTTTTAAAATGAAGTTTCTAGCTCTCATGCTTGTGTAGAAAATTTTGGCAGGATTCGAGCAGCTTCTGTGGAATTTCCAGAGCAGATAGGTAGAGGATTCAGAGAGCAGGTTTATTATTAATTTATTTATTATTTCCACTTATTACCCCGCTCTCCCTGGCCCAAACCTGGCTCAGAGCGGTTTCCCATGTCCCACCCAGCTTCCTTTTGCTCCTGATGACTTCCAGTTGTGGCCCTGTATTTCTTTCTTATATGTTTATCCTGCTTTTCAGCCGTGTATTGTCTTAGAAAACAGCTCACAAGACTCAGGAGTCACTATGGTGAAAACATGGCTTGGGGAGAAGATTCTCAGCTGGCCGTTTCCTCTCCTGAACCATGGTAGCTGGAAGCAGGAGAGAGGGGAGCTCTCAGCTGGATCTAGGTGTGGTAGAGGGCTGCTTCCTGCTTTCCCACCAAAGGCCTTATCTGTCAGGATTGGGCACTACCTTACTCTGAGTAACAAACATGCATGGTCTCTGCTCCACACTGATGTGTTTCCTGTTGTATGTACCCTTGTTTAAGAAGGATGTGGCAACTTGGTCAGGATTCAGAGAAGAGGTGAAAAGGAAATAGAGGGTCTAGAAGCCAAATCCTTTCAGGAATGGAATAGCAAAAGAGCAGGGCATGTTCACGGAGCACAATCCAACAGGATGTTCTGCTGTCTGAGCCCCATTTGACATGGAAGCTGCCTCTATCTAACACCGAAGTCAGCCTTTGCAAGTTCTGCCTACAGCTGGAATCTTCCTGAGTCTCTGGACATACAGGCAGGTATTTGAAAGAAGGAAGAGAGGCAACCTGAAGGACCCCAGTGTGTGGTGGCATCAGGTGTCACCCTGTGAATGCCCCTTAGACACATGAGTGCCTTTGGGCCAGTTCCCTGATAGCTGCAGAACAAGGAGCTGATGGTGTCCATTGCCTTTGGGCTGGAGAAGAGGAAGCCCAAGGTGGTCTTCTGTCATAAGAGAGCACACTAGGGTGTGACAATCGAGGGCATCGGGTGTGGACCCTTGAGCAATGCCCTCACTTGCCCTTGATTGTCACCTGGGCTCAAGCAGGGTTGGCCAGAAAGCATATGCCTGGCCTGCTGTGTGCTTCACAGTCTCTAGTGCTGCATGGCGTCTGGAGAACCCCACCTGCCCTTTGGATTTGTGCTTTGCTTTCTACCATCGCCACCTTTCCTGTTTTTTGGAACAGACTCCTGAGGAAGCCTGAACGTGGCGCTAGAAAGGAAGCGTGTGCGGGTCAGTCAGGCTTTCTTGTGGAGTTTGAGATGAGCCACCTTTCAGCACCGGTCCGTCTTCTCCAGCTGTTTACAAAGTGCCTTTTGCTACCCAAATCAGCTCTTGGAAAAGCAGCAGAGTCTCCGCAGAGGATTTCACCGAAGGAGCCTGAGATTTTCCTTCTGCCTTTTGTATTTCTGTCTCTCCGCACCTCGAGAGAGCAGTCAATTACAGGGTGATATAAAGGAACCCGAACGGCAGCTCAAATACTTGACACGCCGATCAAAACAAAGCCAGGAACTTGCCTCCAAAGCCTCCGCTGCCGGAATCAGCCTTGAGTGATCCTGGCACAGGCTCAGGAGAAACCACAACAGCGCGACCAACCTTTCTAATCACTAACACTTCATTATACGCAATAAATACTTTATTATTACAGTGTTTATTAGATTACTTAATTTACAGCATGCCTTGGCAGTTGCAGATACAGGTGGTAGTTTGGTTGGGTTAGTCCTTGTGGCAGGCAGGCTGTGCTCCTTGCAATGTAGGTGTGGCAGAGGCCAGAGGCCAGGAGTTATCTTAGGCCCAAATGAAGAAGAGTTGGTTTTTATATGCCAACTTTCTTTAC
Source organism: Euleptes europaea (assembly GCF_029931775.1). Lineage (NCBI taxonomy): Eukaryota > Metazoa > Chordata > Lepidosauria > Squamata > Sphaerodactylidae > Euleptes > Euleptes europaea. Next base: position 50,161,670 of record NC_079328.1, read on the forward strand.
CACTTAAGGGAGACTCAAACCGGCTTACAATCACCTCTTCCCCTCCCCACAACAGACACCCTGTGAGGTAGGCGAGGCTGAGAGAGCGCTAAGAGAACTGTGACTAGCCCAAGGTCACCCAGCTGGCTTCATGTGGAGTAGTGGGGAAACCAACCCGGTTCTCCAGATTAGAGTCTGCCGCTCCAAACCACCACTGTTAGCCACTACACTATGCTGGCTCTCAGTGAGCCATTATGTGTAATGTGGGATTGCTGTGGGGACTTATAGCAGGCCGGAAGGTACAAATTCTCCATGTGAAATCAGTTCTGATGTCCCATAGGGGAGAGGCTTCAGCCTCCCCCCACACACACACACACACCATTTTCCTAACCAGAAAGGGCCCCAGGAGGTGTTATTTGCCTGGGAGGGTGCATGTGCAAGTATTCAGTGTGGGTGTAGCCCCTTCCAGTGGAGCAAATAGCCTCTCCCCATGGCCATTTTGGGTCAGGAAAACCATGTGGGGCAGCTGAAGCCTCTCCTTCTCACATACCACAATCCCGATTGCAATTGGACCCCTGCGGCACTTCAGAATTGAGTTCCCACAGGCAACACGCATAAGATCTGCTTTGGTCCTTAGCATCACTGAGACTAAAGCTTACAGCATTTACATTGGATGTTTCTAAAACTATAGCATCCACCTGCAGAGACAGAGAGGCAGTTTGACAAGACCAGAGGAGTCACTTTCTATAGGACAGGCCCCTCTGGCATAATAACAGCACACTACCAGTGGTCACCTGCAGTCCACAAGTAAAATGTCTCCAGCGCACCATCACTCTCTTGGATGATGCTCATTTTTTGTCACAGTCCTGAGCTGAAGGCCTGTCCTTGAGGACCACCAGGCTCCTCCTCTATTCCGAAACCCCAACAGATACACCAATCCCGGAAGTAGCTGCTACAGCTAACCTGTCCCAGATCTGACGAGATCGGTGGTGCTGTCACGGGACTCAGGAGCATGCCTTAAAGTGTCCATTCACTGGCACATCTTCTGGCATGATGTCTTGCCTCATGTGCTGCCAGTGCCCCTTTGCCAAGGTTGACATGCTCTCTTTATGGTAGGAGAAATGAACATGAGTGGGATGTTAAAAATGGAAACACTGGGGAACTAATGGGAAGGTGCCAACCTTCCTGGACATTCAACAACAGACCTAAAGGTTTTCTTCCTTCAGCAAAGAAAAGCTTTGAAGGGAGACTCCAGCATGAAGCTACTGAACTGGAACTCCTATGCAGAGTTGACCCTTGAGGAGTGCGGGGAACCCGGTAGTGCAAGCCCATGCAAGGTTAACTCTAGTTCCACTGATTCATAGGGCTGTGGGAGTGGCTGTCTGTCTGCAAAGCGTAATTGCCCCACACTCAATCCCCATTACTAAGAATTGGTGTGAAAGTTGGACAATGAAGGAAGCTGAACTCTCCCTAGAAGCTAAATGGCCGAACTGAGGCTATCGTACTTTGGTCACATTATGAGAAGACAAGAGTCACTGGAAAAGATGATAACACCAGGAAAAGTGGAATGTGGCAGGAAAAGAGGAAGACCCAACATGGGATGGATTGATTCAATAAAGGAAGCCACAGCCCTCAGTTTGCAAGACCTGAGTGAGGCTGTTAGCAATAGGGCATTTTGGAGGACATTAATTCATACAGTCGGCATAGGTTGGAAACGACTTGATGGCACTTAACATAAACACAAATCTCCCTTTGCCAGTCCATGAATGGTTGGGAGTGGTCCCTGCTCCCCACCCCCTTCAATGGGTTATTTTACTCTCTTTGCAAGATAATTCACAGTGGGTAGCCGTGTTAGTCTGTCTGCAGTAGTAGAAAAGGGCAAGAGTCCAGTAGCACTTTAAAGACTAACAAAAAATATTTTCTGGTAGGGTATGAGCTTTCGTGAGCCACAGCTCACTTCTTCAGATACTTTGCAAGCTCTTGTTTGCATCTGTGCTCTGTGGTGTCTCAACAGCATGAAATGCATCATTCATAATTTAGCATATAAAATTGTGTTATTTGGCATATTTATGAAATGTGTATGCCTTAGTTTTCTACACACAAATTTCCAAATGTACCCTCTGTATGTGTGTCTGACAAACAGGCTAACTGCTGTGCCCTGCCTAAGCACGTGTATTGTTGCCCTCTGAGATAAATAAAAGTGTGTGGGGAAAATAAATTTTATAGAAAACAAAATGAAGTGCACTATTTAGACAGAATAAAACAGACGTTCGGTGGTATCTTAAAGACTGACAGCATTTATTTCAGTATGAGCTTTCGTGGGTCACAGCCCACTTCTTCAGTTAGATATCTGAAGGGAAAATCATACTGGGAGATCTTAGGGAAAGTACTGGGGGGAGTCGATATTTGGTGTGAATTGCCCTTTGAGTCTTTCAAGTGTAAATCTCAATGTAAGGGGGAAAGGGAAGAGTTGATGTAGAAAGGGTAGGTGTGAGTCCCATCATAAATCAATGGATTGATCAGTTATGATGAGTCAGCATGGTACAGTGGTTAAGAGTGGTGGTTTGGAGCAGTGGACTCTGATCTGGAGAACCGAGTTTGATTCCCCCCTCCTACACACGAAGCCAGCTGGGTGACCTTGGGCTAGCCACACTCTCTCAGTCCTACCTACCTTGCAGGGTGTCTTGTGTGGGGAGGGGAGGGGAAGGGGATTGTAAACCGGTTTGAGTCTTCCTTAAGTGGTAGAGAAAGTCGGCATATAAAAACCAACTCTTCTTCTTATGTGTACCAGATGATCATTGAGAGATCCAAACAGACAAACAGAGAAGATTCAAACAGACAAGCACATCGTTTAAGTGAAAGTTAACTGCTATAAGGTTATAGTCTGATAAAACATGTTAAAAGCAGCTCTCATTTGAGCAGTCCCATAATCACAACAGGACTGATAGCACACTCGGGTATAAACTTCATACTATTGAAAACATTCAGCTTTTTGATGGTGTATTATTGTCATACCCATGCTTATTTACTGTGGACAAAATTAGTTACATTGAAAGAGTAAACATATCCCTGAAAACCAGTTGTGTATGTCTACACAAAACCTCGATGGATGTCTGAGGAAACTCTTAAAATTGCCAGAGATAGACGAGAAGCAAAAGTAGAAGGTGACAGAAATAGAATCAAAAGTCTAAGTGCAACGTTCCAGCGACTCGCATGTAGAGACAAAGAGACCTATTATAATAACCAGTGTAAAGAAATAGAAGAGAACAACAAAAAAGGAAGAACAAGAGATCTGTTCCACAAGATCCAAGAAATCAAAGGGAAATTTAAAGCAAGGTTAGGCATGCTGAAAGATCAGCATGGAAATACATTTACTGAACAGGACAAAATAAAGAAAAGGTGGGAACAATACACTGAAGAACTATACAAAAGAGATGAAAGGATAAAAGATTCTTTCCAAGAAGAATCTTTTGAAGAAGAACCTACAGTTATAGAAAGTGAAGTGAAAGCTGCATTGAGAGCAATTGGGAGAAACAAATCACCAGGAGCAGATGGGATATCAATAGAGCTATTCCAAGCCACAGAAACAGAGTCCATCAAAATCTTGACAAGAATATGCCATCAGATATGGAAAACAAAACAATGGCCCACAGACTGGAAATGATCCATTTACATTCCAATTCCCAAGAAAGGAGACATCAAAGATTGCAGCAACTATCGGACCATCGCATTAATTTCTCATGCAAGTAAAGTGATGCTCAAAATCTTACAGCAAAGGCTGTTACCATATATGGAACGAGAAATCCCTGATGTTCAAGCTGGTTTCAGAAAAGGAAGAGGCACTAGAGATCATATTGCAAATATACGCTTACTGGAGCATACGAGAGAATTTCAGAAGAAAATCAGCTTGTGTTTCATAGATTACAGCAAAGCTTTTGACTGTGTGGATCATGAAAAGCTATACCTGGTTTTAAAGGAAATGGGTGTGCCACTACATCTGATCGTTTTGATGCACAACCTGTACTCTGGACAAGAGGCCACAGTTAGAACAGAATATGGAGAAACGGAATGGTTTCCAATTGGCAAAGGTGTCAGACAAGGATGTATTTTGTCTCCCTATCTCTTCAATCTATATGCAGAACATATAATTAGGAAAGCAGGATTAGATTTAGATGAAGGTGGGGTGAAAATTGGAGAGAGGAACATTAATAATTTGAGATATGCTGATGACACTACATTATTGGCAGAAAATAGTGAAGATTTGAAACGACTACTGCTAAAAGTTAAAAGAGAAAGTGCCAAAGCAGGACTATAGCTGAACATCAAGAAAACAAAAGTAATGACTACAGGAGAATTACACAACTTTAAGGTTGACAATGAGGGAATTGAAATTGTTCAAGACTTTCTATTCCTTGGCTCCACCATCAACCAAAAGGGAGACTGCAGCCAAGAAATCAGAAGGAGATTGAGACTGGGAAGGGCAGCCATGAAGGAGCTAGAAAAGATTTAGAAGTGTAAGGATGTGTCACTGGCCACCAAGACGAGATTAATTCATGCCATCGTATTCCCTATTACTATGTATGGGTGTGAAAGCTGGACAGTGAAGAAAGCTGATAGGAAGAAAATAGATTCCTTTGAAATGTGGTGTTGGAGGAGAGTGTTACGGATTCCGTGGACTGCCAAAAAAACAAATCAGTGGGTTATAGATCAAATCAAGCCTGAACTGACCCTAGAAGCTAAAATGACTAAACTGAGGCTGTCGTATTTTGGTCACGTCATGAGACGACAAGAGTCACTGGAAAAGGCAGTCATGCTAGGAAAAGTTGAGGGCAGCAGGAAAAGAGGAAGACCCAACAAGAGATGGATTGACTCAATAAAGGAAGCCACGGCCTTCAATTTGCAGGATCTGAGCAGGGCTGTCAAAGATAGGACATTTTGGAGGACTTTCATTCATAGGGTCGCCATGAGTCGGAAGCAACTTGACGGCACTTAACACACACACACACATGTCTACAGTACGTTCAGGAATTATTCTCTGATGTAGATTGTCTTACATAAAAGTCTCCATACTATGCATTTTGAGTGAGCAAACCTTGTCTTAAAAACATTTCACTCATTCCCAAAAATATTTCGCTGTAGTTTTTTCGGTGAGTCAGCATGGTGTAGTGGTTAAGAACGGTGGTTTGGAGTGCTGGACTATGATCTAGAGAACCGGGTTTGATTCCCCACTCCTCCCCATGAGCAGCGGAGGCTATTCTGGTGAACTGGATTTGTTTCCCCACTCCTACATGTGAATCCAGCTGGGTGACCTTGGGCTAGTCACAGCTTTCTTAGAGTTCTCTCAGCCTCTCCTACCTTACAGGGTGTGAGGAAGGTGATTGTAAGCCTGTTTGAGTCTCCCTTAAGTGGTAGAGAAAGTTGGCATATAAAAACCAACTCATTGTCTTTTTCTTCTTCTTCTGAAAATTATCTTGGACAAAAAGCATATTTCTTTTTCTGAGTCTTTCCATTTGTTTCTGGCCTTGCACTTCCCTTCAAATCAGTGGAACCTCCAGGAAGAGGTTCCGGGTTCCGGAACCCGCAGCCCAGAAGTGGCATCTCCAGTTGCTGTTCCTTCACTTTGGAGTTACCTGGCTTACGTCTGGTTGATTTAGGTGCAGAGTTTGCCAGCTCCAGGTGATAAATGGCCCGAGACCATCCTTGGCAGCAGAGTGAAGCAGCCCTCTGCAGCAGAGTGAAGCAGCCCTCTGCAGTGAAATGTCAGGCGCCCTTTATTAAAGAAGGGGTTGCGTCTCTCCCGTGAGCGGCTGCACGTGTGGTAATTTGCTTGGCTGCACCATCTGTTAGAAGTATCTTGCTAAAGCTCTTCCTAGCATCCTTTTATTGGAAGTTATTAAAGGATATTACTGCCCATTAATCATTTATTAATAAAAGGTTTGTCCATTGCCCCTGTATTCCCAGCCTTGCCGGCTGCTTGTTGCACAGCCTGCCTTGGGGTTTGTGACGATTTCTCACAGGGCTTTTCTGTGCCACTTTGGATCCTCATTCATTGACGTGGTCTTCTCCTTCTGGCCAGCAGGGATAAATGTTTTCTGGGCTGCTTTAAAAAGTGATGGTAAGAATGATATGATATGATAACCATCTTCAAGTACTTGAAGGGCTGACATATAGAGGATAGTGCCGAGTTGTTTTCTATTGCCCCAGAAGGTTGGACCAGAACCAATGGGTTGAAATTAAATCAAAAGAGTTTCCATCTAGACATTAGGAAGAATTTTCTAACAGTTAGAGCAGTTCCTCAGGGGAACAGGCTTCCTCGAGAGGTGGTGAGCTCTCCTTCCTGGAGGTTTTTATCAATCAATAAACCTTTAATGGCATATCCAATATTACAAAGAGGAAAAAACCAGTATAAATACTGTTAAAAACCTTCCCTGGAGGTTTTTAAGAAGAGGCTAGATGGCCATCTGTCAGCAATGCTGATTCTATGACCTTAAGCAGATAATGAGAGGGAGGGCATCTTGGGCATCTTCTGGGCGTGGAGTAGGGGGTCCCTGGGTGTGTGTAGGGAAAGGTAGTTGTGAATTTCCTGCATTGTGTAGGGGGTTGGTCTAGAGGCCCTGGTGGTCCCTTCCAACTCTATGATTCTATGAATGTTATTTTGTCTGTCATGTGAACATAGTTAATGCAGTCTACTGTGTAGCAAAGGGCCACAGTTTAATTTCAGTGACAGTCCCCAGAAATGTCACCATTAAATCTGAGTAACAGGGTGTGAGTTCCCATGAAATGTCAGCATTGAGAGCCAACGTGGTGTAGTGGTTAAGAGTGGTGGTTTGGAGCAGTGGACTCTGATCTGGAGGACCGGGTTTGATTCCCCACTCCTACACATGAAGCCAGCTGGGTGACTTTAGGCTAGTCACAGTTCTCTCAGCCCCACTTAACTCACAGGGTGTCTGTTGTGGGGAGGGGAAGGGAAGGTGATTGTAAGCAGGTTTGATTCTTCCTTAAGTGGTAGAGAAAGTCGGCATATAAAAACCAACTCTTCTTCTTCATTGGGCAAAAGAGATTTGCAAAGCTGTGTAGGGCATGTTTCTAAAGTATGAAAGAAAAACTCCTCTCTAGTTGCAGGCCTGGGAAAGCAATACTAATCTAACTCTGTCTGGGGAAAGTTGATAGTCTTAGCATGTTAGTTTCCCGAGAGTTATCATTCTTTCTGAACTCAAAGGGGGAAGGAATGCTTGTGGGAGGAGTCGAGTCCCTGATGGACGAAATTCGCCGTATCATTACTCGCCAACCTCAGCTTGGGAAAGTTATCAGTTTCCTTTCCTTCTCTCCAGATCTGCCATTTCCCCTCAGCATCTGTTACAGAGTAATGCTATTTGATGTGTGAGGGGGGAGAAAGGCGGGGGGGCAGGGAGATAAGAAAAAAAATGGGAAGCGGAGCCTGTCATATTTTGTTAGATTCCTGGATCCTGGGGAAAGTGTTTGCTCCGTTCGGCATGCCTGCAGCGTAGCGAGGGTTTAAAAGCTGTAGCCTGCGACGCCGAGGGAGCAGCAGACCCTACGGATGAATAAATGATTAAAACAGAGTCGTGCGGAGCACAGAGACCGTTCGGGGGCATACCGAGCAGCAAGGGCCCAGGCCGCCTTTCAAGAAAGGAGCTCCTCCTCTCTCTGCGGATTTCTGGAAACTGCCGAGGTTGGCCAAGTTAATGGAAACTCAGTCCTTAAAGGACAGCTCCCACAAGAATCGCTGCCCTGCGTCAAACCATTATGGGGAGAAGTTCCCAGCTGGAAATGGCAGACCATCTCTGAACTCTCTTGCCTTGAAAATGCTCCGGGGTCGCCATAAGTTGTCTGCGACTTGACAACATTTTCCACCACGTGGGTCAGACACCACATGAAACCACGAGTTAATCTGACTAACAACAGTGTGATCATCCAAATGTGACCCACGCTACTAACTATGATTAAGTGGCGGTGGAAAGAGCTGTCGAGTCTTCATTTATAACACACCTTTCTCCCCAATGGGGAGCCAAGGTGACTGATGTCATTCTATTCTCCTCTGTTTTGTTCTCACAACAACCTTGGGAGGTGGGATAGGCTGAGAGGGAGTGACTGGGCCATGGTCAAACCATGAGTTTCCATGGCAGAGTGGGGATTTGAACCTGGGCCTCCCTGATCCTAGTTTGACACTCTAAACTGCTACGCCATCTTGGCTGTCCACCCACATCCTTCTCTCCTGCTTCCACAGATTAGTCCACAAGATCCAGAACCCCCAACATGCTGAGAAGGGAGGGTGAGGACTGGTCACTTCAAGAAGAAGAAGAAGAAGAAGTAGTTTTTATATTCTTTCTTTCTCTACCACTTAAGAAAGAATCAAACCAGCTTACAATCACCTTCCCTTCCCCTCCCCACAACAGACACCCTGTGAGGTAGGTGAGGCTGATAGAGCTCTAAGAGAGCTGTGACTAGCCCAAGGTCACCCAGCTGGCTTCTTGTGTAGGAGCGGGGAAACCAACCCGGTTCACCAGATTAGCCTCCGCCGCTCATGTGGAGGAGTGGGGAATCAAACCCAGTTCTCCAGATGAGAGTCCGCCGCTCCAAACCACCGCTCTTGACCACAACACCACACTGTCTCTCTCAGACTGAGCTAAGAACCAAGCAGGCAGCATTAGATGTGCCTTAGATGTGGAGAGCCAGCATGGTGTAGTGGTTAAGAGCGGTGGTTTGGAGTGGTGGCCTCTGATCTGGAGAACTGGGTTTGATTCCCTTCTCCTCCACATGAGTGGCGGAGGCTAATCTGGTGAATTGGGTTTGTTTCCCCACTCCTACACACGAAGCCAGCTGGGTGACCTTGGGCTAGTCACACTCTCTCCGCCCCACCTACCTCACAGGGTGTCTGTTGCAGAGAGGGGAAGGGAAAGTGATTTTAAGCCGGTTTGAGCCTCCATTAAGTGGTAGAGAAAATCGGCATATAAAAACCAACTCCTCTTCTTCATTAGAAAGACTGTGGGGAGCCACCTGAATTGATATGCCAGCCTGCCTCTGGTTTACCAAAGGGAGGCAAGGTACCTGTTTAAGAGGGCTTGTATATTTTTTTAAAATTAGAAATTCAAGATTTAGAAACAATCCAAGTGGGAAAAGCCACTAGGTTAAAGGGGGGAAAGCAGGCAGCACAGAAAGAAAAATTGAATGAAAATTGTGTTGGTTAAAGACAAGGGTATGTAAGGGGGATTCACCATCAGTTCCTTGCAAGCATGCATAACGTGTTTCTTCATTAAAACATTCATACCTTACCTTTCCCACTTTGCAGTGGCCCCAAGTGGCTCAGAGCGCTAAGCTCTGCCACCAGATTTCGGGCTGTGTTCTGCACACCAAAGGAGCCGGCAAGCCCTGGGTGTGTTCCGGACCCCAGTTGAAGCCATAAATGCCCTGGCCTGTCAGCTACAGAGAGGCGTTGATGCCCAGGCTTTCCAGACCTATCCCCCCCCCCCACAACCGAGTTTTTAAAATCTGTGGGGACTGAAAGAAGCATTTGGGAAATTTGGGGTAAAAACACTATTAAATGAGAACTTATCGGTATCCTGTCTGCAGGTAATTGATGTGGTGAGAGAGGAAAGAAGAAAGAATGCTCTGCTCTGAAAGCAGAGCATGCTATAAGGTGCCTTATGTTGGGGGGGGGGTGCACTGTTTTGCTTTTGGAAATTTAAAGCACACTTTTTGTGGGTGTCAGGGAACTGTTGAGAAATTGTATCTGAGAGACCGGTGGGAGCAGCCACTTAAATCCGTCTAAGCACAGGCACCTGGTGGGTCTGCGGCTGCATCCTTTGGGGTGCTGTCTGTTGAAGCCCCACTATGGCTTCTTTCTGGGCATCAGGGTGGTGGGGGTCAGAGCTCCCTCTGGCTGTAGGGAAACAGCCCATTTGTAGGCACGTCCTTCATGGGATTTTGGGCATCAAGGGGCAATTGACGGAGGTAGCTGTGCAAATCAGAAGGAAGGGTGGGGGCTTAGGAAAGTGAGAAGCGCCTAAATGGAGGTGAAGCTGGGAGCGGGGAACGGAGCTGGTTCATCTTCAGTCATTTCACGCTTTTGTTCCCTGTTGCATGCGCTTCTGTGCACCTGAGCATGCTGAGCTGCAGGGGGAGGGGAGGGGAAGCTCACAGTGTCATGAATTGTTAGGCGGTGCATTTGTCAGGAGTGGGGAAGGAGGGAAGAGCGGCCATAGCAGAGGAGGCCGTTATCTTTTATTTATTGATGGGGCTTCTTCTCACTTGATGGGGCTTCTTCTCACTGGTGAACTAATATTGGAATGAGCAAAGGGGGAAAAAGGGGAGCGAAAGGAGAGAAGGAAGGCTGAGTAGACAGAGGAGCTGCGATGTTGCCTGCGGAAACCACACTTTGTCGGGTTTGCACTTGTCACTGTTCCTACACAAGGTTCCTACACAAAGGCCAGTGCCTTGAAAGATTTGGAAATGCCCATTTGTTGTTCTGTGGGGTGGATCTAGAATGAGCTCGGAGCTGCAGCTCAGTGGGAGAGCATCTGTTTGGCGTGCAGAAGGTCCCAGGTTCAATCCCCGGCATCTCCAGTGAAAAGGATCAGGTAGCAGGAGATGCGAAAGGCCTCTCTCTGCCTGAGAGCTGCGGCCTGTCAGAGTAGACAGTGCTGACCCTCATGGACCAGCGGCCTGATTCAGTAGCGGACAGCTTTGTGAGTGTGGCTGGGCCCTATCCAGAAACGTTTTCCACCCGAGCCTCCTGCCCGGTGCCTCCAGGGACTCTGTGCATGGGCTCTGCTCAGTCTCTGGCTTCTGCAGGGTATGCAAAGTTGCCCAGACTCCAGTTGGAATGGGGGCTGGGCCTGGCCTGGCTGTTGTGGTCCTTGACATGGCCCTCTGCTTCTCTGTTCCAGGTCTGGGAGCGGTTCCTGGACCCCCAAGCCCCCAGGGTCAATGTCTTCATGGCAGTGCCAACCATTTATGCGAAACTGACAGAGTATTATGACAAACACTTCCCTCAGCATCATGTCCGGGATTTCATCCGTGCCGTCTGCCAGGATAACATTCGGTAGGTGGGGCCCTCCCCTGGACTCCCTTGGGGAGGAGCAGTGCTTCCGTCCTCACCCACCCACCCACTGCCTTGTAGAAGGGGGAGCACCCTAGTTTTATCCCTTGTAAGGAACCATCTCTGTCTCAGAATCCCTGTTGCTTTGTTTTATATTGGGTGGGAAGGGAGAGGTGGTGAAAGCAAGGCATTCTGTACATGCTCAAGGGCAACTGCCCCAGCCTGACTGAATGCAGACAGTCAACACAGGCCCCTGAGCAGTGGACTTCCTTGGCCCCTGCTAATATTGCTGGGACAGGCCCTGCCTCTTCTTTCCTTACTTTCCTTTCTCACAGAGGCTCAAGGTGGACTGCAAACTGGAAAAACAGTCTAAAGAGAGACCCTAAATGATACAACTAGTGGATTACAAAATTGAGAAAAACAAAGCCGTTTCAAAGAGAACCAAACTGAGCCGGGAGGCTGTAGAATACCCAGCCTGGGAGGTTTGGAGAAGACAGCTGGGCAAAGCATCTGCAGTGGAAGTTTTCCATGCTGGACATTCTGCTTCTGGGCAGGAGGCTGGAACTAGCCTGTCCTCTCCCTTCCGTCGCTGTGAGGCCAATTTCTCTGTTTCTGTGCAGCCCTGCCTCAGAGAGGAGCGCCAGGCCCTCCTGATCAGGCTCCACGCCAGCCCCCTCCTGTCTTGTTAGCAGCCATCTGCCATATCTCTGCTCCCAGTTTGGGTCCCAGGATGCTGATGCCAACCGCTTTTCTGTTCTGGCGGGAGCCCAGGCCTGATCTGGCCACTGCCACTTGGTAGCAGCAAATGCCCTCCTGTCCCCCCTCCCTGCCTTGGGCCTTGTGTTTGCCAAGGGGAGGACGTAGAGGACAGCGCTGTCAGTGCCTTTGGCTGTCTTGTCCTGTATAATGGCTCTTTTGCCCGTGCACAAATGGCATTTCTTGCAACATGGTCCGCGGAGTCCAACCCAAAGTGCTGGGGACCCATGACGCCGAGCATCTCTATTCAAAGCAGTGCTACTGAAGTGAAAATGGAGTTCAGCACCTAGCCCCACAGAGTGTGTTGCACAGCAGCCATAGTGCGACTGCCCCGCATTGCTGAACGGCTTCCGCTGGGGTCTCTGCTTTCAGGTTGATGGTCTCGGGGTCTGCAGCCCTTCCGGTGCCCATCCTGGAGAAGTGGAGGAGCATCACGGGGCACACGCTGCTGGAGAGGTACGGGATGACGGAGGTCGGGATGGCCCTTTCCAACCCCCTGCACGGAGCCCGCGTCCCAGGTGAGAATCCAGCAAGGGCTTGGCCACCCAGCTTGAACTTGCTAAAAGGGTGTGGATTGTTGGCAGAGTATATTAAGTACACAGTGAAGGGTCAGTCTCACTGATTAAAGATAAAGTTGCCTTTATTGAAGGAACTACATTATAGGATAGAAAAGCTGAGAGACAGAGCCTCTAGCTGCCTAGCTAACTAAAGAGAGAGAGAGGGGGTAGAATGACTTCCGAGAAGAAGGAGGAAACTGTCCCCTAAGAATATCAGTCTAAGGACAGACGTGTGAAAAAAGGGTGGACAGGTCTAACCTTACAGCCCTAACTAGCTGACCACTTGCCCGCCCCCTGCTGGGTCTTCTTCTCAGTTCCTTTGCATGCTAGACATTGCAACTCTTCCAACATGGATGCCACTGATCCATGGTACAACAAAGAAGTCCAACATTACAACTAGGCATAAATCGGGACTGTGCTAACCGAGGGGTTTGTTCTCTGGTAGAGCAGAAAGCCATAGTTAGTGAAGGGCAGAGAACACCTAAACTTTTTTCGCAGGCTGTTAGAACATTTATTTATTTACTTTATTTATATCCCATCTTTCTCCCCATTGGGGACCCGGAGCAGCTTACATCATTCTCCTCTCCTCCGTTTTATGCTCACGACAACTCTGTGAGGTAGGTTAGGCTGTGTGACTGGCCCAAGGTCACCCAGCAAACTTCTATGGCAGAGTGGGGATTCGAACCTGGGTCTCCCAGATCCTAGTCTAACCACTACACCACTCTGGCTCTCCACATTCACATCTGGGTGGGTAGCCAAGAGGAAGGGGCTTCTGCCAGAAGGACACATGGTCATTTTGAGGCAGAGGAGGGAATTAAACGTATAATATCAGAAATGGGTGATGTGGGCCGCTGGGCACACCTTGCCTGCCAGGACTTGATGGAGTGGGGGGGTGCGTAGTCTGACTTTGCAGGGGAAGGGTTGCTCTGGTGCCACCCAGTTCCTTGCTTCCTGCCTTCCTCTGGGCTTTACCTGTTTCAGCTGACCCTCCACTCTAGGCATAGGTCTAGGAAGGATGCTGAGCTTAGAAAACATGACCTGCTCTGAGCCAAGCCTGGTGATGGAACCAACGTTGCTGCCTTTCTGTGCGCAGTTGCTGCTTCATCCCACACAAAAGCTGTTCTTTTCTTCAGAATAGCCCAGTTCATCTCCAGGTATCTCTTTCGGGTCAGCTGGCATTATCTGGGCCATCCAAAAGTCTCTTAATTCTCCCCTGCAGACCCGACATATCAGAAAGGGGTTATGCGTGCAGCTAGATTTGAGTCTAGTAGCACCTTCGTGACTAACAAGATTGGGGTGGGGGTATGAGCTTTCAAGAGTCAAAGCTCCCTTTGCCAGACACCTCCCTTCATCAGGGAGCTTTGACTCTCGAAAGCTCATAGCCCCCCCCCCCAATCTTGTTGCTCTGAAAGGTGCTGTTGGCCTCAAATCTACCTGTTCTACTGCAGACCAACACAGCTACTCTCTGAAACTATCTCCATGGAAGGTTATGGGTGGAATTTGCTCCCAGGCACTCTGGCAGACACCTTGCTGTATGTAGCAAAACCCAAGGGCCGCAAGAACAACTGCTGCAGCCAGAACTCTTCAGGACCAGCCCTGGGAGACAGAGAGGCACACTGGCTGGAGCCTTCCCGTTGCCTCTCTGCTGGCTGAGTGTGTTTGAGTCCAGCAGCCGTGGCAATCTCTGAGCGCTCCCAGTGGCAGGGCTCTCGATGGCTGCCTGGTGTTCGGCAGCGCTGCTGCCAAGAGGCTCCCCGGGGGTGAGGATGAAACAGAAAGGAGATGCTGAGGTTGACAAGAGGCAGACAAAAGAGAATAATTAGAACAACCAAAAGCGTCAGGACCGGACAGCTGGCACTGCGGGGTGTGGAGTCAGCCGGCAGAACGAGAGGGCCCAGCACAAAGCCCGTTCTCTGGGAGGCTTATAATTGGCACAGAATCCGCACAGCCGCTGGCTTCTCCCTACTCAGATTTCCAAGCCTTTGGGAGGTGTGGCTTGTGGAGGGGATGGGGGAAGCCTGCCACTCACCCCCGGCCTTCAACCTGGCCAGCAAGTGGATGCCGACCTACCTGTGTACAGGAAGCCTCCGCCATTCTAATGGGGTAGAAGTAGGGCTGGATGTGCAAAGGAATGTGCCCACCAGTCCCCACCCCTTCTGCCACAGTGGCAGGGGGGACTCAGTGGACAGGATACAACTCCCCCCCCCCCCCCCGTTCATGCTTTTGGGAGATTCCTCCACCCCCCCCTCCCGCACCCCGCCCCTGATTTTATTTTTTAGGCCAAGCAAAACACTTTCTTGTTTTGCTGCCTTTGCTGTCTGTAGAGGCATCTGCCTCCCTTCTGGCCGCTCCCCCCTCCATGACATGCCGGCTGGCCCGTTTCCTGTCGCAGGTGAGGTCCCCGGCCCTGGAGCTCTCCAGGTGATGAGATCTGAAGGTACAGGCCAGCCTCGGGTTTGAAAGGAGAGGAGATGAAAGGTTTGCAGATAAGTGTGGTGCTTGTACATGGTTAAAACCCTGCTTAAAATGCTTCTGTTTTCTGCAGCTCTCTCTCTCTCTCTCCCTTGAATCCCCCTGGTGTTGTTACTGTGAAGGGAGATGAATAATTCATGGCCAGCGAATGCCTCACTGGGCCTAATCACCACTCTAATTGGAGGTTTAGATCAGAGGCGGCTAATAGCTCCTGCAGCGGGGACTCCATAGGCTGTTGACAGGGAGAGCGCGGAGAGCCTTATCGTTGGCCTGTTTCAATTCTCCCAGGACACCGCCAGGCAGAACAGCATCCAGGTCCCCTGATACCGAAGGACACAGACCGCAAGGCCAATTAAATTTATCAGCGAAGAACTGACATCTAACTTAAATAGAGGGGGAGGCCAGGGGAGGACTAATAGGGTTGCTTCCTTCTGAGACCGCTGCCTGTCTTGGGCTGCCGGAGCGAAAGGGGGAAAGAGACAGCCGTTTCTCCACAGTTGCGTAGCAAGATGCTGGCCAGGGACAGGAAGCTACCAAGATGGTGGTGGTGGTTTTTTTTTAAAAAAAAAAACTTAGGATTTACTCCCCCCCCCCGCCTTCTCATCTCCTTTCCAAACCTCTGCTGCTGTCACAGGGAGCTGAATCAGACCCTGTTAGCCACGCAGACTTCGTTTTGAAATGTCACTCAAGCCAGAGGAGAAGTCATTGTCTTCGCAGGAAGACTTTAATTGCAGTGTCTGCTGCTGTTCGCTATAATTAACGTTGTCAGCATTTCCCAGCCTTTTATAGACCTCTGCTTTCTGTCAGTTTTGGTTGGGGAGGGGGGAGGCCCTTTCTGGGAGAAGTGTGAGAAGTCAGTTCCCAGCGGGCGCTGCTGTTAGATGTGGGGTTTATTTTGGCAATATAGGAACTGAATTAAAGTACAGGGGACTTCTGATTGTTTCTCTCTCTGTGTGTGGGTGTGGGGGGGAGGATTGTGAAACCTGGGTACAGACCTTCCTTCCCTTTGTAATAATCAAATTGCTGTTGTGTCTTCAGATTACATGTCATAATTTGAAGACACCCTATCATGTGAATCATGCACAGGCATATGGTTCGCTCAGTGAAAAGTGCAAACAGTTGTTTCCCTCTTTGAGATGATGTTTGGGGGGCCCTGGATCGACAGATGAGGCTCTCTCCTCTCTCCAGCCAGTCCCACTTTCACCAGGGATTTGTTGCAAGCGCAGGACCCTGTCTGGCACACCCGTTAATTGTTCCAGGCTATTTCTTTTAGGGGCTGGTAGCATTCTGCACCTCGTCCCAACTCCTACACTAAGATAATTGTGTTAAAAGCATGGTCATTATTTAAATTAAAATATAAGCCATGCAAATACTACACTGTTTCTTTGAATTGTGAAAAGAGTGGTTTTGGTTTTAGCTTTTACAAAAATTGAATTCCACCTTAGGACTTTTTGGGTATAAGCTTTCAAGAGTCATAAGAACATAAGAAAGGCCCAGCTGGATCAGGCCAAGGTCCAACAGTCTGTTCACACAGCAGCCAACCAGGTGCCTCTAGGAAGCCCACAAGCAAGATGACGGCAGCAGCACCATCCTGCCTTTGTTCCACAGCACCCAATATATTCAGCATGCTCCTCTGATCCTGGGGAGAATAGGCATGCAACATGACTAGTAGCCATTTCTACTAGTAGCCATGGATACTCCTCTCTTTTGGTCTCTGAGGTGCTGCTGGACTCAAATCTAGTTGTTCTACTGCAGACCAACATGGCTACCCTCCGAAATTTCCTTATTTCATCCCACTGAGGCAGCCCAAATTCTTCATCTAAGAAGGTCGAATTCTCACCCGTCGCTGTCTGTAGCACTTTATCAGCTGTCACTTTCCTCTGGCTTCCTTTCCCCCAGGGTCGGTAGGGACTCCGCTGCCAGGGGTGAAGGTTCGCATCGCCACTGAGAGCTCGCAGCGGGATGGCCCCACCTACACAGTCCACGCTGAAGGTGATGAGCATGGCACCCAGGTACCACGGTGGTTGGGCCCAGAGGAGATGAGGGAGGGGTAAGGCTAGCAGGGAAGGTGTTGAGGCCTTTGGAGACGTTGACCAAGCTGCCCAGGCAGCCCGTGGTTGGTTTTCCGAATGGACTTGGGCCAGGGGAACCCATCTTGCTTGTGATGATTTGCTACAACCAGAGGAGTCCCCCAGAAGACTAGGAAACCCTAGTCTGATCTGGGCAAGCACTAGCTCTTTCTCAAGACCCATTTAGCACTCCAGAATCCACTGGAAAAGTCAGCCAAAAGTAGTTGTGTGAATTCGTCTCTCTTGCTATCAAAAGGTGGCTTGTGCTAACAGAAATGTATGCATGCATGGACACTTGGCATTCATTTGACTCTCCCTTTGCCCTGTCCAGAGTGCTGAAAAAGCCCCTTGCTCCTGACGTTCCTCAATGCAACTTTTATGGCTCATGATCCCCCATACAACTTGGAAGGAAAACCCCAGAAGCAAAATCATCATCCACCAGACGAGAAGGCCATCGCCTCTCTTTGTGTTGGAGAGTTGCACTCGGCAGCCCGAGAGCTGCCGGGCGAGCGTGGAGCCGGAGGGCGGATGTAATTTGCAAAGCTAGTTTCTGGCAGTGCTAAAGATCAATAATCTCCTTAGCGGGAAGTTTGCTGGCGCTCTCTGTCCCTTCTCCCACTTTGCTTCATTAGAGAGTGCTGAAGCCGCTCTGTGAACCTCAGCACCATCTGCAGCTTCCGTTCTGGCTTCAGCGGCTCCTGGGCTCCTCTCCCGCGTCCTACACTTTTGCCCTCGATAGACTAGAGAGAAGGAGGGAGGCCGCGACAGCAGTTGGGGCTTTGCCCGTTGCTGCTAGCCATTAGTGTTTAAAACTGTATTACAGTTTTATAGCAATCAGGATCTTTATTGTACATATAAAGTAAGAAATTACTGTTGTGCCATTAATTACACCATTCGTTTGGGTTAAATAGTGGAAAGTTTCCCCGCCCCCCAAAACATCCATAGCGTTGGTACAAGCAGTGTGTAAAAATGAAGAATGGGCATTTATATGAGGTACTCATATGGTTGCCCTCACCTGGAGGGCTCAGGTTGGCCCAATCTCATCAGATCATAGAATCATAGAGTTGGAAGGGACCACCAACCCCCTGCACAATGCAGGAAATTCACAACTACCTCCCCCCACACCCTCAGTGACCCCTACTCCATGCCCAGAAGATGGCCAAGATGACCTCCCTCTCATCATCTGCTTGGCAACAGGATGTTCTTAGACAGCCTCCTGTAGAAGAAAGGGGACTAGACAGATTCATGGAGGAGAGGTCTATTAGTGGCCGCTAGCCATGGTGACTAAAGGGAGCCTCCATGACCAGAGGCAGTCAACCTCTGAATACCAGTGCCAGGAGGCAACATCAGGGGAAGGCCTCAGCCTCTATGCCCTGTTCCAGAACCTCTGAAGGAACTGGTAGGTTACAGTGTGAGACAGGATGCTGGACTAGATGGACCCTCACTGGTCTGATCCAACGGGGCTCTTCTGATGTTCTTATGCTTCCCCAACCCTGGTTGGTTCATGGGGCTGCACTTACTTCAATGCATATTTCATAGCAATGTAATTTCCCTGCTAGCGTGGTGTAGGGGTTAAGAGTGGTGGTTTGGAGCGACAGACTATGATCTGGAGAACCAGGTTTGATTTCCCCACTCCTCCACATGAGCGGCAGAGGCTAATCTGGTGAACTGGGTTTGTTTCCCCACTCCTACACACATGAAGCCAGCTGGGTGACCTTGGGCTAGTCACAGCTCTCTCAGCCCCACCTACCTCACAGGGTGTCTGTTGTGGGGAGGGAAAGGGAATGTGATTGTAAGCCAGTTTGATTCTTCCTTAAGTAGTAGAAAAAGTCTGCATATAAAAACCAACTCTTCTTCTCTTTGCTTTGGCACCTGTTTGCCCCTGTGTCTTCTGCTGATGCCCACCCACTCTCACCTTGACAGCATCACATGCAGGAAAGGGTTACTTGCCTCCCACCCCCAAACCCTGGATATTTCGGCTCACTTTGTTCACTGCAATGCATATTTCATAGGCTGTAGCTTCCCAGCTGGCAAGAGCCTGCAAACTCCTGGAGCATAGCGGGTATTGTCTGTCTATTTATTTTAATGTCCCCCACCACCACTACTCTCCCCCCTCTCTTTAAAAAGGAAAGAAAGAAATGCTTGCTTAGATATGAGCGCTAAACTCTAGGCCTTGACAATGGAGCTCTGTCAGCAGATAAAATGGGTTTGTATTTTCACAGCTGTTCAGAATGCCACGTTTCTAACTGGGAGATTTGGAGAATGTGTGGGTTTTTTTGTGCAGCAGGCCTCGAGAGAGAGAGAGAGTGCAGCATGCAACTTGCAAAGTGCCATAACTCAGTTGAAGAGGATGGAGAAGTCTTGTGGTCAATCGCTGTTCCCTCCAGTGAAACAGACCTTGAAAAGTCCCAGAAATTGTTGACGTGACAGAGCTGAGGTGGACCTCTGTAGGCAGCTTCAGGCCTCCACAAGGTCTGGGCTCCCGGGCTATGCTTAAGAGCTTTCCAGAACTGGGCTCGGCTTGATTTGAGTCCAGTGGCATCTTAGAGCTCAGAAAAAAGGCTGCTGCCCAGGCGCACGCTGGGTGATCTTGCAGAGCCCCATGGGATGGCTGCGCAAGGAAAACTGTTCACTAATGCCAATTTGAGTACATTTGAATTACCTTTAGCATAATTTGTTCCATCTCTGCTGGCTGTTAGGGGGGACACAGAGCCCAGCGGGTCCCTGAAACGTTAAGCACAGTCATCTGGAGTCCTGTTCGGGCCTCTGGGTCTCCCCACATTCCCTCGATCATTTCCCACAGTGTGCAGATCCTCTTAGAACATAAGAAAGGCCCTGCTGGATCAGACCAATGTTCATCAAGTCCATCAGTCTGTTCACACAGTGGCCAACTGGATGCCTATAGGAAGCCCACAAACAAGACGACTGCGGCAGCATTGTCCTGCCTGTGTTCCACTGCACTTCATATAATAGGCATACTCCTCTGATCCTGGAGAAAACAGGTTTGCATCATGACTAGTAGCCATTTTGACTAGTAGCCATTGGATAGCCCTCCTCCATGAACATGTCCACTCCCCTCTTAAAGCCTTCCAAGTTGGCAGCCATAATCACATCCTGGGGTAGGGAGTTCCGCAATTCTTCTGGTTGCACCATGGTGAAATGTTCTTCACAATTCCAAACAATGAGCCTCATCCCTCAGCCTTTCATGAGGAAGCTCCTTTGATTTTGAATCCTGCCCCTCCCCTCTAAACCTTCATAAAAAACCACCAGCAACGTCCACTTCACACAAGTTCAGCATCTTTTGAGGCGGAGACCCTTCCTGGTTACCCTGCCAATAGGTCAGGTTTTGTTGAGGGTCTGGAGTTCTGGACAGCCCGTAGCATTTTCTTGATGTGCCAAGATGCAGCTCGAAGAGCTTAGTGTGAGTTGGATTAAATATTTAACAAGGTGAGTGTGTGTGTGGGAAACGTGTTTCCCTTCCTGTAGGGAACTGGTTAGAGTAGCAAAGCAGGACCCCCCCCCCCCGCCAATGAAATGCAGCCATTTTCTGCCTTCCTCAGCACCCAGCGGTCCCCTGCAGGAATTCAGGTGGGAGGGGCAGAGTTCTGTTTTGGAGTCAATGGCTGGAACGTCCAAAGGAGGGAGCTTTTTCTGTGGGATGTTTTGTTTTGTGGTTGCACAGCAGATTGTAATATCATTTGCAGACTGGAAGAAGAGGAAGAGTTGGTTTTTATATGCCGACTTTCTTTACCAATTAAGGGAGACTCAAACCGGCTTACAATCACCTTCCCTTCCCCTCCCCACAACAGACACCCTGTGAGGTAGGTGGGGCTGGGAGAACTCTAAGAGAGCTGTGACTAGCCCAAGGTCACCCAGCTGGCTTCGTGTGGAGGAGTGGGGAAACAAATCCAGTTCACCAGATTAGCCTCCGCTGCTCACGTGGAGGAGAGGGAAAACAAACCTGGTTCTCCAGATCAGAGTTGGCTTCTCCAAACCACCGCTCTTAACCACTACACCATGCTGGCTCTCTACACCAGTGCAGCTTGATTGTAGAAACATGCTCGTGTTTCAATTCCCAGCATGACAGTTCCCTTTCTGACTTCTCTGTTTAAGGCATACCTGCAAATCAGAATTTGTTCCATTTTTAAAACGGAATAGACAGTGGTTTAAGTCATGCTCGAGAATTTGTGGGTCATCACAACACTGCCCGACAGCCCTTCCTTTGGGAATGCTCTATTCAAAGTCAATGTGTTCAGTTCCATAAGGGTTCCAAAACAGAAAGTTTAAGATTCCTATTTTGGTCTAATTTTGCAGCAGGTTGTTTAACTACTGTGCTGCCAATATTGTGCCTGTCCGAATAAATGACTGGTTTCTTAACGATTTACAAACTGGGCCCGCTGTTTAGAATTTCTTTCTCTCCCTCCCCTTCCTTCTCTCGCTTCCTTTCTCCCTTCATTTTCAAATGTGAAACCTTCCAAAATGAAAAAAAAGTGAATTGATCGCATTATTCCCATCCTTTATGAAAAGTTACCGTTGCAAAGCCAGATGTGAAATGTGGCTTTTGCAGATTACAGTCTGGGCTTTTGGGTGACTTTTTATTTTTACTTTTTTTTGCTCGGAGTTGTCTCCCCAAGGAGCCGAAATCTGCCTTCTCTCCAGCAGGAGGGGACCGGCGCTGCCTCGCAGTTGCCTTCTCCAGCCTGCTTCAGGACACGCAGCGCGTAGCAGAGATAATGCCACTTGTGCGAGAAGGGAGCTTATGGGGGAAATTTTTAATTACAAATGGGTACGTGAGACCAGGTTGCCTAGGAGATCGGTGATGTGCCACTGTGCGTTTTACTACTAGCAAATCTGCCTGAATAGGCGGCGATTAAAAGTTTATTGCTACCTGATGCCCGATTGGAAGCCTTATGCAAAATGGGCCCCTGACTCTCAGCCCACAGGCCCACTCCTCCCAAAGCCACGGCAACTGGCAGGATGTATTTGGCCCAACAGGACCAGGGCCTCTGGACACAGATCAGGAGGTGTGTGCGGGGAGGGGGGAGGGCTCATTCTTGGTGGGAACTGGCAGATGGATGGTTGTACTGCTGAGATTTCTGGTGGCTTCCCATAATTGCAGACAGAGTCCTCTAAGAACCAAGGGGAGGGGCCATGGCTCAGAGGCAGAGCATCTGCTTGACATGCAGAGGGTCCCAGGTTCAGTCCCCGGCATCTCCAGTTAAAGGGACCAGGCAAGTAGGTGATGTGAAAGACCTCTGCCTGAGACCCTGGAGAGCCGCTGCCGGTCTGAGTAGACAATACTGACTTCGATGAACCAAGGGTCCGATTCAGTAGAAGGCAGCTTCATGTGTTCATGTGTTTAACTTCTCCTGGACAGTTTCAGAGGGTAGCCATGTTAGTTTGCAGTAGAAGAGCTAGATTCAAGCCCAGGAGTAACTTAGAGACCAACAAGAATGCTGGGGGATGAGCTTTCAGGAGTCAAAGCTCTGATGAAGGGAGCTTTGACAAACATAAGAACAGCCCTGCTGGACCAGACCAGTAGTTCATCTAGTCCAGCACCTTGTCTCACACAGTGGCCAACCAGTTGGTCTGGAGATTCAACGACAGAACATAGAGGCCGAGGCCTTCCGCTGATGTTGCCTCCTGGAACTGGTAATCAGAGGTTGACTGAACATGGAGGTTCCCTTCAGTTACCATGGCTAGTAGCCACTGTTAGACCTCTCCTCCATGAATCTGTCTAGTTCCCTTTTAAAGCCATGTATGAAGAGGAGAAGACTGAGAGGTGACATGATAACCATCTTCAAGTACTTGAAGGGCTGTCATATAGAGGATGGTGCTGAGTTGTTTTCTATTGCCCCAGAAGGTCGGACCAGAACCAACAGGGTGAAATTAAATCAAATGAGTTTCTGTCTAGACATTAGGATGAATTTTCTGACAGTTAGAGCAGTTCCTCACTGGACCAGGCTTCCTTGGGAGGTGGTAAGCTCATCTTCCCTGGAGGTTTTTAAGCAGAGGCTAGATGGCCGTCTGTCAGCAATGCTGACTCTATGACCTTAGACAGATGATGAGAGGGAGGACATCTTGGGCATCTTCTGGACATGGAGTAGGGGTCACTGGGGGTGTGGGGGGGAGGTAGTTGTGATTTTCCTGCATTGTGCAAGGGGTTGGACTAGATGACCCTGCTGGTCCCTTTCAACTCTATGATTCTGTGATTCTAGGGACTCAAATCTAGCTGTTCTCCCAGGCAATACTCCTTTTCTGTCCCAATTTCAAAAGTAAGTCTATGTTGTTGTTTTTTCAAATCGCCAAATTTAGACTGGTGGGGAGCAGAATGGGTTCTTGCACTTTGCCCTTGATTAATCCTTGGCAAGGGGCGATGTCATAACTGTCCTTTGGTCAAGATGGATTGCTTTGGTGGTGTTGGCATGTTGTGTAATGTGGTGTGTCAGATGCTGCATGGCCAGCATCACGTGGCACTAGAATACCAGGATGGGGCCTGAGACGAAGGAAACCCTGCTGTTCTTTCGCTCTGATTAAAAATTGTTTATTCAGATTCTGATTTTTGTCAAGCAAATGGATTAATAAAGGACTCATTTATGCAGACAGCATGGGCATGCATGATTTTCTCCTGCTTAATGCACCCCACCCGCCCGCCTGCCTGCCCACCCCCCACAAAGAAGAACCTTCCCAGTTTTCCTTAAGTACTTTGATTCAGGTAATCATTTAATTGCAAATATAAACCAGCAGTGCAAACCCTTTGCATTTTTAACCAGTGCCAGGCGGAGATGATGGCGGGAGAGGGAATACGCCATGATGGAAATGCTTCTTTAAAATTTAAATTTTATTGCTTTTTCTGTGCTCTGCCGCTGGTGATCTCGGAGCGCACAGCTGGCCTGTTTACAACGCGTCCCACTAGAAAAATTAGCCACATTTGTACTTTTGCTGCCTTTGCTTGCTCTTTGCAGGGATGCTGATGTCCGTGCGCAGCGCCCGCATTCAACTCTCTTGTGCAAGGGCACAATCTGGCAGGAGCTGCTCCCACACCAGGCACAGGAGGGAGAGTTGAACGAGTCCCCATAATGCTGGGCGGTTCTTGTGCCATGCTCATTGATTTCATCGCACAGGCGATGTGCACTTTTGAGTTGTGCTTGGCATGGCTTTTTTTGCCCAAGGGCTCTCCACCCCTGTCTCCATTGTGTTGAAAGGGATCTGAATTCTGTGCTTCTCCCATGCTGTCTAGAGAGCTCTCTTCTGACAATCGATGCCATCTCCAGGGCAGCAGACCCCTGAAATCAGGATTCTTGAGAGGACCAGAGAGGTGTAAATATAGTACTGGGACTGCTGGTTTGGATCAGACCAGTCCAGTGGAGCCAGCCCACCAGGTGCCTTTGGGAGGTCACTGAACAGGACGCAAGTTGGTGGTCTTCCCCTGACAATGATCTCCAACATCTGGTATCCAGCAGGTTCCAATGAGCTCTCACGGGCAGTGGAGAAAGTAGCACCAGTCCTCACAAGCCCAGAATATCCTGAGTCCCACGAGAGTCTCCCTTCCCTAACCCTGGTTTCCTTCTTGTTACAGCAGACCCCCATAGTTCTGGCACCACCAGAGCAGACTTCACCATTTACATTTTCAGTATGAATTGTGGAAATGTGATTGCCCAACCCAGTAGCGAAAGAGACGGCTGATGCTTGTTTCAACGGCAGCACTGCATGGTCTGTTTTTCCATGGCTTTGTTCCATGCTGCTGCTCTGAAGTTCAAAGGTCAGCCGCCGCATGGGTGAGGCCATCTTTATCATAAAATCCTTGTCAATGAACTGTGTGGTTGGCCAGGCCCATGTGGTGAACCTCCAAACCTTAGAACTGCACCACAGAATCCCTGGGCAATGGCCTTTAAAGTTAGACTCCACTGTTCTGCATGCTCAGGTGGCCAATGGAAGGGCCTGTGATCCAAGACCACCACTCTTGTAAGTCATACTAATGTGGTCCTGAGGCAAAGCCCAGTCAGTAGGTACGCAAGGATGGCCCTGCTGGGTGAGACAGAAAGTCCGTCTCCTAGCTGGCCAGGCAGATGTTCCCAAGCACTTCTCTTTCTTGCGGTCCAGTTCACATGAACACATGAAGCTGCCTTCTACTGAATCAGACCCTTGGTCCATTGAAGTCAGTATTGTCTACTCAGACTGGCAGCGGCTCTCCAGGGTCTCAAGGTAGAGGTCTTTCACATCACCTACTTACCTAGTTCCTTTAACTGGAGACGCTGGGGATTGAACTTAGGACCTTCTGCATGTCAAGCAGATGCTCTACCACTGAGCCACAGCCCCTGCCATTAATGTCCATCACCAGTTCCTCTTCTGTAGTTCATTGAGGACAGCAGGCTGAAACGTCCAGTTATCCTGGAAATCCATGAACTGGTGAGCATTCGAGAAAGGGGGTTGGTTGGTTCTTACTTCTTTTGCAAGCTACCTTGGCCGCCTGCTAATAGAGAGGTAAATTCGAAGCATTGAAAATATGCATTTTATAATCACCCGGATTTATTCCTTCAGAGAGTTTATTACAACCTTTTTATTTTCATGCGTGGCAAATGTAATCTTATCTGGCTGCGCCGGCTGGCCCAGCTCAGCTTGCTGAATCCGTTTTTGCGGCAGAAAGCGATCAAACGGCAGCCCTTCCAGGGCACGCCGTGTCTGCATGTTAAAGTTGCTTGAACGCATTAAAGCAGCTGAAACGTGCATTAAAATATGGCACTTGGAGAATAGGATATCTATGCAATTAGCCATCTGATGCTTTCAACAGCTGCTTGTAAGTTAGATCCGGTGTATCAACAAAAGGATACCTTGGAGATTTTGCAGAGGAGAGGAGCTCAGGAGGAGCTGGCTACAGTGGAGCCCTGCCCACCCCCAAAACCCATCAAGAAAAAGGAGCAGCCATCAGGTTTGGGGGCGTGCAGTAGGCAAGTCTGCCAGTGCGCCCTTTGAACTCTCTGTTTTGCTCTCTCCACACCTTCAGCTATCAAGCTGAGACCACTGAGCTGGCCCGCATGTTCCCCGGGCACTGGGGAGCACAGCTACCGACACCGCAATTTCAGGAAGCAAAATCCTATTAAGATAACGTCACGGGCTTTCTGTTTTACTGTTTGCAAGCCAGCCGTGGTATCGTGAAATAGCACAACAGGGATGTGCCTGCTGCCAAGGAGCCACGCTCTAGATAAGACGGGGTTGTTGAGCTTCTGCCAGAGCTGGAGCCAAGGCGACAAGGAATTTGGAGCCCGTCCAACCTTTGATTCACACAAGCAGGAGCTCACTCTCAGCGGCGGGAACACTGTCTTCCCCCCCCCCCTGCTTGGCAGTTTGTGCTGCTGCCACCTTTCCAGGGTGGAGCGTGACATGAAAGAAGGGAGACGGGTCACGTCGCTGTGATCACGGCAGGGTGGGAGAGAGAGGGAGAGAGCACATTCCCCAGATGCATGCATTTACATGCATTTTACATGCATTTCTATCCTGCTTTTCTCCCTGGTTTGGACTGAAAGCGGCTTTTAGAACATCGTTCTCCCCTCCTCCATTTCCCCACAACAGCAGCCCTGTGAGGTAGGCCGGGGTGAGAGTTTGTACTGGGCCCAAGGTCACTCATTGAGCTTCCATGGTAGAAGTGGGGATTTGAACTCGGATCGTCCGGGGTCCTAGTCTAACTCTATCCACTGCATCGCGCTGGCCTTCTCAAATGGGCAGGACGTGGGCTGAAAAGGCATCATGAGGGCACCTGTGCATGGGCCACCTTTCTGCCAGCACCTGGATCAGACGTCTGGGAATGGTCTGATCCAGAGCCTGGCCTGCCAGCTGCCTATCCTGTCTCTGGTCGTGCCCAGCAGGCTGGGTCTGAGAACAAGGCCCGGCCCGTCTTGGTCGATGGGTAGGGTTGCCAACCTCCAGGTAATAGCAAAAGATCTCACGCTATTACAACTGATCTCCAGCTGATAGAGATCAGTTCCCCTGCAGAAAATGGCTGCTTTGGTTATTGGACTCTATGGCATTTAGGTCCCTCCCCTCCCAAACCCCGCCCTCCTCAGGCTCCGCCCCAGAAATCTCCCACCGATAGCGAAGAGGGACCTGGCAACCCTATCGATGGGTCTGTGTCCAGTCTTGGTGTTCTGAGCCTTGTGCTTCTCCCAGAAAGCAGCCAAGGAAATGAGAAAGAACTTTCTAACAGAACGGTTCCTCAGTGGAACAGGCTTCCTCAGGAGGTGGTGGGCTCTCCTTCCCTGGAGGTTTTTAAGAGAGGGCTAGATGGCCATCTGTCAGCAGTGCTGATTCTATGAACTTAGGCAGATGATGAGAGGGAGGGTATCTTGGCCATCTTCTGGGTTGGCGATCAGGACGCTGTTGCTCATCCCACTGGGCGGTGCTGGGGCTAGCTGTCCTGGGGTTGGGTGCAAACAGAGTACGAGGCCTCTCTGTTTCCGCAGGTGACCCCGGGTTTGGAAGGCAAAGAAGGGGAGCTGTTTGTGAAGGGGCCTACTGTGTTTCGGGAATACTGGAACAGACCGAAAGAGACCAGAGACGCCTTTACTCCGGATGGCTGGTTCAAAACAGGTACTGTGTTTCAGGGTCTTTGAGTGGGCCTCTGAGAAGATTTTGTTCCACCCTGGATGGGTCAATTGCTCCAGGCTGCAAGGAGGCCATCTTCCCCAGCCTTTGTGGCTGGAAACTAGGGCAGCTCTTTTGCCTGGCTGCAACGTGGGCGATGGTTGCTAATGCAGAGCAATTTGAACTTGCCTACTCTGTATGCGCCGAGGGCCCTTGTTTTCTCAACGCCTCTGTCAAATCATCTTAAACCACATTCAGCAGACGCTCAAAGTTGCTAGTCCACAATGAGCAGGGCTCTGCAGAGGCAGCGTATAAATGCCCTGCATAAACCATTTAAGCTGGGACTTGAACTCGTGCCCAGCTAGACCCTGTAAAATATCTATGTGTAAAATAATCTATGTGTAGCACATTTGCCCTGTATTTTTTTTAAAAAAAACACTGATATCTCTAGAGACCTGCATTCTTAGTTTGGCACAGTACCTTTAGTCTTTTGGTAGCAAAATAAGCTCATCTGCCTAGTTAGGTGGGATGCAGTGACCAACTCTGTCCCCCACCCAGGGTTTTGCTCCAGGGTGCCTCCTCTTCATATTGCTTTCTACCTGATCCAAGTCCTTCAGCAAGGAAGAGAGCCACTGTGGCTGAGCGGCTGAGAAACTGAACTGCCGGTTCAAATCTCAGCTGGCCCTGAACTCACTTGGTGGCTTTGAGCCGATTGCTTCTTCCATCTGAGACATTGTACTTGTTGGGGGCACATTAGACTACCTTACAGGGTCGTTTTAAGGGCGACAGTGGGATAACGTGTGAACGCATCAGAAGCTTTCCGGTGTGATGTACACGTGAGTGAAATGGGTGAAGAGTCCAATGCTCCAAATTGACTTCCTGATGAGCTCTCAGTAGCCTCTTATATGTGTGTTCTGAATGGGTTTTTTTAGTTCAGCAAAAACAGATCCTGCGCTTGGGCAGGACTTGCAATGGGCGTGATCCTTGGGCGAGTGGCAAGATTTTGTAGCTTGATAGCAGCGGATGAGGCAGAGATGGGGACCATCAGGATTTTTTTTTGAAGATTTTTTTTTGGGGGGGGTCGACCCTCCTGATGAATATTTCAGATACAAAGGAATAGCATGCATTAATTATTGTAAAGAGATGTCTTTAGGAGAAAATGATTTTGAAATTTGGTTTAATTTCATTGTAATGCACTGCAAACAGGAAGGGAGTATGTGTGTTTAATTGGCTCTCGGGGGTACGGCCTGGAAGATGGCATGCCTTTGTCACAGACCATTAGCGATACAGACTGCATAATGAGAAACTACAATCAGCTCACAGCTGCTGGCTCCTACGGGGAGAGAATGATATTAAATGGAAATCAGTATAAATTAAACTTAACCCTTTCGCTGGCCAAATTTAACTTCCAAGCTAGAAATGCCGCGGTGGAGGTTTGTGGGGGGGGGAGCAGATTAGAGGCAAGTCGGAGATTTCTGTCACTGGCATTCTGGCTTCATCCTTAGTCTTGCTTGACAGTGACCTGGGGTGTGGAGGTGTTCTAATAATTCTTCTCAGGTTCCCCTCAGCTCCAGTTTCCCCTCTTCTGGATCCTTTGCACATAATTTTGCAGGCAGTGGTATTTCCAAGGGCTGAGGCACGTGATCTGCTGTGAAGTGCAAGCCGACTCCCGCCTTGTTAGCTACTCTGCTCTGCACACACACAGAAATGGAAGAGCCCGGTTCTGCAGTTGCAGAGTCCCAACTCTGTGCGGCTCACACATTGTGGGCTGCGACGTTTTTGAACTGACCTCTGCAGCAGTGAGGGCTAGGAGCTTATTTTTGTAAATTTTGGATGGATACCGACCGAGGTGCTCAGGATTTAGGGTTCTCTGTTTGCACTTTGCCGTCAGACGTACAGAACACACCCGGGTCTCACTGTGCGTGACCCGCTTGTATTCTGTTTGTATTCCTGATGAATCCCAGTGAGATGCCTACTCATCAGGCTTTTATGTGTAGTAGCAAAATGGCTGTTACTAAGTGAATGCTAGAGAATGCATTTGAATGAGTTAAGCAGAGTTAATTACTGCCACAGCAAGCCTGAGGAATGCAAATGAGAGAGAGGCTGTAGCTCTAGCAAGGGTGTGTGCCGAGAATGAGCTTCTACCAAAGCTGGGAAATAGATCTCCGAATCCTGCTTGCCAGTATTAGAGCCTTCAGTGAGCCAGTCTCCAGGCTTCTGGGGCTCCCTAACCCTAGGGTTGCCAACTCCAGGTACTAGCTGGAGATCTCCTGCTATTACAACTGATCTCCAGCCAATAGAGATCAGTTCCCCTGGAGAAAATGGCCGCTTTGGCCATTGGACTCTATTGCATTGAAGTCCCTCCCCTCCCCAAACCCCGCCCTTCTCAGGCTCCACCCCAAAAACCAACCGTCGGTGCCAAAGAGGGACCTGGCAACCCTACCTAACTTCCGGCCCTGAGTGACAAAATGTTTCAAGTACATCCACGTCGAAAGAGAGAATGAGAAATGCAGTCCCAACTCAGCAAAGGGTCCAGACAAGGTCCAGGCTAAGCAGCACCACTCCCCGACTCTTGTGTCGAGATCAGAGGGGTGCAGACGGTGGGCTCTTGAGGGGCTGGTTGTTTTTCTCAGCCTGCCAGACTGCTGTATTGGTGAGCGGGCTGATGCATGAAGGCTGAGCGGGCTGATGCATGAAGGCTGAGCCACCAAAGACCTGTGGTGTGTGTGTGTGTGTGTGTGTGTGTGTGTGTGTGTGTGTGTGTAAAACGAACACTTCTGGGTCCCTCTTGGCCCCTGAGGGCTCTGAGTGGGGTACCGGCTCCTCCCGTTTCCAGCCCCAGAAGCAGGAAGAGGCAGAGTCCAGCTCGGAGCCCAACAAAAGCAGGAGGAGACCCGTTTGTGGCCCTTGTGACAGGCCCAGAGTCCTGAGGCTGCTGGCCGGGTGTTCTTCAAGGACACGTGGAAGCAGGCGCTCGGTTGGGACAGGAGCACGGTGGGAGGAAAGCGCGCCTGGGGAGGGAGCAGCTCTGGCTGCCAGGACTTCCAAGCCATAATTTAGCATTCTGCTGATTGCTAACAGCTCTCCTCGAAAGCAGCAGGTCAGCAAATGGAAAATAATTGCTCATAGCGAAAGCGCACGGCAGTGCTAACACACTGCTGCGTCTTGTGAGGGAGGGAAGGAGGGAGAGCCCAGATTTCCAGGGCAGGGTCAGGAGCTGGAGGGTGGCCAGAGACAGGCAGATGCCCACAGGGCAGGGCAGTCTGCACAGCCACCTCTAGGTTGTCTTACAATGGTGAATACCAACGGAATCAAAGATGGAAGCTTCAGTCCTTTCATGGCTCACTTAGCATGGCACGGGACAGCCTTTTCTGCATGTTGTCAGCAATGCTACACTGCACAGCTAAAAACTGCCTGTGTGTGTGCCCCTCCTGGCCATTGGCTGAGCTGCTGTGATGTCACAGATACTCTTTAACACTCTGTTTGGCAGAAGGTGGTGAAACAGTTTTCCCCCACAAAGGCAATGGTAATAATAATACTCGCCGCTTACAGAGCACGTTCAACACGTTATTTAGTTGTAATCTTTTGGGCCTTGTGATGAGGAGCAAAGCAGGATAGAAATCTTTTAAACAAATGCAAACCTTACAACAGCCCTGCAAAGTAGGCTAGTATTATAATCCCCCTATTGGAAGACTTTGTGTCCAACACTTTGTGCTCCAAGGCTGTGAAGTAGGAAGGCTGCCTCTGTCGTGACAACAAGCTGCAGAATGTTAGAGGCTGCTAGCATGCTACTGACACATGAACACATGAAGCTGTTTTATACCGAATCAGATCCTTGGTCCATCAAAGTCAGTATTGCCTGCTCTGACTGGCAGCGGCTCTCCAGGGTCTCAGGCAGAGGTCTTTCACATCACCTACTTGCCTAATTCCTTTAACTGGAGACGCCAGGGATTGAACCTGCTACCTTCTGCATGCCAAGCAGATGATCTACCACTGAGCCACAGCCCCTCCCCATGGTGTGGACACGCACAGGGCTGTCATCTTCCAGAAACGTCTCCTGTTCAAGCCCTGTAGGAAAGAATGCCAGCCTACCTTTTTGGCTTCTGCCTTGAGCCTCCACTGCGTGCGTGTGTCCCTCCCCCGTGCAAAGGGCTATTCTGCCCCCTCCCCTTTGAGCGAACGCGCACTAGAGCATGAATGGCAGGATCACCTTCTCCCTGAGGGAAGACAGGCTTCCCCTTCAAATTTTGCCCACACATCCAGGCAACCAGAACCTGGAGTATTTGGGGAGATTTATTTTCAATTACAGGTTGAGGCAGAGACATGAAATAGTGCCGGCTTGCGGAGTGGGGCATAAATCCTGCGAGCAAATCCATGTATATCAGCTCCATATAATAAGGCTTTATTGATTGCTGTATTGTATCTGTCGGAATAAAACTCCCTTAATGCCTGCATCAGGGTGGAGGAGATAGAGGGCCTGGCTGGTAACGGCATCTGATTCAAGAATCAATGCACTTTGATTAATATGTCGTTAAGAAAGTAAGAGTTATTTAACTTGCTTGATGCAGGCTTTAAAACGATGACTCATTTTCTGTTAAGCTCGCCTGCTTTTGAGTGGCGCACAAGCGAAATCAACGCTGTCCTTTTGCATGTAACCAAACCCTGCTTTTTAAGCCAGGGGAGCTTTGGGTAGCATCTTTCATGGGGGTCACAACCTTTGCTTTTAGCACAGATTTTGTGTAATCAAAATTGGGGCTGGGAATATTCCAGGCTTCCATGAGTATATTGTGCAAACATAGAAAGAAACTTAGTTTTAAAAAAGAAGAAGTATTTTGCTTAAAGCTGTGTGAACCATGACCTTTTATTCCCCCTCCCCCTGAACGGTCATGGATGGCTCCGCTCTTTAGCAACTGTTTTGCACATCCACCCACTGACTATTTATTTTTTCCTGGCGGGAACTCAGTTGTACAGAAGAAGGGTTTCAAATAATTGGCTGCACCGGTAGCACTGCAAAATCCTCTTCAGAAATGGAACCTGCTGGATCAGCTTTGTCTCCCTGTTCCTCCTGAATTAGGGTTGCCAACCTCCAGTCACTACCTGAAGATCTCCTGGAGTTATAACTAATCTCCAGGCTACAGACATCAGTTCCCCTGGAGAAAATGGCTCCTTTGGAGGCTGGACTCTATGGCAATATACACCGCTGAGGTCCCTCCCCTCACCAAGACACACACCCCTCGGGCTGAACCCCCAAAATCTCTAGGTATTTCCCAATCTCAAGTTGGCAGCCCAACTTGTTTAGCAGCATCTCACCGGTCTCAGCAGGAGATAGTAAAGGGCCAGGATTTTCAGCACTTGGAAGGCACTCTAGAAACAGGATGGAGTATGAAAATTAGCTCATCTGCATATTGTGCATAATTCACCCCTGCATAGAATTAGTGCTACTGGGATGTAAAATTTGAGTTCATTTTTAGTGCTGCAGCTACACATTCCTGGTCAAAGTCCCCCTTAATCCCCTCAGAGATGGGGGATTCTTGAAGCTCACAGACCAAGGGGAGGCCAGTCATACCCTTCCCTTGAGCTTGGCTGGTCCCACTCTGTTCCCTTCGCCGCCAAGCCACACAGAGGGAGTTGAACAGCTGACAACTCCGCAGTGCCCATGCTGTGAGCTGGCAGTGGCTTTCCCTCGCGCCTCCCCGGTTCCCCAGAGTGTTTCCCACTCCAAGGCAGGCGTTTGTTTCCACTTGTGGGTGTTCTCACCAACACCTGAGATGGAAGCCACTTCCACCTGCTAACAAAGCCTATAAAGAGAATCAGAGTTGGAATGGACCCCCAGGGTTATTTGGTCCAACCCCCTGCACAATGCAGGAAATTCACAACTGCCTCCCCCACACACCCCAGTGACCCCGACTCCATGCCCAGAAGATGGCCAAAAGAAAAGAAAAAAACCTCCAGGATCCCAATCTGGCCTGGAGGGAAATTGCTTTTTGACCCCAAAATGGTGATTGGCATTACACTAGGCATGCAAGAAAGGCCAATGAGAGCTGAGCACTGACTCATCCCTCCCTCTCATGATCTGCCTTAGTTCACAGAATCAGCATTGCTGACATGCAATTAATTAGAATCCTGGCATGTAAAAAAAAAAAAAAAACACCGTTTACATTGTCTCTTCTAGTAATAAATTCAATTAATACCATTTTTTTGTTTAAAATTATTGCTTAATTATGATCTCTGGCAAATGTTGGCTCTGAGTTAGCAGCAGATAAGCCCTCTTCATGAGACAGACAGGCTTCTCTTGAGGCTCGAGGAGAGATGACTTTTTGTAGCATTCTAGTGATGAACTAGGCCAGCGAGATCTCGTCAGATCTCAGAAGCTAAGCAGGGTCAGCCCTGGTCAGTATTTGGATGGGAGACCGCCAAGGAAGTCCAGGGGGTCTCTACGCGGTGGCAGACAATGGCAAACCACCTCTGTACGTCTCTTGCCTTGGAAACGTGTCCAGAGGAGGGCAACAAAGATGGTGAGGGGTCT
This sequence comes from Euleptes europaea, assembly GCF_029931775.1. Classification (NCBI taxonomy): domain Eukaryota; kingdom Metazoa; phylum Chordata; class Lepidosauria; order Squamata; family Sphaerodactylidae; genus Euleptes; species Euleptes europaea. Next base: position 50,195,666 of record NC_079328.1, read on the forward strand.
GGAGACCTATGAGGAAAGGTTGAAGGAGCTGGGTCTGTTTAGCCTGGAGAGAAAAGACTGAGAGGGGACATGATAACCATCTTCAAGTACTTGAAGGGCTGTCATGCAGAGGATGGTGCCAAGTTGTTTTCTGTTGCCCCTGAAAGTCGGACCAGAACCAGTGGGTTGAAATTAAACCAAAAGAGTTTCCGTCTAGACATTAGGAAGAATTTTCTAACAGTTAGAGCGGTTCCTCAGTGGAACAGGCTTCCTCGGGAGGTGGTGAGCTCTTTTTCCCTGGAGGTTTTAAAGAAGAGGTTAGATGGCCATCTGTCAGCAGTGCTCATTCTATGACCTTAAGCAGATGATGAGAGGGAGGGCATCTTGGGCATCTTCTGGGCATGGAGTCACTGGGGGTGTGAGAGGAGGTAGTTGTGAATTTCCTGTATTATGCAGGGGATTGGACTAGATGACCCTGGTGGTCCCTTCGAACTCTATGGTCTCTATTCTATGAAACCCTACAGGGTCACCACAAGTTGGTTGCGACTTGATGACAGCGCTCTCTAAGATCCTTTTAACTGGGTTGCTCAGCTGACGATCCGACTCCCAGCCCCCCCCCCCCAGCTGCTGCCCTAATACCTGCAGGGGGGCTTTGTTTTAAACCCCCCCTCCAAATCCAAGGCCAAATGTCTATGTCAGAAGCCACCCTTTCTTTAACTAGCTATTTGTCCAGCAAACCGATAAGATGGTTATCAAAGGAAGCCAAATGACTTCCAACTTCTGATGGCTTCTGATTCCCCCCTCCTGCTTCTGCTCTGTAATCCTGGGCAGATAACATTGTTGGGGACTGATAGCCCCAGGCCTGGTGCTTTCAGCAGAAGCCTCCCTGCGGGCTTCACTCAAGACAATCGAGAACATATTTACTCCAAACGAATGGCATTGTGACGGAGGCAGCGGAGGCAGGGGGAGGGAGGGGGGCGGCGGCTCCTGTCTGTTTAAACAAAGGCTTGCTTGGAAATCCTCTGCCCGTCATCCCCCCCCGCCCCCCTGCCACCACGCTCTGTTGTCCACCCATTGCTACCTTGCTGGATTATTTAATAATCTTGTTCACGAGAGACTCCGGAAGGTCGCTGCGCAGGGAGAAAGACTTATTGCTCGCTTTAGCGAGACGTGTAATTGATCCTGCAGCTGTTCTGCAAAGGGCATGAGCTGAGCAAAGGGGTTTTAACTCCAGCATCTTGGTTATTGCAATTACTTTTTGCCAAGATGCAGCCTCTCAATCTGCAGAGGGGCAGGCTCCTTTTCACCATCTGCAGGGAAGTCTATAAATACTGAGATGCTAACCATCAAGAGAGGAAGGGAAAGGACGGGCTTGTGCTCCCCCTGTGCCTGCCCTGGCTTCTCGTTTGGGCCAAGGCTGCTGCAGCATCTCTCACCCTGAAGCAGCACCATGCCCATCCCTGAGGCCTCCTCAGCCTGCTCCAGTGCGCTCTCACCGCCTGCATGTTTCTGTGGCTGAGCAGCAGTTCTCCTTGCAATGAGTGATCGAACCCGTATCTGGTCTGCACCGTTCAGCCTTTTGATACACAACATTTCTTAGTTATTTATTTGCTTCATTTATACCCCCACCTTTCTCCCCAATGGGGTCATGAAGTGGCTTATGTAATTCTCCTCTCCTATATTTTATCCTCACAACAAACCTATAAGGTAGGCTGAGAGTCTTTGATCAGCCCAAGGTCACCCAGCATGCTTCTATGACAGAAGCAGGGATTCGAACCTGGGTCTCCCACAGCCTAGTCTGACATTCTAAACACTACCCCATGCTGCCATCCTCAGGCATCTCCTTCCTGGTCAGAGGTGGAACCACAAGTCACAAGCTTTGCCGTGTGCTGGTCCCTTTCAAGTCAAGTGCCCACCGTTTGCTTAAGAGACGGGGAGCTTTCTGCCAGTGTGCCAGGGTTGGCTGGCTTTTTCATTTTGAATGACAGCGGAATCACAGGGGGAGAGCTGGGACCGACAGGCAATGCCCTTGCACGCCACACCCAGAGCACAAAAAGCACCTGCAGAAAGTAGTTCTGTCTTCAAAATGTGTAGAACCTCTGGATCAAATGCCAGCTCAGTAGCCGACCTTGGACAAGTCATTACCCCTCTGTTTATCCTACCTCACAGGGCAGGTGTTGGGCCAAAATGCTGCTCTGAAATCCTTTGAGGAAGGGCAAACAGGACAGTCTCACATGAAGCTGCCTGATAATACAGCGGCTCTCCAGGGCCTCGGGTGGGGGTCTGTCACATCACCTGTGGTGTTTAATAAAATCAGGGCCTCCAGAGTACGTTTCAGTTGGGAGGAAGAAGAGAGTGTGACTAGCCCAAGGTCACCCAGCTGGCATCGTGCGTAGGAGCAGGGAAACAAATCCAGTTCACCAGATTAGCTTCCGCCGCTCATGTGGAGGAGTGGGGGAATCAAACCCGGTTCTCCAGATCAGAGTCCACCGCTCCAAACCACCGCTCTTAACCACTACACCACGCTGCAAGTTTTTTGATTGCCAGATTGGGTAGCCAACCTCATCCGCTGCATCAGCCTAGAAGAAACAATTTATTCGGTTTTTGTGTAATATAGTTTCTCGGCTTAATCGCTGACCTCTCAGAACAGACATTAATTTGAACAGGGACCCCAGCGCTCTTCGTGGGTATGACGGACCGGGCCGTAGCTTGGCCACGTGAACCGAAATGCTCGAATCCACTCATGTTCTTTCAGCTGTGTGGCACAGATCTGGTTGCCGTCTGTCACAGAGAGACAAGGTGAAGAGGCTGCCAGTGATACCGCCGTTGAGCAAATCCGAGAGCTCAGAGGTTGGAGTTTTTGAGATGGCACGGAAAAGAGCTGCCTTTTGTCCCCCTGAGTGTGTGGGGAGATAGTGATCATCCCTTAATCATGTTTCCCCGTGGGAGGCAAGCCGTGCTTCACCCAGCACGGCCAGCAGGGAAGGTGCGCTGTTTCCTGGGCTCTCTGGAGGCGGCAGTCTGCCTGCTTGCTTGTAACCCCTTCCCATCCTGAGAATGAAGCAAGATTTGACTTCATCACCCTCCAGGTTTGGGGTACAAACACTGGCCAGAGGGACAGGGTGAGGCAATAGCGGAGGAGAGAGGGGCATCGGGAGGAGATACGTGGTGGGGTCTTCTTCCTTTTTCTTCTTCTTTTTTTGTTTATTGTTATTTTATATAAGAGGGATACAGAAAGGAAAAAAGGGGAGGGGAAAACATAAGATAAAAGATACGTCATCCTCCAAGCTTTCACATAGTTTAAAATTGAAGGGAAAAGAGAGGGAAGATGAAACCAAATATTATATCATTCAAAACATTACTCCATCTCAAGATTCTCTAAAATGAGCAGAAATATGTTTCATCCACTGTGCCTCCACATCAACTAAACTTAAGAAAATCTAATACTATATTTTCTATTAAAAGTCTTAAACATATATATATATATCTTATATATAGTTCTCATTCAACCTAATTGGATAATTTATTTACCACTTAAATAATAATCACAGAACGGCTGCCATCTCAACACAAATTCGTCTGTTGGTTTCATATTAACCAGTTGCGTTAGTTTGGCCATCAATGCAAAACCGGAGAGTTTATTGTTCCACTCTTTGATGTCGGGAATGGGGTCTTCACTTCTTAACCCATTCTGAGATATCCCCTCCTGGGGCAAATCAAACAGGGCATCAGGAAGCACCCGCATCCGATTTACGAATGGGCTGAGCATGTGGCTGGAGGCCTTTGCTGCTTGGCCAGACTGGTTCGATTATTCCAGATTGTACAGCTCGCTGCGTAAGGGCGCTTTGTGAAGCTTCCTGCCCAGTTAGGGAGGACATCCTTGCAGGGCATTTCTGTCTTGCGTGTCAGGGAAGGTGAGTGGGCGTGCCCTGACCTGGATGGCCCAGGCTAGCCCTATCTCGTAGACCTTGGAAGCTAAGCAGGGTCAGGCCTGGTTAGTTCTTGGATGCGGGGCCACCCAGAAAGCCCAGGGTTGCTGCTACACAGAGGCAGGCAATGGCAAAACCACCTCTGTTTGTCCCCTTGCCTTGAAAACCCTGTGGGGTTGCCATAAATTGGCTGCAACTCGATGGCACTTTTGCCCACCAAGTGGGCATACAGGTCTGTGCCCCTTTGAAGGAGATGCCCAGGACTGTGGGTGTCCTTTAGGCAGGTGCCTGCTTTTTCTTCTGCCTCCCAGATAGATGGAGTGATGCCACCCCCAGCCACCCCCCTCTGCAGCCTCTCTGGTTCTCTAAGCACCATCCTGCCTTTTGCTTCTGAGCATTCCTTTTTGCAAAATGCCCTTGCGTGGATTCCTGCCCCCCCTTTCTCTCTCTCTTTCTTTTCCAGGTGTAAATGCCAAGGGAGGCTCTTCCAGTGCCTCCTCCTCGCATTCTTTCATCTCGGCAGGGCTTTGCCCTTTCTCGCAGCGTGACTCCGACAGCAGGCTGTGTGCCGCTGTGAACAGAATACAAACAAACTCCCGGAGTTCAGAGCCTGACGGTGCATTTGATGCGTGGTGGTGTTCGGGGCCCTTCTGCCACCGGAGCTGCTGCTGAGAGCTCCCTGGTTAACTCCTTCCCTTCCAAATGTTGGCTGCTGCTACCCATATTCACCAACGGGGGGGGGTCATGATCGATGCTGTGATGACGCCGCCCTTTAGAGCGGAACCTGAAATAAGATCAAGGCACTAGATGGGACCAGAGGCACCCAGCAGCGCCCGCACCGCGTGGCATCTTCTGGTTCCTGTAAATTGTTCCTGTAAATTGTAAGTTGCTCCCCTCCTGGAATCATTCCACAGCCAGGCTGAACTTGGAGGGCGGTTTCAGGCCCATCCCGTTCCTGCTAGGAGGATGGCACTGAAGCAACTCTGATGGACTGTGGGACACATACTGGGTTGCCAGTATGGGCATATGGGTGGCTGCAAGTAGCCACCCATGGTGGCCACACGCACTACTCCATTCTTCTTCTGTTCTCCTGCTGCGTGGAGCACCTTGCATTGGGCCTTGCATTGGGGCGATGGAGGAGTGCTTCTTCGTTGGCCAGCCAGCTTTGCTACACTGCCTGTTTGTCATGGGAATAGCTTCAGGAGAGTGGCTGGCTTGGTCTGCATTAGAAGAGCTGGATTTGAGTCCAGCAGCACCTTAGAGACCAAGAAGACTTTTGGGGTATGAGCTTTCAGAAGTCACAGCTCCCTCCATCAGATACCTTTGACTTTGACTTTGCGAAAGTTTATACCCCAAAAATCATCTCGGTCTCGAAGGTGCTGCTGGACTCGAATCCAGCTCTTGTCCTGGGCATGTAATGCCTGGAGGGTCCCTTAGGGCTCTGAGTGCCTTTGGTGTTTTTCTGTGTTGTTTGTTCCAGCCCCATGCCAGCTGCAGGCCCTGTGTCAATGAGAAACAAAAGGCACCGTTCACCTACCGTGGGGTGGGGATACACTGCAAACACAGGGACAGAAATGGGTTGTTTCAGCTTAATGGAAACTTGCATTAAAGCAAACACATGCTTGCAGACTGGCTGTGAATAAAGCTAGACTGGCAATTAGAAAGAGGATTTTAACCACCAGGGAGTGGAAATCCACCCCAAAGGTAGTTGTGGGGAAGGAGAGAGCCTGACTAGTGCTAAAATGGATCTTTGACAAATTTATGAGTGATGTATAATTTCTTAGGCTGAAGCGTCAAGTGACCTGCCGAGGTCTGGAGCTTTGCAAATTGATGAGTGATATAATTGCTTAGGCTAAGGCCTCAAAGTCACCTACAGAGATGTGTAGATTTTTTCTCTCTTCCCCTGCAGCCCTCCTCTCCCTTCACATATTTGAGCTTACTGATGTTAGTTCAGGTTGCATTAATGCAAGGCTTGCGTACACACAGACAGGGACAAAAGGGGCTGTGGCTCAGTGGCAGAGCATCTGCTTGGCATGCAGAAGGTCCCAGGTTCAATCCCTGGCATCTCCAGTTAAAGGGACCAGGCAAGTGGGTGATGGGAAAGACCTTTCTCTGCCTGAGACCTTGGAGAACCGCTGCTAGTCTGAGTAGACAAGACTGACCTTGATGGACGGATGGTCTGATTCAGCATGAGGCAACTTCATGTGTTCATATCATGATTACTCAAAGCAAGTCCCTTTTAACTTGATGGCGGCACCAGATAGTCTACACTTGTGGTTCTCCAGTGCTGGGGATCATTTCTAAGCTATCCTTTTTATTTTTGATTGGTAGTTACAACTCAGCCAGGGAGGGGTTGGAGGAGGCTGGAAATGGCCTGGGTTTAAAGATCCACTGAGGCTCAGCTGTGTGGTGGATGAGGCCCAGGTGTGCACCTTATCCACTGAGGATAAGGATGAATGTGACTTTGGCAGGCAAGCAGATTTAAGTTAGATTTTAAGAAGGACTTTGTAAGGGAGGTTTAGGTATATAGGGAGGACATGGAATCCCTTTCTGCAGAAATTTGATGGAAAAATTGGAATGACATCTGTTGGTGGGGTCTTGAGATAAGGAATGGGTTCAGGGGATCCACTGGCTTCCATCTTCTTCTGATTCTCTCCTCTCTTGAGAATCTGACTCCTGGGATTAGCAGGTATGTGTGTGGGGGTTGGGGGGGGGGTCAGCCCTGCAATTTAATTAGCACTGCACTAGAGACTAGAGAAACCCGGCCCAGCATGATCATTTGCCATTGCCAGGGAGACTCAGTCCCTGATCGATGCTCTGCTTTCGCACGCAGCTGCCTGGCCTGGGTACTGTTGGAGGGGAGCTCCGTCTCCCTCTCGTCCGAGCTGCCTGCATGCTCCTGGTGCCCTCCCTTTCCCCTCGTGCACTATAAATAAATTCCCTTAGTCCATCCCAGCACACTGTATCAATCTTGTTTAATAGACTGGAAAGCTTAATGCGCGGTGGCAGGTCGCGGGGAGCATCGGGGTGATGGATTGTGCCTTCCCGGAGTCGAGCACCGTTGATGTATAATGAAATATTTATGATTTATTCCAGCTAATAAACTGGAATGAAGTATGTGATATATGTGAGCAGATGGGGAACTATTGATGCAGCTTCCATTTGGGGAGTGCAGGAAGGTTTATGTCCGTAACACACACCAACTCACATCACGGACCCTTGCATGCCGTAAACGGCGCACCTTGAATGGCTGTTGTGGGGACAGCCGATTCCCTTCCCCTCATTAATCTCTTACTCCTTCCCTCTAATTGTTTGTCATTCCACATCCCTCCCGCACCTGTTCTCTACAAGCTGGGAACTTTCCTTTGTGCAGAACACCTTTTATCTGAGGGGGGCTCTGGTGGTGGTGGGAAGGGCTGTCAAGTCGCAGATGACTTAGGGTGACCCCGTAGGGTTTTCTAGGCAAGAGAAGAACAGAGGTAGTTTTCCATTGCCTGTCTCAGTGTAGCATCCCTGCAGTTCCTCAGTGGTCTCCTATCCAAGCAGAGAGCAAGCGTGGTGTAATTGTTAAGAGCGGTGGTTTGGAGCAGTGGACTCTGACCTGGAGAACCTGGTTTGATTCCCCTCTCCTCCACTTGAGCAGCAGAGGCTAATTTGGTGAACTGGATTTGTTTCCCGACTCCTTCACATGAAGCCAGCTGGGTGACCTTGGGCCAGTCACAGCTCTCTCAGCCCCACCTACCTCACAGGGTGTCTGTTGTGGGGGGAGGGAAAGGGAAGGAGATTGTAAGCTGGCTTAAGTGGTAGAGAAAGTCGGCATATACAAACCAACTCTTCTTCTTATGGCGATCCTGTAGGGGTTTCAAGGTAAGAGACGAACGGAGGTGGTTTGCCATCGCCTGCCTCTTTGTATCAACCCTGGCCTTCCTTGGTGGCCTCCCATCCCGTCCAAGTAGAGATTTATGCTTTAGAGCTGCTCGTCCCTTGATGCCCTGAAAGACTTGGGGAGACCCCTGTGCCCCCTCCTTGTCCTACCAGGGCCACTCCGCCAGCTGCTTCTCTCTCACCTTAATGAGCGGCCAAGCACCACAGAGATCCCACCAGCAAAAGCCCCCGAAGAGGAGCTGCTGTGGTTTCTGAAGCAGGGCTTCTCAGAGGGCCTCTGAGCTGGGGCCCACGCTGCTCATCCAGAGAACTCCGCAGCTCTCCAGGTAACAGTCCTCTTAAGGGAAGCCAGCAGGGAAGAAGCCTCATTCTGCCTGTACCTTCTCAAAGCGAAGGATCCCCCTGCCTCTGAAAGAGCCCAGCAGCTGGGAACAAGGAGTCTTGGGGCATCTTAAAGACAAACTGTGTTATTGTGCCATCTGGTTTTGGGTGGGGCTGTGGCTCAGTGATAGAGCATCTGCCTGGCATGCAGAAGGTCCCCGACATCTCCAGTTAAAGGGACTAGGCAAGTAGGTGACGTGAAAGACCTCCACCTGAAACCCTGGAGAGCCACTGTTGGTCTGAGTGGACAATACTGACTTTGATGGGCCATGGGCCTTATTCAGTAAAAGGCAGCTTCATGTGTGTGTGACAGCATTTCCAAAACTGGCTTGGGAGGGCTCTGCTGCATTGCTTCCCCAATGCATGGAGGAAGACTTCCTTTTTTCTTTTCTTTTTTTATAAATTTTTATTGAAGACTTCCTTTCCAGCAACCACCCGACCCTTCTCACCCCGACATTTTCAGGGAAGAGTTTACAAGGCCAGTCAGTGAGCCAAAGCCGGTCATGGAAATTGGTTGATACGCAGAACCAGGTCTCGAACATCATTCCAATGAAAAACAGGGTCTGAACACAGTTGTCTGCCACTGTCAAATTTTTAGAAGGGGCGTGGGCACTTGGGGTCAGAGGAGGGCTGCTTGGAGGCAGAAGGGAAACTTGGCTTTGCAGATCTTTGAAAAGGCCTTGCTTAGAGACAGGGCCTCCTCATCTGAGTTAGAGATCACCAAAACCAACCTCACCGACCCTACCCCAGACATTTACTCTCACCCGCCACACACCTCTCCTTTCCCCACAAAGAGACATTGCTTTGACACCTTGGAATCCTCACGTGCAAATTCTAACACTGGCTTTCTAACACTGGCTTTCTTAATAAAATAAAACCTGCAAGAATCTTGAGACCGTCACTAAAGAAACACTTTGTCTGCGGTGTCTGCAACTGTTTTCCACCTTTCCCAAGATAATGAGGGGACGGGAGTGAAATCCTGCCCCGCTTCCAACCCTCTCTGAGTGTGACATTTCCCCTCCCCTCCTCCACAGCTGTCCAGGGCACCAATTAAACAGAAGAACCTTTGGTGTGGGTGGGGGACAGTAAGGCCACCCCTGCACAGAGAAATGTCAGCATGCACTTGGGGAGTTTTTCCTCTTAAAGGCCACTTGCTGCTGCCCGGGGTGGCCGGTGCTCTTTTGAGCCGTGTGCCTGCACGCCAAGAGCTGCTTGTTGCTTAGCTGTTGCAGCCGACTGACAAAGAGGCGAGGCTTTGATGAGCAGCAGTCAGGACGTGTCCCCCTTTGATATAGAACCGGAGGGAGCATTAAGAAAAGCATCCCTGGTCAGTGGTTCCAATGAATGAGGGAGGACCTGGAGGAGCTGCTGCTGTCGTCTTGAACACAGGAAGTTGCTTTATACTGAATCATACCATTGGTCCATTGAAGTCAGTACTGTCTACTCAGACTGGCAGCGGCTTTCCAGGGTCTCAGCCAGAGGTCTTTCACATCACCTACCTGCCTAGTCCCTTTAACTGGAGATGCCGGGGATTGAACCTGGGACCTTCTGCATGCCAAGCAGATGCCCTACCACTGATCCACAGCCCCTCCCCTAAAGCCTACAGTGACGTGAAGGTCCTTAAGCAGAGACCCTGGAGATCCTCTGTCAGTCACGGTAGACAAGACTGACCTTCATAGACTGTAGTTCACAGACTCATAGCAAGCTTCAGGTACTAATTTGTATTATTGTAAGCCACTTTGTTAAGAGCCCCGTAGCGCAGAGTGGTAAGCTGCAGTACTGCAGTCCAAGCTCTGCTCACGACCTGAGTTCGATCCCAACAGAAGTCTGTTCAAGGTTGACTCAGCCTTCCATCCTTCCAAGGTCGGTAAAATGAGTACCCAGCTTGCTGGGGGTAAAGAAAAGATGACTGGGGAAGGCACTGGCAAACCACCCCGTAAACAAAGTCTGCATAGGAAACGTCGGGATGTGACGTCACCCCATGGGTCAGGAATGACCTGGTGCTTGCACAGGGGACCTTTACTTTTACCTTTTAAGCCACTGAGCTGCAAGGAAAAGGGTTATAGAAATACCACAAATAAAGAAATTAAAATAAAAGCCAGAGATAAAAGGATTAATTGAAAACCTTCCAGTATTAATTAATAAACATAAATGGCAAAACACATAAATATATCAAATAGAATTACAATATAAAGAAAATATTATAAAGCTCTATAGATACATAAAAACATAAATAAGAATATTAACTGTTTTGTCCTTTCTATAAGTAGATCAAGTAGTTAACACTATAACAAGCCTTAATTCACTGGTGAATATAGATTAAGGAAATATAGTTTTAAAAGGGTGACAGTATATTATAAAATGTAACCAACAGCGAATGTGGATTTAAATGAGGCACACTTGATCCCATGTTTTTTAATGTTTTCATGTATGTTTTTGTGTTTGTATGTTTATGTAATGTGTTTTTTCTTTTTAAAAAATTGGTTTTAAAAAAGAAAACTTTCCAGTGTAGACAGATCTTCCGTTAGTACCAGGAGGCCTCTGCAAGCACAAGTTTATGTGCAGCTGCCAAGGCGGCCTTCGCCCAGGTCTTCACTAGAGACCTTTATGAAGTTTGGGCTCCTGTCACAAACCACCTTGGGCAGGAACATCTGGACAGAGGCAGCCCTTTAGATACTTTGGCCACAAGCCACTAAAAGGTTATAGGTTGTGAAGGAGCTGGGTATGTTTAGCCTGAAGAGGAGAAGACTCAGAGGGGATATGATAACCATCTTCAAGTACTTCAAGGGCTGTCATAGAGAGGAGGGTGCCAAGTTGTTTTCTGTTGCCCCAGAAGGTCGGACCAGAACCAACAGGTTGAAATTAAATCAAAAGAGTTTCCATCTAGACATTAGGAAGAATTTTCTAACAGAGCGGTTCCTCAGTGGAGCAGGCTTCCTTGGGAGGTGGTAGGCGCTCCTTCCTGGCTCAAAACACAGCGACTAGTTGGGTGTGCCAGTGGAGTTAAGGTCGATGTCCCATTCCTGTTGCGCTGTGGACCCTGGCCTGATGTTGGCAGTAGCGACAGCTCCCCACACCAGTGAATGCCGGTTAAGCTGAGCCATGTTTGGCATAGGGATGCATGCAGATGTGGATGGAGACGTTCCTGGGGAACTTCTCTTCAGCATGATCTCTGCTCACTCAGAGACGCAACACCAGCCATGCACTTATAAAACCAGTTGCTGGATTGTGAGGCAGGAAAACATTGTTTCTCCAGGTAGGCATGCCATCACCATTTGCAAAAAAAAATAGTCTGTGGATCCAGTCTTGCTCTTGGGGGCTGCAGGTCCCAAGCACCATGTTTCCGGGGTGTGTGTGTGTGTGTCTGCTGTTGCTTCCAACAATTATCTTAGTGAGAGAAGAGAGGAAGACTATCCCCTTAGAGATCATGATCATCTGCATCACCTTTTTCTCTTCCAGGTGACACAGCTGTGTATAAGGAGGGCACCTACTGGATCAGAGGCCGGACCTCGGTTGACATCATCAAAAGTGGCGGCTACAAAATCAGCGCCCTCGAAGTCGAGCGCCATCTGCTGGCCCACCCCAGCATTGCCGGTAAAGCGTGGCCTATCCCATAATAATCTGCTGCTTGGGGAAGTCACATCCTTGGTGTCAGGGGCTGGAGGTGCACATTCAGCATGCCTGCTTTAACTGTTTCCTGGTCCTCTCCAGGACCCCCAAGAGCCACCAGTGTGGTCTAGTGGATAGAGTGGCAGACTAGAACCTGGGCAACCCGAGTTCAAATCCCCACATTTACCATGGAGGTTCACTGAGAGACCTTGGGCCTACCACAGACTCTCAGCCTGACCTCCCTCACAGGGCTATTGTGAGAAAATGGAGAAGGGGATAACAGTGTGCTAAAAGCTGCTTTAGGTCTGAACTGGGGCGAAAAGTGAGATATAAATAAATAAATGCATGTGCCACAGACAACCCCCCCCCCCCAACCCCTGGTAATAAATAATTCCTTTATGCCTCTCAGACCCCGCCCAAACATCATTTGAAAGCAAATAACGTGACTTGCTCGGCTCCACGGCCCCTCAGGGTAAACAGAGGCCCTGGAATTTTGTCCCCTCCATCTTCAGCTCTGGTCTCATCTTGAACGGGTGACCCTGCTCCATGCCCCACGGAGCCAGTCTGGAGATGAGCCCCCACACATTCCCTCCTTTGCAGCTAGCTCTGGCCTCTAAAGGCACCTCTCCTCTGTTCCCTTGAGCAAGCCTAAGACCCAGTCACACCCTTCCCCCCTTGGGAGGCTGCCAGCTTTGCTACACACCTGGCATCAGTGCCCTCGGTCTGTTTGCCAAGCCTCCTGACACTCGGCTTTTCCTAAGCCATCCATTTCTGCTTGTAATCCTCTCCATCCTGAAGTCCTGCAACTTTACAAACCAAGTGTGTCAGGAAAGCTCTCCTAAAGTTTGCCGTATTTGTTTCCCTTGAGCTGTGCAGAGGCATAAACAAATTCAGCTGTGACCTCTCTGTGGAAGAACTATTGCAGCGCACCCTGGCCAGGAGTGGGATCTGAGAAACTAATCCCCCCCGCCCTGTGTAAAGACAAGCCTGATTTGCAGAGTGTTGATTGGCTGGCTAGGTGTCAATCTAAAAGCAGCTTCCTCCCTTCTTGGGACTGGTTCATGCCCACAGCTGATTGTTGATTGTTGTGGTAGTCATGAAGCTGCTGTTTGTGTGTGTGTGTGTGCATGGACTGTCCCTTTTCAAAAGCAGGGATTTTACGCAGGACTCCCTAATCAAAGTCCCGCTTGTCTGCTCTGATCCGCCCACTTGCAGCCCCCTTTCTGGGTTGGCCACCGGACTGAGCGTCTCCATCCTGCCTCCTTTCCTGTGGGATTCTTTTGCGGCCTTCCTCTTCTATATGCAATCTCTCCCTCACAGATGTGGCCGTGATTGGGGTCCCGGACATGACGTGGGGCCAGCGAGTCAGTGCTGTGGTGAAACTCAAGGAAGGCAAGACATTGTCTCTCAAGGAACTGAAGGACTGGGCCAGGTAAGCAGGCAGCACCAGCCGAGCGTGGCTTCCTCTCTGGCTAATGCCACGGGGCACCAGAGGGCAGACCAATGAATGAAGACCGGTGAAAACTAGAATCATAGAGTTGGAAGGGACCACCAGGGTCATCAAGTCCAACCCCCTGCACAATGCAGGAAATTCACAACTACCTCCCCCCCCCCCCACACACCCCTAGTGTCCAGAAGATGGCCAAGATGCCCTCCCTCTCATCATCTGCCTAAGGTCACAGAATCAGCATTGCTGACAGATGGCCATCTAATCTCTTCTTAAAAACCTACATGGAAGGAGAGCTTACCACCTCCTGAGGTGCCGGAAAACTGGCAGGTGCCAGGTAAGAGTACACGTGGGTTGGCTTCCAGATTCCCCACTGTGTCTTGAACATGACTAGTCTTCTTTAGGGCAAGCTGGACCTGTTCATCAAGGAAGCTAAAAAGTCAATATACTGGTAAAATGGATTCCTCATCTTCCTGCTCCAGCATTCATACATTGGGCTAGTGGGTTTAAGTTTCTCTAGCACCACCGCTGAAGATGTCCAGATGGTGTCATTGCAACTATCATCTAGTGTCAGGTTCCAGCTGGCCCCTAGCTTGACTTCTCAATATGAACCCATGAAGCTGCCCACCCCCTGCCCAGGAAGGGGTGGGGGCTGCACGCCTTCCGTTCAGGGTTTCCTCTCCTCCGCTTCCATCAGAGCTCGTCCCACGCTGCTGTCCAGTGTCCTGGAGGGGGGGGCAGATGCCCCCCATTTGCCTTCATATCACAGCAAGTCGCTAGCTGCTCCCTTACCGCAAGGACTGGAGGGCAGTTTGCATTCCCAGGAGAGAAGGAATCCAGCCTGGATCTTGTACATCTCAAAGCCACCCGTGATCACTTCGGGAAGGGTCTGTGGTCCTGGAGCTGAATGCTGTCTCCTGGGCCTCACGCCCCTGCAGGCGTCCATCTCCGCCACTTGCCCCGTCTCTCCTCTTTATCCTCAATGTCGCCGCTTGCCTTCTGTCGCCTCTTTTCTTCTGCCCCCTCTCTGGCAGGAGACACATGCCCCCCTTCAGAGCGGCTTTTGTCTCCGAGTCCTGAGTCAGGCGGAATGCGTGGATGGCTTGAATCCGAGGGTGGCCACCGAGAGGAAAATCACGCTCACTTGCTGAGGGGGGTGGCATGTCACTTCAGATGCGTCGCCAGGGAAGCTGCCTGTCAGAGCTGGCATGGCCCTCGGTCAGTCATGTGCCAAGGGGAAGTTCACACCCGCTTTGCAAAGGGCACGGTGACTTTGCGTGGTGCCAAGGCTCCTGGTGAGGCTTAAAGTGAACCTCTGCTGGCTTGGCATCCATCCTGTTGAGACAGGCAGGGCCCAAGACCCATTTGCCCGTGCATCTTGGTGTGTGGGGAAGGGGGGAGGACTGCCTGCCTGCCTGCCTGGAACTCTTCCCAAGGAGCAGGAGTTTGCAGAGCTCCTTAGTGCTTCTGTGGCCTATTTGTCATTTGCTCTCCCTGCCATATCTAATTGCAAGGATTGATGAGTACCCATTAAAAGTGATCCATCCTGTTTCTTAGAGGTGCTTTGTCTAGGTGCTCTCAGAGATGCACACTGCTTGTGGTGCATTGTTACCTAGCCATGTGCAGTGCCGAGTGGAAGGGATTGAGTGCAAAAGACCCTTCCATGTCCTGTGTGACCTGCTGCTTGGGGGACAGGGGAGAGGCCGTGGCTCAGTGGCAGAGCCTCTGCCTGGCATGCAGAAGGTCCCGGGTTCAATCCCTGGCATCTCTAATTAAAAGGACCAGGCAGGAGGTGATGTGAAAGACCTCTGCCTGAGACCCTGAAGAGCCGCTGCCAGCCTGAGTAGACAATACTGACTTTGATGGACCAAGGGTCTAATTCAGTATAAGGCAGCTTCATGTGTGTTCACATATGAAGCACTGCTTTAGGGGAGGGGCCATGACTCAGTGGCAGAGGATCTGCTTGGCATGCAGAAGGTCCCAGGTTCAATGCCCCAGTTAATCAGAAGGTGTTTTTGTGTTCCAGGGAGTCCATGGCACCTTATTGTGTCCCCTCTGAATTGCTCCTGGTGGAGGAGGTCCCACGCAACCAGATGGGCAAAGTGGACAAGAAGCAACTTCTCAAGCAGTTCCACTCCTCCTAGCCACGGCGGCGACTGGAGGGAGCCCACCAGCATGGCCAGGCTTCCGGGAAGCCGCCTTATGGCCCATAGTGGGAAACGTGCAAAGGGGCTTGGCATGGGCACACTTGGCTGCCCTTCTTTGCAGCATCCTGACCGCATGCCAGTGCGATGGCAAGCCCGTGGCTCATCAGGCACGAGGACGGACGCTGGCTGGGACTGGCCTTTCTAGGGCGAGATCAAATAAACCCTGGTTTTCTTCTTCTCCTTTGCTGCCAGTATGTTCTTACTGTTGCCAAGTAGCAAAGTGGGCTCAGCAGCAGTGTGAGTTTGAGCTTAAACACAGATAGATTCTGGTTCTGCTCCTGGCTGGTAGAAGATCCACCAGCTGAAGGAGTCGCCTGTGTCCCACTGAACAGAACTTCCATGCAAGAGCGCACACATACACACACACACACTCCCTCACCCACAGGAGCCCTCTGAGCTCACTGACACTATTCGAGCACAGAGCTGTTCGTTTTTGTTTAGGGCAGTAGATACTATTTTTATCCCAAATTTGGGGAGGGGCTGTGGCTCAGTCTGTAGAGCATCTCCTTGGCATGCAGAAGGTCCCAGGTTCTGTCCCTGGCATCTCCAGTTAAAGGGACTAGGCAAGTAGGTGATGTGAAAGACCTCTGCCTGAGACCCTGGAGAGCCGCTGATGGTCTGAGTAGGCAATACTGACTTTGATGGACTGAGGGTCTGATTCAGTAGAAGGCAGCCTCATGTGTTCACCGTCTAGTGCAGGAGTCCCCAATGTGGTGCCTGTGGTCTCCATGGCACCTGCTGGCACTTCCTGGTGCATGCCAAGTATTTTTAGAAAGTGGGCGGGGTGAGGTAGCGCTTTTGCCCTGCAAGGCTTTTGATTGGTCATTGGAGATTTGATTGGCTGTGCAGATTTTTTAAAACATTACTTTGGCAGCAGCTGCCAGCACAGCACAAGGGATCTTCGTTGTATGACTGAAAGTTAGATGGGGCAGCCATTTTGTGGCTGGCTCCACCTCCTTCGGCAGAAATTTTGTGGCTGCGCCCACCACATTGTGTCAGAAGTCCAAGGGTCCTCACAGGCTCAAAAAGGTTGGGGTCTCCTGGTCTAGGGCTTGTGGCGCAGTTGTGGGTTGGCCAAAAGACAGGGACAGGAACTCCAGTATGCCTTGCCCTCCAACTGGGCGTGGCATCCACCTAGGGTTGCCAACCTCCAGGTAGTAGCTAGAGATCTCCTGCAATTACAACTGATCTCCAGCCGATAGAGATCAGTTCCCCTGGAGAAAATGGCCACTTTGGCCATTGGACTCTATGGCACTGAAGCCCCTCCCCAAACCCCGCCTTCCTCAGGCTCCGCCCCCAAAAACCTCCTGCTGGTGGCGAAGAGGGACCTGGCAACCCTACATCCACCCTCCCTGCTCTTCTTGAAGAACGGAGAGGCCACGGATGAAGCAACGAGCAGATGGTGGAGAGAGGTGAGTTGCCAAAGGACCCGTGAACAATATAGGCACCTTTTAAACTATAGCAGAATTCTCATTTTTGAACAACCAGAGCCGAGCGCCAATGACACAGCTGGGAAAGAAGAGGAATTCAGACTGTGGGTTTGGGGCACTGAAATGAGGTAAGAGCCCCGGGTACTGCTTTCACACCTGAATGGCCAATGACCCATGACTGGCAAAGATACAGCATGAAGCCCTTTACACTCGCAAGCTCAGTTTTCTTCGATGTGTTGTAGCATCTGTCATTAAAAAAAAAAAAAGTTATCCCAAAATGACATTTCCATTTTCTGGCTATTCCAGGAAGCTTCCCGGTTCCTTTCTTTTCCTACCTTTTACTTTTAAGAGAGCCAGTGTGGTGTAGTGGTTAAGAGGGTTGGTTAGGAGTGCTGGACTCAAATCTGGAGAACCGGGTTTGATTCCCCACTCCTCCACGTGAGTGGCGGACGCTAATCTGGTGAACCGGGTAGTTTCCCCACTCCTACGCATGAAGCCAGCTGGGTGACCTTGGACTAGTCACACTCTCCCAGCCCCACCTACCTCTCAGGGTATCTGTTGTGGGAAGGTGATTGTAAGCTGGTTTGATTCTTCCTTAAATGGTAGCGAAAGTCAGCATATAAAAACCAACTCTTAATTCACCTCAGTGTGTGCTGATTGGTTCCTCTGGGCAGCCATACACTACCAATAAATTGATAATGCACAAAAGCGCCCAGCACACTGTAGTATTCCAAGGGTCAGAGAGCGGGGTCAGAGCGAGGAATTTTGCTCTTCTGATAGGTATGCTCACCCCTCTCACACACACAAGACTACCCTTTTTGGGCTGCAGGAAAGGGTCCTGTGAGACCCTTCTGTCTTTGCCCCCACCCCTGTACATGACCCATTCCACAATGTTCCTTCAGCAGGGTCAGGCTGATGGCTGCACGCTCTTAGCACTGGTCCTTCTGCGTGGCTCTCTTCTGCTTCCTGCTCACATTTCCTATTTTCTCTCTTTGGGGGGATTCCCCCCCCCGCCTTATTTTTACAGCGCAGTAAAAGAGTCCTTCATTAGGGGAGTGTAATCTCTGTGCGGGGGACAACTAATAACCCTCTGTAAATTGCGATCTGTCCTTTGCACGCTTCGCCACACACCACCTTCTGTTTGGCTGCAGATGCATAGTGGGGGGAGCGGAGGAGGGAGCAATTAAGAGAGTTCAAATAAATACCCACCTCTCTTAACAAGCCGGGCATGCCTCCGTCTCTGCCTATGAATTCCCCTCCAACGGGCTTCCTGCAGTGGGAAGTCAAGGAAGGTCTCCCTTCCATCTCAAGACCCTGCAGACCCCAGGGGGTTACCTGTGGGAGGGCCGAAGTCTGTGTCTGCAGCTGGTTTCTTCAGATCTATGGGCCAGGCCAATCGGAGAGACTGCAGGTGTGTGGTGCTTTCAGGCCAGGCCCCATTTACAGCAGTACTGAACTCAAAGAACCATACTGCTTGATCTGGCCAGTCTTTACCCACAGGCCCGTGGGTCAGATGAACTCCCACCTGGGCCTGAGCTCGAGTGCACCCTGAACACAGAACTAATGCCCATTCTTACTCTCCACCTCTCCCCCCCAATGCTGTTTCTTTTGTCTGCCCTTCCAGAAGAAACGCTGGCTGGTGTCATCCCTTCATTGTGCAGCAATTCACTCAGGCAAGGTTAGAAGAAGAAGAAGAGTTGATTTTCTATATGCCGACTTTCTCTAACACTTAAGGGAGACTCAAACTGCCTTACAATCACCTTAATGGCAGGTTGTGACCTGCAACATTTCTTGTTGGGAGGAACTTCTTGGAAACCCAACGGTAGTATATGGTGGGAAAGGAGAAGGCAGTTGGGAAAAAGAAAAGATAAATATTTTTTGCCAAAAATACATTAAAAGCAACAACACTCTAGAGCAGGAAACTCCCGATTTCCTGCTTAACACTACAGTGCCCCTGTGACAGAAGCTGCAGTTCTGTGGCCAGATTCCTCCCAACACTGCCATAGAACAGATCCTTATTGTGGAGGAAGAGGAGCCCAGGTCCTCATCCTCCCACCCTACCCCCCACCCCCAGCAGAGGGTCCTCTCGCTAGCAAAGCCACCGGCTGTGCCAGGAAAGGGCCTTACCCTGGGCCATCCTGCGGTGGGGATGGCACCGTCCCCTTTGTTCAAGCACCAACGACGCAGTAAATTTTTTCACTTACCATATAGATCAATATCAAATTATCATGTCGCACATTCATAACTCTTTAGCGAGCAACAATGGGGAGAGACAAGGTCACTGGAGAATAAATAGCAACCGGTGCGCTCCGCGATCTATCATTCCCGACAAGCCCCTGCACCCTGCGCCAGGCCGCTGACAAGATCATTAATAAAACTCCGCCGTTGCCCGATCGATGGGTTTGATGGATGAGCGCAGGTACCAAATACAGTAAAACAGCTGGCTGTCATGCTTGGGTGAGGAATGCGAGTTCCGCCAAGGGGCACGGGGGCCACGCCGCTTTTCCTTGGGGCCTGTTTTTAAAAGAAAAAGATCTTTAAAAGCCGTTCAGTGTTTGCCGATGAACGTTTGAACTCAGCACCTGAGCCCCCTGCCTGGGTGGGAGACTGTTTGGAACGCCCAGAGGGGCAGCCGCAGGGCTGACGTTGATGCCAGCAGGGAGGGGCTGCTCATTTTGCTGCTGCTGACCATTGGCCCAGGGCCAGTTTGGGGCAAGGTGCTGTACAAAACGCCAGCCTGGTACCAGCTGTGCCCAGATGAGCTCACAGGCCAAGGCAAGGCGGCAATGGAAAGGGACCGTGGCTCAGTGGTAGGGCGTCTGCTTGGCATGCAGAAGGTCCCAGGTTCATTCCTGGCAGCATCTCCAGTTAAAGGATCTGGCAGCAGGTGGCGTGAAGGACCTCTGCTTGAAGAAGAGAAGAGTTGGTTTTTATACCCCACTTTTCTCTCAACCTTTAAGGGGGTCTCACAGCAGCTTACAATCACCTTCCCTTCCCCCCCCACACACACAACAGGCACCTTGTGAGGTAGGTGGGGCTGAGAGAGTTCAGAGAGAACTGTGACTGGCCCAAGGTCACCCAGCAGGGTTCATGTGGAGGAGTGGGGGGAATCAAGCCCAGTTCTCCCGATTAGAGTCCACCGCTCTTAACCACTACACCACACTGGAGTCCCTGGAGCGCCCCCACCAGTCTGAATAGACAGCACTGACCTAGATGGTCTGACGGTCTGATTCAGTAGAAGGTAGTTTCTTGTGTGATGGTGTGTGAAAGACTGCTTAGGGGTTTATGAGTGGATGAGGAGGGGGACTAGCATGGGTATGGAGGGTGGCTCAGGAAAGATATAGTCCAGGTAGAAGTAGAGAGGTTTAAAACTGGGGACTAGAAGCTTGGAACTGATGCAAACCCTGGCAACAGAGGGGCTTAGCAGAGGAGTGACATCCTGTAGTATGGAAAGCCTCTCCCCAGCACCCCGCCTGTGTCTGTGTCCCAGGCCTGGCACTCTTTGCGCACCCCCACCCCACCCTGCTTCTGGCTCCTCCATCTTTCTCCTCCTGCTCCTCTCTCCTTGCCGCGCACGGGTGGGTCCCCTCGACAATCAGCGCATGCGCCGCCAGGCATTCAATTCCTCTGGAAGGGCTGCGGGCAGTTCCGTTGCCTGTCTGCTTCACGGCTGCCTGCTGGGCTCTTCTGTGACACTGAGCAATAAAAGCAATTAAAAACAAGCCCCCGCCATCTCGAAAATAGCACCCTCCACCTTGACAAATCTAATAGTGACCCAATTAGCCTGGAAAGGCTGTGGCCTGGTTAAAATACAGGCTGGGCCCGAGGGGCTCTCTGGGGCTTGGAGTTCTTTGAAAAAAATTGACGTTGTGGGGCAAGGGGCTCTCGTTTTCCTGAAGGGGCCAGGCTCCCGCCTGTCATGTTTAGCAGGAGGAGCCTGTCTTCCCCTTGGAGCATGGTTTGGGAGCCACTGGGTAGCAGTAATGTGCGAATGCTCTGCCTGAGTCATGGCTCTGGGTTGGGAAATAACATGAGATTCTGAGGAACCCCAGGATCGTGACATGGAGGCAGGCAATGGCAAACCACCTCTGAACATCTCTTGCCTTGAAAACCCTACGGGGTCACCATTAGTCAGCTTTGACTTGATGGCACACACACACACAAAATGGGACACAGTCGTTGTGTGTGATCACATCGAGATCATTTTTGCAATGTCTTATTGACGTGCACGTCCATAACGTTGCGCTGGAGGTGAAGGAACAAATCTATTGCAAGCTGCGTATTTTGTTTAAAATTATGCATGGTGTGGAGAGAGTGGACAGGGAGAAGCTTTTCTCCCTCTCATAATACTAGAACACGGGGTCATCTGCTAAAGCTGGAGGGAGAGAGATTCCAAACTGACAAAAGGAAGTATTTCTTCACACAAATTGTGGAACTCCCTGCCCCAAGAGGTGGTGATGGCTGCCAACTTGGAAGGCTTTAAGAGGGTAGTGGACATGTTCATGGAGGAGAGGACTATCCATTGCTGCTAGTCAAAATGGATACTAGCCATGATGCACACCTATTCTCTCCGGTATCAGAGCAGCGTGCCTGTTATCTTAGGTGCCGTGGAACACAGGCAGGAGGATGCTGCTGCAGCCGTCTTGCTTGTGGGCTTCCTAGAGGCCCCTGGTTGGCCCCTGTGTGAACAGACTGCTGGACTTGATGAGCCTTGGTCTGATCCAGCAGGGCCTTCCTTATGTTCTTATGTACAATCTTTGGAAATAAAAACAAATGAAACAGCATGCAATTATTTTTGCATCAGTTCCTCTTCCAAGACCGGACCGAGTATTTGGGAGCTCTAAAAAAGCAGGGAGAGTTTCAGATGAGAATTTTGCAGGAACCCACCACCCCTGAGGATAAAGTCCCCACCTTCTCTGCCACGGTGGGGTTAAACTGCTGGGATGAGCTGATGGCTTCCATTGCCAACACAGCACGGCCGGGGAAGGAGTTTGTGGGGAGGTGGGCCCAGACAGGATTCCAGCTCCGCCATTGATTGCTCTGGGCAGATCGTTAATGTGATGGATACACTTGCTCTGCATGGTTTGCGCTTAAATTTGTCATTGGTTGCCCTGCTATTGACTGGATCGGGGCTGGGTGGAACCCATTCCCCCGGAACCAGGCTGGCATTGATCCGCTAGTGCTCAGCACCAGGAATTTAAACGACCAAACTGAAATTGAACTGTCTCCACGCAGCAGCCTAAAGCTTGTGCTCAATCTTTGCCCTTTGGGGCATTTTTTAAAGTGTGTGTGAGGGCGGGGGGGGGGGTGTGTGTCTGCATCTAAGGCCACATGGAAGTCAGAACAGAGGGGTTGTTCCCCAGACTGAGGTTTGTGCCGGCACACGCAAGAGCCAGTCTCTGCTTTGCAGGAAAAGGCCAAGCGATTCGCACACTTCTCAGACCGTAGATTTAAAACAACACACGTGTTGGCCTTCACAAAGGGTCCCGTTGTGAAATTACAGCAAGCTGGTCAGGATGGGTGAGCGGTTGCTGCTCTTGTTTACATTTCAGGTGCTTGGATGTTTTTCATTATAATTTTGTTACACCATTTTGTTACCCCATCACTTTGCTCTGGTTAGACCTCACCTAGAGTATTGTGTTCAGTTTTGGGCACTGCAGTTTAAGAAGGATGTAGACAAGCTGGAACGGGTCCAGAGGAGGGCAACAAAGATGGTGAGGGGTCTGGAGACCAAGTGGCAGTAAGGGGAGTTTTGGTGGGGGAAGGAGAGGAAGGAGCTCTGGCAGTAAAGAGAGGGGTCCCTAAGCCTCCCTCTGACCTTGAATTCTCCAAACCCTGGACCACCAAATTTCATAAAAACCTAAGAAAGGCCATGCCGGATCAGATCCAGGCCCATCAAGTCCAGCAGTCTGTTCACACAGTGGCCAACCGGGGGCCTCTAGGAGGCCACAAGCAAGACAACTGCAGCAGCACCATCCTGCCTGGGTTCCACAGCACCCAATATAATGGGCATGCTCCTCTGATCCTGGAGAGAATAGGTATGCATTGTGACTAGTATCCATTTTCCCATTCGTTTGTCATCGTTCTCAGTTTTGCTTCCGTTACCCAAAGGAAAAGAAATGGACGGGGCTTTTCTGTTTCATCTTTGTTGTCTGATTACAAATGTGGAAAGGACAATGGGTTAGATCCAGCAGCCCAGCAGCAGAAGGGGCTGATGCATGTGGACCTGTCTCTTATTCCCTTCCCCCTTAGCACTCCTCTCTGATCCCAGGGAAGCTGATTCCTAAGGTTCATAGGACTTGCATGATGTCACGTAGCCATGCAGGTCAAGGACAGAATCACCCCTCCCACCGTTTCCACCAGGGAGTTATGCTGACAGAAGAAGGCCATGATTTTGCTCCCTCCCTTCTCAGCTCAGATCACCACCTCCTGACCTACACAACTATAGATCACGACTCTGGGAATCGATATTCCCAGGGTTGGGTGGGGAACAGAGGAATGACCCGCAGTTTGGACCACTGGATCCAACGTGGTTCGAGGGGTTCTGGCTACTCTGAGTCGGGCACACTGTCCTTTGGGGCGTTCGGACACACATTCCTGCGTCCCAAGGATTTCCGGTGCTTCTGAATTCCAGCGATGCTCCTTCTGTGTTCTTTGCCTTCTTGAGCAGTGCTGCAGTCTGTGCTGCAGCCGGACCCTGCACAACTCTGCACAACTCTCATGTGACACAAATGTGCATGCGCAGCAGTATATCTGGCAATCTTTCTGCACAAAACGTACAGAGGAAATCTGTTCCCAGACAAATGAAAGTAGCGACATATTGGGGGGTGGGGCAGAGAGGATTTGCGCTAATTGCATACGAGCTGCTTGGTATTTTGACCACTTAACCTTTCTGACTTCCAGCCCGGCCTCGTTGCCAGACCAAGAGCGGTCTGGCAAGCGAAAGTGCACTTAGATGAGCTTCATGTCTGCAGGGGAGCTTTGCTTTTTGATGCCGGGGAAGGCGGCTGCCCTGCCTTGCGCTCAGCATCTGGGGGCCCACGTCCGGTTGGCAGCTAACTGGCAAAGGGGTATGATGATCCCCTCCCCCACCTTGGCCCCATCCTGGGGGGTAGATTCCTTTCTGGGTATTGGGAAACTCTCTCTCTCCACACACCCCCATGCCCCCATTCACCCCTTCCTTTCCATCTGCTGCTGGCTCCTCTGCTTGTGCGTGAAAGGGAGGCCGGCTTCCCCCTCCAGTGATGGGAACTGCCTGAGCTTTTTATGGCTGACATTATCTTTTATTGCCATATAAAATTCTAGGCTCGGGTGCCTTTATTGCTACTGCTGCTCTGGCATTCAGTGGCAGAGCTGCTGTTTGCCAAGAACGGTGGGCCTCATTCTATGCTATGTGTGTGTGTGTGTGTGTGTGTGTGTGTGTGCGCGCGCGTGTGTGGACGCACACGTGCATGCAGGGGATGGGGGGGTGCTCACACCCTCCCTGGTGCTGCATTCTACTCTGGGAAGGGGCAGTGTGCCAGCCAACAAACTTCCCTCATGCTACAGACTGCCTTTGTGCCCAGAAGGACTGACTTGCCACCCCTAGGAACCTATCAATCTATCTCACTTTTATCCCACCCTTTTTCCAAGGTTCCTCCCCATCTTATCCTCACACAAACCCTGTGAGGTAGGCTAGACTGAGAGGCAGTGATGGGCTGAAGGTCACAACAATAAATCTATAGAGGAAATATGGTCCCAGACAAATGGAAGTAGCTACATATTGGGGGGGGGGAGAGGGGATTTGCACTAATTGCAAATCCTCTCTGAGCTTTGTGGCAGAGAGGGGATTTGAACCCGGGTCTCCTGGACTCTATTATGATATTGTTTTTGGGAGGTGGAGCCTGAGGAGGGTGGGGCTTGGGAAAGAGAAGGACTTTAGTGGGGTATAATGCCATAGAATCCACCTTCCAAAGTGGTCATTTCCTCCAGGTGAACACAGATCTCTGTCGCCTGGAGATCAGTTGTAATCCCAGGAGCTCTCCAGCCACCACCTGGAGGTTGCCAACCCTAATCACAGACCCTAAGTTGTAACTAAGAGGAATGCTTTGAGTTGCCTCCTATTTATTCGCTGCCAACCGGGTGCTAAGTGCTGTGAAGACGGCAGACAACACTTGATCCTCCTGTGCAATTCAGATTTTTGCAGCTCCCTCATCTCTGCCTGAAAACAAAACGTAGCCAGCTTGGGACTGCTGGGACCACAGCAGCGGAATTTGGGTCAGATGTGACAATGGAGCTACATTGCACCTCTGAGAGGTGTCAAGGAGCATCGGGTCTCATTGCTGTTGCCTGTGTAGACCTCTGGTTCTTTCCACCATCCCTTTTCCTGTGGGGCATCCCAGTCATTGTCGAAGGCTTTCACGGTCAGAGTTCATTGGTTCTTGTAGGTTATCCGGGCTGTGTGACCGTGGTCTTGGTATTTTCTTTCCTGACGTTTCTTCGACACTGTCCTTCAGTGTTACTCTTCTGAAGATGCCTGCCACAGCTGCTGGCGAAACGTCAGGAAAGAAAATACCAAGACCACGGTCACACAGCCCGGATAACCTACAAGAACCATCCCAGTCATTGCCAGTTTTTTTCCTGGCGAGAGGCTCTTGTGTCTTTTGGAAGCCGTGTAGGGGTGAAAGGGCTAACAGGTCACAAGCAAGGGGTCCGAGCAAGCCGAACTCTGCTTGGCTGCAAGTAGGGTTGCCAACCTCCAGGTAGTAGCTGGAGATCTCCCGCTATTACAACTGATCTCCAGTCGATAGAGATCAGTTCCCCTGGAGAACATGGCCGCTTTGGCAATTGGACTCTATGGTATTGAAGTCCCTCCCTTGTCCTGTTCCTTACCCCGGCCTCAGGCTGTCTGCTATGTTGGAATATCTATGGTCTGATATTCCAATATTTAGCAGAGTGCGCAAAAGGCATTCAGCGCAACGGTATCTCTCCTTACATTCTGAACACGTGTGTGTGTGCAAGTCTGAAACAAAAGAAGCATCAGGCTTCTGTTCTATTTAAACTGTGTGTGTGTGTGTGTGTGTTAAGTGCCGTCAAGTCGCTTCCGACTCATGGCGACCCTATGAATGAAAGTCCTCCAAAATGTCCTATCTTTGACAGCCTTGCTCAGATCTTGCAAATTGAAGGCTGTGGCTTCCTTTAATGAGTCAATTCTATTTAAACTAAACTCATTTATTTGTGAAATACAATAAGGATAGGAAAGGACAAACAGGGTCCCCTATCCTAATTTATCTTGCTAGCTTTCTAGATATAAAAAAAGGTAATCTGCCTTCATTCCACTGTGGGATAAGAAGGCCTGAGCGCGGCAGCGCTCGGCTCTAGCGGCTTGCTTGATGAGGGCGAGTGGGAGAGAGAGAGAAGGGAAGTTTTCCCTGACAATATAACTCTAAACATCAAAGGGAATAGGAAACGAGGGAGAGGTGTAACTAGAGATGACCTTCTGTGTCCTGTCTATCTATCTGACTCTCTGGTCAGTTCCCCGCTCTGAATGTGGAGACAAGTGACACCGTTAAGAAGGGCATATTTTCCAACATGCTACCCCATTGGAAAGGAAAGACTAGAGCCACTTCCACTTCGTGTCCGTCCTATAGCCAATCTTTACTTTAGTTCTTTAAAACATTTTTAGCTGCCTTTCTACCTTATGGAACTCAGGGTGGCTTTACAAAGTAAGCTACAATGATAAAAGACACATAAAAGGACCGTGATGGGTAGCCGCTTTAGTCTGTCACTAGCAGTAGAAAAGAACAAGAGTCCAGCAGCACCTTAAAGCTGGGTGACCATGGGCTAGTCACAGCTCTCTTAGAGCTCTCTCAGCCCCACCTACCTGACAGGATGTCTGTTGTGGGGAGGGGAAGGTGATTGTAAGCCAGTTTGAGTTTCCCTTAAGTGGTAGAGAAAGTCAGCATATAAAAACCAACTCTTCTTCTCAAGACACAAAATTTCTGGCAGGTATGAGCTTTCATGAGTCACGAAAGGTCATACTCTGCCAGAACTTTTGTGAGTCTTTAAGGTGCTGCTGGACTCTTGTTCTTTTCTACTACATAAAAGGACCGCAGTTTAAAAATCAGGACTGCCAATAAATAAAAGCTGAATTAGTCCTAAATAAAACCGTCCTCAACCGCCTCCTGAAGACCGACAGCAAGGGGGCCAGAGGTGGTCCCATAAGGTTTGCTGTTCCAATGATTGCAGACACCCTGGAATGGCTGACCAGTTGTTAGCCAAATTGCTCTTTAACTTGGGTAATTAGCAAGCAAGATGGCAAACTACAATATTTATATAGCGAGAGCAACCTTTGTATACCAGAGCCGGTAACTGTGACCTTTAAATAAAGACAGAAGCAAAGGATTCCGAATTAAGAGAGTTTATGTTGTTTTCTTTCAAATCAGTGATGCATACACACATACAGAGAAATCTAAGAAATGCAAAGAGAGTAGTACAAGCACAGATGCCAACGTGGCAGGGATCGTTGATGGGATGATATTTACCGTTCTTGAAGAGGAGTTGTCCAAGTTCATGTAGACTAAGATAGAAGAAATTGAGAGCAAAGGCGGGGGCAAGGGGTTCCTGTAGACTTGGCCAGCAAGGCGGGAGGGAGCGTGGTCAGACTGCGCAAAACCAAACCAACAGAATAATGGCAAAGATGCCAGGAAAGACCTAAGGTAACATTATGGGTTGGGGGCACCCCAGATATACTGTTTTTCTGGGGGCGGGGAGAGGGGATTTACCCCTCCTAGGTTCCCAGGTGACAAAAGGTGACAAAAGGATTAATCTTCGGCTGCCGGGGTGGGGTAGTGAGAATTTGGAAATCTATTCTGATTCCAATGGCTTTTGCAACCCGGGAGGAACCGGGAGATCTCTGCTGAAGTGATTAACGGTCTGGAACAATAGGCGCGATCTCTGCAAATGTCTGGGGATCGCTGCTGCATAGCTGGAGGAACGACTCATCGCTGATATCAGGATTGCTGCTGATTGCCCATTAAGCTGCTGATGTTGCAATGGGAAAGGGGGGTGTTGGCACTGACTACGTGACTGTATGCTTTCCATGACATGGCTGCGGCTGGAACAGAGTTTGCACAGGAACATAGAGTCTCTCAGGTTCACTGGAGGTTGCCCTTGCTTCTGTTCCCTAGCTGCCAGCTGCACGGAGCTCGCAGGAGCGGCCATGTCAGTTTCAACGGAACGCACAGCGGCCATCCCAGTAGCGTTTGGGGCGGGCTACAGTAGTCGTGTGCCTGCATATCGGGTTGCCAGGTCCAGTCCGGGAGTTTAGGCGGCCCGTATGCTTTCACAGTGCTTGACACTGCTGAGAAGTTGATGAAATTGCAATGAAATTAATTAAAACCCCTTGTGGGCGCCTGATAGTTTGGGTTTTGCTGCGTGACGGTCATTGGGGATGCTTGCCACCTTCCTTAACTCCCCCCCCCCAATTTCTTGCTTCAGGCCTGGATGCAGGCATGAGATATCTGCACAAATGAGCCAGCCGCAGTCCGAGAGAAAACGCGTCACTCACGCCCCTTCCCCCCGTGGTGCTACGCAAGCCCCCCTTCTTCCTTCGTCAAAGATGATTTGACATGATCTCTCCTCCGTCTCCCAACATGCCAACCCCAGCCTGACCCACTTCAACCAAGTTCCCGGGTGCCAGTGGCAGGGAACATCTGCTCGCCTGCCCTCCTGCCACTGCGCATTAGGGTCAGGCGGGAAGCGACAGATCCCAGGGCCTCGTGGTGGGTAGAAGAGGCCTCTTTCGGCCAGAGGCCATTGGTGGGGGGGACAGAAGCCTGGCAGAGAGAAAATCAGCCCCTGTGATTCTTTCATTGCAGACAGCAAAGACATGTCCCAGTCAGATGCCAGGGAGAAGAGGGGCAAAGTTCTCCCTGTGGAGGGGCTGGCTAGCATGGCTAGCATGGCAAGCACGGGTGTCTGGGAGCTGGCGTGGGTACACCTGAGTCCTGATGCTGGGCTCCAGGGCCAAGTTGGGTGGGGAGGATTCCTCGAGCTCTTTGCCCCACCCGAGCCCCCAGCTCTGGGGTTTGAACAAGAAAGTCCAGGGCTTAAAGTGTGGTCCTTGTGGACCACAATCCCTCTCAGAGCGTTTCAAGGTATTGTCAAAAAGCCAGAATCTCTGTTAGTGTCTGCCTGGTTGTTAAAATACAGTCAGCCCTCTCCCCTTTTCTTAGGGGAAGGCAGATTACAACATTCTGAGTCTGCTTCCAGGAGAAACAATGCAGACTGGTAACTTCTGAGCACTACAGAGAGGGGACTGCCTCGATTCTGTTCTTCCCCACATAGCACAACCTCCCTCCAGTGCAGACCACCCTTGAACAAATTCAGCGGGAGCCCATAGATGGAGGTGGGAGGATGCAGGCACGGCATGAGATCCCACTAGGGTTGCCAGGTCCCTCTTCGCCACCGATGGGAGGTTTTGGGGGCGGAGCCTGAGAAGGGTGGGGTTTGGGGAGGGGAGGGACTTCGATGCCATAGAGACCAATTGCCAAAGCAGCCATTTTCTCCATCTCTATCGGCTGGAGATCAGTTGTTATAGCAGGAGATTTCCAGCTAGTACCTGGATGTTGGCAACCCTAGATCCCACCTTGTTTCACTAGGGTCATCAGCATGGAATCTGGTGATCTGATGCATTTTCATCAAGATCACCAGGGGGAGGGGTGTAGCAGTTTAAAGCATCAGGCTAGGACTGGAGAGACCTGGATTCAAATCACCACTCAACTGGGATTGTCACAAGGTAGCTTTGGGATAGTCATCTGCAGCCTACTGCCAGCTTTAGGTGGTCCAAGAACCTTATTAAATGCAGGATGCAAGTTTTCAAGTCAAACAGGACTCTTGTCTGGATGGACCAAAAAACACTGCATGGAGAGAGAGAGACAGACGTTGAGGCTGGGCCCTGTTATTTGGCTGCATTATGCTGTCAGTGGACTTTTTCCAATCCAAAACTCAAAAAAATTCAGGAAAGCTGACAGCCCCCCACCCCCGTCTCGCAGTCTCCATGTGACAGGCGAGTTCCCCACCACCACCTTGTCGGGACATCTCTACCTGGGGGCCCTCCCCGTCTGCCTCCTGCTTGCTTGGCATTGCGTCTGCTCCATGGCACATCTCTCTCCGATCACAGGCGATGGGCATATGTGGACTGACAAGACGGCACTGCCACTAGCCAGCCCTGTACGGATCAGTAGCTCCTCTTGACAACATGGGATGTGGCAGACGCCCCACAGCCCGTGGGGCCTCGCAGTGTGATTCGTTGCCTCAGCCCTGCCCTGAATGGCCCTCCCTCCTCTTCCCCACCTCAAATGCACATGTGTGCGCACATACACATACAGAAGGGTGAATAATTGAGGATGGGGAAAGAACAGAACAAAAATATGGGACGGACACACACACACGCACAAGAACACAGCGCACGGAATCCCAAAACAAAAAGCAACACAGTTACCTGGGCTTGCTAGATTAGACTCCAGGAGCACCGTGGAGACTAATAGGGTTTTGGAAGTATAAGCTTTCGAGAGTTAAAGCTCCCTTAGTTGGATACCAAGGCTGTAGCAGGTTCTCCAGAGCACATACAGAGTTATGAGCAGTAACAAGATGTTCGAAGAGTCCTTAACCCTTCACCATCCTCCTGTGGACCCTGGTCTCTGCTGAAGATCCACTTTGCCCCCCCTTCCTGGAGGACTCTCTCCATTTCCCTCCCACCCAGAGGGAGGTCTTGAATTTTCCACCACCCTCCTGCATCTGACCCACCCCTTCCTCTTTTGCTCTCCAAAGAATACCTGCTGCTTTCAGCCTATCCAGGCCAACCTTAGTTTTATTGCCTTGGGGGCAAGGACTTAGTCCTTTCCCCCTGCAAGTGGTCTTCTCTGCAGCCTCCCCCCTCCCAGTTCTTGGCTGAACTCTGTCAGGACAAGATGGCCATATCCCAGGACACTCATACTGAATCAGACCACTGGTCCACCCTAGTCAGTATTGTCAACTCAGACTGGCAGCGGCTCTCCAGGGTCTCAGGCAGAAAAGGGTCTTTCACATCACCTACTGCCTGGTCCTTTTAACTGGAGATGCTGGGAATTGCCAAGCAGATACTTTACCACTGAGCCATGGCCCCTTTCCTAAATGCAGCTGAACACATGAAGCTGCCTTATACTGAATCAGAACATGGACCCATCCAGGTCAGTATTGTCTACTCAGACTGGCAGAAGCTCTCCAGGGTCTCAGGTAGGGGTCTATTCACATCACCTCCTACCTGATTCTTTAATTTGAGATGCCAGGATTGAACCTGAGATCTTCTGAATGCAAAGCAGAAGCTTTACCAGACTGAGTGACACCCTTCCCCAGTAGGGACACATGAAGCTGCCTCAGACTGAATCAGACCATTGGTCCATCAAGGTCAGTATGAGGAAAAGTTTAAAGAGCTGGGTATGTTTAGCCTGGAGAGGAGACAACTGAGAGGGGATATGATAACCATCTTCAAGTATTTGAAGGGCTGTCATAGGATGGTGCCAAGTTGTTTTCTGTGGCCCTAGAAGGCCGGACCAGAACCAACAGGTTGAAATTTAATCAAAAGAGTTTCCGGCTAAACATTAGGAAGAACTTTCTGACTGTTAGAGCAGTTCCTCAGTGGAACAGGCTTCCTCGGGAGGTGGTGGGCTTTCCTTCTTTGGAGGTTTTTAGGCAAAGGCTAGATGGCCATCTGTCAGCAATGCCAATACTGTGACCTTAGGCAGATCACGAGAGGGAGGGAGGGCAGGAAGGGCTTGGCTCTCGTGGCCCTTTCTTGCAAGCCCAGGGTAGTGCCAATTGCCACTTTGGGGTCAGGAAGCAATTTTCTTCCAGGCCAGATTGGTTAGGGATCCTGGAGGATTTTTTTTCTTTTGGCCATCTTCTGGGCATGGAGTAGGGGTCACTGGGGGTGTGGGGGGAGGTAGTTGTGGATTTCCTGCATTGTGCAGGGGGTTGGACTAGATGACCCTGGTGGTCCCTTCCAACTCTATGATTCTTTGATTCTATTGTCTGCTCAGACTGGCAGCAGCTGTCCATATTCTCAAGCAGATAGGTCTTTTACATCACCTACTGCCCGTCCATTTAAGTAGAGATGCTGGGAATGGAACCTGTAACCTTCTGCATGCGAAGCAGAGCCTCTGCCACTGAGCCACAGGCCCTCCCCTTTCCATGGATACGAGGCAAAGACCAGCTAGTCCAGAAGGAGCTTTTATGCAAAAAATTACATGTATAGTCTCCTAATTAAAATTTCAACATTTCAGCTACGGCCGTTGTTGCCTTTAGACATTTTTGGAATGGCGGTGGAGGTGGAGACACTATGAAAGTACTACAATTTGCGAGTGTATTTTATGAGCATCGATTGCCTCAAATGCATTGAGAATGCTTGATTTTGAAAGATACCCTTCAAAATTGCCATAACATGGTGGGGGGGGGGGGAATGAGAAGAACTGCGAGCACTTTTCAGCTCCTGAGTAGCCCTCTCTGAAGACCGGCCACTCCCACGTGCTGAGGGGGCCGTACAATCCCTGAGCCCCTTCAGTGAAGAAATCCATTGGGAGTGGGTGGAGAACAGGCTGGAGTAGAGAAAAAAGGCCAGATTAGGTAGCTGTGCTGAGCCGCTGACCAACTTTCCTCCAAGGGCAGTGACCTAGACAGCAGCTACGAAAGGGAGGATGCAATCTGTTGACATCTTACCCAGGCCTGCTTTGCCGGTACTCGAGTGCCATCTGCTGACCACAGGAGAGCATTTCTTTCAAGTGAGAAATAACCACAGAGTGGTGGTGGTGGTGGTGGTGGAAACTGCCGTCAAGTCACAGCTGACTTATGGCAACCCCCGTAGGGTTTTCAAGGCAAGAGAGGTTCAAGAGGAGGTTTGCCATCGCTGCTTTTATGTGGACTGAGTTTGGAGAGAACTGTGACTGGTCCAAGGTCACCCAGCTGGCTTCAGGTGGAGGAGAAGGGAATCGAGCTACTGCTACTACTACTACTAATACTAATACTAATAATAATAATAGCATTAATGCACTTGAATTAACTTGCAAACCATTTTGTCTGGCATAGACAATTTGGCAAACTATTCCACTGTCCTTTTAAAATGTCTTCCTTGCCTCTATTATAGCAGCTTCTGCTTTTCAGCCCAATTATTTCCTGATTACTTACCAGGCATTCTTGAATGCATCTTTAATCAGTTCTCCTTTCCTTGGGGTGTGTGTGGGAGTTTCAAAGCGTTGATTACTGCTTTTCTCCTTGGAGCAAAAAGCAATTGTTCGTTAGTTTTAGATTTTGTTTTCCTAACTGCACAATTAAAAAATTACAATCCAGAAAACATAAACAAAAATGTATTCGTGGCCCCTTTGGCTGCCAAGGTGAAAGTGGCCAGTAATGCCTCCTTTCCCACCCCCTCCCTGAAAAGGAACTGGTGCAGGAATGCCCAGGTCACTGTGAATTAAAAGGGAGTGATTCATTAAGTGGGGGGGGGGAGGTGGGAACCAGCAGTGCCTGAAACAAAAGAGGGAGGAGTCCACGTTTAGAAGGACAATTGCAGAAGTCATCACGACCTTCTTGGAAAGAAATTAACTTTTTTTACTTCCAAGTAAACATTACAGAGGGATCCGGCCCTTTGGGCAACGCAACGTTATGGAGAACGTGGCATGATATTAAGTGGTGTTTCAGTCACTCCTTCATCGCAAAAAAGCTGCCTGAACAACAGTAGCTGAGAAAGCAGGGAGATAATTGTTTTGAATGAATGAACAAACAATTTTAAAAATCCTTCCATGGTGGAAAAGGGTCACGGAGTGGAAGCCAACAGCTGCACTGACCGGGTGTCTCTATTCAGTGCTGCCCCTGGCCAGGGAGAGAGGTGCCCGATTCAGGGGCAGAGAGCAAAGCGGGAGAGGAGGGAGCTGGGTTGCCAAAACAAACACCGTTTCAGCTCTGTTGGTTTCTCACCTTGTTGTGCGGCAAGGGTGGGGTGGACCTCCTCAGCAGGCAACTGTCCTGGGCGGGCCCTGCCTAGGGTTGCCAACCTCCAGGAACTAGCTGGAGATCTCCTGCTATTACAACTGATCTCCAGCCAATAGAGATCAGTTCCCCTGGAGAACATGGCTGCTTTGGCAATTGGACTCTATGGCGTTGAAGTCCCTCCCCTCCCCAAACCCTGCCCTCCTCAGGCTCCGCCCCAAAAACCTCCTGCCGGTGGCGAAAAGAAACCTGGCAACCCTAGCCCTGCCTGCCGCCCCTTCTGTAGAGATAGATCACAATGGGTGTTAGTCTGTTGATAGCAGTAGAAAAGAGCCAGAGTACGGGGGCACCTTAAGGACCACCAACATTTCCCGCAGGATATTTTGTGAGTCACAGTATCTGAAGAAGTGAGCTGTGACTCACGGAAGCTCCTACGCTGCCGGAAATTGTGTTAGTCTTTAAGGTGCTCCTGGACTCTGGCTCTTTTCTCCTGCCCCTTCTGTAGACACCCTGGGGAAAAAAACACTCCTGCTTGCTTGTGGTGGGATTCTTGCCAGCAGCTGTTCCCAGGCATCCCAGACTGACAGGCATGTGGCTCACAAGCAGGGAGGGAGGCAGGGGCCAGGCATGCTCTGAGGCGCTGCAAAGGCTGAGCAGGCCATCTCCCCTCCCCCCCCACCATGTGGCCCTGCCCAGTGCCCACAACATCTCTGGCCTGCCACCCACGCTTCCTCCCTTCTGCCCCCAACCAGCTGTGCTTGGCTGAGTCTGCGATGCCCAGCAAGAAAGCCAGAGAGGCTGGATGCTCCGGCAGAAAGCTGGCGCTGGCCGTGGCAGAGATTCCCGTGGCTGGAGCCACCTCCTGGGGGGGGGGAGGATGATCAGAAGGCAACATCCCGTCCAGGCAGCTCCGGTCTTTCAGTCCTAGGGTTGCCAGCTCACCCTTTCCTCCGGCGGGAGGCTTCTGGGGCAGAGCTGATGGCATCGCGAGCGCGTCACTTCTGGTTTACACCCGGAAGTGCCGCATCGCAAGGGGCCCCTTTACCACTCAAACTGTAAAAGGCCCCTCGTGATGCGGTGCTTCTGGTTGTAAACCGGAAGTGCCATGCCGTGGCGTGTAGGCGCGCTCATGCACATGTGCCCGCTGACCCTCAGCTCTTTGGCGGGCAAAGGGGGTGAATTGGCAGAGGTTTGCCCACCACGACCGGGCACCTGGCAACCCTATTCAGTCCCCAGTTTAGCTCAAGAATGGTAGGGAACATTCCCAAGGAGGCATTCTGATAGGAGACCACCTGACTGGAATCCAGGAGGTGTCCAGCAGCTCACAAAGGGGAAACGCCTGCCCAGGTCAGCCTGGGACTCAGTTAGGGCTGCCAGGGCGCCACCCCCCGGCCACCAGTGGAAGATGGGGGTAGGGTTGCCAGCTCCAGGTTGGGAAACTCCTGGAGATTTGGGGATGGAGCCTGGGGAGGGCAGGGACCTCAGGGGGGTACAGTGCCCTAGAGTCCACCCTCCCAAGCATCCATTTACTGCAGGGGAACTGATATCCGTAGTCTGGAGATGAGCTGTAATTCTGGGGGATCCCCAGGCCCCACCTGGAGGCTGGCATCCCTAGGCTCAGTTCAGAACGTCCTCCCCATCCACCTCAGGGCTTGGTGGACGCAACCGTCATTTGAGAATGATCCAAAGGCGCCTGCAATCTCTGAAGGTGTACCCTTGCCAAACGCCTGGATGAGGATTCCTCACCTGGGAACTTCTGGCATCTGCTCTTACTTGCTTGCAAGAACGATGGCCTTTGGCTAGTGATGGGACAGGAGTCAGACTTTGTTCCTGCGAGGGAGTCCAATCCTGTGCTTGCTCAGGGTGGCTTCACACATCCGTCGGTTCGTGTTGCAAACATCTGTTTGGGGGCCGTGTCCCCAGCCGCTCCTGACTCCAGTCTTATTTCCTGCCACTGGCCATATAAGAGGCTCACAGTTGGGCCAACTGAGAATGAGTGACCGGAGGAACAGAGGCAGAATATAGGGTTGCCAACCCCCACATGGAGGCTGGAGATCCCCCAGAATTATAACTGATCTCCAGATTACAGAGATCACTTCTCCTGGAGAAAATAGACGCTTCAGAGAATGGACTTTATAGCACTAGAACCTACTGAAGTCCCTCCCCTCCCCCAGACCCCACTGTCCCCAGACTCTTCTCCCAAATCTCCAGGAATTTCCCAGTGAGGCGATGGCAACCCTTGGCAGAAAGGAAAGGAACACACACGTCCCTTGCCAAAGGAGGTGTTTTGGCTCCTTCTCGGTGTCCCGGTGCTGGGAGCGCCAGAAATGGCAGGGCACTGGTGGACTGGGGGTAACCCTCTGGGCGCTGGCAGAGCAAGCGTTAATTCTGCACGCCCCATGCTCCATTCCCAAGGGCCGTGGGCAGGGGCGCTGGGTAGGCCTTGCAGCTTCCCGGCCACCCCCCATCCGGTGTTCCTCTTCCAGGCCCCATCAGCACAGCCCCAACACATGTGCTGTCCGTCAGAGCTGGGCCGCAGGGATTTGAGTGCCGTCCAGAGCAGAGGCGCTTTGCCTTTGCGTGAGCGGGAAGGAGGGGACAGAGGCTGCCCGGCTCAGAGATCTGCCCCAGGCACCAGACACAGCGAGCCAGCCGGCATGGGCACCCCCACCTCACTTGCTGCTCTTTTCCTGGCAATGCTCTGGGCACAGGTAAGGGTGAGGGTGTGAACTGGCGCGGGGGAGCTGGGCCCCATTGATGATGGGAGGGGGCTTCCTTCTCCTTGTTTCAGAGTATCAGGGACTACCCAAATGAGAGGCAGAATCATGGGGGTACAGGGACTCACATCCCCCCCCTTTCCTTCTGGAGTTTCAGTGTGGCATCTAAGATTTGGCAAGTTACTTCGCATGATGTTTGAATAGTTTTATTCCATCTTTCCTTCCTCCTCACACCTAACAAGCTTATTTTTAAGCAGGGGGTGTTAATGGCTGTGGCTCAGTGGAAGAGCCTTTGCTTGGCATGCAGAAGGTCCCAGGTTCAATAATCCCAGATAACTCCAGGTAAAATGATCAAGTATTAGGGTGATGTGGAAGACCTCACTCTGAGACCCTGGAGAGGCTCTGCCAGTCTGAGCAGACAATACAGGCCCTGATGGATCAACGGGCTGATTCAGTCTAAGGCAGCTCCATGTGTGTTCAGGCAGGCCTACCTCCAGACCATGTTTCCAAAACCAAGACTTAGCCTTGACCGAGGCAAAGCAATAACGCAGCAGAAGGTACCTGTAAGCACGTGTAAAGTTCCCATCCTTTCCCACCTGCATCTAGGTGGTCTTTTTTCTTTTCTCCTTATCGCAGCAGCTGGCACAATGAGGTCAGGACTGTGGGAGTTGATCTGGGGAGTGCCGTGGTGGTGGGGGAGTCCATTCTTTCAGGGGTCCTTGCAGTGCTAGGCTTGCTAAGAGCGGGATCCCCATGCATTCATCCTGCCAAGGCTGTGCTTGTCCCAACCACTTACACTGGTGCATGTGCGAATCCTGCCTTCCCCTGCAATGCATGTTCAGACACCACAGCCTCCTTGGGGCCCTTTTAGTTGCATTAGCAGAAATGTCTGGTTTCTGCATGCACAAATATTTTTTGGTGGGGGGACACCACACCAATGGAAACTCTGCGGGCTTTTTGCATGAGACCCCTTGGAAGGTTATAAGCGCATTTCTGGTAGGAGCAGCATGGATAGGGGGGCTGTGACCACCTGGTGTCCCAATTCCCAAGGGCACTGCTGAGCCCCCAAACCCAGTGGGTTGGGCCTGTCCTCCAAAGACTGCTGGTATCAGGCCCTGCAAATGCACCTCATTTTCTGTATTTGCAAGAGGGTTGAGATGAACATCTTTGTTAAGGTGCAAGGAGACTTATGACTAACCACCCAACCCAGAACTTCTGTGTTTGTCTTCAACGTCTAACCCTTACTGACTTTCTTTTCTGCAATAGCAGGTGGGGGGAGAGTGCAGGCCAGGAATGTGTGGGTCTGCTGGGTCCCCACTGAAACATGCAGCCACCACAGGTCCATGAAAAGCTGGGAGCTCCGCTTTCGTTCAAATTTCATTTATAGGGGAAGTCTCCTGGCTCCCTTTAGGGTCACGGAGCGGCTGGGGTCGAGCACAGGTTGAACTCTTTGGTTTCCTTGTCTTGCATCTCTTAAAAGGAAAAGCAGAGCCCCCAGCCCCTTCCCCCACACCAAAGGTTCCTTTTGTCCCTGCAAAGTGGTAGGGGTAGGGTTGCCATCCTCCAGGTGGGGCCTGGAGATCTCCTGGAATTACAACTGGTCTCCAGCTGACAGAGATCAGTTTCCCTGGAGAAAATGGCAGCTTTGGAGGGCAGACTCTCTAGCATTATACCCCACTGAGGTCCCGCCCCTCCCCAGGCTCCACCCCCAAATATCCAGGAATTTCTCAGCCTGGGACTGGCAACCCTGACAAGCAGAAGGCACAAAGACAGCCAGAGGGGCTCCGGGCTCTGCCAGCAAGCCGTGGGGAGGGGAACTTTGAGGTGGTGCCACTCCCCCCCCACACACACACACTTCTTGAGTGCTGTCCCTGGGTCAATCCTTGGCATCTCCAGCTAAAAGGATCTGGCAGTAAGTGATGGGAAAGACCTCAGCCTGAGACCCTGAAAAGCCACTGCCAGTCTGAGTAGACAACAGTGACCTGGATGGACCAAGGATCGGATTCAGTCGAAGGCAGCTCCACGTGTTCTCCCAGACTGGCAAAGGCTTCCTTTGCAATGCCAGCCCCACAGCTGGCAAAGGGGAGAGGACCTCTCCACATGCCCTGGTGCCCAGCAGCAATCCCTATTTTAGCAGATGTGCTTCTGTCAGGCTTTGGAAAAAAAACATGCCATTTGTAGGCTGAAGGGGCCTCTCGGTTTGTCTGAGCAGAACAAGAAGATATCCTCTTACTGGGAGGGGGGGTAGGAGATTGAGCATGTGTGTGTGTGTGTGTGAGCGTGCCCGCATGTCCACGTTTGGCCACCTGCTGCTGTGGAATCCAGGGCTGGGCCGGGTTCCATTTCAGGGTGGGGGCACAGGGAGTCACATGTGTGTGTTTGTGTGAGGTTACATTCTTGCTGTCTCCGAAGGCATCTCATGCGAACAAAGGAACAAATCTCTGGGGGACAGCTGCAGGCAGAAGCTCCCTGGATAATGCCAGTGTGGCAGCCACATTAGTCATTTGTAGCATAAGAACATAAGAAACCCCCTGCTGGATCAGACCCAGGCCCATCAAGTCCTGTAGTCTGTTCACACAGTGGCCAACC
Organism: Euleptes europaea; assembly: GCF_029931775.1. Lineage (NCBI taxonomy): Eukaryota > Metazoa > Chordata > Lepidosauria > Squamata > Sphaerodactylidae > Euleptes > Euleptes europaea. The sequence continues at coordinate 50,234,840 of NC_079328.1, forward strand.
AGGGGCCTCTAGGAAGCCCACAAACAAGACGACTGCAGCAGCACCATCCTGCCTGCGTTCCACAGCACCTCATATAATAGGCATGCTCCTCTGATACTGGAGAGAATAGATATGCATCATGACCTGTTTTCATTTTGACTAGTAACCATGGATAGCCCTCTCCTCCGTGAACATGTCCACTCCCCTCTTCAAGCCTTCCAAGTTGGCAGCCATCACCACATCCTGGGGCAGGGAGTTCCACAATTTAACTATGCATTGGTGAAGAATTACTTCCTTTTATTTGCTTTGACTCTCTCACCCTCCAGCTTCAGCAGATGACCACACATTCTAGTATTATGAGAGGAGAAAAGCTTCTCCCTGTCCACTCTCTCGATGCCATGCATAATTTTATAGATCTCTATCATGTCTCCCCTTAACTGCCTTCTTTCCAAGCTAAAGAGCCCTAAGCGTTTTAACTGCTCCCCATAGGGCAGTTGCTCTAGCCCCCTGATCATTTTGGTTGCTCTTTTCTGCACCTTCTCAAGCTCTGCTTTATCCTTTTTGAGGTGTGGTGACCAGAACTGTACAGTTTTCTAGGTGTGGTCTCACCACAGATTTGTACAAGGGCAGTATGATAGCAGCAGTTTTATTCTGTATTCCTTGCCTAATTATGGTCAGCATGGCCAGAAAAACAAAACAAATGTCCTGTGGCATCTCAAAGATGGACCACATTTATTCCCCAGAGCTCAAACTGGAATAATTGTGGTTTGCCAGGGCTTGGGCAGGGGGGTTGAATGACAGGCATCTTTTACAGGGAGCGAGGGGGCGAGATTTGAGGTTTTCTATTATATTTTTGGTTTTAACTGAAAATGTTTTTAACTAATTGAAAGCTGCCTTGAACCACAAGGAAAGGTGGGATATAAATGTTTAAACAGATAGTTTTTAAGGTGCCACTGGACATCTGTTTTTTGGGGGTTTTTTTGTTAAGCTCCCTGGCCTATTGCAAAGGGCAGGTTTGCAATGTTGTCTTACCAACCCACAGAGGGGCTGAGACCGGACCTGCATATCTCAGAGGACATGTGTAGGAAACACGTAAGCAGGAGAAGAGAGAATTGTATAGAGCAGGAGTGGGGAACCTTTTTTATGCCAAGGGCCATTTGGATATTTATAACATCATTCGCGGGCCATACAAAATTATCAACTATCAAAAATTAGCCGACCAAGCCCCAAGCAGGCAGCTGCCCCAGATGACACCCCCCCCCCGACATGGGCAAGTGGGCAGGCATCCAACCAGTGGTGAACTCGCCCACCTGGTGGTACAGGATGGTCTGTTGCACCAGCCGGGTGTAGCCGTCCAGCCACACGCCAGAGTTGCTCCTGCTCTGCATAGTCGGGGCTGGATTCTACAGCCGGCTCCTGCTACCTCCGCCTGCAGGGGTGAAATGAGGACACACTGGCTAAGAACTCGCCCCCCCCCCCATGCATTCTGGCCCTGTCCCCTTTAATCCCTCCGTTGTTGCCACTTCCACCCCCAACCCTCTTGTAGTACAGAGGGAATACGTTTCTCCACAGCCCGGGTGGGAAAGGGTTAACACAGTTTCTTGGGCAGTCCCAGCAGCTCCATAGCTAACAACTCTTCTGCAAGGGGGGGGGGGGAATGTTCCTTTTCTTGGCAAACAAATTCGCATCCACCTTAAATAGAGGCTATTCCTGTCTGCGAGAGGGGGTGGATCCTTCTGAGCTAGAGATCTGCCAGGACCCACGAAGGGCCAGACCAAATTATTTCGGGGGCCTTAAACGGCCCCCGGGTCTGACGTTCCCCACCCCTGGTATAGAGGAGCAGCAAGATCTTCTTAGCAACTGAACGTCAGAGAACACTTCCAAAGAAAGAGCACAAGAATGTGGGAAAAGCGGAGTCGAGCATCATTTTTCCCCCAAACAGAAACAAAAACAGATGGTTCCTGGGAAGACGGGGCGGCAGGATGCTCCCAGCCAGGCCTGTGCCAAAAGCAGCACTGGGATCTGGGTCTTGGGAGAACAAAGGGGCCAGAAGTCCCACAGCCCCCGTGCAGCTGTTGTGTGTGTGGATGGGGGGGGAGGCAAAGAAGCACATTCCTGCCCCTCGCTTGCCTTCCTTTTTATAGCTGCCAGATTCCATCGGGCTCCACACCCTGGTGGGGCTCTGGCTGGGCTTGGGGGTCTCGTTGAGCCGGAGGAGACAATGGAATGCGCTGCTCATGGTGTTGTGCGATCCTGCACTCTGTGCAAACCAAGGCCGAGGCCTCTGCTCCCGGTGCCCCCGCAAAGCAGGAGCCCAGCTGGTCATCTGCCAATTGGCACACCGCTGTGCTTCCCTGTCTCCTTCTTGTGCTCTCGGGCAAGAGAGCAGGGTAGAGCCCTTTCCCATCACTTTCTCCCAAACCCTGCACACCTCCCCCCACCACTGCACACACAGCTGCTCCTGCCCAAAAAGGGTCTTGTGTTACCAGAGAGGAATTTCCCACACCTGCCATGCTCCACTTTCAGCCTTCTTGGGGCCTGGGGTGGGGGTGGGGGGAAGCGGCACCGATTCAGCCAGAGCGAATCGACTGCTGCAGCTGGGAATTCTGCCTGGGCTGGGGCTCCCCGGAGGAGAAGGAAAGGAGGTGGGGGGCGGAGGGCATTACACACTGGGCAGCTAGAGAGGGCCAAATTAATGCCAGGGGTTGGGGGGGGGGTGGCAGGGCAGTAGCCGTGCCTGCCACGGGGCTTGGAGTGCCAGCTCTGGAAATGGGAAGCTTTTCCCTAGCCAATTAGGAGGGCTCAAGACTGTGCAAGGCCCACCCCTTGAGGGGGAGGGGGCACAGACTGGGCTGCAGCTGCTCCAGGGCCACCCCTAGACAACAGGGAGAAGAACAGATGCAGGGAAATGGCCGCAGGAAACCTTTCATCCAGCAGAAGGGAGAACAGGAGAAGCAGCTGATCGGTACTGTTGAATGCACCAGGCCGCTGGCTCCGCGGATTTCCTTGCACGAGTACTGGAAATGCCAGATGGCGGCGCTAGTGGGGCACACATGTCAGGAGCCAGGATGAGCAGGTGGCTGGCATCTGCTGGCAAAGGGCAAAAGGGTGGATGTCCGTGGTCAATCCCTAAGGCATCGAGTGGGCGGCACTGAGATCGTTTTTCTCTTGGCAGGACATCGGCTGCTCTGCGGAGGTGTTTCCTGCCGCTCCAGTTCTGTACCTAAGGCAGCAGAAGGCTGGAACGGGAAGGGTTAAGCGGGCTTGGGTGATCCCGCCCATCAGCGTGTCCGAGAACCACAAGCGGATCCCTCACCTTTTGGTGCAGGTAGGGGCCTGGCCCAACATGGCAGGTGGGCTTTTGGCTGTGATGTCCAGTGGCAGAGGGGCAGCACCAGGAGGGCGTATTTCTTCTCTCCGGGGTGAATGTTCTGCGCAGGAAGATTCCTTCAGAGGCCCCGCCGTGCCTGCTGGCCTCCTGATCTCACCCCTACATTCCCAATTCTGGCACAGAGACCCCCTCCCTCCTGATGACCCCCCCCAATCTGCTGCCCTTCCAAACAGCAGCATCAAAATGCATTCAAAACGTCCCCTCTATGCCAGTGTGTGTGTGCCAACATTACACCCACCAGCTCTGCAATGTGCCCATCTTAGTTATGGTGGCATCAATGTTGACACCTTCCCTCATCCGCCCGTCATCCTAAAGGCACAGCCGCTTCAACCAGTGCCTGTGCAGGCACCTCTCTTGCGGGCACGTGCCAGCTCTCCCTCACGCATGGCCTGTCAATCACCGGGTGCCCTCCTTGGGCCCTCACCCACACCTTCTGGGGACATCTGAGCACACGGCAAGCCCGGTGGGTTTCTCTGTTGTGTCTATTGACAAGGAGTGCAGCGCCAACCTCCTGCCAATGGCTTGGTGACCTGCCAGCCGTTCCCGCCTCACAAGGTCTTCCTCTGCAGATTAAATCTGACAAGCAGCAGCCTGGGGGGGTCGTCTACAGTATCAAGGGGCCAGGTGTGGATGAGGAGCCGCGGGGAGTTTTCTCCATCGATAAGCTCAGCGGGAAAGTCTACCTGAATACTATGCTGGACCGGGAAAAGAACGACCACTTTCGGGTAAGGACCAACGAGTTGAAGGGTCCATCCTGAAGCGTCTGGGATAAAAGGCCCCAACTTGCCAAGCCAGAGGGTGTGGCTCCCGAAAATAGTTGAGCAGTAGGGTTGCCAACCTCCAGGTACTAGCTGGAGATCTGCTATTACAACTGACCTCCAGCTGATAGAGATCAGTTCCCCTGGAGAAAATGGCCGCTTGGGCAATTGGACTCTATGGCATTGAAGTCCCTCCCCTCCCCAAACTCCACCCTTATCAGGCTCCACCCTAAAAACCTCCTACCGGTGGCAAAGAGGGACCAGGCAACCCTATTGAGCAGGGAAGGGATGCAAATGCTGGCCATGGGAAGGGGGGACGGGCCTTGCTGGGAAGCAACGGCAGCTTTTAGGCTGCTGACCGTTTCCTTGGTAGGTTTTGACCTTTAGAAGGGGTTGATTTTCATTGTTGCCTCAAGGACTTTCTGCGATGCAGGGGAGGAGTAAAAAGACTACTGATCAAGAATGCTCTCCCCAACCCCGCCTATAGGTAGGCATGAGCCCCCCCCCCCCATATACACACAGAGAGACAACGCAACAGGAAGGGTGAGACAAAGCTTTGGAACTGGTGATCAGAAGCAAGGAAGGGTTTGTTTCCCAGAGGGCAGGACGCTTGGCAGAGGGTGGGACGGTGGGAGCTGAGAACCAGGGCGAGCAAGTCGGGCGGAGTGGCAGGGGGAGTCCGGAGAGAGGGCTGACCCAGGGCAGGCCCCCAGAACAGGCTGCCAGCTGGGAACGTGGGTGGGGGTGAAGATGGGGGGACCCCTGCACTCAAGGCCTCCTGAGGCAACTGAGTGAGCCATGGGTGCTCCCACAAGCATGGGTACCCATCGGCTCCAGAGCCTCCCTTTCCCCCGGGCCCTCAAGCCAAGCGGCACACCCCGACCTGAGGCCTCACCTGGAGCTCCAGCCCTCCCCAGGGGGTCCCGTTGGGGAAAGCGGGACTGCTGAACCTTTGCCCAAACACTCCTCCTCCTTCAAAAGCTCCAGGCCTTCGCGCTGGACCTGGGCGGGGGGCCCCTGGAAGACCCCACCGACTTGGAGATCGTGGTCATGGACCAGAACGACAACCGGCCGCTCTTCCGGCAGGACGTGTTCTCGGCACGCGTGGTGGAAGGAGCTGCCCCAGGTGAGTGAGCCAGGCCATCCGCGGCCTCTTGCTTGTGCCTTAGAGGGGAGCTGGGTTGTGAGGCCAGAGGCCTGGAGAAGGAAGCCAAAGCGAATCGAACCCTGCCTCTTGGGTTCTTCCAAGTAAGAGGGCACAGGCTTGCAGCTTTCCTAGTTCCTAAAGTCCTCTTTGAAAATGCTTGGCATACATTATTGCTATAAGAAGTGCAACATCCCTGTAAGGTAGGCCAGTAATCAAACGGGTTGTCAACCTCCAGGTACTAGCTGGAGATCTCCTGCTATTACAACTGACCTCCAGCCGATAGAGATCAGTTCACCTGGAGAAAATGGCTGCTTGGCCATTGGACTCTGTGGCATTGAAGTCCCTCCCCTCCCCAAACCCCGCCCTTCTCAGGCTCCATCCCCAAAAACCTCTCACTGCTGGAGAAGAGGGACCTGGCAACCCTAGTAATCAAAGCTGAGATTGTGAACCTGCCCAACATCCAACGTGGAACTCCAGACAGGCCTGATGGGGGTTTCAGATCTGGAAAATTTCCTTTTTTTACCTCCTTCCCCTTTCCAGTTTTTGTACCATCGGCCTGATGAAGGGTTCTGGGGAACTCAAAAGCTCACCGGATGCTTTAGTGTCATTTGGGTTGGCCTCAGCAAAACACGTTACGTTTGTTTTGTTTCTTTTCCTCGATTTTGCATGGGCCAATTCAGCTGTTGATAGCTTCCCCCCACCCCCAGTATTTTTGGCCCTCTTATAGATGGTGGAGGGATCTGAGTATGAGAAACAGCGGCTTGCCCCGGTTTAGCCAGATTTCAGAGGACGTGGACTTGAGAAAAGTCCTTCAGTCCAGCACCTTTTTGGCAGGAAATTAATACCCTGTGGAGGCTACAGTGATGATAATGCAAAGCAAAAGCCTCCCCTGCCCCCCGTCTCCCCCCACCACAGCTGTCTGGGGCTGACTGCAAAGGTGGAAACTGGCCCTGACTCAGGAGCGTCTGGCTTCTCAGGTACCTTCGTGATGAAGGCAGAAGCGACGGATGCCGACGACCCTGAGACAGACAACGCGGTGCTGCGATACTCCATCCAGGAGCCTGCCCTGAAAGGCCTCTTCGAAATGGACGAGCTCTCCGGGGAGATTCGCACAGCTCAAGTCAGGCTTGACCGGGAGGTACCCACCTCTTTCCTTGGGCGGGGGGGGGGCTTCATACTTTGGGGGCCGTCAGGCACCACATGACGGCCTCTTCGTGGCAAGAATCATAGAATCATAGAGTTGGAAGGGACCACCAGGGTCATCTGGTCTAACCCCCTGCACAATGCAGGAAATTGACAACTACCTCCCCCCTCCACACCCCCAGTGACCCCTACTCCATGCCAAGAAGATGGCCAAGATGTCCTCCCTCTCATCATCTGCTTAAGAAGGAGCCTCCCGTGCCACACAGATCAGCAAAACGGCTGTAAAGTGGGTGCAAAGTAGATCTGGCAGGGGGGGAAATATGCCTCATTTGAATTTGTATACATAGATGTGTAACTGGCGTTCTTCTAATAGCATCTTTTTCTTAATGAGACTGAGATTTTTTTTTGGAAAAAAAGCAGGCCCCAGAAGCAGTGAATTAGGCAAGACGGACATGTAATTGTTATCCTTAACTTCCAGTATCGCCTGCCTTTCCCACTGAGACCTTTCATGCCCGGCCTGTTTCCACTGGCTCTGCTGCTCAAAAGTCGAATTCTCAAAACACCATATGCACAGGGCCTTTCCCCCCCAAACACATCCCAGGAGTATCTTGTGATCAATTGTGCATCTCCGTTCACATAAACTCCGGGGTCAAGTATTGTTTTAGGAGCCCCGTGGCGCAGAGTGGCAAGCAGCAGTACTGCAGTCAAAAGCTCTGCTCACAACCTGAGTTCGATCGCGATGGAAGTTGGTTTCAGGTCGCCGGCTCAAGGCTGGCTCAGCCTTCCAGCCTTCCGAGGTCTGTAAAATGAGTACCCAGCTTGCTGTGTCTAAAGGGAAGACGACTGGGGAAGGCAATGGCAAACCACCCCGTAAACAAAGTCTGCCTAGTAAACGTCAGGATGTGACATCATCCCATGGGTCAGGAATGACCCGGTGCTTGCACAGGGGACCTTTACCTTTACCAAGCATTGTTCAGCCCTTTATGTGCCTTGACTTCACTTCTTGTGGTGGTGGGGGGGGGTGGGGAGGAGAGAAACCAGCTTTGGTTCACTGAACAGGGCATGCAAGGAGGGGAGGGCTTAGCTCCTGCCTTCTTCCTGGTCCCCTGAACCACTGTCTGGCACTGTCTGTGCAGGTGGTTGGCGTTTACAACCTGACCCTGCAAGTGGCCGACATGTCCGGGGAGGGGCTCACCACCACAGCCAGTGCCGTGATCTACGTCGAGGATATCAATGACAACCCCCCAGAGTTCTCCACGAAGGAGGTAGGGAGCCGCCAGCTTGGCCCACCAGAGCGGCGGCAGAATGAGTTTCGGGGTGGGGTGGGAGAAAACTTGCAGGGGGTTTTGCCTCCCCCCCCCCCGGAAGCCTTTCTTTGCAGCCCTGGTAGCTTTGGGGGTGGGAGGGCTCTGGCTGCAGGGAGGGGGCTCTCTCTCAGGAGGGTCAGGAGACTAGCAGTGCTGTCGGGGGTCTCTACCCCTCCCACTTGTCCGTCAGACAAGCACTCCTGTGGTTCCCGGCTTCGGTGTTGCGGCCCTCCAGGCATGTCCCTGGCCTCTCTACAGTTGCTGGTGGGTGAGCAAGGGAAGGCAGTGCAAAGCAGCCAAGCCTGGCTACATCTGGCCAGGGCACTCTGCAGACCAAAGCAACGCCCCAGAGCACCTGAGAATCTAGCCTCCCCTTCCCAGCGGTGCTCCAAAGCCCACCCACACACCCCGTCTCTTGCAGTTCTTCATGGAGGCCCCGGAGAACAAAGAGGGCGTGGTCATTGGGCAGCTGACGGTCCGAGACAAGGACCTTCCCGGCTCTCCCAACTGGCTGGCCAAGTTCACCATCCTGGAAGGGGACCCCGAGGGAGCTTTCACCATCCAGACGGACCCCTTCACCAATGATGGCATTGTCTCCCTCGTGAAGGTGAGGACTCCCTGGAACCCATCTCTGCTGCCAGGCTCAGCTGCAGAACGTGGGAGAAGTGATGGGTGCCCCCGAGCATGCACAGAGTGTTTTCCACTTATCATTAAGTGACCACAGCCTCTCTTGAATCAGACCCTTGGTTTCTCAAGGTCAGTATTGTCTACTGAGCCTGGCAGCAGCTCTCCAGGATCTCAGGCAGGTCTTTTGCATCACCGACTGCTTGGTCCTTTTAACTGGAGACGCTGGGAATCAAACCTGGGACCTTCTGCATGCCAAAGCCTCTCCCCTCTTCTGTCCCTCTCTCCCCACCTGAAGTCAGAAGGAAGGGCTCCAAGGTGGAGGTCCGGCTGGCCCCTCTCTTTTGGGCACTTAACTCCTCCTGTGCCCTAAAATGGGTAAATGCTGGATGCACAAGAGATGCCCCCCCACACACACCGCCTTGCCCTCTCTCTGCTCCCCTCGCCAGGCCCTGGACCACGAGCAACAGGATCATTTCGAGTTGCTCGTCTCCGTCCAGAACCAAAGTCCCCTGGAGCTCTCGGCCCCCACGGCTGCCCGGGCACTGGCTACCGTGCGGGTGCAGGTCCTGGATGCCAATGAAGCCCCCTTCTTCCGGGAGAATCCCTGGAGGGGGCGGGTGGATGAAGGTGCGCCCCCGGGCATGGAGATCACCATGTACCGTGCAAGTGACCCCGACACTCACCAAGCTCAAGAACTCAGGTGAGTCGGAGCTGGAAGGGACCCAGCAGCCTCCGGGAGCTTCCAGCCTTTTCTCAGCCCCAAAATGCACTGCAGGTTAGAGGGGGGGGGGTTGCGCTAATCCTAGGAGGGAGGGAGTGGGAAGAATCCAGGGACCAGCACGCATTACTGCTGTTGGGTTGGGTGGCGTCTGTTCTATGCATTTACATCTCTGAGTGCATCTTCCTGCCCCTGAATAACCAAAGCCACCCCCGGCCCTCTATAGTTGGGCTTAGGGGAGCCCTTGGGGTTCTTCAGGGCCATCATCTGGGGGGCAAGGAGTGTGCTGGTTGGAGAACAAGCAGCAGCGCCTCCCCCACCAGGGCCGCATCTCTCAGCATCTCTCTTGCTGGCCTGTCTCCTCAGGTACTCCCAGGCCTTCAGCCTGGACAGCTGGCTTCAAATCGATCCTGAGTCTGGCCTAGTGCGCACACGCGACACGGTGCCCACACGGGCGAAGTTCCCGGAGGGGTGGTACACTGCACAGATCCTGGCCTGTGACAATGGTGAGAAGGTTGGGCCGACGGGAGAGGAAGGGAGGCCAGAAACGTGATGGGGCAGCGCCCCATCTGGGGCGCATAAAAATGCAGAGGAAAGCCCCAGCGAGGCGTGGGGCCTCTGAAAGACCAGCCACTTCACTGGGGCAAAAGCCCTTCTCAGCCAGAACCCCCTTGGTCAGATGCATGAAGTGCTCATGCTCAGATCTGAGCTCGTGCTCAGATGTTTCCGCCACAATAATCCAGCTAGCCTTTCCGGCACCGGAAACCTTCTTTTGGTTGTGGCCCAGGGGCACAGCTGGTCTTCCTGGAACTCATCTCTCCAGAAGGCTAAAGGGAGGCAACCGGGTCCGGTGGGCCCTTTCGGTTTTAGCGGGGCTTGTTTCCAGGTATGGATGCTAACCACTGCAGCCATGGAGGGACATGTCGCCGTTCTCTGCTCTGGGTCCCAGAGGGGAAGGAGCCCTGTTCTCTGTGGTGGATGGAGAAAGCCGAGTGGAAAGGCAGCTTGGCCACTGCAAACACTCCTCCTTAGGCCCGGCCCCTGCTGCTGCACTATCCTGTTGCAGAACAGGTTGAGGCTGCAGTAGACTGACTGTGTGAACAGGCCAGGAACAACCCCCTCCCAAGGCAGCCTGTTCTCCCACCCGCTAGCAAAAAATTTCCGCCGCCATGCTACTGTTCCAAAGAGTGGGTCTAACAGAGGCTGCTTGAGTGAGCACATTGGCACCCTGGCCAGTGTTGCAGTGCGACTGCCAAAAAGACAGCTAATCCCTACTTGTGTCCAGCATCTGCTGCACAAGGCTATACTGCCCCTGTCTGTGGAGGTTCCATCCTGACATCACCAAGACCCTTGGAGGTCTTAGGCTTTTTGATGATCCATGTTGCAGTCTTGCCAATAAGAATGGGCCCGGCCAAGAAGTCAAACCTTTACTTAACTTTTAAGCACACAGAACAGGTAACTACATCGGTACAGGGTAGACCTCCCTCCTGGTCTGCTGATCAAGCTAGCAGCAAAAGAGGGAAGAGGCCAAGCAGAAACTAGAGGAAGAAACTTCTAGGCTCCAGTTAGTTACTGGGTAATATCACCCCCCAACACACACACACCCCTATGGATTGAATGACTGAATTAACTCTTCGAGTCCCTCTCCACGTCTGTAGCGTGTGGGGTCCGTTGCTCCTGCAGCACATGAAAGCATCCAACTTTTTCTCCCTCCCTTTTAGGAAACCCACCCCTCACAGCCACGGGGACCCTCTCCATTGAAGTGGTGGAAGTCAACGACCACGCTCCCCTCCTGCTTCCGAGGTCAGGGGAGCTCTGCCAGCAGGGGGGCAGCCTGGTGCTGAGCGCCACCGACCAGGATCTGGCTCCTCACGCCGAACCCTTCCACTTCCGTTTCGGCACCAGCGGAACCCCTCTGGCCCACAACTGGAGCCTCAGCCGCACCAACGGTAACTGCAGGCGGACGCAGGGGGTCTTCCTGCATACAGGCAGGGGGCAGCTAGGGTAGGAGAGGGGGGACTGAAGCTGGAACAAGAGAGCCCCTCCCCAAAGTCAAAGAGTGCCTCCAAGGGAAGGGGTGGCGCAGGGCATGGTGTGGGGCGCAGCAAAGGGGTAATTGGGGGACGGTCGAAGCAGAGAATTGCTCAGGTAGCCCTGTGGGCAGCTGCAGGGCTGCCAGTGAAGCGGGGAAGAGCCAGGGTCCAAATGTCCTGGGTTGGGCCTCTCAGGATGCCCCTTGAGGCATCAGCAGGGCACCTGGAAGCGGGGCACTGTGCCCCCTGCTCTCCCTCACCCCCCCCGTCTCCACTAAACAGATAAAAGGAACAGGTTAAGAAACAGATAAAAGGAAGTATTTCTTCCCACAATGCATCGTTAAAGTGTGGAACTCCCTGCCCCAGGATGTGGTGATGGCTGCCAACTTGGAATGCTTGAAGAGGGGAGTGGACATGTTCATGGAGGAGAGGAGTATTCATGGCTACTAGTCAAAATGGATACTAGTCATGATGCATACCTGTTCTCTCCAGGATCAGAGGAGCATGCTGAATATATTAGGTGCTGTGGAACACAGGCAGGATGGTGCTGCTGCAGTTGTCTTGTTTGGGGGCTTCCTGGAGGCACCTGGTTGGCCACTATGTGAACAGACTGCTGGACTCGATGGGCCTTTCTTATGTTCACTTCAGCAACTCACGTGCTGCTGCAGCCCCAGGGAGAAGTGGCCGAGGGGCTCCACGTCCTGCCCCTCCTCATCAGTGACTCGGGGCGTCCCCCACGGGAGCAAGAGCAGCTGCTGAACGTGTCCGTGTGCGTCTGCAGCCAGGAGGGCGCGTGCCAGGCCCGTGCCGCTGCCGTGGTGGGTACCCTGGCCGGCCTCAGCTTCGGAGCCCTGATGATCATCCTGAGCAGCGTCGCCCTACTCCTGCGTAAGTGTGCTGATCTAGGGTGGCCGATGTCTAATTGGGAATCAGGGCCTGATCCTACATGGATAGTCAGCCAGGCAAGGCCTGCAGGGGGCGGGGGCGTGAGCCTGCAGGACACCAGGTTGCGTCCTCTGGAGATCAGCCGTAATTCCAGGAGATCTCCAGGTTCACCAGGAAGGGGCAGTTTGCAGGATTTGGTCCAGTTTGCTCCCTCCTGGCCAGTCCAGGGGCCCTGTGGGAACAAGCCTCAATACTGGTGGGGCAGGGGGGGGGGCTGAGGCAGCTGCAAAGGCAGAAGTGGCGACCCAGAGCCCCCCCCAACCCCGTCTGCCCTATTCTGTCAGCAGTGCTGGCACTGCTGGTGGCTGGCTGGGAGCACGCTCGCCGCCAGGCCTTCCGCAAGAGCTTGCTGGGGGCCTCACTGGATGACCTACGGGACAACGTCCTCAACTACGACGAACAGGGAGGAGGAGAGGAGGACCAGGTGAGGAGGGGAGAGGCTGCGGCGCTTTGGGGACGAGGGCAGGGGGGCTGGCCAGGAGACCCACCCCGAGGAGGGGTCACCTGAAGCCACCCGCTGAAACTTTGGTTTCGGTGCCTCCCCCCACCCACAAGTCCCTTCTGGCTGAGAGCCACAGGAGGGCTGGCCAGCTGGCCGGCCGCTGAAGGGTCCCTCCTTTTTTCAGGATGCCTACGACATCAACCAGCTGCGCAACCCCGACCTGCTGTTCCCCCCTCCCTCCCCCCGCATCAAGCCCCCCCTCCGGAAGGACCATCCCTACGGTTACGGCTTGCCTCAGTACCCACGCCGAGTGCCCGCCTGCCCTTCGGACATAGAAGACTTCATCAATGAGGTACGGCTGGGTTGGGATGGCGCTGGGGTGGGGGCAGAGCTGCGAGTGGTCATCACCCCCCCAAGCAGGGTTGCCAGGTCCCTCTTCGCCACCGGCGGGAGGTTTTGGGGGTGGAGCCTGAGGAGGACGGGGTTTGGGGAGGGACTTCAGTGCCACAGCATCCAATTGCCAAAGCAGCCATTTTCTCCAGGGGAACTGGTTTCTATTGCCTGGAGATCAGTTGTAATAGTGGGAGATCTCCAGCTACTACCTGGAGGTTGGCAACCCTACCCCCAAGGCCTTGAAGGTGCGAGGCCAGGCCCGCCCACCCGCAAGGATCCTGGCTCTATGGACCAATGGTGTGTTGCTCAAGCCGCTTCCCTTTGGCCCCTGGACAGAACCGCAGGGCAGTTCTGCTCACTCGGGACAGCGCGACCGTCCAGTCCAACTGGTTTTCCTTCTCCACTGGGAGTGGCGGAGGGGAGGAGGGCCTGGTAAAGAGCTCCCCACCCCTCAAACTACTCTTCTCTGGAGTCTTTACAAGAAATTGTATCAGCCACACTTTTTTTTGACTAGAGACTTGCTTATTAAGAAAGAAAAAAAAGTTCACAGCGTGGAGCGTCTCCAAGGAAAGGGCTGCCCCCCCCCCCCGGCCGCCCCTGCTGGCTGTGCAGAATCAGCAATCCCTCTAAAGCGAGAAATCCTGCATGCGCATAGAGATGCCACAGAGACGTGCAGCCGCAGCAGCTCAGCATCCTGGAAGGGCTAGAACTGGGAGGTGCTGTGGGCGGGGGTGGGGTGGGCATCCGGCCAAGGCCCGCCTCACTGCTCTCTGGCCCAGCTTCAGTGCCCCCCCTCGTCTCCTGCCTGCAGGGTCTGGAAGCCGCAGACGCCGACCCTGCCGTGCCCCCCTACGACACCGCTCTCATCTATGACTACGAGGGGGACGGCTCAGCCGGAGGGTCCCTCAGCTCCATCCTCTCCAGCTTGGCGGATGAAGATCAGGATTACGACTACCTCAACGAGTGGGGGCCACGCTTCCGGCGCCTGGCAGAACTGTACGGCCAATAAGGAGAAGCCGCAGGGGTGGGAGGGGGCAAGAGACTGTTCCAGGGGTGCCAAGACACTGCGTGGGCTTCCCGGCAGCCACGGAAAGACCCCGGGACTTTACCACCAACCCAAAATAGGCTGCAACGATCCTCTTTCCCAGGGCCCTGGCTAGGTGTGAAACCAGCTCCCCTCCTCCCTGCGCATCAACAGAGAGGCCGCCATGGGGCACAGCCTCAGCGGTCTCTTTGGAAAATGCAGCATGTGGCACACCTGAAGCGGACCTCCTTGGGCGGCAGGAGCAGTGCCCGGGGGAAAGACCTAATGCCCTCAGGGGGCCAAGAGCTGATCAATGCATCGCAAGAAGAGCAGATCACCCCCATACACACACACCCATGGACCTGGAAACTGGGCGGGGGGCACTTCTCCTCGCATCCAGGCAGAAGAGAGCAAGAGCATGAAGGGACTGACGGCAAATGGATCAGGACAGGACAGTTAGAAAAGGCCAGATCCTGACACTTGAAAGGAAGCCAGGGGGAGATGGCAGGAAGATGACAGCGTGGCTGTGCTGAGGAAAGGCTTTCAATCAAAGGGGGGGGAGGGAGGGACCAGGCAAGACAGATACTGGCGCCTCCTTTCTGCCTACACCAGACCACCTAGGGCAGTGGTGGCGAACCTATGGCACGTGTGCCAGAGGCGGCACGCAGAGTCCCCTCTGTGGGCACGCACACCATCGCCCCAGCACATCTAGAGAGTTGCAAATCCAAGGCAAAACCTCCTGTGCGTTTTGGCCATTTGGTCTCTCCCCTCACCCGCAGGCCGTGCTAAGACCCTGCGGGATCCGCCCAGCTCTGCCTCCCACCTTCCTTTCCCCCCTGCTTCCCGGAGCCTCCCGATGGGCTTCCGAGCAGCGGCAGCAGTAGGCGGCAGCTGGGTGGGCATGGAGCGGTGAAGCCGGGGGCTGCTGCTTCCGCTGCTGCTGGCCGCCCTGGCCGGCACGCAGTAGCAGAAGTACAGCTTCCGTGGCTTCCCGGCCGCCGAGCTGCCGCCACTGCAGCACACCTACCTGCTGGAGCAGTAAGAGGGCGAGGGCTGGAAGGAGAGCGTCCGCGCCCTGGAGGCCAACCTGCGCCTCCACCGCCTACTGCGCGACAGCGAGGCGCACTGCCACGAGGAGTGCAGCGGCGGCGAGGCACTGGGAGAGCCCTGGCTCACGGAGCCGGCCTTTGGAGAGCTGGGCCCCGGCACCGTGCCGGACAAGGGGCTGGCTGAGCTGGAGCTCTTTGGCCGTGTCCTGTGGCGCGCCTCTTGCCTCCGGCGCTGCAAACGCGGCCTGCCAGTCTTCCAGCTCTGCTACCCGCCGGCCGAGACCCTGCGCGACTTCCAGCGACACACCCCTTACCTGTACCTGCACTACGCGCTCTATAAGGTGAGAGGCATGCCCCCCAGAGACCGTCCTGCAACGTGATTCTGTGCAGAGCAACTCCGCTAGCATGGGATGAAGTGGGGATGTTAATGTAATTGAGTTATTTTTTTCTAAACTAAAACCTCAGTATTCAGGTTAAATTGCCGTGTTGGCACTTTGCGATAAATAAGTGGGTTTTGGTTACAGTTTGGGCACTCAGTCTCTAACAGGTTCACCATCACTCACCTAGGGCAGGACTGAAGCTGCCAGGCCTACAGGAGGCCCTGGCCAAAGGGGTGTGAGCCTGCCCCTGCCCCCCCCCCACGCAACCTAAGAGCCAGTTCTCACAGCAGGGAGGGGAGCAGCACTTCTGGGCCTCTCAGTGCCTGCCTTTGCAGAATATGCAAGCCCACTGTGCTCGGCCTCTACTGCAAGATAGGCGGGGGTGGGGTGGGGGGGTACAACAACCAAGAAATGACTTTGGTGCCTTTGGCCTCGGAGGAGTGAAAATAAAAGCGAGAGGTGGATGAGCTAGAAACAGAGGCTCTGGTTTATTAGCCCACCTGCGGATGCCAGAAACATGGGGGTCGGGGGGACACTGCCCCTGCACAGCTAGGCTGCTTCCTTCAAGTGGGGGGGCTCTACTTATACCTTTACGGGTACACCTGATGAGGCCAAGGCAGGCTACTTTCCTGCTAGGAGCACTCCAAAGAGGGGCTCTGATATAGGCCCCCAGGGTGCTTGTAGCCGTTCCCTACCCAAAACAACACCAGTACTGCCCGCTCGTGCCCACAGCCTGGGGTGCAACACAGTCACCGCGGGGGGTGGGGAGGCATCTGTCCATTACATCCCCTCCGCTGCGCTGTCGCGGTGTGTGGGATCCGGGAGCAGCTTCATCCGGAGTTGGGAGTCTGAGCCGCGGTGGGCCCCCAGCATCTTCTTGGTGGCCGTGACAAGTCGAGCGTAGCTGGCGGGGTCGTAGGCCCCGTCCCCAGGCTGGGGCGAGAGGAGGGGCACCTGATCCCGCTGGCGCCTGGAGCGGAATAGGGGGGGCCGGCGCTGGTTCTCCCCTTCGCACAGGGAGTCCGGCAGAGGCCGCCCGCTGGTCTCGGGGAGCAGCATGATGCTGAGGACTGACAGGATGGCAAAGGAGGCAAAAACCACGTGGTGCAGGAAGAAGCCCCGGCTGTTGTGAATGTCCATGATGGGGGTGACAGCCAAGCCCACCGCGCTGGCGGCCAGGATGAGGCCCAGCCCTGCACCCCTTGAGAGGGAAGAAAGGAGAACAGCTCTGCAGACGTGAACTAGGGCCCTCCTCCTCCTCCTGAGGAAGCTGTGGCCTCCTCCGGCCCCTCTTCCCTGCCCGTCAACCTCACGGGCAAGTTGGGCTGCTGGCCGGCAGGCAGGCAGAACAGCTGATCCCTTAACTAGAGACTTAAATAGTTGTCCCAAGAAGCCTGGCTTGGGTGGGGAGGGCAGCCACAGGACCCGGGTGAGGGACTCTGCCCCCCTAACATAAGGCTGCGGTCTCCTTGCTAAGTCCAGCCAGTTCTGCCTCACACGCCAGCACACACACGCCCCAGACTGCTTTCTCACCTGACCACAGTGGGCAGGACTTCGCTGGCAAGGAAGATGCTGAGGGCAGTGACGGCTTGCGATGTGAGAATGCCCAGGACGGAGAGTGCCAGGATGAGCCAGGCCATCAGGTCTAGAGGAAAGAGGGGGGAATCTTGCACTCAGGGGTCTGACCAGCCCCTAATGCCCCACACACCCTCCTCTGCAATCCAGGCAGAAGCAGGCAAACTGTGGCTGGTGACTCAAGCCACTGAGCCAAACCACGCATGCAGACCCAGCACCCACCAAAACAAAGTTTGGGAGAGAAGACAGAAAGCGGCTTTGCACATTAGAAGGGCTACGGGGGTAAGAAGCCCTGTCCCTTGGCAGGGCAGAGAGAGCCCATCTCCCCGACTAGCCACCAAGGGGCCACTTCAGAGCAGCCCCCGCCACCCCAGAGGCTTCCATTCTCTCCCAGGAAGTCACGTGACCTCCCCCCCACCCCTCTCCTTACATTGGCTCAGGGCCAGCAGGACGAGTGAGGAAATGCCCATCAGGATGGTGGTCAGCAGGAGGACGGGCCGGCGCCCAAAATGGTCCACGGTGAGGCAGAGGAAGAGGAGGGCCACGGCCTCCCCCCCAGCCAGCAAGAAGTAGGGGAAATAGAAGTGCTGTGGGTAGGGAGCCAGGTTGCGGGTGAAGCAGTGGCGGATACCGCTCCCAATGAAGCTGAGGGGGAGAGGGAGGGGAGGCTGTGAGACGCCCGGCACATCGGAACAGCTACCGCGACAACACACAGGTTGTGGTGAGTTGTCAGAAGAGGAGCTATGGTTCTGGGGGGAAAGGATCGGGGCCCCAAGGGAAAGTATGCCAACACCTCCCCCACCCCCCGCACATGACCACAGCTCCAGTGACCGCAGAACAGCAACTGCCCGATTCCCTGGGTCTCAGCGACCCCTCTCCCCCCACCGAGCAGGTGTCTGTCAGGTCCTTACGCCGTGAAGCCGAGGATGAGGCAGTTCTTCCAGATGATGCGGGTGCAGAAGATCTCACAGAGGTTGTGGTACCGGGGCTGGGGCAGCTCCTCGGACAGACTCTGTGGCTCTGGGGAGAGAAACGGAAGCCCAGCTCCTAAAGCAACTCCTCTTGTGCTTGTGTGTGTGTGAAAAAGGTGCTGACAAGTGGCAGCCAACTTATGGCAATCCCATAGGGGTTTTCAAGGCAAGAGATGAACAGAGGTGGTTTGCCACTGCCTGCCTCCACAGAGCGACCCCCTGCACTCCCTTGGTGGTCTCCCATCCAATTAACCAAGGCCGACCCTGCTTGGCTCCCAAGGTCTGACAAGATCAGGCTAGCCTGGCCTATCCAGGCGAAGCCCCTTTGCTCCAACCCAAAATTCCAGCTCGGACCAAGTGAGACCAGAGATCCCATTTATGACTGAGAGGAACTCCTTCCTTAGAGCTCAGCTCTTGCTGTCGAGGACCCTCCCGTTGCACAAGGCAGAGCTCAGTAGGGAAACCTGGAGGGGCAGTGCTACGATCCACACACGCACAGAGCCCCACCCCAAATGCCAGTGCTGGGCTTGGCCTTCCAGCCAATGGGTGCCAGGGACCTGGCGACACCCAGCCAGGCATTTCCACCTTGAAGCGGCAGGACAGGGCAGGGCAGGGCTGGGGCACCCCCTCCCCATCACACCCCAAATGGGGGGCAGCCTCTCCAACCTCACCGGCAAAGAGGTGCTCTGGGGTGTAGAAGTCCTCCTCCAGATGCACGCCATTGCCCTCTGCGAGGCTGCGCAGAATCCTCCGGCCTTCCTCCAGCTGGCGGGTGGCCAGGAGCCAGCGGGCCGACTCAGGGAAGAGAGAAGGGCACCTGCCCAAAAGAGAGGGGGCACAGGAGTCACCAAGGCACTCCGCCTGCCCGTCAGCATCCTGGGCAGAATGATGCCCTACTGAAAGGACACACCAAACGACACCTGGAGGCAGGCAGAGACGATAAGCTGCAGCCCAGTTGCCAGGGGTTTCCTGCGGTGCGGGGACCCCCCACCACACAACCTTTCCCCATGCGTGCTACTATCGGGGGGGGGGTCTTTCTGGCTGCAGAGCTGGTGCCCCCCAACAGAGGTAGGAAAGGTCCCCCTCTGAGACCCTGGAGAGCCGCTGCTCGTCACAACAGGCAATATCGGCTAGGTGGTCATGGCTCAGATGCGGGGGAAGGCAGTTTCCTCTGGTCCCCAATTAGCAGACCAAGAGGGATGCATCTCAAACACTGTTGAACACACAGAGCTGCCTTACACTGAATCAGTCCACCAAGGCCAGCCTTGTCAACTCTGACTGGCCGTGGGGAGGTGAGGGGCTCCTCATGCATGAATGCACACATGAAGCTGCCTCTTACGGAGTCAGACCCTTGGTTCATCAAGGTCTGTATTGTCTACTCAGACTGGCAGCGGCTCTCCAGGGTCTGAGGCTGAGGCCTTTTGCATCACCTACTGTCAGATCCTGTGAACTGGAGGTGCTGGGGACTGAACCTGGGACCTTCTGCCTGCCAAGCAGATGCTCTCCCACTGAGCCACAGCCTCTGCCATGTTCAATTCAATTCAGCAGGACAGCAAGCCCTACCCCAGTGTGATGCCACAAAAACAGCCCTTCTTGGAATCCGCCGTTAAATCATGGCCACTGCATGCAAGATTATGGGATGGAAATGGAGGGGACAGGCCTGACACAGCCTCTTCAGGGACTGAGAAAGCCCTCACAGGGACTGTACTTCCCAGTGGGACCATCTCTGCTCCCCACCCCCACCACTGCTGCCGGCTACTTGGCAGTTTTTCCTTGCAACTCTTCCAGCAGGGGAAGGGCCGGTCTGCGTCCACGGGCGACTTCCTCCACCCTCCCAGGGGACTGCTGGAGCGTGTTTGATGGGTGCTGAGCAAACATTCTTTGCTGGAGTGCCGCTGTGGCAAAGCCCTTCTGTTCCGGGAAAGACACTCAAGCCGGCAGTAATCCCACACTCACTTTTTGCTGAATCCTGAGGACTTTCACAATGTGAGATGTGGAGAAGAAGGTGTGGGCATTGCAACACAGTGGGGACATTGTGAACTCAGAGAGCCAAGGGCCTGGGACGTGTGTGAGCAGTCACCAAAGAACGCAACTGCTTGTCCTAGACCCCACA
Source organism: Euleptes europaea (assembly GCF_029931775.1). Lineage (NCBI taxonomy): Eukaryota > Metazoa > Chordata > Lepidosauria > Squamata > Sphaerodactylidae > Euleptes > Euleptes europaea. The sequence continues at coordinate 50,254,835 of NC_079328.1, forward strand.
ACCCCGGCCACCCACAGCAAGCACCTGCTCCTTATCGCCAGGCCTCACAAACATCCCAGACTCCACACGACAACTGGGGGAAAGTCCACCACCCCCAGTTCTTCCTGTGTGCATCTCTGCTCCTTCTGGATTTTCAGCTCTCTTTAGTGGGCTGCAGGAAGCCACGGCAACATCCGGCTGGCAGCGAAGGAGTCTGGCTCGACTGTTTATGTGGAAAGCCTAGCAGCGGGGCTTGTTGCGCCTCCCCAGGGAGGAAAGGCTACAGCATTGGGGGAGGGGGTTTCAGGGGAGAAGAAACATGACTGAGGGGAGACAGCATGGAGGTTTACAAAATTAGGCACAGGGTGGAAAGACACCGACCACCTCTCCCTGCCTCATAATACCAGGGCTTGAGGGAATCGAACGAAGTTGATTCCTCGTCAGCTCAAGGCTGCTAGCGTCACCTGCTCGTGTCAATGAGCCCTGTGCCCAAATGCCAAAGTGCCCGTCCCTCCTCTTAGCATCTGCAAGCCGATGGGTGTGCTTACCACCAGCAGAGGGCCAGCAGTGCCAGCACCAGGGTTATCGCCCCCTGCAGGATCCGCCAGTCTTGGCAGGCCACGGCCAGCCCTGGCAAGAGCAGCTCCCCGGACACCCAACAAAAACCGGCCCCCATGGTGACGATCAGCCGGTGGGGAGGGTCGCACAGCTCCAGCCCTGGGGAGGAAGCACAACAAGAGGCAAAACCAAAGAGCAAAACAGGCAGGGGGACGGGATGAAAGGCTGCCGGGGAGGGGCTAAGGGTAGGCAGCAAACAGTTACGGCAAGCGGGTGGTTTCAGGCGGGGAGCCCGGCCAGTCTGCAATAGCCACGACTCAAGTCCAGCAGCACCTCAGAGACCAACCACATTTCCCAAGGTATCGGCTTGCAAGAGTCAAGGCTCATGTGGTCAGGTGGTCTGAGGACGGGAGCTTTGACTGCTGAAAGCTGAACCCCGAAACTCTTGCTGGTCTCTGAGGTGCTCCTGGATTTGAATCTAGTTGTTCTGCTGCAGACCAACACGGCTCCCTTCCAAAACTATTTGTCAGATTGTATGTACCCTACTAGATACGGGGAAAAGGAAATCTATATTAACTATTAAGAGATGCATAAAATAATTAGACCACCATAGTTCCACAATGCGTGCCTGGAGAGTATGTTCGACTCAATTCTTTGGCATTCCTCCCCCTTTTACTAACCCCACTACACTTTTATAACCTGACAGTCCCTTCCTTCCGAAGAGTCTTTATGCTCGCCCGTCTAAATGCTGCACCTTCAGCAGTATTAAATGGAAGATATGGAAATCTACCACACTCTGGCAGACTTTGCTCATGCAATTCAAAGGAAATTGACACATTATCTCATAAGATGATGGAATGCCCCCTCTTTAAACACCACCGAGATAAATGGATCATCCCCACATTGGCGAGAATTCCTGCCCCCATAACAAGAGACAAAATCGTCCCCTTTTTGCTGATGGATTGAGATCCAAATAGAACGCTGGTCGTAGCCAAATATCTCTCCATCATGTTTTTCTCTAAGAAATAACTGCTCGGGACCTCTGGGTCATAGGAGCAAAGAAGGAAAGTACGTCCCTACCTTCTGCTGGCAATCCTGAAACTACACGGCTACCCTTTCGAGCACAGAGAAAACATATCAGCCCATGCCGCCACGCCAGCTCCTTCGCCAGCCAAATGCCTGTTTACCCAGGCAGCCAGGGCACATGTTCCCGGCCTGCCTGCCTGCCTTTGCCCTGCCCACCTTCCCCCCTCCTCACAGAAGGGAGGGAGGAAGAGCAAACAAGGGCAAGTTCCCCTACCACCAGGCTTGGCTTTTACTCCGCTTGTAAAGCATGCAGCACCTTGCATGCCTGAGTCTGTGCATGCCCAGGGGCGCAACTGGCCTGGACTGGCTTCCCCTGCAAAGGAGGGAGGTTCTGGTTCTGGGCTTGCCCAGGGTCAGGTGGCTCACCTGGCAGGCAGGCTCTGGCAGGATGGAGGGGCCAGGCTAGCAGCTGGCTGAGGACACAAAAAGGCCTTAGGCAGCCCTGTTTCTCACACCATAATCTCCCTTCGATGCCCATAATCAGCTCTCCCCCCGGGCTCTGTGGGTTCCCTCCTCCTGGAAGGTGCAGAGGCCAATGGGAGCCAGCCACCCTGTTCCTTCCAGAGGTGCCAGGCTCACACACAGCATTTGAGACATAGGCAGTGAGGCGCTAACTTTGGTGCCAGTGCGAAGGACACTGCCTCCTTTCATGCCTTGCTCAGAGGATGCCTCCTGCTGACGAGAGGTGGAGGGATCCCATCCCAGATGCCAGCCATGCCAGAGCCCCTCCGAAATGGAGCCCGGGAGGAAGAGGAGAGGGCCACTCACTCGCCACATAGAGAGATAGGAAGGTGCCAGCCAGCATCGCCCCAAAGAACAGCCGCAGGAGTGCCAGCATGACGTAGTTCACTGCCAGTGCCACGGCAACGCCCAGAGGGATGGACAGCATCCACGGGAAGACGAAAGCTGCCCGACGACCCAACCTGGAGATTCGAAAGGGGGGAGGGGGTGGGAAAGAGGAAAGCAGCATTACAAAGCTGGCCAGTCCTGCCGGCTGAAGTGTCAATCAAGTATCCAACCAACATTTTGAGGGCACGGGGGCGTGGGGGGGGACACACACGAGGTTTCAGGCTGCTCTTTGCAATGCCCTTTGCCACAACTCGGGTCGTCTGCATTTTAATGGCTGCCGAAAGACCCCGTCACTTCCCCGAGGAGGCATTGCTATCAGACCCCGCATCCCTGCCAGAACTTCCTGTTTGCAGAGGACAAGCAGCCTTTGCTAGTTCTGCAGAGAGAAAAGGCCCCCTCCCTCCCTCCCTCCCTCCCTCCCCACTCCATGTTCTTCCCCAGAAGCCCTGGCTTGGCAATGCCTCTCGGCACTTCACAGAGTACCCTTCGCTTTCCTTTCCACAGAGCAAGAGCCCTTTCAGCCCTCACTGTCCTTCAGGGAGCCAGCGTGGTGTAGTGGTTAAGAGCGGTGGTTTGGAGTGGTGGAGTCTGATCTGGAGAACCGGGTTTGATTCCCCACTCCTCCACATGAGCAGCGGAAGCTAAGCTGGTGAACCGGGTTTGTTTCCCCACTCCTACACACATGAAGCCAGCTGGGTGACCTTGGGCTAGTCACAGCTCTCTCAGCTACCTCACAGGGTGTCTGTTGTGGGGAGGGGAAGGGAAGGTGATTGTAAGCCAGTTTGGGTCTCCCTTAAGTGGTAGAGAAAGTCAGCATATAAAAACCAACTCTTCTTCATCCAGCTCTTGCTGTCCGGTCTACACGACCGGCGATGTGCCCCAGAAGTGGCTGGAGGGGCACCCCCCCCCCATGCCTCAGCTGCCTCACAATGTCTTTCCATGTCTGCCTTCTATGGGTCACCCCCTCCCACCCCTCCACACAGACCCTACTTAAAACCAGGCAGCCAAGCACCGTCTGGAGCCCCCGACCCCCCAGAGCTGAGCCCAGCCTTGGGCTCCTGGTGAATTTAACAAGTGGAGCCCTCATGGGGGAAAGACTGGCCACATGTAGGGAGGGGGGCAGCACTCCCAACAGCTCCCAGGAAGGAGGATGCTGGGAAAGGGGTGGTGGTGGGGGGTGGTGGGAGGCATTACCTGTCACAAGCGGACCCAAAGCACAGGTAGCCGAGGATCCAGCCCAGGAGGTAGGTGGTCTGCTCCAGCAGCACTTTCCAGTGGTTGGAGCAGACGAGGTCCCACTGCAAGGGAACAGGGAAGCCGTGAGCCCCGGGAGGAGGGAAGGGTGGGATCCGAGCCCCCTGCAGCTGCTCCCTGTAGGGGAGACGGCCGTGTAACTCTCCATCGCATTGGCATGGGGGCAGGGTGGCAGGTGTGGTGTTTTGCCCCAGCCCTGCGAGGTAGGCCAGGCTGCAAGCAGGCAACTGGGCTGGCGAGGGGGCTGTGGCTCAGTGGTAGAGCACCTGCAGGGCATGCCGAAGGTCTCCGGTTCAATCCTTGGCCTCTTCCGATAAAGGGACCAGGCGAGTAGGTGATGTGAAAGACTTCTACCTGAGACCCCGAAGAGCCACGGAGAGGGGCCGGGGCTCAGCGGCAGAGCCTCTGCTTGGCCTGCAGAAGGCCCCGGCTCAACCCCCGGCGTCTCCCGTGAAAGGGACCAGACCCTCCTGTGCCTGAGACCCCCGGGTGTGACTTGGCTGCACCGACGGGCGGGGGGGTGGAAGGCAGCGTGGCGCGTCCGGGAGCCCCGCGGTCCTCCTCCCTCCGCGCTCTGCACGCGCCCCGGGGCGCGCTCACCTGGGTGACGGCGGTGCTGCGCAGGCCGGCGTGGGGCAGGGCGTAGCGCCAGCCGCGGGTGCAGGGGCCGGTGCCGTTGGGCTGGGCGGCGGCGCCGCCGCGCGGCGGGTAGCGGAAGAGCAGGCAGGGGCTCCAGGCGCCGTCGGGGCGGCGCGGCAGCGAGGCGTTGAGCAGGCGGCCGGCCGAGGCGTGGCGCAGCGGCGCGGGCAGCAGGGCCGGGTCGGGCCGGCAGCGGTGGGGCGGCGTGGCGGCCAGCAGCAGCCCCGCCGCCAGCCCCAGCCCCAGACCCCCCGCCGCCAGGCCCCAGCCCGCCGCCAGCAGCCGCGACCGCCGCCCGAAGCCCCCCGCCGCCCGCAGCAGCCGCCCCTCCAGGGCCATCCCGCGCCGCTCCGGCCCCGCCGCGCCGGGCCGCCCGCCTAAGGGGCCGCCCCGTCCCTCGCCACCCACCCACCCACCGAGCGAGCGAGCCAGCAGCGCCGTCCAGGAGGGGGTCCGGGGTCTGGCAGCCCGGCCCGACGGGGCGCGGCTCGGGGGAAGCGCCTCGGCGGAGCTCAAAAGGCCGGGCGGGATGGGAGCGACCCGCCTCCAGCCTCCAATGGGGTGCGGCTCAGGGGCAGAGAGCCTCCCTTGGGCGTGCAGAAGGGCCGCGCTTCAAGCCCCGGCACCGACGTTTCAAAGGGCCAGGTGGGAGAAGAGGAGTTGGCTTTTATCGGGCGACTTTCGCTACCGCTTAAGGGAGACTCAGACCGGCTTAGGATCGCCTTCCCTTCCCCTCCCCGCAACATACAGACACCCTGGGAGGTGGGTGGGGCTGAGAGAGCTGGAAGGGCGCTGTGACTAGCCCAAGCACACCCCGCTGGCTTCATGGGATGAAGTGAGGAAACCAATCCAGTCCACCAGATGAGCCTCCGCCGCTCTTGTGGAGGAGTGGGGGAATCCAACCCGGTTCTGCTGATCAGAGTCCACCGCTCCAAACCACCGCTCTTCACCACTGCACCACGCTGGCTCACCGAAAAAGCTCAAGGCCCCGCAGTAGCTCCGGTTGGAGGGGACTCTCACTTGGGATGCGTGTGGCTTAGTGGCAGAGCCTCCACTTGGCAAGCAGAAGGACCCAGGTTCAATCCCCAGCGTTTCCAGCTGAAAGGACCTGGCAGGAGGTGATGTGAAAGACCTCAGCCTCCTGAGACCCTGGAGAACCGCTGCCAGTTGGAGTCGACAAGACTGACCTTGATGGACCCAGGGCCTGCTTCACTAGAAGGCAGCTTCATGTGTTCGTCTTGAGGAGGGGTGGTGGCTCAGTGTGGACGAGCCTCTGCTTGGCATGCATGCAGAAGGTCCCCGGTTCGATCCCTGGCATTTCCAGTTGAAAGGCTCCAGCTGATGGTGGGAGAGAGCCCTTCTGGAGATCTGCTGCCTGCTAGAGTAGACAGGACTGGTGTAGGGCGACCGGCAGATTGATTCCATAGAAAGCAGCTTCATGTGTATAGACATATGTGTAATTTCGTAGGATTGTCAACCTCCAGCTGGCGCCTGGCAATCTCCCAGAATTATATCTGATCTCCAGACAACAGAGGTCAGGTCCCCTGCAGAAAACAACAGCTTTGGAGGGCGGACTCTATCCCGGCATTGTATCCCAAACCCTGCTCACCCTAGGCTCCGCCCACAAAATCTCCAGGAATTTCCCAACCTGTAGCTGGCAGCCCTATTCATGACCCATCTTGAGATGCTTGCACATGGTCCCTCTTTCCCAGGGGAGGGGCCGTCACCCGCCTTCTCGTCCCAGGTGCATGGCAAGTGGTGGCATATTGCCTCACCTTGTCAGGGAAGGACACTGCAGGTGCCCAGAGGCCCCTTTTACAGCTGAGCACTTGTTTCATGTATACCCTGCCTTTCTCTCCTGTAGAAGATTCTTGTATGTATTTTGCGTGACCAGCTGGGCAGGCCCTTGGCACAAGAAAGCATTGGATGCAACCGTCTTCCACACCCTCGCCATTTTAATATTGGTTCCATTGAACACTGAATCTTGCCTTATTGAAATAAGGACCCAAAGCAGTTTACTACATTATCTTGTCCTCCTCACAACAACCCAGTGTGGTAGGTTAGGTGACAGGCCCAAGATCATCCAGCAAGCTTTCATGGCAGAGCGGGGATTCAAAGTGGGCTCTTGGAAATCTCGGTTGACACTTTAAACCACTGCACCAGTGGCTCCCAAATATGTTTGGGCCCCCTCCCCCTTGGTTCATCCCCAGGGCTCCCTCCCCTACCCCCTAGAAAGCATTATTCAGAAGAGCGGTTTGCATGACCCACTAAGGAAGATAACAACAATAAAAATCAAAACAGTAACAATTAATTGCACATTTACTCAAAATCCAGTTAAAACTTTTTAGTTTAATTTATTCAGCAAAATTGATGAACTCGATCCAGTGATACCAAATTTTCAAAGTTTGTCATTGAGCAAGAATCTTAGATCCCGCATTTCCTAACTACTTCACTGAGCAGTGAATTCTTAATGCCATGGATGGGCTTGATGAAGTGATACCAAGTTTCCCAGTGTCAGGTTTAAAGTCACTCAGCAGGAGACTTAAAGCGCCTTTTACAGTAACCTGGAGTCGATTCCTTTGCTTGGAAAGAAGTTGGATGACCACAATAAAACCACATTCCACCAAACAGGATGTTGCAAATGCAACAAAGAGCTTGTTAACCACTCTACACAGCGCAGGTGAGCGTAAAGAAGTGAACGTGTTCGAAGGGGCCTATCTATCTCCAGTGCCCCCCCCCCCCGCCACCCTCTTGCCTCTTAGTGCCCTCTAGGTAATCCCCGTGCCCCCAGGGGATGGTACTGCCCACTTTGGGAACCACTGCACCCACCCACCCCCATTCTTGCTCTCTAGCCCTTTCCCCTGCCCACCCTTTGATATTTGGTTTCTTGCAGAGAAAGAAAGGGAAGGGGCCAGTCTTTTATTGGCCCACTTATCAGCTGCTGCCTGGCCGGGCAGGGAGCAGGAGGTGGGCTTCTGGAGACAAATGGAGCTCCCCTGTGTGTTTGAGTCTGGCCAGGCATGTGCAAGTGGACCCCCTCTGCCCCACTGATGCATTCCATGCTTGCTCCCTAGATGACGCCAGAGCAGGATGCTCATTGCCTTTTGGAGGCTCAAGTTTATTTTGCAGCCGGTTGCTGCCAGAACAAATGTGCAGCCAGTCTTGCTTGAGAGGTTGCTGCTGGGCCAAGTGGCCGGCCTTCCCTTCTGCTCCCAGAGCCCCACTCCCTCACCCCTTCCCAGCAAACACGGGAGGGCAAAGGTCACCCTGGAGGAAAGGCCTTCCACTCCCTCTCTTGTTGGCTCAGCAGGGCAGGGCACTATGTAAGGGAGGGGAAGAACAGCCAGGAAGGAGGCGGCAGAGTTCTTGAGACCGGGTAGCAGCTGCGCCCGTGGCTGGGACTGCCCCGACTGGCTCGGCATGGACCGCTCACCGCTGCCCTCTGCAGCTGTCGTGCAGTGTGTGCTGCCTCAGGCCCAATTCCGTTATGGGGGGTGGGCTTTCAGGGGGCATCCTCCAGCCACGCCTGAGTCTGTCCCCTGGCACAGGGGTTGGGCTTTTCTTCTGGCAGGGCCTTCTCCTCTCCATCCCCCCTGCAATTTTTGGCTGATGAAAAAAATGGAGAAAGTTCCTCTTTCCCCCAGAAATTATTTTAAATTTATGGATCATGCTGGGCTTCCATCAGGGCGCAGTTTGCTGCCAGACAACAGCAAATCAGCACCCTTCAATTTCTGGTGTGTTCCCACATTCTAGAAGTTATTCCAGGGGCCTTTTCTTGCCCCCGCCCCAAATCATCCCTGATGGGACACCACACCCAGCTGCCCTCTCACTAGCCAACGAGGCCTAAAGTGGAAGGACCATCGCAAGACATCTAGCCGGACTCTCTGCTCCATGCAGAAAAGCCCAGATTAGTCACTGGAGAAGGAGAAGACGACGTTTGGATGTTCATCACTTTGAAAAAGCCTCTAGCAGTAGTGGTTGGCTCAGGTGATGTCGCTGATGGAGATCACAGTTTGCCACTGGTTGAGGGAATGAGCCCTCCGGGAGGCACAAGGTGGGAAAAGAGCTCAGAGAGCACCTGGTTGGCAAGGGGATGCTGTCCCCACTATGATGGGCCAGGGAGGGGGGAGAGATCTGTCAACGAGCAGAGAGCATCCTTGAAAGGGCCTGTCAATCCCTGCCTGCGCATGAGCAGGGCTGATCCTGGGAAGCCACCAACGGGATGGTGTGTTTCTGGAAATGCTCTGTGAGGGAGCCGAGGTGTCCCACCCAGCAGGGACTTGGTTGCAAGCTCTGTTCAGGGCCTCCAGCCTGATGAGCAGACATTTAATAAATCAGGCCTTCCAGGTGGCCCTCAGCTGCTCTTCTGGCCTCCCTTCCCTCTTCCAGTCATGGGGGTCTGCCCTGGGCCTGCTCTCCAAAGGGGTGCTGCTGAGCGGTCTTGCGGAATCCCAGTTGCCTCCATCCACAAACTGCTGCCGGCTCCTTGGAAGAAAGAGAGAAGTCCAAGGCTCTGCATTCCCTCCTGCTTTTGTTGCCACGTCCCAGAATCTTGGCGCGTGCTGCAGGCCAACGCAGTTTCTCCCAAACAGCAGCAACCTCACAGGGGCCCCTGGTGACGCTGCCCCCTCCCCTCCGGTCCACCTGTTGCAGACAGGCCCCCTGGCTCCAAGGCAGACCACGGCAGGGGCTGGGGGAGTCCAAGGCAGCTCTGGAGTTGGGAGTTTATGCTTGCCTGAAGAAATGGAATCCAAAGACCAGAACGAAATCTGCCCTGAGCCCAACCTTGGTTGGAAAAAGGCTGGGATAAACCATCAAATAAATAAACCAATAAATGTATCTGGACGAGCCAAATTGACACGAAACGGGCTGCGAGGGTCCCAACTTGCCAGAACTCGCGGTCAGGCTGAAGGTCACTTTCGGTCTTTAGGAGGCAGCGGGAGATGGTTCTTTTTTGGACGACGTTTGATTAAATTACTGGTGGTCCTAAATTGTGATTTTGGGTTTTAAAAAAGGAATTTAATGTATTTATTTTGTCTGCATTATAAGCCGCCTTGAGTTGCATATGGTAAAAAGGCGGCTAATAAATGTTTTAAATAAATAAATATTACAAAATTTAAGAAGAAAGGCGGAAAGCAGATTTATTAATTTTTTAAAAGTTCACCCAAATAGTCTCGCGGCAACTTACAACATTTAAACAACATCTTAAACACCTCTTAAAAGCCAACCAAATCAGATAGTACATAACACATTAAGATCAATGACACAGCACCATACCTCTCTCAAGATTCTTCAGGCCACGGTGTTAAAGGTCTGAGCTGGCAGGCTTCCTCTGAGAGATGCAAGCGGGCAACCCGCTCTATTGCTGGCAATGGTGCCTCTCCCTTGCTGAAATACAAAAAGCACCCCAAGTCCATCCAATTTTGGTTTCGCTATTTCAGTGAAAGGCCAAAGAACGGAAGTCATGGACGGAACCACCCTCCCCAGAGAGAAAGGTGTGCCAACACCAAAGTGAAGCTAACTGCCTACTTTTCTCCCTCAGGATCAGACCCTTGAACACCACCACCGGAAGAATCCTGCTTTCCGGTCTTCCATCTTTTAAAATTTTGTACCATCCAGCCTGATGAAGAGCTCTGGTGAGCTCGGAGGCTCACACAATACTTTGTGTCAGTTCGGTTGGTCCTATTAAAAGGCATTACACAGATTTGGTTCTTGCTTGCGGCTTCTGATGGGACCAGTGGGAGGCTGTGCAACTTTTCCCACTGGCTTGAAGAATGTCTCGGGAGCTGCGCAGCCTTGCTTGTGTGAATCTCTTGTGACACCTGGTGGTGGAAGCTTGTCCTGCGCTTGAGGACACACATCATGGGCCCATGCTGCGTGTATGCTGGTTAACCCAAAGATAATGCCTCCCACCTCGGGTTTTGTTGGCAATCACTAAGTGTGTGGATGAGAGTCCTTATTCCACCCACAAGCATGCACTGAAGGCATGGGGAAAGCTGCTTCGGCTCTATCCTGTGCAAGCAATTGGCAAGCTAAGCGCAGCTCATTCACAAAGATGGGCAGAGTGGTTTAGTGGCCGCAAAGCTTTGAACTTACAAGGAGGAATTTACCTGGCTGGCAGGCTGAAATGCAAGCTTGCCAAATAACTGCTAGCAGGACTTGAAATGTGGGGCTGACATTTTAGCCTGATTAACAGCCTCCTGCCAGTGTTTAAAACAGGGGTGGGGAACTTTTTTCCTGCAAAGGGCCATTTGCTCATTTATAACATCATTCGGGGGCCATAACCAGGTGTGGATCTCCCAGCACGTGGTGGGTGGGAGAGGCTAGGGTTGCCAGGTCTCCAGCCACCACCTGGAGGTTAGCACAGCAATAACTGTACAGAGCGAACACACAAGTAACGTGTTTAAACATATATTCAACCAAGGTGCAGTGATACATATAAAACACACATACAACTATGTACACAGATATACAATGTTTTTTCTAATGCAGTCTTTGTGCAAAAAATATTTCTATAATAGCAGTAGTTGTAGAAAATATCTTTAGAAGGTCCACAAGGTACTTTTTAATATTCCAATCCTTGGAGGAAGACAATGGCTGGGGGACGGCCGTTTCGAGCTTAGCTTTTACACTTGGAAGTATCCTACGGGAACCAACTAACTGAATGCAGGATATGTAACATTGTAAGATTGAATGAATTGGGGCTGAAGAAATTTTCTTGAAACGGCCGTCCCCCAGCCATTGTCTTCCTCCAAAGATTGGAATATTAAAAAGTACCTTGTGGACCTTCTAAAGATATTTTCTACAACTACTGCTACTATAGAAATATTTTTTTGCACAAAGACTGCATTAGAAAAAACATTGTATATCTGTGTACATAGTTGTATGTGTGTTTTATATGTATCACTGCACCTTGGTTGAATATATGTTTAAACACGTTACTTGTGTGTTCGCTCTGTACAGTTATTGCTGTGCTGATTTCCAAACCGTGTGGTAATAGCACAGGAGTGCTCTTTTTTGTGGTTTACCACCTGGAGGTTGGCAACCACAGGGGACGCCATGCAGAGAAGGCCTGGAGGCACCCTGCTCCCCCTCCCTCCCCCCTCCCAGGTGGGAGGGCAGCCAGCGGTGGGCCCCGAGCAAATGAGGCGCCAGGGGGGCGCAGCCTATCCTCAGGGAAAGAAGGGAGGAAGGAAGGAAAACAGAAGGGGGGAAAAAGGACGGAAGGAGACAGGCAAAGAAAGAGACCAGGGAGAGAGAGGGAGAAAGGAGAGTGACAGAAAAAGAGGGAGAGAAAAGCCTCCCCCCCACACACACACACGCCGGCCCCACGCAACTGGGCCCCATGCCTCCCCCAACACACACACGGCAGCACACGCAGCCCCACGCGACCAGGCCCCAGCTCCATGCCCTCCCACCCCGAGTCCACGAAAGGCCCTCCAAACCCGATCGGCTCCCGCGCGCATGTTCCGATACCGAGAGCCACCGGCCTCTCCCCACCCTTGCCGCTTGACAGGCGGTGAGAGGGGCTTACAGTGTGCCGTTGGCGTTCCTGCATGCCGCGACTGTAGGGGCAGCCTTGGGGGAAGCATCCCTCCCCCTCCCCCCTCCTCTCGCCGACCAACAGTGGACGAGAGGAGGTCCAAAGGGCACCGTGGCCCCAGGAACACCCTCAGGGAGGGCCGTGCTGTGCTGCGCCTCCGCAGCTGGGCCCTGGAGCTCCCGAGGGCCACTGAAAATGTCCTCAGGGGCCGCATACGGCCCCCGGGCCGGACATTCCCCATTCCTGTTTTAAAACAAAAGCTACATAATGCCTTCTATTAAGACCAACCAAAATCACAACATGTTGAATTTGGCAAAGCATCTTGTACAGGAGGCAGAGAGATCTTAAGCTCGTCTTCTAAAAGATCTGTGTGACCTATCTCCTCCCCCCACCAATGTCCAGCCTTATGAAGAGCTATGTTGTATTGGTTGGTCTTAGTAAAAGGCATTCATTACATGACTTGAGTTTGTGGGTTTTGCTGGGGGCCGTCAAGGTGGCCTATTTCCTTTGGCCTGCCCGTGTTTGGCATGACTGGGACAGGCACCGTGCCCCCCCCACAGCTTTGCCAGGCGCCACCCTAGCCATACCCTTGCAGTGCTTCTGCTGCTCCAGCAGGGAAGGGGCTGCCCTTGATGTCCAGAGGACATGGTTGGCATGTGGGCAGGCACAACGTCAAACCTTGGTGGCTCCAGCTGAAAAATCCCAGAATGCCTTCCTCTGTCTGGGACCCTGGACAGCCACGACCAGCCAGAGTACACAGGAGTGGGCTGAACGTACCGATGCTCTGACTCAGACACCTTCCCATTGAGTGGTCTTCTTCTTCCCTGGCCATCTAGGGGCAAGGGCTGTCTCCTCCTATTCTGTACAGCTCATCCTACCCTGTGAACACAAAACCCTCTTTAGCAAATGTAATAGCAGTCGTCAACACCCCCCCACCCGGACAATGGTATCTCATGGAGATGCTGTCAGTGATGCCCCCCCACCCCGGCAACGGATTTACTTGGTATTTGCAGGAGAATCTTCCATCGCCATAAAACAGCCTCAGCTGAAGAACGTGGGACCAGTTCGCACTTGGCTTGGCCTTACATTCCGGAGAAAAATAATTTACTGCTGTTCCAAGGGCAAAGATAAAGGAGAAGCGTTGGGCACAGAGGGGTAATGGTATCTCCCCAGTGAGGAATCCTGGCACTGCCCGTGCCCTGGAGGTTCAAAGAAAAACAAAGGAGGGGTTCCATTTGCATCAGACGAGGCGCCAAGGCCCGGCAAAAGAAACCAAGCTCCGCAGAAGTCTGCAACAGACGTCCTAAGCAGGCCCCGGCCACACTCCGGACTCCTAGAAAAATCGGTTTAAGGCAGTGTCCATTTATGAACTTCCTGGAATCCAGACCTTTGCATCTTCTATGACACAGGCAGGCATTTGTGTGTTGTTGAGGAAAGAGGAGGGTTTGGGGGCTCTGGGTTCAAATCCCTGTGTGTGTGTGTTAAGTGCCATCAAGTCGCTTCTGACTCACGGCAACCCTATGAATCAAAGTCCTCCAAAATGTCCTATCTTTGACAGCCTTGCTCAGATCTTGCAAATTGAGGGCTGTGGCTTCCTTTATTGAGTCCATCCATCTCTTGTTGGGTCTTCCTCTTTTCCTGCTGCCCTCAACTTTTCCTAGCATGACTGTCTTTTCCATTGACTCGTTTTCTCATAATGTGACCAAAATACGACAGCCTCAGTTTAGTCATTTTAGCTTCTAGGGTCAGTTCAGGCTTGATTTGATCTATAACCCAGTGGGTTTTTTTGGCACTCCACGGTGTTCGTAACCCTCTCCTCCGACACCACATTTCAAATGAATCTACTTTCTTCCTATCAGCTTTCTTCAATGTCTAGCTTTCATTTCACACCCGTACATAGTAACAGGGAATTAGATGGCATGAATTAACTTAATCTTGGTGGCCAGTGACACATCCTTACACTTCAGAATCTTTTCTAGCTCCTTCATGGCTGTCCTTCCCAGTCTCGATCTCCTTCTGATTTCTTGGCTGCCGTCTCCCTACCTGGACACTAGCTCCATCCCTAGTTCTCTGCCTGTAAAAAGTGCCTGGCATGAGGGGAAGCAGAAGGGAATGTGCGGCACAAGCCAGTCTGAGGTGGACACATGACGGAGACATTCCCCGCCAACACCCCTCGCAAAGCAACCAACATCAAAGAGTCCAGAATCACCTCCACATATATATATATATTTTAAAAAGAATTTATTTACGAACATTATCTCTTGAGGGACAACAGCATCTCCGCGCTTCTCTCTGTACATGCAACTGTAGAAAATAACATCTGTATTCGCTTTGCCTCTTTCTGCAGGAAGTCGCACAGCTAACGGACAGTCGTGTGGCGGCAGAGCGGTCGCGGCGGCAGGACCAGCACTGCCAAACAATATGTACACAAACTACATCGTAAAAAAAAAATTACATTGGTACATTACAGACAACGCACCCCCGCTGCTGTTTTCACCCCACATTCTACGCAAGTTGCACTAGTACAAACAGGAGGGAGTGAATTGACCTGTCAGAGTTATCTACATGGATATATACACCCTGTCTGGTAGAAGCATTGCCAGGTGGGACGCTGACGCCTGGGCCCCAGTCAACAGAGCGTGCCTGCCCCATGCGCAATCCTCCTGCTGTAAACGGAGGGGTTTCCAAAGTCTTTCCACCAGCTATGGTTATCGAAAGGGGTGGGGAAAACAGGGCCTACGTGCGGCTCAGGGCTGCACGGGGCACCAGAAGGGGACTTGTTTTGCGGTTCCTGAACAGGACAACCTTGCTGAGCTCACTGTTCTTATCTTTAGCTCCTCACCCCCACCCACCCCGGCTTCAGCTGCACCAGGCTTTTGGGCTGATTTTGCAAACCTAAACATGGTTTTCTTGAGTTGAATGTTCACCCTAAATGCTTCAGAGCACAGGAAGCCAATAACCCCATCAGAATCTCTCTGGTGTGTGTACACACATCTCTGCTAACCAGTGCCAACCAGTTTGCTTGGGAGAGGCGCCGATCGGCCCACAGGCAAGGAAACCGGGGAGGGCACATGGAGCTGGTCTGCATAAAGCACGGGCGCATGAAGGTGCCCAGCAGCAAGACAAAGGCATGGACCCCACTTGCCAGAAGCCCAGTGGTGTTCAGAGGCTGCCAAAGCCTCAGAGGCTGCCAAAGCCTCAGAGGCTGCCAAAGCCTCAGACTTGTCCTCATGTTGGGAAGGAAAGTGAAGCCAGAATCACAAGTGTTTTCCACAATGGCTGACAGGTTGGTTTTCTGCAGCAGAGGAGAATGCAGTAGTCAAATGTTGCACCACTTAGCACTTGCCAAAGCAAATTCCTGCGGATTCTCTCTGCAAAGGTATTTTATACACCTGAATGTCACCCATCTACTGTGCAAGTTTCCCCTTCAAAATGTCTACGGAGATTTCCTCCAGTTCAAAATTGCATTCCAAAGGGAACCTCTCTGCCACTGCAGGATAATGCGGGGCATTTATGCCTCCTCTCGTTCCCCCCTCCCTTCTGGTTCCCTAGATAAGCAGTCCAAAAGGCCAGCATAGTGACTTCATGGGACAGGAGTGGACCGAGGGAGCGTGGCCAGGCGCCACAGAGAACAACTTTCAACTGACACGCCCGCTCTGCACGCCTAGAACAGGTCGACGTTTGGGTGCCCACCAACACGGCCCCAGGACCTGGAGTTGCCAGTGGTCCGCACCCCTGGCACTCCTGTAATCTGAATAAGACCCCACAGGCTGAACGACGGGGAAATGGTGCCAAGGGTGTGTCTGGTCCAGACGATGCAACAGAACGGTCCCTCCCAGAGGAATCTGAAACAAAGGGCAGGAGAAGCCAGGGCTCATTGCAGCAGGCTTCCGGCTGGGTCTTTCTGTGTGTGCAGGCGGAAGCCAGGCCCACCGGATTAGACTTCTGTCACTTCACTATTACTGGCACACAAACATGCACACACGTGCATCACGGCGCTTCTGCCTTACCATATAGCTGAAGTACCCAAGTTATAGGGGTAAAGAAGTGGTGTTCTCTTCACCCCGCTAAGAAAAAGTAATGCTTCTGACAGTCAGCATGAACACCCGCTTAAATGGGCCAGGAAATCCTCCCCTGCAGCCACACCACTAAATGTCGCTCACCTGCCTCCACTCACTTGTTCCTGCTCCTCTTCCCCCTGGGGGATGCTGTCCTTGGCCTGTCCCTCACCACCGCCTCTCCCAGACCGTGACTGTGGGGCCTCACGTCCAGGAAAGCTTCTCCTAAACTCAACCGAGCTCACATGGGAAGAAGCCACTTTCTGACACCACTCTGAAGGAAAGAGACCCCCCCTCTGAGGTCCTCTTTCTTTCTAGTCCTTGGGAAAGCTTCAGCTGGGTCCATCCTGAACACCACACCGCCCTCTAGCCTGCAGACCGAACACAGTCACAGGTGATCTGGCTGCCTGGGATCACCCGACACAACTCTGCCCTGAACGTTGCTACATAGAAACGGGAGCAGATAATCCATGATCCCCTGAGAAACAAAGGGCCCAAACCCCTCTCCAGCCAGGAGGAGGAGATTCTGGGGCTGCAGCTCATGCCCTGCCTGGGCTGGCTGCTTCCCGGGCAGCACCTGGGAAGGTCCTTAAGGCTTTGGCTAAAGAGATGGCTGCAGCTGCTCCCCTCCCCAACTGGGCGGGGGGCTTCGTCTGCTCCGGAGCATCACGGAGAATGAGGTCTCTCGCAGTTGCAGCAGGTGAAGGGGCCACCTTCCCATTCCTGCAGGGTCCTCAGCTGAAGCGAGTTCTCCCTCCTGCTCTGAAGTAACCCTGCTTCGGCCCGGCACGGGGCTCCAGGCTCCCTGCAGAGAATGCCCGGACCCTGCTGAACTCAAAAGGCAGTGGGAAGGGGTTGTGGAGAAAAGCTCTCTTGGGCCCCTGTCACCTGCTGTGCTGGGGGCCCCAGGCGGAACTCTGCCATGCACCTGTCGGCCCTTGGCCTGGCAATTTGTTTGGGGGGGGAGGGGGGAGGGCTGCCTAGGGCGAACTATACATACAAAGATAATTTTCATTAATTTATTTATTTCTTTACACATGACTGAAAGTGATGTTACAGTACATAAGTTATTTACAACTGTGCAGTAATGTGTTGCAAAATAAATTATCTAGAAGGCAGCAAAAAGTACATTGTTAATGTATATAAAAACTGTACAGCTTTTATGGGATACAATTTCTCTTTATATGAGTATTGGCTCTTGTAGTGTTTTGTCTTTTTTTTCAAGTTATGTTCTCAGAAAGAGAAACAAAATGCCCAAGATTAAAGGAAAAATATATATATTTATATATATTTATATATATATATATATAAACCGTATGGATTTTACTCCACTTAAAAAGAGAGTGGCCAAGTCCTTGCTCTGCGTCACTTTATTGTACAGGGCCCAGTGGCTGCCGTCTCCCCACGGATTGACTGCTACCTGGAACACATCCTGGGTCTCGAGGCCAGCGGCTGGGCCCTCCCTGCACCGCCTCTGGGGCCCGGCCGGGTACCTTCCTGGTCAACTGGTTTTTCTGTAGTCTGGATGGAACGAGAGAAACAGAGGACCCCCCACCCCCAGGATCCCACCCCCCGCCCTGTGGTTTCACCCTGCAGCTGCTCCGAGGAGAGATCCACCCGCAGCCCCATGGAAAAATCAAAGCGCCTGACGTTGCCGCCCTCGTGAGCGTGACCGGCACCGGCCGACTGCCCGAGGCGGCTGGTGCAGCATCGGGAGAGTGTCCCAGGATCGCTCCTGCTCCCGTCGGCCTCCCTCCCGTCCAGTCCACGCTGCCTTCCTTCCGCCACAGCGACTCAGTGGGGGAGGAGCTGCTCCTTCCCTTCCCTTCTCCTGGCTCCCTTTCGCCTGGCGCACCGGGAGACACGTCGTGAAGAAAGTGCCGTCTGTGTTCTCGTGGATTTTCTGCCTCCTCCTCTTCTGACTAGGGATTCATCAGCAAGCAGTTGGGGTGTGTGGGAGCGCCCGCACCCGTCCTCGGGGGGCACCTGCCCATGCCAGTTTGCAGTGAGAATGTCTCCAGGCACGGTGCTGTCATGCCGGCAAGAGCACAAAGTCATCATTCACGTCCACCATCGGCACGTAGAAGGAGGGCACCTCGTTCACGCAGAGCGACTTGTGCCCCGCGGGGTCCAGCTCCTGCACCTTCAGCTGCCACTCCATGCGCTGCACGGCGTTCAGGGCCGCCGCCTCGTGCTGCTGCCGCATCAACAGGCAGGTCTAGAGCAGGGAAGAAAGCCGAGCACCGTGAGCGTGGCCGAGGGGGGGGGGAGCAAGGTGGCAGGACAAGACTGCAGGGCACCCGGGCACTGCCAGGCAGGGCTCGCTGCATTTAGAAACCCCAAGCAGAGCAAACGCTGGAGAAGAGTCAAGGCTGGCAGCGGCAGAGTTAGTTGGGCAAAGAGGAAATTTTGATTTTAAAAGGGTGGGCCGAAGTCTCTCTCTCTCTCTCTTTTTTAAATGCAACTCCAGGACTTACAAAAGCTACAGACAGCAGCTTGGCGTTCCCTCTCCCTCTCAACACAGGAGGGAGCCCGTCTTCTGTGGCAGGGCTGGCATAGAGAAACCGCCATCTTCTTCAAAATGGCTGCCCTTCTCCATAAGTAAATTTTGCAGAGCTTTATGTATTAAAGCGTATGATCCAACCAGAGAGAACCGTGGCTTGGGAAAAACCAGAAAGGCGGCCACAGGCTGACACCCTCCGCCAGGCTGATAATGCAAAGCCAAAGACTTTGCAAAGCCAAAGTCAGAGACGGACCTATTTGCAAAGGTGGGAAAGCCAGCAAAGAACCCAGTCCCAAGAAAAGCAGAGGCTTCAGAGCTGTGTGGAGAGCCTCTTATCAGAAAGGTCAATATTTTCCTCCACTCACAACTGAGTTTGCCAAGAAAAACTGTGTACCGAAAGGGAAGGGAGCCTTCAAAGGGCTTGCTGGGAAGGCCTGGCCAGGAGGGCAAAGCCGTTGTGGCTGGCTTTCCTCCCAGAGCTCCGGCACCCATGGGTGGGGCACCCCTCCAGTCTCCACTGGCACAGGCCAGGAAGAATGGGCGATGGGAGAGGGGCTGATCAAGGAAGAGTTCCGGGGGCGGGGGGGGGGGGGCAGAAGAGGTCTGTTTAAAGCTCCTTCAAGCGGAGTCCTTTTCTATGAGGGAAAGGGGGGGTTCGTGAGCACATTCATGTCCTCAGGGAAGTTGTTCTGGGGGATCGTGCGGGAGGCCCAGGAGAGCACATCTGGCAGGACGGGATCCTTCACGAAGACGGGACCCGAGTGGCGTCTGCGTCCCACCCATCTTGCTCTGCTGGGGAATAAAAGCCATTCCCAGGTACATTCCAAACAGTGTCCCCTGCCTCCAAGGAACATAATGGGGGTGCTACAATTCCCCTCCCCTTAAAATGCCCCCCTCCAAAAGTCAGGATCTCCCAGCCCACCTTGCCAAAAAGCAAAACTAGTCTAAGTGTGCCGCAGACCCCGAGTAGGCCATGTGTCCCCCCTCACCCCCGGGCCTCTTCCTTTCCTCACCTTCATGCGCTCATATTTGTCATCAACATCCTGCAGCCAGGAAATGAACTGCCGAGCATTGAAGCGATCTCGGACGGATTTGTTCTCATCGCCCTGAAACACATAGAAAGAGGGGGGGAGGGGGAAAGAAACAGACATATTGAACACCCAGTTCTCCTCTCCCCCAGCACAGAAGTCTTGAGTGTGCAGGGCCTACCCCCCCCCCCAACTCTATGCCCAGGACCTGACACAGAGCCCTGCCTGCTTGCCTCCCTCACCACAGGGTCTCCTTCTCCCTGCCCCTTGCAAGAACCACCCCTCCTGGCTCTCCTGAGCTAGACAGCCCCCCAAATCCTGAGCTTCTGGCTTTCTCCTTCCTTTGTGTGCTGGGAACGGCTGTGCTGTAAATCAGATGCAAAGATCAATAGAACGGATGGCTAATAAATCCCCCCTCTCCTGCCCGGCGAACAGGGACCGACGCCTGCAATGCAGCACTCCACTTTCCACAGAGACGGCAGCTTCACGGCAAGGAAGCAGAGCCCTCTCTGCACAGCCGGCCAGCAGGAGGTGGTCACGTCACTCGCCGCTCAGCTTGGCTGTGGCCGCTTTTAAATTCTCCTGTTGCAGCAAAGCAGCAGCACCTGCTGCAGCTCCAGAGTCTGCATCTTCAGTCTTTGCTGGTGCTAAGCTGTACGGAGGGGAAAAGCCACCTCTGTGGGCTGAGGCACAGAGCTTGGCTTCCTGGGATTCCTCTTCTGAATGAGGATCCAAAAGTGACGCTACCCACCTGGCCAAGGGGGTGGTGCCATCAAAAGAATGACCCAGGCCAAGAGGCCTGTCGGTCCTCTGGCGCTCTGGTCACGGGGATGGCTTGCACTCTGGTCCCCCACCCCTTCCTTACCACATCCACGCATCTCCTCTGCCCAGACCAAGTGTGACATCTCTGGCATGAGGCCAAGGCACCAGGGATGGGTTGGAGCCCTCTTGTGCCCCAGCCGCCTCCAGCTATTTGTGGGGGGAAGAGCCCAGGGAGAGTCACCCCCCCCCAGAAGAGGGGCACGGACCTGGCTTTCCAGAGGCATGTTGTACACCTCCGAGTCCAGCAGCATGGTGCAGGCGCTGAAGGGGACCGCCTGGTTGGCGATCGTCCGTGCTGCCCGGCAATGGACCCTCAGAATCTCCTGCTCACATGACACAATCAGCTTCTCCTGGCAAAGAAGAGAGACGGCGGGCGTCACCCAGGGGAGAGAGGGCCCCTCACCCTGTCACCAAAGGGCTGGCGGAGGGAGCCAAGCCTGGGAAAGGGGCGCCGGGCTCTCACCCGCTCGATGCTATGCTGGAGCCGCAGCTTGCCACGGACGGCTTCCTGCTGCTTGAACAGCTCCTTCAGGGGTTCTGCCAACGATGGAGGAGGGGCAATCTGGAAGACACAGGAAGAAGCAAGTCAGCTGCACCCGGCTGCTTTTACATTGGCAGCGCCTGAGCCAGACATTCCGGGGAGACTGCCGGGCTCAGAAAGGCAGAGCGCCCAACGTAGCGCTCATGGCTCCGCCCCTGCCTGTTCCCCTCTCAGGCCCAGGCAGCCACCCTCTGAACCCGCCCGACAAGATACAGGCGTGTGTCTGTGGGGGGGGGGGGGGAGAGAGACGCCTGAGTCGGCAGTTCACACCCTGCTCTGACCAGCTCCCCCAGGCTTTTCTGATCCCTAAACCAAGAGGCTGCTAAGCATTTCCATGGAGCTTGCTTTCCCACCCCGCCCTTCCCACCAGTAGCTCTCAAAAGTTCATCCCCCTAAGAAGGTGGCACAGACCGCTCTGTGTGATTTCTGCCCCTCCCCAGGTCTTGTGCACTGGGCATCCGTGGAACAAGCACCTCTTGAGCTTTTTTGGCCAAACTAATCATCCTTCTTCCCTCGGCTTCTGAGGGCAAAGGCGGGCATTCGAAGCCTTTTCTTCTGGCAAGCGGTTTCGCTGACTTTGGGAGGCTCACGGTGGCCCCAATCGAGGACCCCTGCTTCATGCAGACAGGAGGGAAGGAATCTTTCACAGCCACTGAAACTACCCAAACATGGCAAGGGGGCCCTGGCGGTGCCCATGTTGAGAAAAGCACAAAGAGCCACATGTGCAGCAGTTACACATCGCTGCCTGGCAAAGGTCTGCCCGCTCACCAGGGGACTGCGATGCTTCCCACAAGCCCACAGGGAGGGAAGGGAAATCCACTCTGCTCTACGCCCTGCTGAGGATGTGGCCGTTTGTTTCTAGAGGGCAGGGGTGGAGAGCTGGTACAGGATCGAGGCTCAAGGGGAGCTCCTTCAGGACCAGGGGCTCACAGGTGGATTTCTACCTGCAAGGCTTCCTTGCTGCAGACTGCAGACTAGACTGAGGCAAAACAGCAAAAGCATGGCCCCCAGGGAGGGAGAGACTCGCCCCCTCTTTCCACCTGGCTGACTAATTGGGAGAGAGGAATTACTCCTTGATGCCTTGGCTCTTCTGCTGCTTGAACTGCCTTCTGTTTAGACTATGATACTCAGATCGCCTCAGCTGCGACTATTGGGTGTTATTTTCTTGGGATTTGCTCTTAGGGTAAATCCTGACATTTAATTTTGGATTTTAATTCTTGTGTGCGCTTCCGCCTGCCCACTGTCACTGGTTGGTCAAACATTCGCCTGTGCAGTTCTCCCAGCAAATGTGAGCCACCTTTGGGCCCCGGCTAAGGTCCTCCTGGGCTTCACCTTCTCCCTTGTCTCCACTCGCAGTGAGCAATCGGGCTGCAGGCCCTTGCCGGAAGAGGCGCAGCTCCTTGCCCCTGCCTGCACATCTAAGCAAGCAGCCACTAACAGCGGGGCCTTCCTCCAGCCTCGCACCAGCCTTCCACACCGCAGGCAGAGTGACGTCTCCACCCTCGCTGAAGGCAAGGCTTCTTCTCAAAGTCAGCTAGAAGGCAAAGCGGCTGGCTGGTACTCACCACTGGAATGTGCAGCTTGCTCAGAGGTTTGCCGTCCAGCAGATAGGAGCCCGTGTACGTGACGTACTCCGCGTAGCACTGGGGCGCCTGGGGAGTGATGTAGCAGAGGATTTTCCGCTTCTCCTCGATCTTCTTCCTGATTTGCAGGTACTCGAAGTACGGGTTGGACCTGTCGCTATGGTAGGGCTCGATGTCATCCAGTTTGATGGCATCCACGATGGCCGCCAGAGTCTGCTGGATCATCTCGCGCGTCTGCTGGGTGGAGGTGTTGATCTGCTGCTGCAGCTGCTGGTTGGAGCGCTGGAAGCGGCGCTTCCGTGGGTGCTGAGCCTGGGCGTCCTCCTCCTCCGTGACGCGACCCTTCGCCCGCGTGGCAGGGGCAGAAGCCGGGGGAAACTCCTTTTCCGAAGCTGCGGTGTTCTGTTTGTTCTGGTTTGCAAGCATCTGAGCTCGGTTCCTGGTGATGCGCTGGGGGATCTCTTCGATCTTGGGGGGCTTTGGGGCCTCCACCACCGCCTTTGGCGCCGGCTCTGTGGCTTCTGGTGGAGCCTCGGCTTGGGAGGGAGAGACCTGGTTGGTGGCCTTTGCTGCAGCCCCGTCCTCTGTGTCCGTGCACTCCGCATGGCTGGCTTGGCTCAAGCCAGTTTGAGAGCCACTGTTGGTGGGAAGAGCAGCTGAGGACAGGCCCTCCTCCTCCTCCCCTTCCACCCCCTTGCTCTCTGGCTGGACAGGATCTGGTGATGTGGCCTCCGGCAGATTTTGGGGAGTCTCCGATTCTTTCAGACTCTTCTGTTCTTGGGCACCGATTACTTCGGTCACCTCTTCCAGCAAAGCCCCTTCACACTTCTGCTCATCCGCCTGTGGTTCTGGCTCCCCAGGCAGGATGCTCTGCTGGGTCAGAGGCAGCTCCTCCTGCTCACCCAAGGCCACCCCACCACCCACAAGGCCAGCTCTGACCGTCTCTGGAGCGCTGGCAGGGCCTTCGGCAACCGCCTCTGCCACTTCAGCCTCTGGAACGTCTTTCGCTTGCAGGGGCAACTCCGGCAATGAGAAAGGGCCGAGGTCCAAATCATCTTCCGAATTTGTGAACGGGTCTGGCCATGAGACTGGCTCCTCAGCACTGACTGGGACAACGGTGCTGTTCTCCACATAACTTTTTTCCAGTGCACTAACGGCCTCCACTTGGGATTCTGCTGGCATGTTAGCAGACTGCAAAGGCATGTCCGATGCTTCTTCCGGGACAGGCTTGCAGCCACTAAAGAATGTGTCTAACCTAGCAGGGGACTCTGCAAACGGAGCCTGCTGTTCCGCAGCCCCCATTTCTACTGGGGTGGCTCCTCCAGTGTCTTCCTTTGCCTTATCAAGCCCTGGCTCAGCCACCGCCAGCGGGTATGGCACGGGAGAGATGGGATAAGGAGACTCCGCAGAAGAGAAGGGCACTGGGGTGGGGTGCTCAGCGTCGGGAGAACAAAATGGCTTTGGGGATTCCGGCCCTTGCTGGGGAGATTTCATGAGGAGTTCGGATCCCACCGACCAGCTCACGGGATGGTCAGAAGCACTGCCCATCAAACCCGGAGGAAGAGGAAGATCCGGGTTCTGTGTCGGAGTGGTGTCCCACTCAGCACTGCTCTGTTCTGGAATACTGGAGCCAAACAGGTTCTCCTCGATGGGCGGCAGAAAGCTGGACTCTGGCGGCATAATAGATGCCGTCGCCTGCTGCTCTTCAGTGGCATCCAGAGGCAGGCCAAGATCCGGCGGGAGAGCACTTTCGACGGAAGGGGCAAGCAGCTCATCCCTATGAGAAGGGGAAGATTTGGCTTGCAATCCAGAAAAGACACTTTCAGGGGACTGAACAACGGTGCCAACAGTTCCTGGAGCACAGTGCAATGATTCCACCTTAGGAGACGGGACTCCATAGTCAGGGGAATAATACCCTGGAGACAAACACGGGAACCTTTCCATGGGAACGGAGGGAAGAGGGACTTTCTCTTCCGCCAAGTGCTGAATGGGAGAGTCATAATTAGATGTGGCCGGGACGCTCTGCTGCCTGAAAAATTTGTCCCCAACACTGAACTCTTCTTCTGGGGCTCTTCTGATATCCACAGACATTGAACGGTGAAGGTTTGTAGAGGGGATGGTCCTTGTTGGGGTCTGACTTGGGTTCTCGGGGAATCCAGTCGAAGGATTGGAGTATCTGTCAAAAAAGGATGGAGAACAAGCGTTCATGGACATGGTGGATATGGGCAGTGAATGCTGGGAGTCGGCACAATCAAACATCAGGTCTGTGTAATCTTCAGTGCTGCAAGACGGTGTTCTCGGTGTTTGCATTACCTCTTCGTAGCTTGGGCAAGAAACGACAGATGCCGGGGTTGGAACCCCCGTCGGCCTGTTCTGATCTGGCCTCGGGGAAGCAGGTAAGACTTCCTTCAGCTGGGGGCCAGCTATCCAGTCCTTGGAATCAACGGGCGGCTGAGTCTTGTTTTCCGGAGACACGATCGGCGCCAGTGGCCCCAGCTCCTTGAGCTTCTTGTCCTTCAGCTGAGCATCAAGCGCAGCTGGTTTCTTGGTGGCCAAATCCAGGCTCCTCTTGCGCATGTCCTCATTGGCCTTGGCTTTGTCTTTTAACTTGGGGTCCCCGGATCTGTGCCTCATCTTCTCCATTTGCTTCATTCGCTCTTTATGTCTCTTGTGGCGCTCTTCGATCTCCAGATCTTTTTGGCTCAGCATCCTCTCAAAGCTAGTCATCATTAAGTCTCCGTCTCCCAACAGCTTCTCCCTGGGCCTGGAGTCTTTCTTGTTACCCTCTTTGGATAAGGTCATTTTGTCATTTCCGTTGCTCATTTTAAGACACTCTGCTTTGTCCTTCTCTTGATTTTCCTTGAGTCTCTCCTTCATTTTGAGATCATTAAATTTGGGTGGTTCCTCTTTTGATTTTTCCTTAAGAGTGATTACTTGAGAGCTGTCCTTCTCTTTGGCAGACCTCTGCTCCTCTTTGTGGTGCTTGAAGAACCCTTCTGCATGTTTGTCTCTGTGCTTCTCTCTCTCCTCTTTCCACTTCTCTTTGTGCCTGTCCCTCTTTTTCTTCTCTTTGGCTGTGCTGACTAAGCTGGAGCCACATGCCTTGTCTTTTTCTGCCTTCTTTGGAAGTTCTCTTTCGGAGTCATTCTTCTCTTTCCTGTCAGAAAACAAATAGTCCATGTTTTTGTCCAGTTCATCTTCTGCCTCTGTTTTCATGCCGTAGGAAATGCCAAAGCCTTCTCCATCTAGCGAGAAGTCTCTCTCGTACTGAGCAGAATCCTTTCTGCTGGAGTCCTTAAACTCCTCTGCTTTCTCTTTCTTTTCACCTTTCTCTTTCTTGGCTCTGTCCTTTTCATGGCTTTTCTTGGAGGAAGAGGAGGAGTGCCTGTTCCTCTCCCGCTCCCTGAGTTTATCTGGCAAGCAAGACAGAGGCTCTTTGCATTTCTCCTCAGAGGCATCTACCAGAGTAAGGTTTGGACAATCAAAGAGACTGGTCAGAACAGGTTCTTGTCCTCGGTCTGTAAAGCTGTCGGAAGAAATCTCACTTATTTTATCATTGGAGTCATCTCTGTATTCATTTAGAGCTTCTTCTTCCAGTTTTTCCAGCAAGCTTTTCTCTGGCTCCCCACTTTTTGAAGACCGCTTCTCCTTTGCGTACTCTTTCTCCAGCTTATCCTTGTGCCTGTTCTTAGCCTTGTCTTCTCCTGCATGCTTCTTTTCTGCTTTCTCGGGGAGTTTCTGCTTGGTCTTCCGTTCTGGAGCTGAGTCTACTGAGCTTCTCTCTTTCCTCTCTTTGTACTTCTCTGCAGAATCTTTGTCCCTTTTCTCTTTATGTTTCTCGAAGGAACATTTCTCTTTTTTCTCCTTCCCACCCTCGGCTAATCCTTTGTCCTTCTTCTTCTCTTTGGACTCTTTGTCTTTCTGTTTTTCAGCAGAATGTTGCCTATCAGAGGAATATTTCCTGTGCTTGTCAGGGAGATAAAGGTCTCTCTCAGCCGCCACGCTGTCATCTTTGTCTGGCAGACTCTCCAGCCGGTGCATTTCGCTCCCAACGCTCTCTCCCAGTTTGAATCCGCCCAGGCTGTAGTCGTCTTTCTCATCCTCACTTTCATCGGTGAAGATGTCAAGGATGTTGTACCAGCTTTTCTCTCGGCCTTTCTTCTCCTCCCTTCTCTCATGGAAGTCCTCTCTATCCCCAGAAAAGTTCTTCTCCTTCTTCTCTTTAAGCTGGTCTAAAGAAGCCTTCCTCTCTTTATCTTTGTTGTGAAGATCTTTATATTTCTCTTTTGTATCTTTCTTTTCTTTATAGCCTTTATCCAATTCTTTGTCTTTCTGGTTTTTTTCAGACAGAGTCTTCTCATTTCTCTCTTTGTCTTCTACTTTGGATTTTTCCTTATACTTTTCTGATTTTAATTTTTCTTTCTTGTCCTTCTCAGGCATGTCCTTCTTCTCCTTTCCAGAATGATGCCTCTCCCAGGTCTCCACATTTTTACCACTAAATTCAGGATCAGATTTTTCTTTGAAGAATGCTTCACAGCCGTAGTCTTTGAATTCATCTCGATAGGATTCCTCTTGTTTAATTTTAACATCTTTCCTGTCCTTAGAGCCATCGGACAAGTCTCTTCTCTCTTTGCTAATTTCACTAGTATCCTTTTCCTTCCTTTCTTTAAAGCTTTCAGCAGAATCCTTCCTTTTCTTGTCTTTTTCAGGAAGATAACTGGGGATTCCTTTATGCTTTTCGGGTTGGTCCTTTTTCCTCTCAGAGTTTTTCTCAATGTATTCTCGGTCCTTCTTTTTGAGAAAAGTGTCCTTTTCATTGCGCTTCTCATTGTATTCTCGCTTCTCTTTTGCTTTACTCTCCCGCTTCTTCTCCTTGACTTCCTCCTTCACGGTTTCTATGATGAGTTTTGCCACAGTGTCATTTTTCACCTCCCTGTAGTCTGTCACGGGTGAATCCCAGCCATCCTCTCCTTTGAAATCAAAAGAAGAATCAGATGACAAATCTGAAAACCACCGGTCCTGCTGATCGTCAGAGAGGCTGCACTTTGTGTCTTCGCTTTCCTGAAACTGGTTTTTATTGGTGAAGTCTTCAAAGCTGGACTCCTCTCGGTAACTTTTATCTTTTCTGCATTTCTCTTTCTCCTCTTTCATGGTTTTCTCTTTCTCTGGCTTTGCTAGTTTTTCTTCTTTCAGTTCGTTTTTCTTTTCCACCTTGGATTGCTTGTCTTTGGATTTTCTCTTCCGGTCCTCCTTGTGCATTTGAGGCTTCTCCTCTTTAGGTGATTTCTCCTTGATGGGTTTCTCTTTATCCGATCTGCCACTCTTTTCTTCTCTAAAAGATTTACTGATGTCTTTGTTTGCCTCCTTTGCTTTTTTCAGCGACTTTTCCTCTTTGGAATTTTTTCCAGCTTCATCTTTAAACAGCCAGTCCTTCTCCTCGGATTTAGTTCTGAGGAATTTCTCTTCTTTCTTGAACTGCTCTCGCTCGTGCTTTAGTGCCTTGAGTTTGCTTTCGACGGAGCTTTCAGTCTCTACAATCAAAGCCTTTTCAGGTTTCTGCTTAGAGTCCTCGTACTCAAAAGAAAAGGCCTTGATTATCTTAATGTCTTGGGTGGCAGGGCACTGGCCCCTCTCTTTGTTTTTGTGTTTATGTTTCGTTTTATGCTTTTTTACAACTTTCCCTTCCTTGTCCAGCTTTGGAATAGCGCCGTCAACGTTGGCATGGAATGAATTCTTTTTCTCCACCACCATCGCTGGCCCGTGCTGGGCACGTTTCTTGTGCTCCTGTTTCTTCCTCACGGGCTTTAGCGACTCCAAGCTTGAATCCTCTGACGTGTAGTCCGACTCGCTTGTCAGCCTTGTCCTCGTCGAATCGGATAAGGAGCTAACATCCGACCAGGCCGGAGAAGAGACAGTTTTCCAATTGTCCGTTCTCCAGTGCTTGGAGTGCTGTTCTATAAGGTTTGGGTTATGTTTCTGTGAGCCTAGGCTCCCGTGGGAAGAGGCAGAGGAAGCAGAAAGGGAATTAAACAAGGACGACTCCTTCAAGACCAATCTGGAGTCTTTTACACAGGTAGCGCTTTGTACAGAGTCTCTGTCGCCCTCCTCGCTCTCCAGGTTTTCACTCTCCGACTCGGAGGAGCAGAATTTGTCATTCTTTTTGCCGAACCGGACATCCTTGCCCTTCGCCTCCTTCTTACGTTTCTTCTTCACTTTGTTTTTCTCCTTCTGCTGTTTGGCATTTGACGGTTCTCGTGTCTTGCTGCTGGGAAGGATGGAGTGAGTGGTCAGCCGCAGCTTCTCCCCTGTCCCCGCTGCGATGCCGGCGTCCTCTTCGTCAGACGTGTCCGAAAGGATGCGATGGGCCGCTTTCTTTGGTGTGATTGTGCTGTTTTTAGGATAAGGTTTCACTTCCATTTTGGGGATGGAAATAAAACTATTTGCTTTAGTCTCTTTCCTGTAATCCTTTTTCAGCAAGTGTTTATCGTCGACTGGTGGGACCCGGTCCTGCTCATCATCCTCGTCGAATTCGTACTCGTCTTTGACGGGCGTGTTGGTTTTTGGCGGCTCCTGGTTCTTGGCCTTGTGCTTCAGGCCCTTCTCAAACTCTGAGTCCGTGTTGTTGCCATCGATGGAACTGGATGGCGCAAACGAAGGAGCGTCTTCCTCCTCTGAGGTCTCTGGGGAAACAAAGAGCACAAAGAAAGGGTGAGGCATAGCAGCTCCGCCCCCACCCCCGAGCTAGCAGCCTTCTGCACAAAACCTGCCCACAATACCTGAAGGGATAATCTATCTTCTATGTGCAAAGCAGAGCTGCGGCTGCTCTACCTACACGGTGGTCAGAGAGGTCCTCTGGAATAAAAGGCCAAAGCTGCGCAGGGAGTCAACGGCAGGAGTCCGTTTGGAGCATCTGGGCAGAAAGGGTGCAAATCTGGCAAGAGCTGTGGCTGGGCAAAATCCACTCGTTTCAAAAGGGACCCTGTACCCAAAGATGCAGCACAGCTGGAAGTCTGCCTTGCCCAATCCACGACCAGAGAGACACCATGTCCGTTTCCCACTTGGGCATTGGTTTTTTTAAAAACAAAAACACAAGTATTGGTCATGCTTTGCGCATTTGCTTCTCGATGGAACGTGGCAGATTCCGTTCCATTTCCTGAGCATCTCAGAGCTCCAGAGTAAGAGTTGCAAGAGGGCCCCAAATCACACTTTTTCTGAACCTCTACAAGGCGTCCCTGCATCTCGGGTGAGAGGGCCGAGAGAGCACAGGGGCTTGTCTCAGATTACTCACAGAATGGAAGGCAAAGGTGGGACTTCCACCAGGACGCCACAGCTCTTAACCAGTCATCCCCTCCTCTGCACTGACTCTGTCACCTGGTGAAAGCTTCTAAGCATCTTGTCCTTGGATTTAATCTCCCTCAACTCCCTTCTCCGGCCTCTGATCATCTTTCCTGCTCTACAGGCAATGCAACCACATCTCTCAGCCAGCAGCCTAATAAGAGAGAGTGCAGTGCCCACCCACCTTTTTTCACCGTTCCTGGCTAAGAGACTGTTTTTACCACAATGCCATCTATATTGGGCACAAACCTACCTGTACAATGCAGTATGAAGTTACCAGGTGGCGATGCTGGTAAGTGAACAAGGGCAGCAAACAGTGCAGCTGATGGCTAGGGGAGTGCCTCAGTGGCACACTATGGGGCAGGGGCAGGAGAACAAGCAAGTTCCTTCCCCCATTTCTACTGTGCTCTGGTCTGTACGCGATGGCTGTGCCACTTCCGCACACTGCACAATTCAATGCAGTCAGTGGGGAAGTACCTCCCGCAGTCAGTGGGGAAGTACCTCCCGCTCCACGTTTTCCATGTTTAGCTGGTGGATATGCCTCCAGCAGAGGTGAGGTGCTGAGAAAAAGTGGGGGAGGGAAAATAACCAGCCGCTCAAGGTCACTTACAGTGGTGTGAGCAAAGCCCTGACACGGGGACCGCCTCAGGGCAAAGCACTCAGCATGCCATCCCATTCGCCTTCTGCCCGGTCACCTCTAGGACCAACAACTGTGCAGCACCCCTGGAGCCTTTTCTGGAGCACTCGTTCAGGTGCTGACCTCCGACGATAGGCTCTTGCAAGCACATAGTAAGGGGGCATAAATGCAAAAGTCAAGGGGCTGAGGGCATCAGGAAAGGTCCTGGCAGGGAGGAGGGGTCAGGAGCACAACACGTGCCACGCAGATGCTTGCAGGTGTATTCTTTGCGTATTCGTGGACCGGTGACAAAGACCCCTCCGTCTGGGGGGAATGCATCTAGGCAGTGGCATGAGCGAGTGCATGCCCTTTGGATTTTGGTTAATTAGACGCGACTTGTCGGATTGGCCCCAACGGCGGCTCTTTGGAGAGGCTGCCCTTTCTAGAGACACCCTTGTCTGAGCCACACCTATGCTGGGTCCTTCACACCACAGCCTTACCTGTGGAACTCTCTTCACTAGAAGGATACGTGGCCTTCCCAAGCAGCAGGTTCACCATGGTGGGGGAATTCGCTACTTTTAATGGCGTCTCTCCTCTCCTGTTAAGCTGATGAGGATTTCCTCCATAATGTAACAACAATTTCACCACCTATATGAAAATAAAGTCTCGGTAAACTGCATCAGAAATAGATGCTTATATCCTGTATCAGAGAAAGCGAAACAGTCCCCTAAAGGCTGACAGACCATTTCACCGCCAGACAGTGGTCAGGTGGCTAAGTGGAATATGGCCCACAAGCAGAGTCTGTATGAACCAGTGAGAGAAAACAGGCATTGCCAGTATAAGGATCCAAATACATCCACACAGAGAGAGGGTCAAACAGCAGGGAAGAGAAAGAAGTCTGCCGGCGATCCGGAATGGCCGCCACCAGCCAGCTTAGGCCAAGCATGGACCACTGATGCGACTCCAGATCCCGGGAGAGCTCCTTATCCTTCTGCAGACACCTTTGCCTTACCCCCCTTTTCTCTCTTGCTTTCAAGGATCAAACAGGGCAGCTACATTTCAGACACCTGAAGATAAGGGCACCACGGCACATATCAAGAAGGCAACAAGACACTGGCTTACACAACAGTTGGGCTGTCAAGTTAATCTCAGCAGGTTCTTTGTATGTGGAATGAAGAGCAAGCAGGACAGTCCCCAGCTAATGGCTGGAGGGAAATAACCAGGAGAGCTTACAAAGGGTCCTTTAGTGGCCAGGGACAGGAGATGGTCTAACAGGCCGAAATCTGGGGAAAGGCAGTTTGAGACAACTTAAGAGCCGCTGATTCAAGAACTGACCTTGTAGTGCCCGTTGCTGGCCGCGTCGTGCAGCGGAGTATCATCGTCCAAGCCCTTGGTGTTCACCTCGGCCCCTGCAGCGAGCAACTGTTTTGCAACATCGTAATAACCCCGGTTGCATGCCTCGTGCAAAGCCGTCCAGCCTGCCAATGGGGACACAGACAGACACATGATAGGGATGGCCTATTTCAATCAGAAACCGTGTCATGATGACGCCTCAATGGATGATGCTGGCTGCCAACACTGAGGCTGCACTACAGATCCACTGCCCGGCCTTCGTTTGCACAAGACAACAGGTGCTTGCTTGGTATTTTGCCTGACTATGCAATATATATACTCTAGCTCCTCACTTCAAATAAGTAAAGAACAGATGTTTAGCCAACTGAGAAAGCGGAACCCACCCACCCCAATTTGAGCTACAGATTTGTCTCTCCTCATCTTTTCCGGAGAGGAACGCACCTGCTGGAATGTAGCCAGCATGCAGCTGTTCAGAATTGCCATCCCAACTGAACCTGAGTTGGTGAGACACAGACAAAGAAGCCACCTGAGAAGACTGCTTGCATTACTGAGGGCTGAGTGGCCCTGGAGGCAGGGAATGCTGTGGCACAAAAACAGAAAGCGCTCATCTCAGGCAAAGCTCCAGGAACAACATAAAGAAAGGATGCAATCACGTTGGAAAGGCAAGCTGGCCTTTGGGCAGTCCCTTTGAGGGAGCCATGCTTGGAGTTCCCGAAAGGAAATCACTTGAGACAGCACAGGGCAGATGGGTAAATATGTTGTCTCTTGCACCCCCGGTCCAGTGGGGAAGAGCCACACTTGAACTGGGAACCAGTGCTAGGTACATACAACGGTTTGCTACACTGGTGCTCCAGACTGAACCTGTCCACAACCTGTCTTCTTCACTCTACTGCTCCTTCTGAATGCAATACTAAGATGATCAGTAGCACCCAGCTAACGCAGCATGTTCTACACATAGGAGAATCCTTGGGAACATACTGGGGTCTGATGGAAAAACAAGTATTGGGAACATCATTGTTTCTTGCTCAGTCCCAGTTCCAGCGGGGAAACTCAACTAGCCAATAATATTTCCTTTACGTATTGAACCCTTTGCTCTTTTCTCCTTCCCAACCCAAGTAACTACCTGCAAAGTCTTTCACGTTGACATCTGCGCCCTCAATGATGAGTTCCTTGATGCGTCGGGCGTCTCCTCGGATAGCTGCCCTGTGCAACCGAGTCTCTCCCCGTTCATTTCTCTTGTTTACTTTATCTTTGGTTTTGGAGGCAGAGTTAGGAGTTCCCTTCTGACAAACTGTGGACTGAGAGGGATGCTTTGGTGTTGTATCTACTGCTGGTGGAAGAGACGGAAGAAGAAAACACGGGTGAGGGAGGAGCTCAGCCCAAAGCCACCCCCCAAGCCTTTAGAGGGAGCTGTTGCCCTAGATTTCAATCCTGCCATCAAGCTGAGGCAATGGCTGCGTGGGGGAGGGGGGCGTTAATCTTCCAAGGCAGAGGAATGCCTTTGCACACACAATGGAGACATTAATGGAAGGCTGTGATTAAGCAAAGGCTGGGGAAAGCAGCTGTGGTTTCTCTGAAGGAGGGGAGCGCCCAAGACGCAAGGGAGGAAGCAAAGTCTCCCTTCACAGGAGCTGCAGGTTCGCCAGTCCAGGGAGACCACGCAAGCTCAACTTCACTCTTCACCGACAGCCATGCAAAACTCAAGGGGGGGCTGCCAAGAGGCCACAGAGAGGCCACGGAGCTTGGCATGAGGCACCTCACGGGATGTTTCTGAGATCCCTGAGAGGCAGCACCCACAAAACCCTTCAAGGAACCCACAAGGCATAAATAACCACACGGCGCCAAAAAGCCTGTCCGTACCGGGGCTGTTTGCAGACT
This sequence comes from Euleptes europaea, assembly GCF_029931775.1. Classification (NCBI taxonomy): domain Eukaryota; kingdom Metazoa; phylum Chordata; class Lepidosauria; order Squamata; family Sphaerodactylidae; genus Euleptes; species Euleptes europaea. Next base: position 50,288,460 of record NC_079328.1, read on the forward strand.
CTTCCGCTGTCATCTGCATAAGAAGGGCGACCTGCTGCCGCTCGGATAGTGGGTAACCTGCACGGATTCCTGAAAGGCCCATCCCGAAGAGAAGGCTTGGCTTCCGTGCTGCAGGCTCCTTTTTAATTCTTTTCCGTTCAGGACCCTGCTTTTCTGTTGAACGGGACAGATGGGGGAGGGAGACAGAAAAACAATTTGTACCACTGAAATTCATTCATTTTTAAGACCTTTGCTAATCATAGCTTCCTCTGCAAAGGGTTAATCTTCCAGAGAGCAGAAAACTGTTGGAAGCTTTGTTCTTGAGACAGCCAGCCTTGAAGCACCAAAGAGACCCTTGTCTAAGACCCTGCAAGCAGAGCTTCTGGATGGAACATCTGTCAACTTCAGTATATGGGGGCTCCTCATAGCATGAAGAAGTGCAAAGGCAGACAGCCCATCTCATCTTTTCTGGTTTGGGTTAATTTGTAGGTGACACAGCACTTTGGGGAGTAAACTCTTTTTTTTCAGGCTACATTCTGCTTGGACTTAAATCTAAAGGGATGGAACAAGCCCAGATTAAACAACGTGCTCAATTATGCTATGGTGTAAATCTCCAGCCACATTTGGGCTTTGCTGTGTGGAACCAGTGTGGGGCAATGATTAGAATACTGGACTAAGACTGGGAAGACCCAGGTTCAAATCCCTACTCTAGCATGAAACTCAGTGTATGAACTTGGGCCAGTCTCCTTTTCACCCTAACCTACCCTCACAAAGTTGTTGTGGAGGATAAAATTGAGGAGGGGAGAAGAATGTCTTCTGCCCTAAGTTCCTTGGAAGAGTGTAGAAAAAGGGACAGATGGATAAATATGTTGTCTCTTGCACTCCCAGTCCAGTGGGGAAGAACCATAATTTTTGGAACGAGCACTGCGTTAGGATCTGAGACACCCAGGCTCATTCCCACTCTACCACAGAAGCTCACTGGATGACTCTGGAACAGTCACTCTCTCCACCTAACCTACCTCACAGAGTCGTTGTAATAAATAAAATGGAGGAGGGGAGATCAATGACATTAGCCGCTCTGGGTTCCTGTTGGTGGTGGGGGTGGGGAAGCAAGGTATCAACACCCAAATGAATAAATACAGGTATAGGGTTTTAAAAGAGGAACAAGAGAAGCAGCATGGAGCTCTCTGTGGGAGGAATCCCCTGAGCTGTTGAGGCCTGGTCTAATCAGTCCCTTGTGCTACTTTCTGTGGCTGATGAGGACCTTTCCAAAGAACCTGTGGCTGGGCAGAAAGGAACTTGCACACCTGCTGTTTTCATTGTCCAGGACAGTCAACAGGGCAGCCTTTGGAAGAACATGCTGCACATACACGCGCCTCAAGTAGGAAAGGGTTCTCCTCTTTTGGGGGGGGCTGTGAAGGAACCAAAGTTTGCAGATATGCATTTTATGCTGTGGTCCACTGGTGCATGGAAAATGCACAGACCTAAAAAGCTTCTTTACCTTGCCCCAGAGAGGGCCAACATCTCCATTCTTGTCCTGCCTTCCCAAAGCTCCTTCCAGGCTATGCCATTACAATAGTCTGCTGGCGAATCCCAAGGAGCTAAAAAACAACCCTGGTGCGGTCGAGAGCCGGCCAGACCAGCCGATCAAGATAAGAAAACTGCCTAGTTACACATTTGCCATTCGGCACACACAGCCGCTGCACTGAAGACAGGTGAGCCAAACACAAAGCAGGTGCCCTGCTTCCAGTTCCAGAGCAAAGGACAACGTGGTCCTAGCTGTGAATTCTGGGGCAAAGGGCGGGCCCTCCCCCCACTTTCACCACTCTTCTGCTTAGCGTGGACAATGCGGCTGCAACAGGCACTCCCAGACGACTCAATCGGGCTCTTCGCCACCACCATCTACACCTGCAGTCAAGAGTCTGGATGTGATCCTGGATGCCTCCTTATCCATGGAGGCCCAGGTCGCAGCCGTGGTCGAGGTGGCTTTTTTCCATCTCCGCTGGGCCCGGCAGTTGGTGCCCTGTCTCTCCCGCCCTGCGACAGTCACCTCTAGGCAGGACTACTGTAACTCGCTCTACGTAGGGCTGCCCCTGAGACTGACCTGGCAGGAGCCTCACTTCGAGAACACATTCAGCTAGTGCTCTGCCAACTGTGCTGGCTCCATCTGGAGTACAGGATCAGGTTCAAGGTGTTGGCTTTGACCTTTAAGGACTTACATGGTCTGGGACCCTGGTATCTTTGGGAATGCCTTTCCTGGTACACCCCTCGAAGAGCTCTACAATCTGCTGATAATAATTTGCTGGTGGTCCTTGGCCCTAAGAGCGTGTGGCTGTCCTCAACGAGAGCCAGGGCTGTTTCGGTCCTGGCTCCGGCCTTGTAAAATGCTCTTCCTGGTGACATCAGGGCCCTGCGGGATCTTAAAGAGTTCCGCAGGGCCTGCAAAACAGAGCTGTTCCACCAGGCCTACGACTGAGGGCAGGCGCAGCTGTCATCCGTGCTGGCCTCCCTACTCCCTTCCTCTTGTTACGTCTGACTTTTTGGGGAAGATCTGAAGGGGCTGCCTGCCGCTTGCCTCAGTAGGTACAATTGAAATTGTTTAAATAATTAAAACCCAGAATTGGTGCACAATCTCGTTATAACGTTTTATTGTTTAAATCTTTTAATTATAGTTATATTCTGGTATATGGTAAGCGTCGTTACCTGCCCTAAGCCTGGCTTTGGCCAAGGAGGGCGGGCTAGAAATCGAAAACAAAAATAAATAAATAGCACTCCCCAGCCCCCACCAGGCAAGGCAGCTCTTCCTGCGGGCCCGAGTTTCTGTTCCAGAGGTCTCCCCCAATCTATGGAAGAGCTGGTGGCAATTTTGATTTTTCCTTCCAGGAGCCGGTCGTCCTCGGCAGATGTCTTGGAGACAGAATCAGCGGCTGAGACCAGCCCTCCCCCCACTGCACGCAGGCTGCCCCTCCCCCACAGCCCTACAGCGAGATCTGACAAAGTGATTTGCTACCCCATTTCCTCTCCTGAGCCACACACCCCCAGCCCTCCAATGTGCAAAGCTCAAGGAGGAGCTGGAATTCATATTTTCTCCTCAGCAGCTTTCTAATTTCCTCCTCGCCAGAATCATTATCTTTGCCAAGCCCCCTGAAAATTAATGTGGTCATTTTCAGCTTCCTCCCTTGTTCAGGTGCTGACTTGCTATAGGAGGGGATGCAGAAGGCCAAGATCTGCACACTCCTCTCCGGACTCGAGTCTGCAGAGGCATAAAGATTGCCAGCCTCAGCAAAATGCCCCCACTCTATCATATGGAAGTTGTTGTTTTTTTAAAAGAAAGAACTCTATTTAGTGAATGCACAGAAGTGCCCCCTGGTTAAGCCCTATGGAAGGAGAAAACAGTAACCTCTTGTTTTGAAAAAAAAAATGGGAGGAAATATTTTTATGTACTGACGGTTGCCGGGTCAGACAGTTATTTAATGGCAGAGGTGGGCATTCACAGACATTAGCACTCTCATTGTGATCCCTCCAAATAAGAACTGCACAGGCCAACCCATAAATACACTGACAGATTGCTGTGGTTAAATGGCAATCTGGTGAACATGGAGAAACAGAATCCTGACAAGACAGAGGTCACGCTAGTTGGGAAGGCTGAGGTCTTGAAGGGCGCTGCCCTTCCCACATTCAAGGGGGTTCAACAGACCCTTGCTGACTCGGTTAAGAACACGGGGGGGGGTTCTACTGCCCCTGTCAATATTGTTGGAGAAGCCAAAGTAATGCAGCTACAAAAAATGCTTTCTTCCATCTTCAGTTAGCCCAGAAGATGGTCCCCTACCGTGATGGCTCATCTGGACACCTGGATCCATGCCGTAGTGGCTTTCAGTCTAGACTATTGTAACTTACTCTTCCTGGGTCTGCCCTTGAGGTTGACCGCGGAAGTTTCAGTTGGTACAGAATGCCAAGTCTCAGTTAGTATTGGGAGCCGACAGAGTATGCATCCTTTCTGCAGTCACTCCACTGGTTACCTTTTAGTTACCGGGTTCAGTTCAAATGACTGGTTAGGGCATCTGGAGCCCTTCATGGTCTTGGACCCTCAGATCTACAGGACCTCCTCCCCTGCTATGTTATGCCATGACAACATCACTCATCTGACCAAAGCTTTCTGACGGTGCCATCCTAGCAAACAGGTAAGATCAATGCGTGCATTCTCGGCTATGGCCCCCACCTTGTGGGATGGCATGCCTGAGGGCGCCAGGAAGGGTCCCCCGCTTCAGTCATTCTGCAAGCTATATGAGACTTGCTCAGGAGGGCATTTTTATAAAGGTAACAGGGCACTAATGTAACAGAATTATTCAGAAAGGCACTTTTACAAAGAGAACAGGTCTGTAGCCTTTGCCACTGTGTATACTATGTATTACGTATTTGCTGTATGCAGTATCTTGCTTTAAAGCCATTGTTTTATGATGTATCATGTCCGGGTTTTTTGCACTGTTTCTAATATTTGTAACACTAGTCCTACTGCACTGCTTATTACATCTCAGGCTATCTGATCACCTTGTTTTACGCCACGTAATCCGTCTTGAGACTGAGTGAGAAAGGCAGACAATAAATAAAGCAAATAACTTTTTTTTTAAATCAAGAGATCCTACTTGTTGACACGCCTTATTCTGTACATGCAAAGTGTTGGAGCTGCTGCTGTGCACATCACGTGCTTTATTGGCCAATGCTCCCATTTTCCATAGAGATTTTCTTAGTAATATTTTTTCCATGCCAGGCAGAAACCTAGTCCTGACAAGCCCAAATATGCTCCAGTAAAGCCAGAATATGTTGGGAGAGCCTTAGGCAATAAAGCAGTCGAGGAGCTCCAGGGGTCCTCTGAGCACACGGTTTCACACTCAAGGGAAGAAAGCCACATCAAATGCTGCATCTCTCTCATAGCAGATGAACTGGTGCCAGTCTGTTTTAAATGGCTTACAAGATGAGCGACATAAGCATTGGATGCAACTGCTCTCCGGCCCCAAAAGGTTGAGTCCAGCATAAGCAGTGGCCCACTGTTAAGCACACGTGTCAAATGCAACACATGAACTCACTAAGGGAGATAGTGAGACCAGGCAGATGAGTTATCCAAGGCACTTGGCAGTGCCAAATGAGGGGCACGGTACTGCCTTGGAGGTCCTGAACTAAATACGCATCTTATCTTTTTGGCATACTAATAAACAGAATCTTGCTTAGGAGCCTGCGTTTTGCAAGATAAAGAGAAGTGTAATTATTTTACTGATCACCGCTACTTGTCAGAACACAACTCTGAAATCTAAGATTCAGGAAAAATGTTGTTTTCAACTAAGGAAGCTCCCTTGCCTCTTCCGTCCTGCCAAACCTCAGGGCTCCACATCAGTTAGCAGGAGGTAACTAGGATAGTCACAGATGAGAACACGTGAACACGTGGAGCTGCCTTATAGTGAATCAGACCATCGGTCCATCAGTACTGTTCACTTTGACTGGCAGCAGCTCTCCAGGGTTTCAGGCAGAGGTCTTTCACATCACCTACTACCTGATCCTTTCAACTGGAGATGCTGGGGACTGAATCTGGGACCTTCTGCATGCCAAGCAGATGCTCTTCCACTGAGCCACAGCCCCTCCCCAAGAAATCCAAGGGGCTCCATCCCTGCAAGCAGGGCTGGAAGTATCTTGCTCTAAAGGTAAAGGTCCTCTGTGCAAGCACCAGGTCATTCCTGACCAATGGGGTGACGTCACATCCCGACGTTTACTAGGCAGACTTTGTTTACAGGGTGGTTTGCCAGTGCCTTCCCCAGTCATCTTCCCTTTACCCCCAGCAAGCTGGGTACTCATTTTATCAACCTTGGAAGGATGGAAGGCTGAGTCAACCTTGAGCCGGCTACCTGAAACCAACTTCCGTCGAGATCGAACTCAGGTCGTGAGCAGAGCTTGGACTGCAGTACTGCAGCTTACCACTCTGCGCCACGGGGCTCCTTATCTTGCTCTACTAGAAGGAAAACCCCTGCTGTTGCTATCCCAAAGACAGCCATGGCATTAATGCAATCGGAGTCACAGTAGAACCCAAGGACTTTCCCCTCTGAAATGGTTTCAAAGCAGATAATTGTCTAAAGGCAAGAGATGCTGCTGTGCTATAAAAGCTAGCCAGGTCTCAGCTGGGGCCCTACCTGGACAGAAGCCTGCCTGGAAAGCCCCATGCACAGCCCAAGCAAGATCAGAATGTGGGTGCAGGTTCATTAAAGATAAGGTCCTGGCGTCCTTATTCGGTCACTTACAAGGGATGCACCACTCAAATCACCAAGGGCCACTTCTCTCTTTTCATCGAAAGAGGTGCACTATTTACATCAATGGTGGAAGAGCAATTCTTTCAACTTTTCTATTCTTGGTTCCCTGGCCTAAACACCTTTCCCTCTCTAGCCCATTCTGTAAACCATTCCTTTGTCTCTACACTCCAGGGTTCTTCTCTCTGCACACCTCACAGGGATCTGTGGGCCATCACTATCTCTCCCCGCAGTCCCTGCATTCCCCCACCTCTACTGCTCCCTTCCCTCTCTTTCTGCTAAATTTCTGCCCCCTTCCCTAAGTAGATTTTTCTCAACAGATTGTAACACTCTTTGAGGGGTATATATGGAGAGGTGGTCTCGTAGATACAATGGTCCCAGACCTTTAAAGGCTTTGAAGGTTAACACCAATACCTTGAACTTAATCTGGAATTAAATCTGGAACCAGTGCAACTGGCGGAGCACTGGTTGAATGTGTGCTGACCAAGGGGTCCCAGTCAGAACCCGCACTGCTGCATTCTGGACCAGATGCAATTTCCAGATCAGTCTCAAGGGCAGTCCTACGTAGAACAAGTTACAGTAGTCTAGCCTAGAGGTGACTGTCGCAGGGATCACTGTGGCAAGGTCAGTCCAAGATAGGCTGGGGGCTAACTGCCGAGCCTGATACAGGTGAAAAAACGCTGTCCTGGCAGTTTGTGTGACTTGGGCCTCCAGGGACAAGGAGGCATTCAAAGTCACTCCCAAACTCTTGATAGAGTCAGCTGACTCCAGTTGAACCCCATCAATAATGGGAAGATGGAAACTCCCATCTAAATCCCGCTGACTCAGCCACAAGACCTCTGACTTTGACTGGTTCGATTTCATGCAACTCTGCCTTAACCACTTCACCACAGCCTCCAGACACCTGGCCAGATTTCCCAGACCAGAATCTGGTCAGCCGCCCATCAAGAGATAAAGCTGGGTGTCATCTGCATATTGATGACACCCAAGCCTGAAACTCTGGACCAACTGGGCAAAGGGAAGCATATCGATGTTAAAAGCACTGGGAAGAGGATTGCCCCTTGTGGGACATCATACACCAAAGGATGGTGTGTGGACAACTTCTCCCCAATTGCCACCTTCTGTCCCCAGCCCTGGAGAAATGAAGACAGCTACTGAAGGGTACTCTGGTGCTGGCAAGGCAGTTGGTCAACAACTCATGGCTGACCAATTCAAATGCTGCTGTGAGATCGGGTAGAACCAGCAGCACTGACGTGCCTTGATCCTGTTGCCTCCGGAGAGCATCTGTGAGAGTGACCAGAATGGTCTCCATCCCATGGCCAGGCTGGAAGCCGGACTGAAATGGATCCAGAACTGGTGCTTCCTCCAGAAGCTCCTGTAGTTGCTCCGCCTCCTCTCTCTCAACTACCTTACTCAGAAACAACAAATTTGAAATTGGGTGGTAGTTGGCTGGATCCAATGATGGTTTCTTTAAGAGTGGTTTCACCACTGCCTCCATGAGCATTCCTGGAAGACCCCTGAAATCAGGAACAGATTCATAATGTCTTCCAGGGAAGCTCATACCCCTCTTGCACTAGCTTGAACCAACCAGGATGAGCACAGATCAAGGAATGTGGTTGGCTTCACAGTAGAGGCCAGTAGAGCACCTCTGCCTTGCCTGGATTAAGCGTCTTGTTTTTTCTCCCTTGTCCAGCCCGTCCTTGACTGCAGGTGCTCATTTGGCACTTCTATGGTATTCCCAGAATTAAGGGGATATGGGGGAAAGCCCTGAGTGTTGCACCTAAAGGGTTTAGTGAATCTCAACCAGAAGCTTTGTCTGGCTGTTAAGCAGCATGGGGGAGCTGGCCTGTGGGCCTAGCACCTGTCGTCCCTCTCTCTTTGGGGGAATGGCCGTGGGGGTGAATGGCCCCCTCCGTGGCCATGGGAGGAGGGAGGCCTGTACCACTTCCTGCCTTGCAGGGGACTTCGTTTCCATTTCGCCAGCTACCTGCAACAGCCTTCTGGCCTCTGGGGCACCCTCAGGGCTGACTGGCACATGGAGTCTTCAAGTCATTAATACCTTGAAATAATAGTATAATAGATAATAATAGTATCAGTAGGGCCTGGGGTAGGATTATTGCAGGGTTGATTGAGGGTGGGAGAGTAAAGGTTGGGACTTTTTAGGTGTATTGAACTGTTATTATAATTGCATTAGATTGTATTAGTGGAGTACGTGGTGTGTTGAACACTGCAGTGTGTGTGGTGGGAGAAATGAAAAGCCACAATGGATGACTGATGAAACTCTCAAAATTGTTGAAGGTAGACGAGAAGCAAAAGGTGACAGAAATAAAATAAGAAGTCTAAATGCAGTGTTCCAGCGGCTTGCATGTAAAGACAGAGAACGATGAAAAAACCAATGTGAAGAAATAGAAGTGAACAACAAAAAAGAAGAGAACAACCAAACTGTCTTTGGTCAGTACTTTGGTCACATCATGAGAAGGCAAGGCTCACTGGAAAAGACAATAATGCTAGGAAAAGTCTAGGGTAGCAGGAAAAGAGGAAGACCCACCACAAGATGGAAGGACTCAATTAAGGAAGCCACGGCCCTCAGTCTGCAAGACCTGAGCAAGGCTGTTAACAATAGGATGTTTTGGAGGACACTGATTCTTAGGGTCACCATGAGTTGGAAGCGACTTGACGGCACTTAACACACATTCGGGGGGGGGGGGGCTTCACATTACTCACTGCAGTGATGACACAGCCCACCACCACCTCAGAAGTACTTATCACACTGCAGCCACTACAATCTACCCAGCATTCAAAGCAGGTGCATTTGCAGAGAAGGAAAATCACTATCACTGGCAGGGAACTGGGAAAATATGACTGCCATCCCCTGCCGCTGAAGGCCATTTAGATTGCTACCAACAATCACTTTGCATTCTCCACGCAGCACACATTTAGCAAACAAACAGAAGACTCTCCCCCCTCCCTCATCTGTTGCTCACAAATGCTCCAAACAAAACCAATCATCGCTTTCCATAACCAGGCTGCAGTGAGATGCAGCGGGCTCACCCTCTATCCTCGGCCTCTTTCTATGGCTCAACCGTCCAGCCTTTGCCAGCAAAGCTCTTTCACTCTCATGCAGCAGATCCCATGGCCCAAAGCAGACATCAGCAGTGGATATCCAGAGGTTGTGAATGGCCTCCTTGGCAGCTAACTTTTGTTCTGTACGAGTCAGCTGCAAAATTCAGTCCCAATCCTTGCAACAATACACTAATTCCTAGACTAGGAGGGCTTTTATACTGTGTTAATAAAAGAAAAACAAGTCTTTAAACTTAAAAGAACCTCACTCACCATCTTCAGTGCTTGCTATCTTCAATCTTATCTAAATTAATTAATTCATGACATAATCTTTATTTTTAAACTGTAATTTTGTAACTTTGACCCATTTGCCATTTCAAATTCTTCCTTTTTTTCGGTCAGCAAACTCATCTACTACAAGCTCAAACATTGTACAACATGTACATGTTCTGGTGAAGGCAATTTCTTTCATAAAATGTGAAGAAATTTTAGGCAATACATAACGTCTTTATATTTGGGGGTTTCTTTATACACCAATAGATAGATGCTGTATATTATTACAAGAGGTCAGGTTTTCCGGGAACAAGGAGTTCTGTGGCATCTTTAAAAACTAACATCATTTTGGTGGCAAGAGCTCATCGGGTACACCCCATTTTTGCCGATAATTTTTCCAGATTTGGGGCAGGGGGAGCTGAGTGGTAAAATAAGGATGTATATTTCATTTAATGAACCAACAGTTTAAACAATCCCATTTTTATCTAAACATTAACAAGGTAGCCACCTGGCTAACATACATATTCTTTTTGATTAAGAAAAATCAAGGCGCTCTGTTATTAGTGTGGCACGCAGATTACCACCAATAAGGCCAGCATGGGAAACCTCACGTATTCTGCAGGCAGAGACAACCCTGAAATGCACAGGTAACACTTTGCCAGTTTTTCAAGCTTTGGAAAACCTTTAAACATTTACAGCAATAGATAAATGGTAAACAATTCTTCTTGTTTAACCGTTTAAACATGTAATGTTTCACGTCCAGAGTGCTTTGTGTGCAAATGTTCCCCACATTCAGGTGCTGGCATCTCCCATAAAAAGGTCCTCTGGTAACAAAGCAGGGAACCGTTTGTGTACAATACCTCCCAGTCTACTGCTCCTTAGAGTAGATAGTGCAGGGCTGGCTGGACAAATGGTCTGACACAGCCGACCCTTGGTGACCCCATGAAGTCCCAAGGCCAGAGTTGAGCAGAGGTGGTCTGCCATTGCCTTCCTCTGCACAGCAGCCCGTCTCCCTTGGGGGTCTCCCATCCAAGGACCAACCTTGCTAAGTTTCTGACATGGCTGGGCTAGCTATTAGGGCAGCTGCAAACGTAACATTTACACTTCAGGCTCACAGCAGAGATGGTCATCTGCTAGGCCAGGGGTACCCAATATGGTGCCTGTGGGTGCCATGGCACCCGCCGACACCTGTTTTGGTGCCCATCAAATGTTTTTAGAAAGTATGCGGGGTCACTTGAGGCTTTTGCTCAGCAAGACTTCTGAATGGCTGTTCAGATTTTTAAAAATGATGCTTTGGCAGCAGCTGCCACCACAGCACAAAGATCTTTACTGGGTGACTGAAGGTAAGCCATTTTGTAGCTGGCCCCACCTCCTGCAGCAGGCATTTGGTGGCTGCGCCTACCATGCCGTGTCATAGATTCATAGAGTTCGAAGGGGCCATATAAGCCATCTATTTCTACTCCCTGCTCAATGCAGGATCAGCCTAAAGCATCTCTAACAAGTTTTCCTCCAGCCGCTGCTTGAAGGCTGCCAGTGTCAGAATTCCAAATGTGCCCACAGGCCCAGAAAGGTTGGAGACCCCTGCTCTAGGCTTTTAGCCTGTCGAAGGGGAGGGGAACTATGTTTGATGTACAAGTAATTCATAGTGGCTGTATCTGAAGAAGTGAGCTGTGGCTCACGAAAGCTCATACCCTACCAGAAAATATTTTTGTTAGTCTTTAAGGTGCTACTGGACTCTTGCCCTTTTTGACTGATGTACAAGTAGTTCGACATGCCTGGAGCTAAAAATGTGGGTTACTCTCAAGAAGGGCAAATGCATTCTACAGACATGAAACTGTCCCCTCAATTACATTAGCCAGGAGATCTGCAACTCCTCTCCTCCAAGGTCAAAGAGGGGTGGAAATTGTAGGTCCCTCTCCTTTGTCCCTCAGCTGTCTCACTCACTGTAGCCAACAGAGGATGGAGACAGAAAACCCCAGTTCCTTTGTACAGGTCCTTAGAAGTGCCTTCCCACTTCACATGTGGAGGTGCTTTTCGGCCCTGAGCTTCAAATTTCAAATACCTCAGCAGCCCTAGGTGGAAATCACCATTACAAATCAGGAACAACAAAGCAAGAAAGAATTTCCCTTGATCACTTTCATTTTTGTCCTCCTTACAAAAGTTGAAAAGAATGCTGATTATCATCTGCAGTTTCGTAGATACCGACGCAACTTTGCACATGGAACACCTCAGTCTGTCTCAGCCCTTTGCCGTCCTCTCCTAGGCCTGGTGTAGATTAAATCCAGCTGTGTGGAAGGGCATGGGAGACGTGGTTTGAGCACCTTGCCAAGATGCATCACTGTTCAATATTCCAAGCCTGCCTTGCCTCAGCAGAGGCAGGGGATCTGACTTAATGCGTGGGTTTGAGTCTTGTTTGGAAAGTCACGTGCCCAGGGGAGTGCTTTTTGGGCTCCACCTGTGACTGCATGAACACTGCAGAAGGATCCATTCCACGCCGTTCAAGGCTCCAGGGCATTCTTGCAGAAACAAACTGAGCTGCTCAGCTTGCCACAGAAGGGGGGGGGGGCTCTGCTTCTGCACCCATAAAGTAGCCACCAGTACAACAGAACCACTTTTGTGGCCTCACCTGTGAACTGAATGTGGCCTACCTGATTTGAACCCACAAAACATGTTACTGCTAGCTCAAAACAAAGCGAGACCACCATAAACACACCACTTCCTCCAGGACTCCCTGCTTTCTGTGCTGCTGTTTCTTTGCCATTACTCAGTTGTGTCTCGTTCTTAAGCGCTGAAACACCACAATCTGCCGGTCAGCAAAACTGAGCCTAAGCCATGCAACTCTGCCTGTGCTGCATGCTGCTCTTGCGATAATCCCTGGAGTGGCACTACTATTAATCCTCTGCACTGGCCATTTCCCTTTATTCTTTGCAGCTACTTAGTCAGTGCTAAATGCAGGCCAAGTATTGCAGTGAGAAATGGCTGCGGGTGAGACGCACACACCACCGCAACATAAGAAGGAGGAAGCTCAGGTAATGGCTTCTTGCAGATACACATTTCCTTTAATGCTCTAGAAATCCTATGATGTTATTCTGCGCCAGAAAACATCTCCACCCGCCCAGCCGGTCCTGCAGGCGGCTCAGTGACCATTTACAGGCATGAAAGCCAAGAGCAACAGGGTCACCCTGGCAAAAAAAACAGCTGCTTACTCCTTTCAAAATTAAGACCAAGGTAAAACAAGGCTTAATCTAAGCCAAGGTTCCCAATACCCCAGACCTATTTATTTATTTGTTTAGGATACAACTATGCTGCCTCTTCAGAGGCCTGCTCAAGGAAGCTTACGATCAAAACAATGTAACAATATAAAAACAAAATTTGAAACAAGCCACTGGACATAAACAGCACAGAAACTATCCATAAAGCAGAAGCAGACGGTTTTAAAAACTGGTAAGAGAAAACCTCTCACAAAAAGCCTGGGTAAATAGATGTGTTTTGTCCTGACATCTGAAAGAAAGTAAAGCAGCCACCAGGCAAGCTGGTGGGAGGGGGCATTCCAGAGGCAAGGTGCCACCACAGAGAATGCCCTGTCTCTAATAGACAGCGGCCTCCCTCCTTAAGGCAGAGCCATCGAGAGAAGGGCCTGAGAGGCAGATCTTAACTGGCAAGCTGGACAGTATGAAAGGAGACCATCCTTCAGATACCAGGCCTCAACTGTGCCCCACTCCCAACCCAGTCAGCCTCTCCAGAAAAAACACCATGGTCGATAGTATCAAAAGCCGATGAGAAATCCAGGAGAATGAACTGGGACACACTCCCAGCAAAGGTCAGCAGTCAGGGCAACAAAGACCGCTTCCATCCCAAAGCCAGGCCTGAATCCAGACTGAAACGGGTCTAGATAATCCCTCTTCCTCCAAGACTGTCCGACACTGCATTGCCACCACCCGCTGGAGCACCGTGCCCCAAAGTGGAAGGTCAGCCATTGGGTGGTAGTTGTTGAGGTCACCTGGATCCAGGGATGCCTTCTTCTCACAACTACACCTTCCCGTAGAGAAGCACTTATTACCTCCTGGGCCCAGTCAGCCAACCTGGCCCGGCATGAGACTCTGCCACAAGGGGAAAGAGGAACGTCTGAACACGTGGGCTGCACGCTTCGAAGCACCCTTTCCACTTCACCAGGCCACATGGGTGGAAAGTCATCCATGTCACCAGGTAGGACCAGACTGCGCCCTCCAATAACATCCCTGAGACTGAACCAATCCAACCGTGGTGCCTGAGCTGTGGCGAATGCAAGTAATTTTACCTCCAAAATGCACTGGAACAGAATCACAGCAGTTTTGCATGTCTTCTGGCTCTGGGTCCCGAGATAAGCCCCTGCCATTTTCAGTGCAAGGATGAAAGCCATGTGAAGTAACATGTGAAGTAACAAACTGTTTTTGAGCATGCACAGAATCTTTTCTTCATTACTGTGCTACCACAACATCCCTATGTATTTGAATTTAGAGGAGAGGGCTTTCAGGACAAGGGCTTTAGCTTCAAGAGTGAGCTCCTTGCGCTCTCCTTTTAAATAACCAGGCATGCTCTCGATATTTTTGTCAGGAATGATCAGTCTAATACCAAATTGTGTTTGCAATTACAGCAACAATGGGAGTGGAAAATGACCACTTCACTGGAGGTTTTTAAGCAAAGGCTAGATGGCCATCTGTCAGCAATACTGATTCTGTGACCGTAGGCAAATCATGAGAGGGAGGGCATCTTACCCATCTTCTGGGCATGGAGTAAGGGTCACTGGGGGTGTGAGGGGGAGGTAGTTGTGAATTTCCTGCATTGTGCAGGGGGTTGGACTAGATGACTCTATGATTCTATGGGAGAGATTTGTTTATGAGACAAGAACGTTGGGCCATTGATCAATCCCCTGAATGCAATTCTCACTGGGCTACTGGAAGCCACCCTCAGTGTCACGGGTACCGAAGAGGCAAAAGACTTGCGCTCTTTCGCTGGGACCGAACAGTGGTGGGCCTAGTGCAGCACCAAGATATTGCTGGCAGGCATCTAATTAAGCCTCTGGAATTCCAGCGTTTTCTTTTCCCATCCAATTCTTAATCATGTTAGAAGTTAACTTTAGTGTGTTTAAAAGTAGAACGAGAGATTCACATTTACAACTGTTCCAAACACTGCGATGCCGAAATCTCTCTTCGAGGTTTTCAGGGGCCAGTCATTTTGGATATGTGGAGACAAGGAGCCCCTATTCTGGGCATCCTGGGGAACATCATATTGACGCAGAGCACACATAGATTATCTGTACCCAAACGCAGGCCACCAATGAGCGATGGTCCTTCAGCTCATGAAACACTACTGTTGTCAGCATCACTGTGAAGCTGCCAACCCCTTGATGCAGGATACCAAGGAAAAGAAAGGGATACAAGGTCAGTAGACAGTGAAGTTAAAAAGAAATAAGGACACTCCCCCCACACACACAAATTCCCTTTGGTCACACTAGTGTCATAACAGAAGGCAATGAAGCTGCAGCTGGAGCCCAGACCAGGGCCATTTCCAGAACATGCAGCCCAGGTGCAGTGGAAGCTTAATAGGTGCTCAAGGGCTGTTTTCTGTGTGTGCTTTCAAAGCAAGTTTATAATTAGAATAGAAATGCTTTCATCAATATTTCTCAGATGATACTGAAGAAGAAGTTGGTTTTTATACCCCACTTTTCTCTACTTAAGGAGTCTCAAAGCGGCTTACAATCACCTTCCCTTCCTCTCCCCACAACAGACACCTTGTGAGGTAGGTGGGGCTGAGAGAGTTCTGAGAGAACCATGACTAGCCCAAGGTCACCCAGAAGGCTTCATGTGGGGGAGTGAGGAATCGAACTCAGTTCTCCAGATTAGAGTCCACTGCTCTTAACCACTACACCACACTGGCTGTGAGGAGGAACCCACAGCTGGGGAAGGGGTGGGGGAGCCTGTAAAGTTTGACCGAGAATGCTAAATTTCTAATCTTACCAACTCTGCCACTGCAGAAAATTCCTTCTCCACGGCACACTTAACATTAGAAGCCTGCAATCGATAGGGATAAAAATAAACTGAAGAGAGACTTCTGTGCTCTCGCTTTAGACAGATGGGCCCGATGGAGGGAAATGCAGGCCTTGGGAGATGCTCAGGTCACATCCTTCACAGGAAAGAATCTCGTGGTTACAAGCAGCGAATAGCAGCAACCAATTTCCGGCCTGGCCTTTTACCTGCTGAGAGATTTTGGGCAGCTTCCTTTGGCACCTCACCTTCTGCACCTACAAAACAGGGGCACTAACACAGAACCCAGAGGGCCTGCTGTTATCAGTGAATGTGAAATGCCACAAGATCCCCAGGCACAAGGTGGGAAGAAAAGAGCCAGAATTTTCACCTCACTGCAACTGTAGGATCAGCACACAGGTCAAGCTCCTCCCTGGGAATTCTGAGCGAAGAAGCTGCTGGTGTCACAGGGCCAGCTTATGGAGACACCGTAGGGTTTTCTAGGCAAGAGATGTACAGAGGTGCTTTGCCACTGCCTGCCTCTTGGTAGCAATGCTGGGATTCCTTGGTGGTCTCCCATCCAACTACTAACCAAGGTTGACCCTGTTCAGCTTCCAAGGAGATTGGGCTAGCCTGGGCCATCCAAGTGAGGGCACGAAAGTAATACTGGAGGGGAAAGGGCCAATAAGAGCGGCAGTTATGTTGCAGCTCAGCAGCAGCAGCACAGCAAAGGATTTAAAAAAATCCTATAAGGCTGAACCACAAATGGTGACACTCGGCTTATTCATTACAGACGTGGGGGGGGGTGCCTCTCACTAGTTGGAGCAGGAAACCTTGTCAGTAGCCAAGAGCAGCCTCTCCGGCACCTTCCCTCTCAAGCATCCCTCTTCTCCTCTGCCACTTTCCAGTACCCATTTATTGAAGACTCCCAAATTCTGTAAATAGAACATTTTCCAAGCAGAATAACCTTCTCAGATCAAGTAAACTCGGTTGAGCAGTTCATTCAAGTTGGCAAATTTTGATTTTCAATTGGAGAAGATTTTCAAGCTCAGAGGAGGTTTGCCCATGTAACAAACCTCTGCGAGTAAACCGCTCCAGAACTGTGGACATGCTTTAAGTCCCCAGGGAGCAGCCTGGGGAAAGCAGCTAGTGTGTGAAACCGAGGGCTGCCCCACAAGTGCTGGCGCTCAGCAAAAGGGATCCAGCGCAAAGTGGGGTGCACTGCGCAAGCTGAGCACTCAGCTTGCCAACTGGCCTGACCCTGATATTCCATGAAGAAGGGAAGGATGGCCAAGAGCATCTCCCACAGTCCCTACATTCTAAAGGAGGCCAAGTTCTCAGATGCTCTGCTTCTGCTCTCCGAAACAGGGCTGGCTACAAGCACAAAGCAGCTGCGAGAACACACACATTCACACACACAGTTACAGCCATGCATCTACAACCCTCTCAGCCTTCTAACTTGAATTCACTTTAGCTGCTGCTCAAAGCACAATGAGTCTATGAAAGAACAAGAAGGAACATTACAGAGGAGACTTCAAATACTCCTCTCCCAAAGAGTTATGAGATTTTTCACGCACTTGTCAAAGGCCAGTGCAGCTCAAAAGTAAAGGCCTGCAAGCCAGAAGATTTTTACTAACAGCCAGAGTTGCTCACGTGAAATGCGAAGTTAAGAGTCTAAACACACTGAAATCTGTGCATAAATAAATTAAATCCTCATGCTGCTTTTCAAGGACACTGACTTCTGCAGATACACACACACCTCCCAATGTAGAAAAACCACAGCCCAAATCCTGTCGGCCATTAGATCCAGAAGCAAGGTGGAATTTAAAATCTGTGAACAAGCAGGTGTACACAAACTGGTTGCTATAATAAACATGCAACAACACACAACAACGTACTACCTAGGAGCACAACCCACAACCTCTGGTCATACAACTCACATGCCTTTGCACTGCAGGATTAGGCCAGGCAAACAGAAGTTTCTGTCCACATTGAAGGATACCAAAGAGCAAGCCACTATTGCGTAGACAGAATCATAAATTTTAATAGTCTTAAGACTAGAAATGTTGCAGAGCTCAAATAAGACTAGAAATGTTGCAGAGGATCAAATAAGAATAACCAGATTCCTCAAGAAGATCCAGGTGAGATCTAGGATGGGATGTCCTGGATCTTAGCACCTGTGGTAATTACCAATTCCCAAGTCCAGTAATAAATCAAACAACACAATAATAAACACATGAAGCTGCCTTATACTGAATCAGACCCTTGGTCCATCCAAATCAGTATTGTCTAATCAGACTGGCAGCAGCTCTCCAGGGTCTCAGGCAGAGGTCTTTCACATCACCAACTTGCTTAGTCCCTTAACTGGAGATGCCGGGGATTAAACCTGGGACCTTCTACATGCCAAGCAGATGCTCTACCAGCCACAGCCCCTCCCCTAAAGCATGACCCTGGCTGTTTCATCAACCTCAGATATTTCCCCTCGTGACTCTTTTATACAGAAAAGCTGACAAAAGCCAATGCTTTAATAGGCATATTTGTACTAAAGCCAGATTCCCTTTAAAACTAAGAAGCTGCTAGACTCGAATCTTGCCCTTTAAAACCAGATCAGTCTAGGAGAGACAAAACTACACTTAAAATCTGTTTTCTAAAGCAATCAGAATAATCTCATTTCACACTTTAGAATTTTTAAGATTTTTTTACTCCCCCTCTGTAGAGTGAAAAATGACCCAGAGCACAATCACCCTTGCCCTGCTTGTCTGCTGCCCACGGGAACTTTCGCCAAGTCGGCCGAGAGCAGCAGTAAGACCCATCACTGGCCCGGAAGCAAGTCTGCATTTCAACAGGAAGACCGAGGGAGGGAGGGGTGGAGGGGGCGGACCAGAAACGGCACCGTATGTGCTGCCATCCTCTTGGGCTTGGTTGTAGAATCCAAGCATGAAGCTGAAAAGGTTCTGCCCTTTGGAGAAGGGCTTTCCTACCTGGAGCCTAACACCACAGAGACCAGGACAGGAAATACTGGGGTGGGGGGGGGGGGACACTACAGAGCAAAAAACGCAGACTTGCAGGACAGCAGGGCAGTAAATACTGGATAATCCCTTTCCATGAAAAAAGGAGAGAGTGTGAACAGGCCCAACTTTACATGAGAGACGGCAGCATTCTGGGTTGAGGTCCTCACTTTATATCTTGGCTGGTTTATTCACCTTTTGCAGAACTGGAAACCGCAGATGTTTTTGAGAAGTCAGTTTGGTTGCATAATTTCTTACAGCAACGTTCATGACTTGGAACCTATTTTCATAAAAAAGCAGCCTGACTAACTTAGCCAAACGTCCTCTTGCAAGGAAATGCTGAGGCAGTGAGAACTCTTATGAAACTTTACCCACACCTCTGCTCTGTGCTGTCCTGCCATTCAGAAACCCACAAGACACTGAAGTCTGCTTTACATACACGCAAGGAACACAACCGGGGACAGACCACAGTGTGGACACGGCACTCGATGCCTGTGGGTTTTCACTTAGCAAGAAATTGCAAAAAGCACACTCACTATTCCTCCAAAACACTGTGAAGGCATACAGCTACCGAAGAAGATCCAAGCTAAGCAGTCTCCCCCTTCTGAAGCACATTTTGATCTTCTCAATGTACTATATATTCCCAAGCTGTCCATTTGCCACATCAGTGCAAAAACCAGGATGGGCTTTTGTAATTTGGGGGTTGGGCTGGGGGAGTGAGGAATTGGCCTGGAGTCCCCAGCATATACAGACCATGGGAAACAGACATAGAGCAGCGTTCCCATCCATGCGTATATATTCAGAGTGGCTGAAACGTTTCTGATTCCAAGGCACCAAGATTTATTTTCCTGAAGCAAAAGATCAAATTAGGCACCAGCATCAAATTTCTAGGAACAGAGAACCCAGTTACTTGGGATTTCATTTTTCCTGCTCCGCACATATCCCCTTGATGGGTGTTTATTATGTTCAGCTCACTGGCTTCCCTCTCCCCTTGATGCAACCCTGCTACCTCTAATCTGGGTCACCACTAGCATGAAAAATGGATAACAGCAGAGAATTCCACACTTGGACTCTGCTTCTACCCCAAGAGAAGCAGACAGCTGCTTTTTTTCATATGTATGTGAATCCTCCAAGCAGAACAGGAGTACATTTTGTGGACAGCAGACCAAGGGCGGGGGTGTGCGGCTGCTGTAAAAAAGACAAATTCCATGCTGGCCATAATTAGACGAGGAATAGAGAATAAAACTGCTGATATCATACTGCCCTTGTACAAATCTATGGTGAGACCACACTTGGAATACTGTGTACAGTTCTGGTCAAAACACCTAAAAAAGGATATTACAGAGCTTGAGAAGGTGCAGAAAAGAGCAACCAAAATGATTAGGGGACTAGAGCAACTGTCCTATGGGGAGCGGTTAAGACGCTTAGGGCTGTTTAGCTTGGAAAGAAGGCGGCTGAGGGGAGACATGATAGAGGTCTATAAAATTATGCATGGTTTGGAGAGAGTGGACAGACGAAGTTTTTCTCCCTCTCCCATAATACTAGAACACGGGGTCATCTGCTAAAGCTGGAGGGTGAGAGATTCAAAACAGATAAAAGGAAGTATTTTTTCACACAATGCATAGTTAAATTGTGGAACTCCCTGCCCCAGGATGTGGTGATGGCTGCCAGTTTGTAGGGCTTTCACATGAACTTCACATGAAGCTGCCTTCTACTGAATCAGACCCTTGGTCCATCAAAATCAGTATTGTCTGCTCAGACTGGCAGTGGCTCTCCATGGTCTCAGGCAGGGGTCTTTCACATCACCTACCTGCCTAGTCCCTTTAACTGGAGATGCCAGGGATGGAACCTGGGACCTTCTGCATGTCAAGCAGATGCTCTATCACTGGGCCATGGTCCCTCCCCAAACACATGAAGCTGCCTTCTACTGAATCATACCCTCGGTCTATCAAAGTCCATATTGTCTATTCAGACCAGCAGCGGCTCTCCAGGGTCTCAGGCAGAGGTCTTTCACATCACCTATTTGCCTGGTCCCTTTAACTGGAGATGCCGGGAACTGAACCTGGGACCTTCTGGATGTTCTACCACTTTAAGAGGGGAGTGGACATATTCATGGAGGAGGGGGGTATTCATGGCTGTTAGTTAGAATGGATATTAGTCATGCTGCATACCTATTCTCTCTAGTATCAGAGGAGCATGCCTATTATTTTGGGTGCGGTGGAACACAGGCAGGATGGTGCTGCAGCACTCGTCTTGTTTGTGGCTTCCTAGAGGCACCTGGTTGGCCACTGTGTGAACAGACTGCTGGACTTGATGGGCCTTGGTCTGATCCAGTAGGGCCTTTCTTATGTTCTTATGGGCAGGGAGGAGAGGAATGAATGGCCTTGGCATTGGGGGGAAAGACTGCTGTTGACACCCTAAGACCGAACAGTTCTGCAGAGCGAGCAGCGTCCCACTCCTGACAAGGACGGGGCTTCCCTCTCCGAGCGAGCTCCCTGCTCAATGCAAGCATTGGCACACCAACACGAATGCACAATCACAGGCGGGTGGTACATCAGACAACACCTAGACTTCCACTGGTGCTGTGGGGGAAGGTACCACTTCCTGGCCCTGTTAAAAGCCTTTCGTTTTCAGGAGTATATCCCCCAGCACACAGCCAAACAAAGGATCAATAAGAATAAATTAGAACTGCACAGACGGTGAGAAAGGATGGACTGTACCCCTGGGAGGAAACACAAAACAGGCCCTGCTTTTCTTATTCACAGCCTCATGAGCTGAGTGTGACTCACTCTCACCATGGGCACTGCAGCAGCTCACAACAACAACGCTTGCGCTTTCAGGTGGAAGGAAGTGGGTTTCACCTGAGCACGGCTGAGGAGGAACAGCAGAAGGGCAGCAGGTGGCTGAGACCTATCTGTGGACAGCCATGCCCACAGAGAGCAAGCAAGCAGGAAAAGGCAGGCCAGGCCCGTGTGTAGAAGACCTCAATACAGAGCGGTGAAGCCCGTTAATGTAAAGTGCACAGACGTATAGCCGGGACACACAAAAGGCAGCAGCAGGCAAATGGGCTGAGAGCCAAAGAAACCGTCCAGGACAATGAAAGAGGAGCACAGAATTAGCATAAAGACCTGACAGACAGGGAGGGAGGAGGGACAGGACCAAGGAGTGTGCCTGCCCAGTCGGAGAATGCTGGCTGCCTGCCTGCCGCACAGGTCAGCAGCTAAAGGGAAACGGCTGAGCCAGAATGAGGGCCGAACCAGGAAGTATAAAAAAGGCTACATCTCAAGAAGAAATCAAGAGGAATCTGGGTGCGTTCTTCTTCTAACCAAAGGAACTGCAGCTTCCTCCAATAAAATGGACATCAGAGGGTACAAATGTTACACATTTAAATGCCTCTTCCACTGCAGACCTGGCTACGCATTCCGTGCAAAATCCAAAGATGGACATGGGGGGAAAAGGGTTCTAATGCTACTCCCCTCATACAGTCTTTAGCAAATTTTGGGCAAAGAGGGGGGGGGGAATATCCAACACAATTAACCACTGAACTTCTAAGAGGCATCTCAAGTAAAGTAAACCCTTTCCTGCTGTGGTCAGGTGCACTTCCCTTAAGCAGGTGGACTTCGAGCTTTTATCTCAATGAGCCGGATGGTTCAGCCATTCAAAATGTAATGTGACCAACCTGGCAATGAATTCTGATGGAGGCAGATGCCATTCCCGAAAAAAAATTATCCCTTTGAATGTGACGGCTAGAAAGTGCTCCTTCACAGATGCATCCCTCATGGATGCACGGGGAAGGTTCTGAATAGCTCAACAAATTCTTAGAAAACAACCAACTCCGGTCTGCTAGCTAGAAAAACCAGAGGTGCCTGGTCACACTAAGATTTTTGGCATTTTTCTGTCTCTGCCCAGGCACATCTAAATTATTCTGAAGCCAAAGCAGAGTGACAGATTTCTTTCGGGCTAACCACAGACCATCAGGAAATGAAAGGAAGATGCCTCTCTTGTCTCTCTAACCAGAAAGCCAGAGCTCGGGGAGCATGACGGCGCTGTTCATAAGAGCCACAGTCAACAGCCTCTTCCTCGCCGGCCTTTAAGAAAGGAAGCCGCTGGGGCTGGGAGCGGGGGGGGGGGCACCTTGTTGCCCCTCCCCACAGCCAGCTGCTCCGTGCCAAATTCCACAGATGGCTGAGCAACTTGTGATGCAGTTTCTAAGGATGATGCTTGCTAATCTAAGCACACTGTACTAGCATTATAGGGTGCGGCTCGGAAGGAAGAGGCTCGGATATTCATCCTCTCTATGGTTGCTAGGTGAAAGCAGCCCCCTTGGCTTTCCTCTCTCTTCAAATAAAAAGACTGAAATAACACAGGCAAAGAAAGGCCCAGGCAGAGTGGCCCATCTGAGCCCACAGCTGCACGGATGATACCGACGCCAGCAACAGAAAAGCACACAAGTAACAGTTTCATCCACGGAGGCATTTCTCAACCAGCCAGCAACTCGCTTCTCACGGATTCTCCAGCCAATTAAGCAACTTGTGACTAACAAGCTTGTTCCCATGGAAGCCATCTCAACACGCCAGCAGCAGCAGCCGGTTAAGCAACCAACAATGCTCATATTCCAGGAGGGGAGGGGGAATAATAGCTGACAGTTCATCTGATTCATCAAGCATCGCTAACCCACTAATTAGCATCGCAAACGCGTTTAACAATTAGCACAGGGGAGGCTGGAATGCAACAGCATTTTGCAAAGGCACCAAAGTCAACTTCAGCCACCTTTCTTCATGTCACAAAAGGTAAGGCACAGGTGAGCAGACCAAGCTGGGTTACAACATGACCCCGTTTTTTCACTTACAACCTCAGGTCTTTGTCACGCACAGCTGGAGCCAGGGTCAAGCAGCCCCTGCCCTCGTGGCAGCAGGTGCCACATGGGGGACCTTGAAGAAGCTCTATCACATCCCACAGTGGCGGCTGCTTTCCATGGTATCTGTTTGGGCTGGGGGGAAATCCTCCAAGAACTTGATGATGCCACCTGGGTAATGGAAAAAACAATTCCAGGCCCGGGATTTGATACTTGCTGTCAAAGTGAAAGTGTTAACTGGCCTTCAAAAGTGCACAAATGCCCACATGACTGTTTCCAGCCCGGCAGACCTCTGAGGCACATGTTCCCATGTTCTCAACTCTATGCAGCAACCCGTCCCTTTATTAGGGATTCTCTAAATATGCCTACTATACCTCTCATGCTGGTATCAGTCCAAAATGCAGCCCAGTGATTACATCAGCGGTTTGTAAGAGCAAGAGTGGTGTAGTGGTTAAGAGTGGTGGTTTGGAATGGTGGAGTCTGATCTGGAGAACCGGGTTGGATTCCCCATTCCTCCACATGAGCAGCGGAGGCTAATCTGGTGAACCAGGTCGGTTTCGCCACTCCTACACACAAAGCCAGCTGGGTGACCTGGGGCTAGCCACAGCTCTCTTCAAGCTCTCTCAGCCTCACCTGCCTCACAGGGTGTCTGTTGTGGGGAGGGGAAAGGAAGGGGATTGTACACCCATTTGATTCTCCCTTAAGTGGCAGAGAAAGTCTGCATATAAAATTTCTTCTTCTTCTTCTTCTTCTGCTTCTGCTTCTGCTTTAGGCAAGCAACTCTCTCACTTACTTACTGAGGTAAAATATGTATGTGAAATGCCTTCAGCACTTAGTGAAATCACTATGTAAGTATTATGATCAGGTCCTCTCTCTCACACACACACACTGTAGTTCTTTTCCTGTGAAAAGGAACCCAGGGCTTTGGAGCAAGAGCGAAAGGGAAGAATGAAGAGCAACTCTAATGCAAAACAATGTACAGAACTTTACCTAAGAGCATACTGGCATCCTTTTGACAACCTAAGAGTCCTATACTGGATAAACCAGAAAGAGGTGAGGTTCTCTTTCTGGGCCCCCCACTTCCAGATGTAGGTGTGGGGGGGTGACCAGAGGCAGGGCTTTTTCAGTGGCACCTAACTTTTGAATACCCTCCCCCTTGAGGCTCATGAGCAGCCTATTTTACTCTCTGCCAGGCCAAAGCCTTTCTTTCTACCCAGGCTTTTGACTGAGGAGTTCCCCCTTTTAAAAATGGTTTGCATGGTCTGCTTCTAGGCCGAGAACTATTCTGTGGATATTATTTTAGGCTACTGAATGTTTGATGTTTATTTTATGGCTTACTTTGGTATTATTAATTCTTATGTTAGCATTGTTATGATCCTACTGTATTGTTTTTATTTTGTGAGCTGTCTTGAACAGGTCCCTGGAGAGGCGGCATAAAAACTTTCTTGAAAAATATTTTTCCCAAATAGCAGCAAATGTATTTAACCAGAGGGGCTCTCCATCCCACAATTCCCTAAGGCCATGCATACACACTGGGCTGACCTGCAGCATAACACCCCGTTTTTTACCAGAACCTACCCTTATAGCATGGCTGGACAAGTAATCGAAGCCTTGGCCCAGGCCTCACTGGGGGGAAAAGCTACACCGAGAACTATATAACCTCTGACTGAAGGCAGGAACGCCAGTCATTTTTGTATGTAGAAAACATACCCCTGAATACTTACCGTGAGGGTTCCTTCTACTCTGAGGTAAGGAGGGCATCTGGAGAGATGGGTGATTCCCTTCCTGTGGTCAGGGTAGGCAGGATCAACTTTCATTTCCTATTCCTGCCCGGAATCACCTGCCCTCTTCAGTTTTCCTCCTGCCAGGCTCAAACCCTTCTCCCTAGAATCTAGCAGTAGAAAAGAGCAAGAGTCCAGTAGCTCCTTAAAGACTCACAAAATTTCTGGCAGGAAACGGGGGCTCACAAAAGCTCATACCCTACCAGAAATCTTGTGAGTCTTTAAGGTGCTACTGGACTCTTGCTCTTTTCTACAGCTAGTGACAGACTAACACGGCTGCCCATTGTGATCTATCCCTAGAATCTAGTTTTTAAAAATTGCAATCCTAAGGATACTTTTCTGGACCCAAGCCCCGCTAAATAACACTGGACTCCTGAGTAGACCTGCTCCAACGGGCTCCCTAAGTGGACGGCGTCATTGACTACAGAGGAGAATTCTGCTACATGGGTCGCAAGTGGCACAGCCCCAACACACATGGACTACTTTAGACAATCCTACCTCATATTCAGTGTGTGTTTTGTCCTGGGAACTGAAGAGGACTCTGGGCTTGAACTTGGGCTCTGAAGCACAACTTGGACATGAACCTGTGAACACACACATTGACCAGAGTCGAGCACATCACCAATCGCGTTCACAGTATCACTGTACCACTGCATGGACCGTGCCTCTCTAACGAACTCCATAAGACACTGTTCTCAGCCACCGTCAGGCACCGCCTACTCCTTCCACTCCTTTCAAGCACAACTGCAGAACGCAAGTTAAGGCAGAACAATGAAAAGGTGGGGGGGGGGGGTGGAGAGAAGAAAGAAGGAGGGAGAAAGAAAGAGAGAAAGAAGGAAAAAAGCAAACCACCACCCAGGCAGCTTAAAAGACAGCAGCGTAATGACAGGGCAGAATCTGCGGCTGCTAGAATGACAGGCAAAGAGACAGGTTAATGATCAATCTCCCGTTGATGGATCTAAGGGCAGCAGTTTTCAGATTACCACACACTGGGTTTAAATTGCATTCTTCCTTCCGAAGATTTCCTCCACAGTTGCAATTGAACGTGGGATTCTCCCTTCCTTCCCATGGTAGCCAACTGTGAAATCTTGCACTGCACCGATAAACAACTGCTGCATTCCACTCCAAAGATAGCCAAGAGCGACTGACCCAAAGACTGCCCTGAAAATTTTGTTCGCTTACATCTCGGAGAGACAAGGAACAAGTTAATATTTGGAAGAGTTTCCCAATACCTTGGGTGGAAAAAGGCGGAGACCGGATCCTTGTTTTCTCTACTGTTGTAAAGCTCCTTTATTCCACCAGGCATTTGTAGGAGGGAGAAACTTTCAAAAATGGAGTCACTGGTTGTCATTTCCCCCTATCTTAACTAGAAGCAATACTACAAACAGCAGCTAGTGACAGTAATGTTGAACTTGCACCCTAGTTTTAAATGACAAGCCAGCCATGGGACATCTTGCAAGTCACCCCATCATTCTTTCTATTTTAGAGCTGTGATAAGTCTATTCACATTATTGTTGGGAGGATGAAAATCTAAATACTGAAATGAACGCTGCCTGCTAAAATACAAGAAGCCCTAAGACCACAACTGCCTTCCCTCAGGGTGTCCTAAAGTGCCAAGCTTTATTAAACTTTGTTACTCTCCTTGAATTGCTTGTCCACAAACTTCCATACAATACAAACGTTTCATGGGTTTTGGTGTGAAATGATACAAAGCAGTTCCAACAAAAACGGAGAGTGGATAACCTATCTTTTGCCAACTCAGACAACAGAAAACACACAGCAACCGGTGGCCTGCAGCCAAGGAGATGGCTGATAACTCCAATTGGTATATGAAATTCTTCCTGAAATGCCACCTTGTTGGGTCCCCTGGTCTTCAAAATTATTATTGAGTAGCCATTCCATTCTGTTGATCATCAGTGCAGATTCTCTTCTCTGTGTGCACGGCTCTATCAGCCTCTCTTTCCTGCCCGGCTATTCTTGTCCATTTCCTGCTTTCTTTTGGTATGATACCTTCAGATTTTGACCTTTCTGGAAGGAAAGAGATCTTTGGGATTTGGGGGGAGGAGGGAGGCGGAAGTGCCCCTGCCTTCGAGGAATAAGCTGAACCATGGCATAAGCAAAGGGCCATCTAAGTGGTTTTTTTTTTAATTCACCCTTCAACCGAGGAGCTCAGGGTGGTCAGCATGTGACATATTTTATCTTCGCAACAGCCTGCAACAGCCCACTGAGCGGTCCACGCCCCCCCCTTTCAAACTTTTAGTCTGAGCAGAGATTTAAACTCAGGTCTCCACAGTCTTAGTCCCACTCTGTTCAGAGCCTCTAGGCACAGGTTCTGCCTGGAGTAGGACAGGCAGGGGTTCTGCCACTAAGTTGCCACCATGTCCGGGGAGGCTGGTTTAGCCGTTTCTCTTGGCAGACATGCGCAAAGGGGAATGGGAGGGCGGGGTGCCCTTCTTTCTTGATCTGCCGCTTCTCCTCGCATCTCTACTGCCCTCACCTGATACGGCAAAAAGCAGTGCAGCAGCAGGCACCCTTTGGCTTGGAAAACTGAAGCGATCCACGTGAACAAGCACCTGGCCTTCCAACAAAGCCCCCGCCTGCCCGAGTGTCAGGGGTTTTGGCTCAGGCAGTACAAGTGCAGGCTGTGACCATGAGCCTCTCATCTGTCCTGCCCAGCAACTTGGTCTCTCTGAGAGGCAAAGGCAGAGAGTGCCGGGGGGGCGGGGGGATGCACTGCGCGCTCCCCAAATGATCCAGCCCCGGCTGTCCTATGCACAACATGCCCCCTTCCTCCCTGATGCATCTGCTGTTGACTGAGGGGCCTCGTCATCACCACCAGCACAGAGCCAAGCGCACCATCCTTGCCCTCAGTAGCACACTCCATCATGCCAACCTCGCCAATTCTCATTCGAGCACCGACTACTTACTCCTAGCTAGGCAACTAAGTACCGAAAATGGAAGTCCACTTGTCTGAGGTTTTATTATAAGCGACCCACTGCCCTCCTTCTCAGTTAAGACCTTAAAAGGCAACCAGACATGACGGGCTCGGGGCATCCTTCACAGGGGGCCTCACCGAAGGAAAGAACCGGCCCTTTGCAAACATTCCTGCAAGAGTAAGGCCAGAGAAACAACAGGCCAACCACATAACACAATATAGACACCCAAGGAACGTGCACAGCTCCGAGGAGGAGGAGGAGGAGGAGGAGGAGGAGGAGGCTGGCTCCTTCCAGTCAGCCCCATGACTCAGCCAGCAGGTCAGGAAAAATGCACAGGAGATGCAGCCACAAGTTTTGGAAGCTCCTCTGGCTGACCAGTGGGAAAAGCTTTGCCACCACTCAGGTCTCTTCAAAGCTTCTCTACTGCGGCTGCATCTTTTGCTGATGAGACATCCCCTTGTAAGATTTAAAGAAACAAAGAGTTCTGGAAAAGCTCCAAGCCCTTGTCTCAACACAGCACCGAAGATCTGCCTGAGGCTGCATTAGTGAGAACGGATTTCTAAAATATGTTCTTGGCCTCTGCTTTCTTGTTCCGTTCCGCCTTGGATGCAACATCCATAATTATATGCAGAATACGCATATAAAGGGAGGGGGGAAAATATGCCAGTGTTTCTAGCACATTTGGGAGGCTGCTGAGGGCAGCTCAAAGAGCGCAAAATGAAAAGGAGGATGCGGGGGCGGTTAGGAGAGGGAAGTCTAAGGCAGCCTGCTTTCCCTCACGACACAGAGCGCTGTAACAAATATCCTGGCCAGATCGCAGGATTTTTAGACAGGATCTAGCAGGAAACAGTCTGCGAAGAGCTCTGCGTGCACCCGGCCCAATTCTGGATATCTGCCTGTCTTTTAAACGAACACAGCACCCAGCCATGAGCGAGTAATGCACATTTCAGAAAGGTTAAGAAACTGGTGAATGGGAGACATTTTACTTGCCAAAGTGAAGAGGCTCTTGCAAACATGATTTTTGTACTACATTCGACAGAGAGACTATAATTGGCTTAACACAAGCCTACTGAATCCAAGCTGAACACTGCGTGCAAGCTGTCTCCGCTGCATATCATGCTAAGAAACATTTAAGAAGGAAAATGCCTGTTTAGTATGCCAAGCATTTGCTTTTAAAACAAAACATCACACTGAGTTGCAAATAATGCAGATCAATAAGAAAGCTGCTTATTTCCCCCTTCTCAACACAAGAGCCCTCCCGTGAGGAGGACGGTGCGCCTCCAGCTCTAACGAAAGAGAGGGAGGGGCTTTGACAGCATTTCCAGTGAACAGCATGGATGCCCACAAAACACACCTCCCCACTGGAAGAGGCCAAAAAGGCTCCAGAGGTTGTTGCCATTTTCAGCATTCGTGGAGTAGGGAATTTGTAGAGGAATCAAGACAGAGGAAACCTGCTGTAACCTGCCACAACAAAGGCATGTGGGACACATGGACCACTTCCAAGCCTGGTCAGGCCCTTTCCACACTCTGGAACCAGTTCCCACACAGACTCATTTCCCAGAAGACTAGAAACCTCAGTGACATATTCACCCCTATGCAAACCATTTGGTTCAATTACAAACCTCTCTCTTTAAGATGAGAACTCTGCTACAACCGCCCTTTCTAGGATGGAAGAGAGACAACTCACACATCCTACCCCATACAGCTAAGGATTGCTGACCCTCACAACTGACACTCACAAGTGTAAAGAAATCATGCCCTGACCTGGATGGCCCAGGCTGGCCCGATCTCATCAGATCTTGGAAGCTAAACAGGGTCAGCCTTGGTTAGTACTTGGATGGGAGACCTCCAAGGAAGTACAGCATGGCTACACAGAGCAATGTAAAGCAACCTGACAGTGCTTTACATGCAAACAAATCAGGTGGTCTTGTATGTGACAGGCTACAGTTTCTTCAAGAGACTGCAGACAGAGGATGGAGGAAGGAGAGTAGAAAAGTCTATGCTCTTCCACACGTTTGTGCTGGCCCTGAACACTGCTGTTGTATTATAGCGCCAAAGACAAGACTTTGTATCAACAACTTCATTCTCTTGTCTCTTCCAGGGTGCTTTCCTCCCTAACCACAAGCACCCTCAAGGAGTACACAAAAGCAAGATGCTGAAGTACGCCAGTACAGAGTATATTAAAATGCACTAGTTGCACCACTCCCTCTCCTGGTAAACTGTCAGCCACTGCCCCCAAAATAAACAGCTGTCACCTTTTCAACTGTATCTAAGGTTCCAACTGCCGGTACCTCTCGCACACATTCAGCTCTTGCAATTGGTGCAAAAGTTCAGCAATGGCTTAGATCAGACAGGGACCCAACTCAGACGACAAACGAGCTCAGCAGAAGTGACGGGACAAATATGAAGCTAAAACACAGCTTGCAAAGAATGAAGGAAGACGCAGCATTCAGTGGGACCCAACACACGCCTTTTGAAACAAGCAAGCAACTTCCATGATGCCAAAAACCTGCCACTTACTCAGTTGGGCTGCCCGGGCCTCTTCCTGCAATACCTCTCAAGTCACAAGTTACTTCCAATTAAGGCTTCAGATCCCCTACCTGTATCCGAATCCTTTTGATCTCCATTTGTTCCAACAGTGAAAGGCAACTTCCGCTTCGTAGCTCTCTCTTTCACCTCTTTGCCGCCATCACTCCGGTCCAACTTTGGAGTCTTGGTAAGAGAAACTTTATCTTTATCCTAGGAAGAAAAGGAAAATGACCTGGGTCAGAAGAGACACGGTATTTGCAGAACAGGTAAGGGTAATTTTTGAGCGGCTAACTCCGTGTGTCCAGAGGTGCTTTACAGAACTCACTAAAACAACTGGCCAATAACAAGATCACACCCGCGCTGCAAGATTTTCGACTAAGGGTGGGCCCACATGAGCCATTAAGAGCCTGCCCCTGCAGCACTGCAGCCTCTGCAAGGGGGTTCTGGGTCATGCCCGGTCCACATGCCATGGACCAGGGTGGGGGTGGGCAGTGTGGCAGTTCTCTTCCTGACAGCTGTGGGGATTGGGCATGTCCTGGAAGTGGCACAGGCTCCTCCTGAATGCTGCTGACGACATCACCTCTGAGGAGAAGCGCAGCTCACCTTCTCCCCAGGCCCGTCTTGAATTTGACCCTCACCGCCAAATAAGATACCCACATGGAAAATCAGGGTGCAGAATGCAGGAGCCTCTTATAAGTTTCACATTCAGCCCCAGCCCTTCTCCAAAAGGCACTACCTTAAAAAGGTAGTTGAAGTGGCTGTAATGAGAAATACCACCCAATACTTTAATGAGCACTTTGGGCATGGTTTGAATGTAATATATAAAGAAACAAAAGTATTATTGCTCAGCCGTTTTTAACATTTATTTTATTTATTTCTACACCCTGCCTTCCTACCCAATGGAGACCCAAAGCGGCTGACCTCACTCTCCTCTCCTCCATTATATCCCCCCCAACAATCCTGTGAAGTAGGTCAGGGTGAGAGGGAGGGGGAGACTGGCCCAGTGCCACCAAGCACGTTTCCACAGGAGAGTGGGGATTCAGGCCTGGGTCTCCCAGTCCCTGGTCCAACACTCTAACCACTACACCATGCTGGTTCCCTTAAGTTTCCCAAAAACTTTTCAGGGTCCTCTTTCCCATCTCTTCGAACAATACTTGGGGAGTTTATAGGGAGCAACACCACAACTTCCAATTAATGCAAATTTAATCTCTCCTTCCAAAATGGTAGGGAGATTTTCCTTGTGGTAAACAACTGTGAACTCAAACAAGGAAAATATTCTGGCAGCTGATCAGTTGTGAAGCTTCCCAGACATTAACTGGATCAGCACTGCAGCCAGAAAAAAAATGTACTTAAAACATATGTTCTGTCCACATCAGCATGTAATCTCCTCTCGGCATGCAGAGTGGATGAGGGTGGAGGGGGTACAACGGAAGAGAGAGGTACAACGGGCAGCTCTTGGCCCTCTGCCCAACTACACATATCCCACCTCCCTGCCAGGGATATTTCAGACTCTCCACAGTCACTGTGGGATCCCAGTTGAGTAGGGCAAATCCCAAGGCCGCTTCTGGCTCTGCCTCGGGCTGGGAAGGAGGCGGCTCTTTGAGAAAGGGATCCTCAGAAAGGGAGGAAACGGTCTCTAAAGCCCCCGTCTCTTAGACTCATATGCTACGGTCTTAAGCTGCTGCACGGCTGAGTCCAGTAACTGGGAGCCTTTTATGGGAAATGGCTCATACAGAAACAGGAGGGGGTTTCCTTATAATGCTGCTGGAGACTGCGGCCAAGGCCAACCTCTCCTAGAACAGAATGCTTTGAAGAGAGAACCAGAACAGATAAGGGACCCCATGGCCTCCTTGCTTATTATTTAGAGCACTTGTACCCTGCTTTGCCTAGAGTTCAAAGTGGCCTACAACATACTAAAAGAGTATCATAAAATGCCCACAAATGAAGGCATCATGAAGAAAAACCAAGTGCAACTGAAAACAGAGCAGCATTAGACAGTGAAATGAAACAGAACAAGCTAGAAGCCAATAGGAGGAAAAGTAAACAATCCAGAGGGAAACTGTGTTTATTCAAAAGGAAGATGAACCTGAACGTAAGACAAGCCTCTTTAATATTGCACACAGACACAAAACTTATTACTGGACATACCTGTAACTTGTATGTCAATGTACGACTGTCCTCTATTTTTTTTATGGCAAACCTGGGCAACAAACTAGTCTTGCACTTGAGTAAATATTACATGTCTAACTGAAACCACTAACCTGAAAGCAAACAAAAATGGAATGAAACAAGGATTTTCCCCCAAGCAGCTGAATATTCACACAGCAGGCCCCGCACAGCCTCTGGGAGGAAAGACTCCCACAGAAGAGATGCCACCACTGAGAAGGCCCTGCTCCTGGCTGCTGCCCCCACACCTCAGCAGGGGAGTCCACATAATCTTCATGGACAGGCAGGTTCATATGGGAGGAGCCTGTCCTTCAGATGCCTGGCCCTCAGAACATGGAAGGAGGATTTAAAGGTCAAAATCAGCACTTCAAACTGTGCTGAGAAACAAACCTGCAACAACCAGAGTTATCTCTACCATGATGGGGGTAATATGAGCACTGCAGCATGCCGCTACGGATATCTCTGCAGCAACATTTTGGGCCAGTTGGCCAACAACAAAGCCTCGCTGCTGACAGACAGCACGGATCACTGGCGCCTGGACATTTCTTTCCAGGAAAAGCACAGCTGGCACTTTGACCCACGCATGCTGCTTGGGCAACTGAAGCTGAGGTGGAGCTCAAAGAAAACGTGTTCCCATGCAAAGAAAGAACAGCCCACCAACCAACTAACAGGACTTCTCTCGTCCAGCCTCTGTTACCGCCTTCAGTCAGCATTTCAACTCATGCACCATCCCTTTGAACACAAACAAGAGGGGAATCCCCATAATTTCCTAGTGTTTCGTGCAGTTATTAAAAAGCATGGCGCACAAGATTGAGCCTGGTAAAACCCCAAGGTAAAATTACCAAGGGGTAGAGCTAAAGACTCAGTACCATTTTCTGGAATTATTTTCCAAGTAGGAATGGGATTTCGAAGCAGGAACAGGGGCTTCCACTCTCAGTTTCAAAAGACGGTTCAGAAGATATGGTTGCTGGCTCTGGAATTCACTGAATTTCCAAGAAAATCAAAAGGATAATACTTTTCTCCCGTTTGTCTCCCAGAAAAGGTAATCTGTCAGAGCGACTACGAAGACAATTTAAGTGCCAAATGTGGCCCTGAAACCCAGCTGAAATCCGTTTCATCCAGGAATGCCTGGAGTTGAACCACTACTACATGCTTGAGTGCCTTGCCCCAAAAGAGGAGATATCTGATTGGCCAATAGTTGGGGTGCAAAGAAGTTTTTTTGAAGAGTGGTGTAGTGCCATCTCCTTCAAGATGGCTCCTCTCTCAAGGAAGAACTCACCACCTCTCAGAGCCAGTCCCTCCCTCCCATCTGGGTAGGGGGTCATAAGCTGAGGGTGAAAGTTCAGCGGGCAAGGTGTGGGATGGACCTCTCCAAGCATCCTGTCCATCTCCTCAAGCAGCACCAACTGTGCCAGCCCAGCAAACACGACAATTTGGTACTCCAATTTCATCCAGTAATTAACTGCATCAAGAGCGCCAGCTAGTTCGGAACAAATGCGAATGGTGTCACAGCAGCCTGTGGAGGATTCTAGGGAATTTAATTAAACAAGTTGATATCCTGCAAGCTCTCAACCTACTGGCTTCCGAGGTGGCTTACCGCTAAAACAATCCTCAACAGAATAACACAACTTGCTAACAACATAAAATCACATAGAAAACATCACTGATGCATGAAAGCAAGTATAAAATATATGAAAGATGAGACAAGAGAAAAAAATAAAGACGCAGACAGATCAATGCAAAAGCCTGAGCAAACAGAAAATTCTTCCCCTGCTGCCTACAACTGTCTAGGCCAGGAGTCATGCTAACTGCTGTGAGACAAGTCCCAGGACTGGAGTACCACTGCAGAAAGGCCCAGTCGCTGGGGACCATGCCCCCTTGCCTGTAATGGAGAGGGCACAACACAAAACAGCGTTTCTGCAGGAGAGCACCAGCAGGCAAGTACATATGTCAGCCCTACAGAATAGCCCAGAAGGAGGTTATTTAGAGATTATGAGCAGCACTTTGAATCAAGTCTGGAAATAGGCAGTCAAGTGTTGTTCTTTCCAAATGGAACCTTGGATACTCATGGTGAAGGTTCCTTCCGCTCTAAGGAAGAGGGCATCTTAATATAGGTGATTCCCACCAATTGCTCAGGGAGGCAGGACCAGCTTTAACAACCACCTGTCTCACAGGTGGGACTCACCCCAGGTCAGTCTGGTTACTTCACCAGCTAATGAATGCAAGGATGGGAAGGAACAAGAACAGAGAGAAAATAACAACCAGAACAGGTAAGTATCTGTTAGAAACAAAACCATGACAACCAGAGGTACAATATGAGTGGGGTTAAGGAAGCAGGGTCAGCCCTGGTTAGTATTTGGATGGGAGACCACCAAGGAATACCAAGGTTGCTGTGCAGAGGAAGGCACTGGCAAACCACCTCTGTTATAGTCTCTTGCCATGAAAATCCCAAAAGGGGGGTCGCCATAAGTCGGCTGCGACTTGACGGCACTTTACACACACACACAAGGAAGGGTTAGAGCAAGCAAGCATCTTCCCACTGCAACTCGATCACGTATGATTGATCAGACTCAGGATCTGTAAGAACTCCAGGTGGGAAGCAATTGAAATGGGTCTAAGAGTTTCAGCTTAAGCAGCATAAGGCCAGGCTTTCACCACTTAAAAAAACATCCACTGGTGATAGAAAGACGCTTCTACTGCCCTCACAACCATGGAGCGGGCTCCAAGATAAGCTCTGGCCTTTGGCTGCGATAATGCTGAGATCTCCATTCTGGCCATTGCCCCTTGTTCCCCCACATGCCAGGGCATTATACAGGCTCGGTGCACGCTTGAGAATGCTACGATGTCAACAACCCAGTGACTTCCCTATTCCAGAGATCACCCAGTCTACAGGACTGCACACCATGCTCTGTAGTAATAAACCAAGAGCCATTTGGAAACCACGTGGCTCTACCAGCCTGCAGAGGCAGACCAACCTCACAGGTTCCTCATGGCGCCACCTTCAGCAGCCTGAACTTCACCAAAGTGATCTGTCCATAATGAGGGAACTGCTGGAACTGCCACTTGCTCCTGTCCCAACGCCTGGCAGACAAACCAGACAGAGTGGACTTGGGTGAGGCCGGTGACACTTTCTGACAGCTCTGTGCTTGTCTTGCATGACAGGAAGCTGCCCTGATGCCTCCTGCAGACTCAGGTTTCAAGAGATGGAGCACCAGACCGACTCTGAACATCCCAGCCAGTTACAGCTCTATGGTTATTAAACCATATGGTTATTTCTGTCTAGACATTAGGAAGAATTTTCTAACAGAGCGGTTCCTCAGTGGAACAGGCTTCCTTGGGAGGGAAAACCCTTCCCTGGAGGTTTTTAAGAAGTGGTTAGTTGGCCATCTGTCAGCAATGCTGATTCTATGACCTTAAGCAGATGATGAGAGGGCCATCTTCGCCATCTTCTGGACATGGAGTAGGGGGTCACTGGGGTCTGTGGGGGAGGTAGTTGTGAATTTCCTGCATTGTGCACGGGGTTGGACTAGATGACCCTGGTGGTCCCTTCCAACTTTTAAGATTCTATGATTCTAACTTGCCCTTGACACAGGTGCATCCCCCCTCCCCAAAAAAAACTCTGTTCAAGCACTCTGATACATAGACGCCTCACTTCAGGCACAATTTTGCAGAGAAAGTACATTCAGGAGAGAATGCCACTCAATATTTGAGAGAACCACAACACCAGCTGCTACACTTTCAATTCAACTCCAGCCTAGGTGTGTCCTGTTCCCCCCACCCCCGCCCGAATTTGCATTCAGAGGCTTACCACATGAACAACTTTTTGAATCTTGTGTGTACATGTGGACTTAATTCTCAGGGAACGTTCTCTACGAAGCTCACATCAGTCAAAAGGGAACTGAGTGGGAAGGTGCTCACCCCAGCCCCCAAGGCGCGCTCACAAGGCAAAACATCTCCCTGGGGTGGGGTCTTTGTGTATGCGGGGGTGGGTGGGTTACAGCAGCATGAACACCAGCTTCCGAGCTTCAGCTCCAGAAAGTCCCAGATGTGTGTTCCACACTGAAGCAAAGTGCATGTCTGTGCCTGCATAAACAGCGTGTGTCTGCGTGTGTGTTCAGAACTCTATTTTATTCCAAATCAGTATACTTGCTTTTCCAGAGCACAGTATAGTTTTGCTCATAACTATTTAATAGTTCTGGGATTTAACCCTGTCTACTGAGAACACGTCAAGGAAATAGAATACTAGTTCATGCAAGACTATTACTAGAAAATCACAACTCCCTCTGACAAAAATCCCCTTGTCTGCTGGAAGAAAAAAACAACACGATGCCTGCATCACTCATAAGATTGTGGCGGCGGCGTCTCCGAGTTGCTAGCACAGTCACAAGACTCTGCCATCACTGCGTGCCCAGCACTCCTTCCTCTTTCTTGGTTCCTCTCTGGTATGAGCTCGACAGGCAGATTAAAAAAAAAAAAAGATGCTCACACCTCTACTGATTCGTTCTATTTACTTGTTCCTAGAGCTCTCGGCAGTTCTCCCGTTTGGAAGGAAAGCATTACAAAGGCGTCTTCCAATCACCAGGCCTTGATTTAGTACCGAGCACATTAGAACATAAGACACCCTCTGCTGCATCAGAGCAAGGTCTACCTAGTTTAGTATCCTGTTTCTCATAGATGCCTCCAGGTTGCCCATAAGTAGGTCAGGTAGGCCTTGCCCGACTAGTTAAGCCCTAGGCACTGGTGTTCAGAGGTGCTCTGTCTGTAAACATGTACATTCCATTTACTTGGTTCTTGTTGATAGCTCTTATACTCTAGTATGTGTAAAGTGCCATCAAGTCACACATGGAGACGCTGTAGGGTTTTCAAGACAAGAAACCAACCGAGGTGGTTTGCCAGTGCCTTTCTTTGCACAGCAAACTTGGAATTCCTTGGTGGTCTCTGATTGAAATACTAACCAGGGCTGACCAGGCTTAGCTTCTGAGATCTGAAGAGACTGGGCTAGTCTGGGCCATCCAACTCTTAACATTTTGAGGGGGGGGGGGAACACTTAAGCTTGTGGCCACATCGAGTGACCACCAACTGCATAGGTTAGCGTGTTTTGAGAAGTACTTTAGTCTGTCTGTCCAAAATCTACTGCCCATCAATTCTGTGACCATGAGCTCTAGTTTTATGTGTGAGGAAAAAAACCAGCGTTGCTTACCTGTAACTGTTGTTCATCGAGTGGTCTTCTGTGCAGGGGTGGGTGTGTGGGAGAAAGAACAAGACTGACAGCATGCAGTGGAAGCGTTCAAGCGAGCTGGGAAGGGGGCTGCCCAGCCCTCTTACAAGTTTCTCAGCCACTGCCCAACGCTTCTAATCTTATCTCAGCAACCAAACTTCATTAACATGCTCCATAGTGGTACTAGAGATTCACAGACTTAGAACAAAACAACTGGTACCTTCCTACCAAAGGACAGCTTCATTAAAATGGGAATTAATAAGGTCATACCAAGGATTGAGAAGACAGCCTATCCTAGAGCAGGTTGCACACAGCAGCACCTTGTCTCAGCTTTGGCTGATGCAGCCGTTACAGCTATTCCCTGAAAAGTGAGATCCAGCCATCGTGATGAATGCTCTGATCACACTCAGGTTAGATTACTGTAATGAGCTTTATGTGGGGCTGCCCTTGGAAACCTTTTGGAAACTTCAACTGGATAAAAATTTAACAACCAGGTTATTGTTGAGGGCTGAACACAGGGATCCCATCAGCCCTGTGCTGAAAGCTCTGCACTGGCTGCCCATCTGTTTCTGAGAACAACTCAAAGTGGCGGTTCTTTGACCCTAGACAGCTTGAGGCCAGGGGGTTTAAAGGAGCGCCTCCTTCCATACTGTCCAGTTTGCCAACTAAGACAATTCCTTCCAAGCCCTGGTCTCTGTGTGCCCAACCCCCGTAGAGGTAAGGTGGGTGGCAACCAGACAGTGTTTTTTCGGTGTTAGCACCTGGCCTTTGGAATGCCCTCCCCTGTGAAACCTGCCTGGTCTCTAGTAGACAGTATGTTAGGTGCCAGCCAGTGCATTTCTGTATCCCTCAGGCTTTTAACTGAGGTACTCCATACCTTTTAATTTACTATCTAAACCTGAGGGCTGTTTTATAGCTAAAAATTTAGGCTGCTTAATGTTGTTTTTATATTAATATTTACAATGGCTGTTTTAATAATTTCATTAGATTTGTTTGGACGCCACCCTGAGCAGGTGTCTGGAGAAGAGAAATAATTTTTCTAAATAAATGAATATAAAGTTTACAGCCTGGGAACTGAGGCTACGCCGTTTCTTGTTTCCAGAGCATGGCAAGGTAGCGCACACAGCTGTTTAGAGCATATAAGCATATGCCCATTTTCCCAGATAAAAGCCAGAGTCCCAGTTAAACCCTTGAAAACTGGGATTTCCTAAACAATAAGCACTTGTGCAAAAAGCTCCATGCTGAGAATCCCAGAGTGCCAACAACAAGGGGTCAATTGTGTAGAATATACACACCAAACACGGCACTTCCGGCTCTGTTTACTATGTGAAAACAGATTTCAGTGGGTGCAAATTCCTGGTGTTCTTTGTCTCTCCTGAGAACACTTTCATTTTCTGAACGCTTCCTGGATCCCAAACTGGCTGTGTCCCAATTTTTTTGCTCATAATTTTAAGAAACAGCAATTACAACTGGTCAAAACAATTTTCACATGCTTATGTCAACCGGATGCCAAGGCAAGATAATTAAGTCAGTAACACACATGGTCTGAACAGCCAAATCGACTGTGATCAGAACTGGTGTCCACTAATGCAGCCACACATCTGAAGCTGCTTCACTGTGGTCCGATCAAGCTAGTATTGTCTACTCTGACCGACAGTGGCTCTCCAGGGACTCTGGTCAACAAGTATCTGAAGAAGTGAGCTGTGGCTCACGAAAGCTCATACCCTGCCAGAAAATATTTTTGTTAGTCTTTAAGGTGCTACTGGACTCTTGCTCTTTTCTGGTCAACAAGGTCTTTCACGTCTCCTGCTACCCGGAGCTGCTGGGCCTTGCAAAGCAGGCGCTCTATAACATTGCCGCAGGGCCAGCCCAGGCCCCCAAGAGCTGCTCATTCAGAAAAGGTAACCCCACGGTCCTGTTCCCATTTGCAGGCCCAGCAGGTTAGCAAATGCTGTTTTGGAATAGCCTCCACAGCACAGCGCTTCCAACATGCCCTTCCCGAGCCAGTGAACCCAAGACAGCTAAAGGCATGCAGGCAGAGGCCCTTGCAGAGTGATGACAAACACAAGATAAATTAAAAGCTGTGCTCCCAGAAGTGTGTACACAGCAATCCCTGAAAGCAAAGGTCTAATGACCGACTGCCTTTCCCCTTAGTCACTGTTTCGGCTCACAGTGGAAAAGTAGAGAGCAATGATACATGGGCACCGTCGCCTGCAGCCAATTAACTGGGCTCCCACGCCCTGCCCCCTTGTGAATGAGAGACTGTACGTTTCTTGACAGGTTGGGAAGATCAAGGCTAGGCCATCAAAGACTCACTCTTCTGTCCTCGCTAAAGCCAGCCTGCACTGCTGCATATGGAAGGGGGCAGCAGTGTTCAGGGCCCCTGCTGCTAGCACCCCTAGCCCTGAAGGCAGAGCTCCTTCAGTGTACAGTATTTATTTATACGGCTACAGAAGAAAGTAGGCATACTTGTAGGAAGAGTTTACATATTCCTATTTTTAAAAAGCACACTGGGAAAGTGCAAGCTGTACAAATACTTGTACATGTAGTAGAAAAGATACACATACAATCTTCACACACTACAGCACACGTTTTCCCTCCTACATACAGGGATAAAGTAACCCTCGGTAATCCATTCTCAGCGATGTGTGCATATACACAAACACACAAGCCAACAGGAGCAATAAAACAAAGACTGACACCACTGTACTAACAAACTACTTTTTTTCTGACTTTTTGGTATCCTTTCCTCACGTGAAGAATTCTCTGCACGTGAAACTGGCAGCTCCCTCTTTGCAATTTTTGGCAATCAGCATTTCTGAATTTCAGCCTTACATGCTCTGAAACAGTCAAGGACATACTGATAAGTTCTTGTCATGCCCATCAGCAGCATTCTGCAGCTACGCATCAACATCCATGCCTTCTTGTGTGATATTTGGCAGCGATCCCAGCAAACATTCCATTCTAGCACATCCATCTTCTCAGACAGTCTTAGACTTTGTTTTTTTAAGTCTGCTTCATCCCAAAGGCTTGGGATTGATATTAACATTACAAATAGATGCAGTGAGGAATTCCCCAGTG
The DNA here is from genome assembly GCF_029931775.1 of Euleptes europaea. Lineage (NCBI taxonomy): Eukaryota > Metazoa > Chordata > Lepidosauria > Squamata > Sphaerodactylidae > Euleptes > Euleptes europaea. The sequence continues at coordinate 50,329,638 of NC_079328.1, forward strand.
ATGCAAACCTATGCAGATAAGTGAGCCTTGAGCCAAGAGGAAAGGCAGGGGATATTATTTTAGTAAATAATAAGGGGTCACCATGAGGCAATTGTGACTAGATGACACACAGTTGTTATCATCATCATCATCATCATTATCATTCAAGACACAAAAGATTCTACCCAACTGACACCTGGTTCAAAATTAGGGGCAGGGAGAAGAATGAACTACTGCGGATTGCTTCCTTCTCGCCATTTCACAGACAAACCCCAAAGCCGTCTCACCATCAACTATGCTATCAGCAGAGATGGAGGCCAGCTGAGGGGAATCTGTCAGCTTGCAAAGGTGCATCACCAGAATATACTAAAATCTCGCAAGCAGTAATTTCACTGGGAAGTGAAGGCAGCATTCAGGGGCTGCAGCAGCCAGCTAAAGAACAAAAGTTGACAAAAAGGAAGAACCAGGAGAAACCTGGTTATGATGAATGATACCAAGGAGGCATCTTCTACCTCAGAATGTCCCAAGTGTCACCATGACATAAATCTTTGACTGAAATCCAACATAATCTGGTGATAAATCCTGTTCTCTGTAATTACCCTGCACCAAACGCAGAGGTCTGAAAGCCCAGGTCAGTTGAGTCCCTGTCTCCCTAGTGAAGAAGAGCAATCCCTGAAGCGAGACAAGTATGAGAAAGACATTACCTTTTTCCCAGTTTGTTTCTCCACCATGTCGTTGCTGAGAGAGAAATCTTCAGATTGTGGTGTTTTAGAACACCCACCCTTGGGCATCGTTCTGCCTTCCTTACTTGGCCTTCATTTATGCTGCCATTGCTTCATCATCAACGGTCTGCAATGAGAGGAAACACACAGATCATCATCTAGAATCTCACAAAAAAGGCAATACAAGTGGCTATTTGAACAAACTAAGACGCTTTCCTTGAATCCCAAGACCCTGCATACTCATGGCCAAAACAAAGAACCAAAAAGCTAGAAGGAAAGTAGTCCTGAGCCCCTGGAGCAGTTTGCAAGAAAGTACGAGTAACACCATGAAGCCCACTCTTTCATGCATGCAGCAGGCAGACAACAGTCCCCATCTTCACCTCGGGGAATACCTTTGCATAAGGTAGATATACTCCCAAGTCACCCCTAGAGTGCCTTGGTATTCTCCAAGAGCTTCCTGTAGCTATCTACCTCTGCCAAACCTTGTTGACTTGTGCGTGTGGTTGATGCAATTAAACTGAATTCTCTGGATGATCACAAGCCTATCGTGTAAATAAATGGGTTGTGAACTGTGATCTAGCTAAGAAATGTTCCTCTTATTCGGGGCTGTTTCCAGGAGAAAGCAGAGATGGCAAACTGTAGCGTCAGCACCCAATGTTCCCAGCACAGTTTCTAAAGCAGTCTTCCCTGTTCAGCCACTGCTGCCTTTGTACATGGGTCTAGGTAAGGCACAATTCAGAAGCACAGCAACAAAGCTCTGTTGCCCATGCCATGAGTTGCTTGGTTACAGGGTTGAAAAGACAACTGACATCCGCAATACACTGTTGTAGCGTGTGTTGGAACAGAACAGCAACAGGGTATGTAGCCATCTTCTTTTATGACTTGAAGAGAATACAACGTCACCTCCAGTGAGGCAAAATGCATCAATGCACCTGTATAGACCAGTAAATCAACTGCAACTAACGGAAAGATCTTAACTCTGTTGTGAAGAAGCAGGGTTGGGCTGGCCACTGGAAAAAAAAATTCCTCTGCTGACTGCCACTGAATAAGAGAAATACTCTTGTGTCCGGTAACTTGGCTCCACAGCAGGCCTTTTCCCCCTGAAACAATGGCAGGAAATTGACCAGGAACAGGGAGACTCCTGATTCCACAGCCAGCTGAGGATGGGGAGAGACAATGAAAATCAAAAGTGTCACCATACCCTCCCAAAGATCTGTGAGTTTTATGGTTTAAGTGAAGTTGTGACATCCGGGTGGGGGGCAGCACTTAGTGGCTTGGATGAAATGGAAGGGTAAGTTGTGGCTTTTACCATGTTCGTCATACAGAAGTATGGTCTGCTTTCTACTCAATACTTTCCATTAGCAATGGCTACACCACAGTCCCACAAAAAAGGTCTTTGTTCTCAACCTGGCCTCAATGTGAAACATTAAAAATGCTTCACATGCTCCCTCTTTAGCCCGCATTAAGCCATATGACAAGCTCACACGCACAGCCAAGACTGAAGTCAAGGCAGCACAAAGCTGTATCCCTTCCTACTCAGTTCAGAAGGGACACGTAGTCCAGTACTGTCTAACCCAACCAGCAAAAGTTCTCCTGAGCATATAACAGGTCTTCCCCAATGCCTGGTACCCCAGATACTTCATTTGGAGTTGGCAGGAACCAAACCTGGCACCTACTACGCTTGCACGCAGGGCCATACGTCCACGGTAAGATGCTTCTTCATAATGGAAGGAACAAACAGGGACAACTTCCCTTACCGAAAAGTCAGGCAACAGACTTCCACTCCAACGTAGACATTTCCCCTTGCCTCCCTTTTCACTTTCTCTCTTTCTCTCTCTCTCTCTCTCCAACCCAGGTAAACCCCCATCTTAAAGCCAGCTCACTCAACAAGATAAGTAATGATCCAGAAGCCATTCAGACCCAGTCTGCCAAGTCCTGGAGCAAGGGCAGTGAGTGGCCACGTCTCCTGATGTCGCGGGGGAACTGCTTACATTCAAAGGGTAGGCTCGGAGACTCTGGAGAGAAAGTTGAGACACCCAGTAAAGAGACCGATGGCTTCTTCCTCCCCATTCCAAGCAGCTCCACTGCCCGTCTCCCAAAGATCACTTTTTAAATACCAGTTCTAACCCCAAAGGAGAACCTACTCACTCCCTTCCCATCAAATATTTCCTTAATCTTCACCTTCATAAACTTAGCTATAACCTGGGAAGAGTTCCCAAACACAAGCAAGGGCTGTGGGAAGCGTGGGAAGAGTCACACCACTGGCACCCTTGCATAGAAACGGTCACACATGAATAATGCCAGCACTTAATAAATGCCCCAAATATTTTGGCCTCAACTGGTGCCAGGTGAGGTGCAGCATCCACAGGGCATTAGCATGCATACAAAGCGCCTTTCGTATGAAAAACAGCATGTGGGAACTGGGAGCCAGGAGATTCTACCCGCCAGCGGGCTCTGGCATCAGCTGCAGCATCCCAGGGAGGAGGGCGGCAGCTCAAAATGAGTCCAGGACAGCCATTTGCCCATGCGTGCAGTTCCATTATTTTTGAAAAAATCTGTTTGCTCTGGATGTCAACGTGGCCATTTGTAACCAGGGTACATACCTATTTTACAGAGAGCTTTGAAAACCTGTTTCGCTGAGAGAAAGCCAGACGGATGCCAGATTAATTCCGTACCCCTTCTGTTCATGGAGCTGACTCATTACACTTGGAAAGCTGGCTGCCTCTTCATGTAAACAGAGCACTGGCCTATTTAGCAGCTTGGAGGGAGTATTATATTTGCACAACAATTACCAGCAGGGCCTGCATTCCCTATTTTGTTTTACAGCACATTGTTAAGGAGTCTGGGGTGGGATGGGGGAGCCAGGAAGACACAAATACCCATTTTGTACCAACTGCACTCCTGCTAAGAGACATGGGGCTCCATGTTACATGAGACCTGGTCTGAAACCCTTCTGACCTGACAACAGGGCAAGCTGATGTTTTTACTACTCATTTTTCAAGCTTTCTTTCCTGGGCTGGGAGGCTGTCCTCAATAGTTCTGTTTGGTAAACAGTGAACTCAGCTCCTCAAACAATGACTTCACGTCTGTCACAAAATAAGGAAGTGGGAGACCAAGCAGGCTCTGCCGCATAATATAACCCCCCAGCACATCTCGGGAACAATAACAAAAACTGCTTACATGTGGCCCGTAGCCAAGTATGCATGTAGGGACTGGCATTTACCAGGCCATGCATGAATACATGATCCCCAGCTGTTTCGACCCGAAATGGCCGTGGTTTCCATTTACAAACCATTTCTATATGTGGATTCAATGAGGTTCCCCACCCAACAGAGAGAAAAGGCTAAGGGGCTCAAGTGAGGGAGAAAAGCCTTCCTGAGAAACAACAGACTGGTAAACTACGGCTGACTGCTGATTTGCGACGCTGTCCTACAGCAGGCTCATACAGGTAGAGCTAGATGTGGGACTAACATCTAACCGTTCATATATGTCCCAGTTCTGTCTCTGTCTTTCCTAACCAGCAGTAAATACACACACCCTTTAAAAAAAAACCAACAGGTTGACCAGCAGCCATTGCCCTTGTCCATTTGACCTCTCCCTCAATCCCCTGCCACCAAGCATCTCCTTTAGAAAGCAGCATGCATCCATCAGCAAAAGAGCCACCAATAAAGCAACATCTGAGCTTCAAAGTGCTACTGATGCAGCGCACAGCTCTTGCTCTCCCCTCTTCACGCAGAGCTGCATTTTGTAGGCAGTCATCTGTAGAGGGCACCGGCAATGCATAATGTACCACAGAAGCACACTGCCACAAAAAATGCCAAACCTTAAGTACTTTTGACAAGCAACCACAAAATAGTTCTCTACAACTGACAAAACTGCCTTAAGTATCTTGACTCCAGCCTTTCTTCCAGCAGGGGCTCACCAGACACAGCATTAGGCAGGAACCATGAGTACTCTGCAGCTATTTTGACTTTTTGTCCAACCAGATTCCAGTACTTCAGCAAGTAAACTGAATCACAGGGATAAAAAGGTCTGGAAGAAGCCTGGAAAGTTGGGTGGAAATCTCTTCTTCCCTACCGCCAGGTTTTGTTTCCCAATGGACAATTTCAAAATTTTAGAAAATACTGAAACATACACTGAAAATACTGAAACATACACTGAAATATACACTAAGTATGTAATAGCTAGCCCTATCTTGTCAGCTCTCAGAAGCTAAGCAGGGTTGGCCCTGGTAAGTATTTGGATGGGAGACCACCGCGGAAGTCCAAGGTTGCTCCACAGAGGCAAGCAATGTCAAATCAACTCTGAACACCTCTTGCCTTTAAAACCCTATGGGGTCACCATAAATCAGATGTGACTTGGCAGCACTTTCCACTGCCACCACATGTAACAGCTAAGAAGCTTGTTTCAATTTATACAAATCTTCAGTTCTTTGGATTTCTTGGAGATCCATGAAAGGTAAGAATCAGAAACTACTGATCTCTCAGAAATATTCTGAGTACAATAAAACTCTTTGAGATGGAAGAATTCTGAAGGATCCATCATATAAATTATTTAATATTTTATCCTGCCCTTCCTCCATTTTATTCTCACAACAACCCTGTGAGGTAAGTTAGGCTAAGAGGGTGTGACTGGCCCAAGGTCACCCAATGAGCTTCCTGATGGAGTGGGGATTCAAACCTGGATTTCCTCAATCCTAGTCCAATGCTCTAACCACTATACCACGCTGGCCCTCAATGACATGGCATGGGTTTCACATGGCTGATTTTGTAAATAGTTACTACGACCCTGGTAACTGACGAACATGCACCACTAAAGAGCTTAATATTACTATGAAGCCTAATTCGATAGCCAGATTTATGGACAGTCCATCATAATGCTGAAGTAGTGCTTCCAGGACCTTATTAATCACTGGCCTTCATTTCCTTTGGTCTGCTGCCTTTAACAGGCTCTACTTTATTAACTCATCTACAACCTAATTAAGGGCAACTTCTTATATTACTTTTCCTTACAAATATTAAGGTGAGTGTAAGATAATGCTGGGGAGGGTAGGTGACATGGTATAGGCCGATCTTGTCAAATCTCGGAAGCTTAGCAGGGTCGGTACTTGGATGGGAGACCATCAAGGAAGATTCTGCAGTGGAAGGGAATAGCAAATGACCTCTGCTTCTCATTTGCCTTGCAAACCCCTTGCTGGGATCACTATCAGCCGGTTGCAACTTGATGGCACTTACGTACATAAGACAATGCTCACAACATGAAAACAATACAATAGAATAGTCTCAGATACTGGCTAGATTTAAATATGCATCTGTTTGTGCTCAGGTGACAAAGATGTAACCCCTGGAACATGATTTGGCTCTTCTAGGAAAGCAGACAACTCCTGAGCATGCCAGCCACCTCTCTGAAGACATGCAGGGAACTCTGGTCTCAAGGCAATGCTGCCCCCAGAGAAGCACTGAAGGCATCTGAAAAGAATTACAGAAAAATATGACATGCTGCTCATCCCTGATCAAGTCTAATTTAAGATACCAAAGGCCAAATGTTTATAAATAAGAATGCTGTTTATTAAAAACAGCAGTCATTTTAAGACTTTTTTCTTAGCATTTTTAATATAAAGACAAATCCAGCAAGATGTATCCAGTAGGCTCGCCACCTCCGGAGCCGTAAATTCACTCTAGATTCTGCTGACACCAGCCAGGGAAAGTGCAGCTCAAGCAGTTTATGAGCGGAGCCCTGCAAACGAACTTCATTGCTGCCTTTTCCTGTCACAAGCAGCACACAGTTCACAAGCCTGAAAGCTTCGCTTGTTTAGCCCAGCCTCGCCAAGTTTGTATGAGTGTAGGGTAGGGCAGACCAGAATTCCCCCACTACAATGCAACATGCCTACAAGTCAGGGCCAGAAAAGAAAGGAAGGCGGAGAGGAAAGAATAGTGCAAAGGTAATCCTGCTAGCAAACACAATAGCATCAGGACGACTGCCGCAGCAGGAGGCTGGCCCACATTTAGCACAAAATGAGTCACGACAGAGAATGCTGGATTTCAGTGGGCATTTTTTGCTCCTGGTTTTAGGGGAGCCAGAAATTCATACGTTTGGCATCAAAAAAACCACTGAACGATAGGCCAGTTTTATCTCCTGGGTATTTGCAGGGACCCAGGGAGGCAGGCATCCAGCTGCCCACACTGACTTCAAGACTAACGATTTATTCAAACAGAGCAAGTGACAGCCGGTATCCATCTCAGAAAGAATTCTCACACAACCTGGCTGTTGTTCATGGTTCAGCTTGGCAGGTCTTTTGGATCAAGCGGTGAAAGACTACAAGATCTTTCCCTATAACAAGAGGCAAGGAAAGAGTCCTCTTTCTCGATTTAGATGTCAAATGAACTGGAGTGACTTTGTAATGGGCACCAGTTAGGTGAACTGCCAGGGTTGTGTTACTTCCTCCTTCTCACCACACAACATGCCAAGACTGGAGACAGAACACAGTTTAGTCTCGGTTAAGAATCCCAACTACTGGGATAGGAACAAGCCTCACAGTTAGCAAAGGCGCCCCCACTCGGGCATCCCCTGCTCATCAGAGTCAGGCAGCAGGCTTCCTTCTTCAACCTCGCCCCCCCCCCCATGCAAGAGGAGGAAGGAAGGGGTGCACAGGGCCTGGCTCAGGGCCATCTGTGAGCAGGTAATATTAAAAAACCTAGCACTTCACTGACTACAACACACCCTGTGGGTTTCTAGATATATTTCTAGATATAGAATAGCAACCAGACCACCCAACCCTTGAAAGGTTAGCCACACTGCAAGCTAGTGAGAAGAGCATGTGACCTATTCATTTGCTTCCTGTCACTCTCTGAGATAAAGAGCGAGGAGGCCTGGAAGAAGCACACACTGAAACTGCCGACAAAAGAAACTTCCTTTGGTTAGCTTTTCAACATTAACTCCAGCACTATATACCAGAGAGTTGTTTGTGAGTACGGGGACAAGCATTTTTTGCACACATAATGCAGATGGCATGCAACAAATATGGAAACAAGCCAATACCAGAAAAATATTCTCTCCCCCCCCCCTTGTTGAATACACTGACAGGGCCTGGGAAATTTACTCAACAGCAGGGACACTAAAGCCCTGCACATTTACATGGCTGGTATGAGCACACTCCCAATACTTTTCTTCCCCAGCACACGCACCTAGAAAAAGCTGCCTCTTATATTACTTGAGAAGATAAGAAGGCTTACGTATCGCCTGAAATGTTCTGAGAGGCAGCTAGGAATCTCAATGAGCTTGTTTCATCCCCAAGTATGAGATACAGATATCAGCCGAGCATCAGCCGAACAAGAGAAGAACCATCGTCATAATGTTTAACTAGGCGATGAGACAGCAGAAAGCCTTTGGCAAGCAGCTGCAGATTTCAGCGTGTGTGTCGTGGAAACACCAGCCCTCAGTTCCACTGTCCCTTTCCCACCCATTCTCCTAAAAAGGCAGCCAGGCTAGCAGCTCACAAACTCCTGTTGTTGCTATGCATTTCCTTTCAAGAGCAAGTTCTGTGGCCTGGGACAGATGGCCACTGCCAAAGCCAGCATGCCGGAGCCCCCAGATAACACAGGCCGAAGGCACCACCGGATCAGACACAACGCAAAGGATCCTTCATCAGATCTCTCCGTGAATTAAATTCTTATTTAGAAATAGTTACAGGGATGGGGGGAGATGAGCTGCAGTGCCAGAAAATGGGGGGAGGTGTTTAATGCTTGCCCACCTTACTATTTCCCCAAGAAACCCCTCTGACCACATTATTAGCCTTGGTAGGTCAGAAAGACAGCCAACCGATTCCCCCCCTACAAGAGGTCACAGTGTGTGTTGTGTGTCTGAGTGGGAGACTCTATCCGGGAAATGGTACAAGGGGAAAGGATTCACTTCCTTACTCCATCCAAATCACACACACTCACCAGACACACACGTGAATGTTTTTAAATAAAACTACAGATTTGAGAGATCTCATCATGGATCTCCCACATTTTGTTTAGGGTGTTCCCCCCTCCCCAGCCTGATTTTCACAGCATTTCCAAATTATCGTCTCCAAGAGCTAGTATCAGAATTAAAGTGCAACCTTTTAAACATGTATATGTGGCTTCTTTCCAAAGACTGAAGGTAGCTCACAGATATAAAGCTGCCTGAGCACCACAATGAAACAGCACAGAACATCCCACAAACACTTTGCCAGCCTGGCCAAAACTCAGGGTTTACACCCATTCTGCTCCGCATGCCTAGCGTGTACATAAGGGGTTAATGGATTTCAGTCTCATGGCCTGCTCTGAAATGTTGCCGCATGCTTCTCCCTCATGAAACTGAGCACACTCTAGGCCATTTCCCCCCATCTCTCAGTCTCTCCCTTCACCTCTATGTATCTGGAGCACGAGACACTTGGACTTCCTTTACTACTCTTGCCAGATCACTTATATGGGAACAGGTAACACCAAAGGGCAGGTTCACAGCAATGGCACCGCTGTGCTACCACGCATTCCAGGATCCACAACAGTAAAGCACTAAATTTCCTCTCAAGCACAATTCAAATGGTTTGGCCAATAAAGAGCATAGTGTAACAGATAAAGCCTAACTCCTTCCTCTCTGTGATCAATGGACAACAATTTTCCCCCTGCCTTTTTAATGAGTCGAGCCAACTCTCTTTCTTTTAGTGGCTCCAGCTCCCCCTTCCTTGCTCTGCTCCGTATGGCCACAAGAGTAGCTGTAGGAGGGCTTATCTTGGGGCTGTGGCATAGCCACGAGTAAGCCCAGGTCCAAATCCTCTGGAGAAATTTATTAGGATGTCCACCATCTTGTTTTGGAGGGAAATAGCTTCTGTCAGATAAAGATCCAACAAGAAAAATTAGATCAGAGGAGACATTTCGCAAGCCGGAGGAGAAAAAAGGTATATTTGAGAGATGGAGGATTATAGGAATAGAAGTAGAAATAAATAAAGGGTAAGCTTTGTAGGGGAAGACCTAAGACAGCAGAGAGCTGGACAGAAACTGCTCTCCCTTTGCAAGACAGGAAAGTAACTGAGGAAGGGGCGATTCCAGCCCAGGAAACAGGAAACTGAAATCTGATCCTGCCTCCCTGAGCAACCAGTAGGAATCACCCAATGTTGCAAGATGCCCTCCTCAGAGTGAGAACATGCAATTTTTCCTAGGCCTTGGATGGAGGCCTTTCCCAAGATCCGTATAACTAGGGGTGCCAGGGACTGAATCCTGGGACCTTGTCTATTTAAAGCATGAGCACCACCACTGAGCTATGGATCCTCCCCAGAAACAAATTTAAGAACCCCAAAGGTCTCCCTTCTTTCCAGTATCCATCCACCACCAAAACCAGCAGTTTCAGAAAATGTTTTATTATATTTCCTGCAGCAAAACAGGAAACGTCTTAAGAAAAGCAAACACACAGATACACAGAAATAACAGGCTTGCCCTACACTGCTGTACTCAAGAGCAGCAATACAGACTGTTCAGTTCTGAAGGCTGCCTCAGCTACATGAGCATGTCTCAAATTTAAACCCAGATATGACTGCCAGTAACCCATCCCCTGTCCAAGAAGTTTTGGTCCTCAGCTATGGTGAGATCTGTTTTACCCTTCCCCAACTGCTTACTTTTGTTTCAAAGCTGTTATTTTTTCCAATGCTCCATTTAAAAAGCAGCAGCAGCTCCACACAATGAACGTTAACAACTCTTAGAATGAGCCATGGCCGATTTTCAGGTCTCACCTATCTCAGCTCCTCTCAGCAGTCTGAAGACTTCTGCAGATGTTAGTATTTCAAGCCACAAACACAGAGAGCTAAATAAAGTGGTGTCTGCAGGAATTATGCAGTAAAATCTCTCTCCTGGAAAAGCACTCCCAATTCGGAGGACCACCATTTTTTCCTGACAATCCAGCCTCTAGGGTCGGGGAGTGTGCTGCACAGAATGAAGAAGTTCGTCTAAGTTAATGGCTGACTCAAAGCCCTGTGGTTTGGGCTCCAACACAGCGCTTGCATGGGCTTTGAGCACGCACACACCCAGGGCTTTGGGTCAGCCATTAACTTTGCTGAGCTTCTTCATATAACAGGATTCACCAACAAGGACGGGTGCACTGGACACTGTTAATGGTTAATTTACCTCTTGCACGGAGAGATTCACACTAACTGTACCAAAAGAGTGATACACACTATTACACGTTATCAATCATAAAGACTTTGAGGCACAATGCTTCATGTTGGCTACACCATCTGAACAGTCAAATATCAACCAACAGTCCCATAGTAAAAGCATGTAATTAGCAGAATTGTAACAGAATGAGACTTACTCTAATTGTGATCTAAAGTTACTCAATTTTTTTTACCAGTTATGGATGATTCCTTGAAAATAAATTACACAAAGTACTATTTTTTCCAGATGCAAAACTTTTAAATCTAATTGCCCCTCAGAGTGTTGAGTGGAGCTCCTTCACAGTCTTATGCCATAATCCCAGTTTTCCAGCCAATGGATCATTCTGTTGACCTTCCCATGAACTGGAAGGTAATTCTTCACATTTGCTCACATACACACCTATCACAATATACCCTCACCCCTCCACATGGCATCGTCGAGCAGCAGAAAGCGAAACCCAGTCATGCAATCACAATTGTGTTAATGCACAGTGGAAGTGAAATAATATCTGGGCCCCCACTTGATGTTACTTCTTTCATCTTCAAGGGCCATGCCTATATCTTTCCGTAGTGTTGAGCATGGGGGGAAAGGAGCTCTGCTGAGCTCTAACGAAAGCTCACAAAGGCCTCTTCCCTACCCAGCAGTGCCATTCATCAAAACCCTCACACTGCAACACCACAGCACTGACCTGAGGAAGGCAGCTAGACCGAGGAAACACAGTTCACAGGATGAACTCTCATACTGACAGAACCATAGAATGCACTTGATTGGCAGAATTAATTAGGAGTTGGATCGTGCCCTTCTAGCAGAAAAACAAGCGGTGTCAGTTGCTAAGAGCACCCTTTTTCCAGCTTCACCTAGAATGGAAATTGGCTCCCTCTGGGACACAGTTGACTTGGCCACGCTAATCCGTGCTACGGTAACCTCAAGGCTAGGCGAGGGTAATGTGCTCTACGTGGGTCTGCTCTTGGGGGGAAAAACCAGAAACAGCAACCGGTACAAAGTTGGTTGGTGCTAGCTGCAACGCATATATTGCGCCTGAGCTGAGAACACTGTACTAGTGGCCAGTGTGTTTCTGGATTCAATTCCAGGGGCTGGCGCTTACCTTGAAAGCCCTCTCTGGCCTTAAACAGAAGTCCAGCAGCACCGTAAAGACTAACGATGTATTCCAGCATGAGCTTTCTTGAGCCAGAGCTCATCTGACAAAGACCTCTCCAGCTTACTAGAGCTTGGCTGGAATGAACTGCTCCTCTGTCAGGTGCCACTGGGTTACTCTGCTTCTAAGGACTAACACAGCCTGCTCTCCGGAGTTCTCATCGTGTGACGACTGCGCAGGGCTTGTTGGTTGTTCCTTCATGCAGGCAAGTGAGATCAGCCTCTGCCCAATCACAGCCTTTCTACATCTGCCCCTTCTAGGCCAAGGCAGGCTTTCACTGAACGTTTCAGATCTTGTGCAAAGCTGAACTGTTGAAGGAGGACTTTTTGTACAGCTGATTACCTTTTAAAGGAGATCTGCCTTCACTCTTTAAGTCTGATGAGGACTTTCCCCCATATTTTAATTTTTGTAAGATGCATCAGGTGTGCTTAGGAAAAGGTGGGATAAAAATAATGTAAGTATATAACAGACCTACCAACAGTTTCAAAAATACTGGGGGAAGCTCTCATAAATCATTTGAGTCAGTGAGATGCGGTGGTTAGAGGGTGAGAGTAGAAGTGGGGAAACCAGGATTCAAATCCTCACGCAGTTGTGAAACTCATTGGGTGACCTGATGCCAGTGATTTGCTTTCAGCCTAACCTACCATGTGAATATAAAATGGAGGAGGAACTCATGAATGGGAAGGATAAAAATGTAACAGTAAGATCTGAGAGCACTGCACATACCTGAACACAACAAGCATCCTTATACTGGGCCACACCATGGGTCTATCCAGCTCAGGACTGCCTTCTCTAAATGGTGGTGGCTCTCCAGGGCCTCAGGCAGAGCTCTTCGCATCACCTACTATGTAATTCCTTTAACCAGCGGTGCCTGGGATCAAACCTAAAAGCAAAACAGGTGCTGTAGCATTGAGCCACAGCCCTTCTTCACATGATTCCTTTAATGTGCTGAATATGTCAGAACCAGGCCAACTTGTTTCTTGGAGTGTAGGAATGCTGAATTAGGCGGAGAGTTTGCGGCTGAGCCAGTGAGTTTCACAGAGCAGCAGAAACTGGACACAGGACTCCCCCAAACCAATTCCTTCATCCAACTGGTATGAACACCCAGACTTATGTTTATATTGCATTTGTTGCAGTTGTGGTGAGAAATTCTGGCTAGTTTTTCCACTGGATAACAGTGCCCATGTCAATTTGCAACTATTTATTTATTTGCTTTATTTACAGCCCGACTTTCTTGCCAAGACTCAAAGCAGATTACACGGTATAAAACAATGCAATCAAATAGCATGGGACATCTGATAAACAAGGCAACAGAACTGGGGTTTCAAAAATCAGAAACAATACAAAAAACAGTATCAGATGACCTATAATAAACAGTGCCAGTCGAAGCCAGTGCAGTAAGAGCAAGACAGTCCATACGCTCAGCAGCAGGGCAGACAGCAGTCCTGCCTTCTTCACAAAACCACCCTCCTGAGCCATTCCATGACACTGCGGCCTTCATTCCTTTTGCAAAAACGCCCTCCTGAACAAGCCTGCTTTGCACAGTCTGCAGAACAAGAGAAAGTGCAGGAGCCTCCCTGACCTCCTCGGGCAGGGCAGGCTGCTCCACAAGTCCTTCCATGATTAAGTCAGGCCTCTGCAGCCTGCTATCCTCCCCCCTTAGCCAGATGCAGTGAGGGCCCTCCCCTTTTCCAACGCTGGCAGTCCTAGGCTGGTGGCCAAACCAGGCGGCTTGGCATACATAGCTAGCGGGCCACCTGGTGGGCCAGGAGCTGCAGAGGCCTGGGCTGACTAAGCCCACTGTCAGAATCCTCTGCCAAAGGCCCCCAGTGTCACCTTGCTGCCACGTCCCAGCTCAAGCTCTGAGTGCCTTTTCACAGGCTGGCAGGTGCTTAGGGGGCTCATTGCACATATTTGGGGCAGCTGTAGTGACGACCACCCCCTTTGCTGTTCCCCTAGCAGTTTCTATTGCAGGGAATGCATCCGTAGTGGTCGCCTTCTCCAGAAAGGAGCCGAAGACTGTGGGATTGGCCTGCAGTGAGAAAACGTGAGGGAAGCTTGCCCAGGTCTTCCTAGTCAATGTCCTGGCCGGTCACTTCAGAACACCATTGTGCTGACTTCGGGATGTGTCTCTGGCTACACACCAATCAGCCACAGTTCTGCTACTTATCCACGAGCCGTTGGCACAATTCCTTATTTGCGGAGATGACGGGGTGGGGAGCTCTTGTGCCAAAGTAAGCTGGAAGTCGTCACGTGCTAAACTTATCATGGCAATACGTTCATGCTCACCTCAGCTAACCTTAAGACAGCCTATGCTTCAATGCACCATGGCCGATAGGGAGGAGAAAACTGTTCAGAATGTTCAGAAAACTGAACATTAAGCCTCCTCCAATCACACAATGTGGCTTTTGCTAACTCTGGGGTTAACTTTCTTACTTCTGTGTTCAGCATATTCAAGAGAATATGCTGAACAAGTTTGCAACTTGACTCTCTGCAGAAACACCCCAGGTCTTCTGTGATTAATAATTATCACACTGGGCCAACCAACAGCTCACTGACTTTTTGTCTTTCCTTCTGTCTAATGACGATGGTCAGACAGATGCCTGGGGTGGGTAGTCACAGGTATGGCACAGTGTCAATATCTACCCCCGACTCTATTCAGTTATCCTCATCGATAGGCAGCCGACACTGAAAGAAAGTGAAGGCTCTATTTAATTTACAGTGTCAGCTTGTGTGCTCAATGCTGCCTCTGGAGAGAGCCCCTCTAATGATCTTAGATACCTTTCCCCTTGAAGGCCTTGTCTGCAAATGATAGCACAACTTGCTGCCCCAAAGCTGGCTGTGCAAACACAAGCCCTGGAGGCAGCCTGGTCCAACTCAGTTCCCTGGCAACAGGGCTAATGCCAGCCTCATGGGCCTACAAAGGGACTGAATTCATTTCATTATCTGCTCTGGTACATCATGAGGAAGGAGAACAAATACCTGGCACCAAAGTACATTCTGGCAATGATTAACCCGGTGTGAGTTAAATGCACTTTACTCTCTCTTTGCCCTTCCCATCACGACTGCACCTGATACTTTTGCAAAGGCAATAAAATGCACCCTATTTAAACTTGTGAGTTACCTATACCTCCTTTAGCTGCCCCACACACACAACAGGAAGTACATCTAAGCTGCCCCCCCACCACGTCAGCAGAGACCCCAGCCTTAGAGAAGGGCTGTTCAAGAGCTTGACCCCTTTGGACTTCAGGACTTGCTTTCATTGACTGAGCCTCTTCTGTGTTCAGAATATTAATTTCTAAGCCTCTGTCCATTATTTTTGAGAATTCTTGGAGAACAGGTAAGGTGCCAGAAGACTGGAGGCAGGCAAATGTTGTCCCCATCTTCAAGAAGGGGAAAAAGGAGGACCCAGGTAACTACCGACCCATCTGCTTGACATCTATACCGGGAAACGTTTTTTAACAAATCATCAAGCAGTCAGTTGTTCAGCATTTAGAAAAGATGGATCTGATCACTAAGAGCCAGCATGGGTTTCTCAAGAACAAGTCATGTCAGACTAGTCTTATCTCCTTTTTTGAGAAAGTTACTACATTGCTGGATCAGGGGAATGCAGTAGACATAGTTTATCTAGATTTCAGTAAGGCTTTTGATAAGGTTCCCCATAATATTCTTGTTGACAAATTGGGAAAATGTGGTTTAGATCCTGTTACTGTTAGGTGGATCTGTAATTGGTTGACTGATTGCACCCAAAGAGTGCTTGTTAATGGTTCCTCTTCTACTTGGAGAGGAGTGACTAGTGGAGTGCCTCAGGGATCTGTCCTGGGCCCTGTGTTGTTCAATATCTTTATAAATTATTTGGATAAAGGAATAGAGGGGATGCTTATTAAATTTGCAGATGATACTAAATTGGGAGGGGTAGCAAATATGGTAGAAGACAGAGCCAGGATACAGGATGATCTTGACAGGATGGAGAATTGGGCTAAAACCAATAAAATGCATTTCAACATAGATAAATGTAAAGTTCTGCATCTAGGTAGGACAAATCAAAGGCATAATTATAGGATGGGGGAGACTTGTCTCAGCAGTAGTGTGTGCGAAAAAGATCTTGGGGTCTTAGCAGACCAAACACTGAACATGAGTCAGCAGTGTGATACGGTAGCTAAAAAGGCAAATGGAGTCCTGGGGTGTATCAACAGAAGTATAGTGTCCAGATCAGGTGAAGTGATGGTATTGCTTTACTCTGCTCTGGTTAGACCTCACCTAGAGTATTGTGTTCAGTTTTGGGCACCCCAATTTAAGAAGGATGTAGATAAGCTGGAACATGTCCAAAGGAGGCAACAAAGATGGTGAGGGGTCTGGAGACCAAATCCTATGAGGAAAGGTTGAAGGAGCTGGGCATGTTTAGCCAGAAGAGGAGAAGACTGAGAGGGGATATGATAACCATCTTCAAGTACTTGAAGGGCTGTCATATAGAGGAGGGTGCTGAGTTGTTTTCTGTTGCCCCAGAAGGTCGGACCAGAACCAATGGGTTGAAATTAAATCAAAAGAGTTTCCATCTCTACATTAGGAAGAATTTTCTAACTGTTACAGTCGTTTCTCAGTGGAACAGGCTTCCTCGGGAGGCGGTGAGCGCTCCTTCTGTGGAGGTTTTTAAGAAGAGGTTGGATAGCCATCTGTCAGCAATGCTGATTCTATAACCTTAAGCAGATGATGAGAGGGAGGGCATCTTGGCCATCTTCTGGACATGGAGTGGGGGGGCCCACTGGGGGTGTGGGGGGATGTAGTTGTGGATTTCCTGCATTGTGCAGAGGGTTGGACTAGATGACCCTGGTGTTCCCTTCCAACTTTATGATTCTATGACTGGTGACTGGTATACTGGAAACTTATTGGTGGTTTTTTAATGTTTATTGGATTTATTTTACTGTGAGCTGCTTTGAGCCTCATTTACGTGTGTGTGTGTGTGTGTGTGGACTACAAACAGTAAAACGAACAAGCAAGTACATTTACATACACAGTTTCATGCAGGATCTTGGTGAAATTACCAATAAGAAGAAACCACACAAAAAGCTGCCGTGCTATGCAAAGTGAACACAGATGTGCCCCCGGACCAATAATAAAACACACATACTCTTCTGAAGCAGAAAACAGCAAGAGTCCAGTAGCATCTTAAAGACTAACAAAATTTCTGGCAGGGTATGAGCTTCCGTGAGTCACAGCTCACTTCTTCAGATACTGTGACTCATGAAAGCTCATACAATGCCAGAAATTTCGTTAATCTTTAAGGTGCTACCTGACTCTTGCTCTTTTCTACTGCTAGAGACAAACTAACACGGCTACCCATCGTGACTCTTCTGAAGGTATAGGAACAGCGCCCTGTTCTTATCAATCACAGCAAGTAAAGTGGCATGAGTTGTGCATCACAAAAATCAACAAATGTCTTCAGTAGGTTAAGACTGGTCTGTGTCAAAGTTCAGATGCTGGCAGTGTGCTTTCTGTTAAAAACAGCTATGCTACTTAGAACAAGATGAATATGCCCACACAAGAAAACAAGTTTTAATAATGTTCTCTGCAGAGCATTCTTCTGTGTTTTAAACCATCACTCTAATACCTTTAGACAAAGGTGTATGCTGGTGGCCAAAAACATGCATGACTAGAATTGCCAGGATCAACTTCTTTTTTTTAAATCCATTGGGGTGAACACAATAGCATTCCTATGGCCTAATGAGTGAAGTCATTCTTCTTCTTCTTCTTCTTCTATATTCAGTTGCAACTTGATACCCAGCACTACTCAGTGAATATTTGGGCAACCCTGGATGCTTGTTTTTGGCAAGAGATGGTTAAGCGTAGATCAGGGCTTTAGTGCCTCATGGCATATGTCTTCTTCCGTTTGAAAAGAGTGCTTGAATCACTAGCAACAGTTTGTTCTTGCTAACAAGTATGCCTTCTGTAGGTGAAAATGCCAGACCTTGGGAAGCAACATGGGGAAATGCCAGACCATGGGATGCTCCCCCCCCCCCAGGAGTGTGGTGGAACATGTGGTCAGATGTCCACAATCTAGTCCATTCTTCAGATGGCTCAAAAACTGTTCCAGTTCTCAGATGATTATCATCATCATCATCATCATCATTATTTTGTTAGACGCATAGCCTGCCCTCCCCAGCAAACCAGTGTTGCAGGACTTTGCAGTATCCTGATGAGGAATGTGGAAATAGTTCTCTTAATCATCCAACTGTACTGAATCTGTCTGCTATCCTTACTAAATAGATATGTGGTTTCATAGGAGGCATTACATAAGAGCCCTTGTCAGATAGGCTCTCCGCCGGCCTCAGATAGAAACAAGATGGTTTCCCCCACGGACAAAATGGGGTCCTTTTGCACTCCGTCCCTCCCCGTTTGCACCTGGTCTCCTGCCCAAGATCTGCAGCTCAATGGAGACCCGCCCCGGTAATGGCTGATCTGATACCGGGACCCGCAAAACAATACTGGGAGCCCAGGAAGATCAGCCACTTAACGCATGCATTTTACTCTGAATACTTTTGCTCAAGTCTTTACCGGTAGTTTGCTTCAGTATTGTGTTTTTGTTTCCAATAATCCAATCAACGCCATTGTATCCACCCTATATATGTTTCAATATTCCCCATACCTGTATGCTAGCCTTAAGTCTTTCGACCTGCTGAAATCGCTGTTCTTCTGAAATAAACTTTTACTCGCTGTATCGTCTGGAGGAAAGTTATTGCCTGGAACGCATTGACTTGCTGAGGCCTGACAGCCCTGCTGGATCAGACCAGTGTTCCACCTAGCCAAGCAACCTGTTTCACACAGAGGCCAGCTGGTTGCCCTGGAGAGCCAACCAACAGGGCACCATGATCTTCCATTGCTGTTGCCTCCTAGCACTGGATTTCAGAGATTTATTGCCTCTAAATAGAGATCCCCTCTACTCACCATGGCTAGTATCCATTGATGGACCTATCCACCATGAATCTAACCCCGTTAATGCCATCTATGTTCATGGGCATCACTACCTCCACTGGCAGTGAATTCCACAATTTAATTACTTGCTGAGTAAAGCAGTATTCCTTTTGGCTGTCCTAAACTTATTGCCCATGAACTTCACTGGGCTCTCTGCTCCCTCTATCCACTTTCCCCACCCCATGCATAATTTTGTAAAGCTCTATTATGTACCCCCTTAGCCTTTTTTCTAAACTAAAACATCCCAGACTTCAGCCTTTCCGCATAGGAAAGATGCTCCAATCCCTTGATCATATTGGTTGCCCTCTTTTTTACTTTTCCAACCTCTGCAATGTCATTTTTTAGATATGGCAACCAGAACTGTACAAAGTATTCCAAAAGAGGGCTCTGTACAAGGGCATTATGATATTGGCATTGTGTTCTCAATTGATTTCCTAATAATCCTCAGCATGAAGTTGGCCTTTTTCACCACTTCAACATAGTGAGTTGACATTTTCATCAAGATTCCCACTACAACCCCAAGATCTCTTTCAGTATCAGCCAGTTCAGACCCCATCAGTATATATTTAAAGTTAGGATTTTTTTGTTTCAATGTACATCACCTTACACTTACCCATGATGAACTTCATTTACCACGCTGTTGACCGCTTATCCAACTGAGAGAGATCCTCCTGGAGCTCTTCGCAATCTACCTTGGTTTTCACCATCCTGAATGATTTGGTATTACCTGCAAACTGGCTACCACACTGCTCAACCCCAATTCCAGATAACATATGAGTAAATTAAATAGCACTGGTCCCAACACTAATCCTCAAGGGACTCCGCTGCTTATTCCCCTTGACTGCGAGAACTGTTCTTTTATTTCTACTCTCTGCCTCCTGACGTGTCCTCTTATTCCATGACTGATAAGCTTAACTCAGAAGTATCTGGTGAGGTATCTTGCCATAAGCCTTTTTAAAAGTCCAAGCATGTAATGTCTGCCATATCACCATGAACCTGCACAAAGAACTCCAAAAAGTTGATGAGGAGGGATTTTCATTTGCAGAAGCCATGCTGATTTTCTCTCAGCAGGTTTTGTCCCTTGGTATGCTTAATAATTCTATCATTAGTAACAGTTTCTACTAATTTACCTGGAACAGATAGATGTCAGGCTAATTGGCCTGTAATTCTCTGAATTCCCTCTGGACACCTGTTTAAAAATTGGTGCAATGGTTGCCACTTTCCAGTCCTCTGGCACAGAAGCTGGTTTTAGTGACATTACATATACTGGTTAGTAGATCAAAATTTTTTAACTGAGGGCACTTTCAGATATGCTGAATAATGCACTTTAGCAACTGTTTGCAAGTGGATTTTGCTGTTTCACACAGTAAAATCCAGCTACAAAGTGAATTGAAAATGGATTGAAAGTGGATTATTCCGCATGTGTGAAAGCGCTCTGAGTTCCTTAAGAACCCATGGGTCTATGCTATCTGGACCTGGAGACTAATTAGTTTTCAGTTTGCCTAGTAATCCTGGAACTTTATCTCTCATTACCTCAGTCTGACCCAATTCTTCAGACACCCCTCCTCCGAACAGAAGCTCCAGCAAGGGTACATGCCCTATATTTTCCACAGTGAAAATGGACACAAAGCATTCAGTTTCTCTTCCATCTCCCAATGTTCCTTAAGTAATCCTTTTATTCCCTTTGCCATTTAACAGGCCAACTGCTTCCCCAGCTGGTTTCCTGCTCCTGATATATTTGAAGAAATGCTCATTGTTTGTCTTAATATTTTTAGCCATTATCCATGAATTTTTAATAGCTGGCTCAACAAGTCGGTTCCTACGGGAGAACAGTCTATACTGGCTTTGTAGTGCAGAAGTCCTTTGGGCGACACTAGCACTCCCCCCCTCATTTATTTAGAACAAGACACCTGTGATTTCTACACAACTAGAAGCATTTCCAATTTTAAGTTCAGGATTAAGTGCACACCGTGAGCCTCACTTGGATGGGATTTGACTTATGCCAGGAATGTTAAAGCTCTGAGGTAAGTATAAGGGTGAAATAGACATTACTGCAGCAAACGTATTGTCTGAACCAGGCATTTGTTGAAATAACAGGAATGGACAGGAAAGCACCTGCAGGGGAAGTTTTGTGCATGGGAGGGGAGCTGATTGCTTCCTGTGCATTCCAGTTAGCACCTGTAAATACCCCTGGAGGAGGCAATCTTCCCTGTCCAAACTCATGCTTGGCTTGGAGGGGGAGGGGGCAGTTGGAATTTCAGGAGAGAACAAACTGGTGAAGGGAGCATTCAGCGTCCCTCTCCCAGCAGCCAGGTCTCTCCTCCTTGGGTTTTCTCCATAACATCTAGTTCTTTCTGGCCTGATAATTTTATGATTTGAAGCTGAACAGCACCATAATAACACAGCCAGGGCACTGCCATTATGGTCCCCCCAAATGGTATTGAGTCATTATAAGCACTACCCATCAGAGAAATATGAATTCTAATACATGAAACAGTCAGTGTGCTGTGCTGCTAGCCGCTAATAGAATCTAGCCTTACATCTAAAAAAAAAAAAAAAAAGCTGGCTGCTACGGCGTATACAATTTAAAGATTTACAAACTGCAGGACAGCACCAGGCCTTTCACAATTTGAGCCTCTAACAGGCATTTCTGGGGTAATGCATGTGGCAAATAAGAAGCAGAAGTAAAACCAGGTTAGCCACAAGGGCCACACAGTTTTCATAAATATGCCTGGAAAAGTGGTTCAATCTGGACAAAGGAATGACCTGTCGCTACCAGAAAAAAGTAAGCGCACACACACAAACACCCTTTTCTTTGACAGAAATCAATATAAGAGACAGACGTCATTTGCTATCCTTCTCTGCTGTGTGCCCTGTTCTACGCCGAATGAGACACACAGTGCGTAGACTCACACAGAGGCTATGCCCTTCTCGTGGATTATTTTTGGAAGGAGGGAACGGGATGCCTATCTACAAATACTTGAAATGAATACCCAAGTGGTTCCAAAGCTTTTTAATTTTTTTCTTTGAGGATAACAACAGCAATACATTCGCTTTAAAATTATTTCATTCTCTGATGATCTATGAAAGTTTGAACATCCTCCATCAGGGATGGCTGAAGGTCCTTCAAGGATTTGTGCTCTCGCAACTCTGCACAAGGAAAGCCTGTTTCGTGGAAGTTCAGCCACGGAGGCACAAACAAGGCAACGTGAAGACAGGCTACAGCTGCGCCGCAAAGCTCAGCAGAAGGAAACTTGGCTTTGGCACGGAAGGCCGGGCTTCAAAGGCCGCTCATTTATGACGTCCTCCGTCTGGCCTCTACCAAAGACTCTTGGCTTGGCTTCCCTCACCAGTTTTAAGAGTGAGAATTTTGCACGGGAAGGTGCTAACATAAACAGTGACTGGTAAGAAAGCAGGAAGCGGACTACTTACACGCAGGGCCACAGAAACAGATCTCCACTGAGGACAAGGAGTATTCGAGAATTAAGGCAGAAACGCCACTCTATGAAAACACCAAGAGACAAGCTTCACAAAGCACAATACAAAAAGTGCTTAGTTCAGACACACAGGACAGGATGAGAGGACATGAGAGGGAGGGCAGAAAGATTTGCATCAGTGTTTAGCTCTCATGGCCCTTTCTTAAATGCCCAGGGTAGTGCCGATCGCCACTTTGGGGTCAGGAAGCAATTTCCAGGCCAGATCGGCCAGGGATCCTGGAGGGTTTGTGTTTTTTTGCCATTTTCTGGGCGTGGAGTAGGGGTCACTGGGGGTGTGGGGGGTAGTTGTGAATTTCCTGCATTGTGCAGGAGGTTGGACTAGATGACCCTGATGGTCCCTTCCAACTCTATGATTCTATGACAGGGCTCTGCTGAAACAAAGAGCCAAAAAACTGTCACTAACTGGACATGTTCCCATCTGATGAGAACAACACAATGGTCTGGCTGGATTAGACCAAGGCATTAGGCCACCATCCTGTCTCCAACTCCGCCTGCCCTGATCACCAGCCTGATCAACAGCCTGTCGTGGTACAGGCGAGGAGCGAGGGCTGTAAGCGTAGTCTGGGGAACAGTCCAAGGTCATTCACAGTGCAGAGTCCGAGATATCAATACAGGCAAGGGAAGTCCAAAGCGTCAGTCAGAGCCAGTCCAAGAAGTCAGGATACCAGGAATCCAAAGGATAGCAGGGAAACAAGGCAGGTAAACAAGGCAGGTACTCAAGGAGGTTGGTGACAAGTTGCTTGCACAACAGCCAAGCCTAACTGATGGCTTAAATCCCTTCCCCTGCTGCTGTAGCAGCCAGCTGATGCTGATGAGGCTGAGTTCACAGGTGGTGCTTCAGCCCTGCTCTTCCTCATCACTGCTACTGGGGAGGTTCCTCTGTAAAGCCTTCAGCCTAGCACTTTGCCGTCTCTGCTGCATTGCCAGACGGACCTGTTTTCTTCTCTGCTCCAGTGGCCCTGGCGAGGCCTCTGGAGACACTGCATGTTGCAAGGTGTCAGGTCCAACTGGAGTCCTTGAGCTGGCTGGCTGCAGACATGGTGAGTCATCTCCTGACCTTGGCTGATCCTTCACTCCGGCAGGCTGTAGGCCCTGTGGTTGTTCCTGTGGGACTTCTGCCTGAGGATGTCCCTCTTCGTCAGAGGAGGTCTCTGCAGGCTGACTCATGACACAGCCACAGCACATCACCAGCCTGATACTCAGAAGGGCTGCCCTTGTGCCTAGCAAGCTTTTCAGGCACACAGCCTCCATACATCTACACAAAGCAAAATCCTAAACTGTACGACTAGCAGTTTGATGAGATCACCCCAGTTTGATCTCATACACTTCAATAGGCTTAGGCTGGAGGAACTCTGCGCAGGATTGCACTGCAGGACCCTCCTCCAAAACAGATAAACCTGGATCTTCCTAACATATATTAAATGATCTTTCTTCTTACCAGATGGCATCAGTTCACTATTCTCTTGGGAGTTTCCACCTATTAGAACAAGCATGCTGGCATCACATGGACCACCGTGCATGTTGGAAAGTGCATGTGACCGAAATAAGCCCAAAATGGCACGCATGAAACTAGCCTGGGTTGCATTCTCTGAGAATCAGCTGTACTCCTAAGCTCCAGTTAGATGAGACAAGACAAGAATGAAGAACTCATTCTTCTTTTGGGGCAGCTGGTCACATGTCACTGTCCTTCCTCCAGGTTTCATAGAATCATAGAGTTGGAAGGGACCCACCAGGTTTCTGATTGCTAAAGTCATTGGAAGAAGCTAAAAAATAGCATACTTTTCCATGCATTTGCCATAGCTGTCAAGTGGATGTGGAGTGGGAGGAAAAATTTATAAAATTGTGATTTCTTACAAATTACAATTACAATTACAAATTTAATAGCTTGCATAAAAATGTTGATCTAGTGTGGTGTCGTGGTTCAAATGGAAGACTACGAGATCCAGGTTTAAATCCCCATTCTGCCATGGAAGCTTTCTGGGTGAGCTTAGGCCAGTCAGACACTTTCAGCCTAACCTACCTTGCAGGATTGTTGTGGAGAGAAGAACAATGTAGGCCACGATGGGCCCCCAATGGGCAAGAAAGGTGGGTTACAAATTCAGTAAATATGTTTAGATGGAGGTGTATGTTCTTATAAAACTTGGCCCTCTAACATTTGCCAAGAGTTTGTTTGTTTTTGGTAAATGCAGAAAGACCTTCTGTGCAGCATTAGGACAAGGGCAGTTTCTTTTCCTGACAATCTTTAATACGTCTGGCAGTATGTCTGGTAATGGCCCTTCTCTGCTTGAGATCAGGGTGAGCTATCACCAGTCAGAGTAGAGCATGCGGAGCTCGATGGACTGACTCTGGATAAGGCAGGGTCATATGATCTTAGATTTTAACTTTCTTGTCTAGTTTTTGTTTTTAGAACGCTGTGCACTTCAGTTTATCATTCTCTAATTTCCAATGCTATGTTGATCAAACCAGAAACATGGTGAAAACCGATGCAGATATGGCTGCATCTTCATGAGACTGGAAACGTTGTGACCCCCTTTGAGCCTGGCTTGCCGGGAATGAGGGTGGGCTATAAATGTGAGGAAATCAATAAATAAAATAAATAAATAAACCATAACATTTGACCAATTTTCACTAAAAAGAAGTCTCTGGTCCGAACACTTTACATCACCAGATGATGGAAATTTCACTTCTAAAAAGCATTTTTCTTTTTTTTGTAGAGAAAAGGTTGCAAAAGCTTTCCTTAACGTTCTGGAGTCTTCTCTGGGCAGAAGCATACCGCAAAGCTGAACAGCAGCGCAACGCAGCACCACGGGAAGAACTCCAAGCTGGCGGACACGGCAGGGGGCTGGTTAAGTCAGCCCAAACCCCGGAAAGTACAGAATTGACCTCCTCATCACACGCCTTGCAGCCCTGGCCACCGCCCCTGTCACACACCTCCTCGGACCAAGCAGAAGCGTCTTGCGCAGGCCCCAAGCTACAATACTGGCAACCAAAGCAAAACAGAACATGATGCTCTAAAGAGCAACAGCGTACTGGAGAGCGTGCGCTTGCCTTCTCCACTGTTAAGTGGTTCTTAGGTCACTCCCTAGATCAGCTCCATTTATGTGTTCATGACTACATAACTTTCCAAGTAAATTGTTACGCCCATGCCTGAACTCCAAATATGGCTTTGAAACAAGTAAGTCCCCCACCCATAAACTGTGATAGAAACTACTGTATTTAGAGAATGGGGGTGGGGTTTGCAGACAAGCATGCTCTCTCAAGAATACTACTACAGAGTCAATTCACGGAAGCAGATCTTCAAAGGACATGAAGCCTCACCAGGTTTGTGAGGAGACCCAGCACCAGTGAATTTGACCAGGAACGTACATCCAGAACTTCAAACCATATGAGACAACAGCTAGCACACTAACTGCTTTCCAACATAAGGTCCCTCTAAAAAAGATAAACAAAACCCATCCACCGGTTAATGCTTTCACCTTGCATTGTTCAAAATGTTCAAAAAATGACTCTAGTATCAAGTTTTGGCTAAATTTGGGGAGTGTTTTTTTTTTTTTTTAGAACTACAACCACAAAGGAAGCATTTAACTCTTTTCTCTCCTGCCACTGTTAAGTTGGTCCCTGACCTTCCTGGTGATTAAGCGGCAACCACCAAGGCCTCACTTCAAAGCTGGGCATTTCTCACATACCTCCTCCTCACTGGGACATGATTTATTTTGCTGCTTGCAAGCTGGCTAGAAAGAAGCTCACATTGATTCAGCTCTTGAGCAGAAAGCCCCAGCTCACAGAGGCCACCACGCCGGCACACAGATTCTTCGCCTGGGGATTTGCCTGCTAATCTACATCTCAACTGTTCCGCCCTCATTGTATCAGGCCCTGTGGAGGGAGGCCCCGCCCAAGAGCAGAGCCTTCTTACCATGGGCGGGCGGGCAGCCCCCAAAACCCAGGAGGGGGGGGGGCTCTACAAAAACGCATAACAAAATCTCAGCAGAAAGTCACCAGCTGGCATAGCACAGCAGCTCCTCAGTGTCTGCTGGTGAGCATACTTTGAAAGCTATAGGCGACAAATTGTGGTGGGGGGGGGAACCAAGTCCGACTTAAGTTTAAGTTAAGAAGCAATGTATACTAAGAAATACAAAATCACACTCATCAGTGCAGAATAAGGCCATTACTCTGAAGCCAGCAAACAAGTAAATACGGACAATGGGTTAGCAATTAAGCCTGAACATCTATGCTCAGTTGAGTTCTCAAAACAATGCAGCCAAGTAGACGGCACTAAACTTGGCCTGGGTTGATATCTGTGTCTTGCCACGGACTGGGAGCTGGCTAACTGGACCCTGGAACAACATTGCAGCCCGCCTCGTATGGACGTGGTTTTGAAATGTGCCATGGAAGGGACAACATCGGAGAAGCTCAGCCATGATATTCACTGGGTGGCCTTGGGTTGGTACCTTTCAGCCTAGCCTACCTCACATTGCCATGCAGAGGATATAATGCAACATGGAGGACGTGATGACCTCCACGGAGTGATATAAAGACGTGAGAAATTCGTACACGGTGCAGAACACAAGAGTGGCAGTTCTCTAGGACAGAACATCCATCCGCATGCCAATGTAGATCTCCCCACCCTTCCAACTTTTCAGCTAGAGGCCGTAATCTTTGTTTTGTTCTGTGCCTTGAAAAAGCCCAGCTGGGCAATCTCTATTCGTGTTCTTAAGGCCATGGGAACATCTTTGTCATGTGTGACTGGAGAAGTGGGAAAGGGGAAAGAGGGGAGTATTAGCTACCTTAAGAACAAAGCTGGTGTGGCAGGGATGACATACTGTACTGCTCTGACCTATTTTCTCCTTTTTCCTCAGGAATTTAAACCACAGTGGAGCCCAGGAATTTGCAGCGATCTAATTGGAAACAAGTGACCTCTTGAAATGCAATACAGTTCTAGTTCAGATGTACTGAGATGAGCGCCGAAAAAGGGACCACTTGCACACATGGATATGTTGACCTATTCATCAGTCATGAAGCCATCCAGAATGACAGGTAAAGCAGAACATGCTACATTATACCTGGTTACGCCCCCCCATCCCCCCCTCCACTCAGTTTCTGTGGGGGGGGGCTGATCTGTTGAAATCCGGTTCCATGGTGGTGTTTGAGTTAAGGCCAACATGTTTGATTTCTATGATATGGTGTTTTAACTGATGTTTTTATGGTTTTATGTATTTTTAGAGAATGTTACCCACAATGATCCCAGTTTGGCTGAAAATGAGGACGGGCTGCAAGTTTGGGGAAAAAATAATAATAAATTTATATCCTACCCTTCCAATGGCTCAGAAAGAATAAAAAAAAATACAAATCCACAGCTACTGCTCCAGCACAGCCCCCTTCAGCATTTTCAGCCTCTTTGGTGCTAATAATAGCCCAAAGCACATTCTGGTGAACAGTTTTAGTGTAAAAAAAAAAAAAAAACGACAAATTGTCCTGATCTCCACTTAGCTGACAGCCACTCTGCTACACAACAGTGGCCGAGCATCACGGGAGGGGGGGCAGTGGGAGGGGGCCAGTAGCAACATCAGCTGCTCTGAAAGGGGTTACTGCTTTAAACAGCCTGCTTTCCAAGGCAGGGAGGCAGATCTTTGATGTAATCCCGCTCTCACCCTTCCAGGCCAGCTCTCTGACACCCGATACCGCCCCATCTGCTTTTGCTTCATTCAAATTCCACCAGCTTCTTTCCTGCTAAAGTAACAGTGGCTGAAAATACAATGCAGACTCTCTGGAGATTCCAGTGGTGTCCATTAGAGAGGTGTGCAGATGCTTGAGGCCTCGGTGCCATTTGGTAGCCCAACAGGCTCCAAGGCTCATGCTATTTAGAGCCGGTGCATGTTTCTGACCCAGCAAATGAACCTGGATCTTGGGAGGCCTCGTGGACAAGTGTGCAGAGTCTGGATTTAAAATGGACGCTGAGAGGCGGGGCCGGCTTAGACAGCAGTACGGGCTCCGGATGAGCAAGCGAAGCACCCTCAAAGGCACCCGCTTGGCCTCCCGCCTCGCTAAATGAAAAGGATTCTCAATGAGAGACAGCAGTCCAGCCACTTGGGTGCCAGGAAGAATCGCTGGGCAGTGGACAGGAGCCGAGAGATACCTGCCAGGGTGCCAGGGGGCACATTCTGGGGAATTCCATTTTCCGGGGACTGTGAACACATCCATTAGGCTCACTTTAAAACAAGGTCTACCTGCATAACTTTGAGAGCCGGTGTGGTGCAGTGGTTAGAGCACTGGACCAGGACCACAGAGGCACAGCTTCACATCCCCGCTTGCCATGAAACTCACTGGGGATCTTGGGCCAACCACTCACTCTCCCTCAGCCTAACCTACCTCACAGGCTTGTAACCGATAAATAGAGGAGGAGAGAATTCTGCCTCCCCCCACCCGCCCCAGTTCCTTGGAGGAAGAGACGGGGAAAAGACCCAGAGCAGTTCCTCCTGTTGTCCCTCTCGTTGCACCGATCCTACCAGTGGGTACGATACAGTACAGAAGCCTTTTAAAAGTTTTCCAACTGCGATAGTCAGCCTCTCTTCCCAGGAGCCAGATCCCAGCCTCACCTCAGGCAGAGAAAGACCCAGACTTTTCCCATCTTTGAGCCATTTGCTTGGGGGAGGGACGAGATCTTAAATAAACAGTGCCATTTTCCTGCCAGACTGCTTCCAATTGCCACAAAAAAGCAAGAGGAACCAGCCACCGCTCCATTTCAGTAAACATCCTGAACGCTTCTTTTCCTTCCTTCCTCTCTTGATTCTTTGTATGCCTACCCCCACCCCTTTAAGTCTTTTTCCTGGTCACTTTCAGTTAACTGAGGCTTCCGCTGATTTCTGCTCAGTGCCTTCCTTCCCCTCTGAATAACCACAACCAACACCCACAACCTGGGACTGCGTGTTAAGAACATAAGAAAGGCAACGCTGGATCAGATCACGCTGGTCCATCAAGTCCAGCAGTCTGTTCACATAGTGGCCAACCAGGTGTCTCCAGGAAGCCCACAAACAAGACGACTGCAGCAGCACCATCCTGCCTGTGTTCCACCGCACCCAAAATAATAGGCATGCTCCTCTGATCCTGGAGAGAATAGGTATGCATCTTGGCTAGTATCAATTTTTACTAGTAGCCATGAACACCCCTCTCTTCCATGAACATGTCCACTCCCCTCTTAAGGCCTTCCAAGCTGGCAGCCATCACCACATCCTGGGTGTTAGGAACATAAGAAAAGCCATGCTGGATCAGACCAAGGTCCATCAAGTCCAGCAGTCTGTTCACACAGTGGCCAACCAGGTGCCTCTAGGAAGCCCACAAACAAGACAACTGCAGCAGTACCATCCTGCCTGTGCTTCACAGCACCCAAAAGTGTTGAGGCACTCTGTTCATGCTCAGAGTGAACCAATTACTCCCAGAATGTGAGATGTGTATTTTTTCCTGCTGTCCAGCTTTGCCTGCACTGCCCTTTTCCAACTCTGCAGCCAATGGCCACCTTTCCCCCTTTCCTTGAGAGTTGCAGGGAAAAGCTGACCTGAAAATCCAGCTTTTGAAGGGGAAGGGGAGCACGTGCTGGCTCTTGTTAGCTAACAAGTGGTGGAGGAAAGAAAGCCTGTGTTTGTTCAGAGACATTATGATTTACTTTGGTGCCTTGATGTAATCTGGAGTTTAACTGAGGGCAGCCTAGAAGATGCAGGCGAGAGGCAGGATCAAGAAGGGTCAGTGGTGACCAACAACAGTCAGCTGCTAAGCCAAGTTGCAATTTGTGCGCCCTGCTGATCAACAAAGCAATTCCAGCTTTATATTGAAAACTGACTACAGTGAAAGATGGAGGTCTCCAGCCAAAGCCCTGCTGTCCAGAAGAGTAGCAACTTGGTATGCATCTGGCTAGTGAAACAAAATCCCCTCAAGTTTGAAAAATAAACTCCTTTTAAATGAAGTTAATGATTACTCCGGTCCTGAAGGAAATATTGTTTTATTCTGCGTACACCAAGAGGGAGGGTTGCCTACAGTGCCGTCAAGGAGTAATTTGTTTGCCAAAGCTTAGTGGAGGCTGTGGGCTGGGTTTATTGTATTTCACGGCTTCCTTGTTATGAATAAAAGCCATTCTCTTGCTTTACTAAAAAGTCTGGAGGGCGCATGTTAATAGAATCTCAGCTGTGGTGTAAAAAAAGGAATTGGATACAGTTCCATATTTTAAAAGGAGGGTGGCAAAAGATAAATTGCTTTCACTCCTGCCAGAAAGGAGCAGATTTGCAGAACACAGGCCACAATTTCTTTTGACAAAACACGCCATGCCAGACTTCACAAACCCAAGCAGCAAAGTGATCGGACATGGGGAGATTCAGGTGGAGCCAACTGGGTGTTGCAAGAGAGGAAGACCTTGTGGGGAACTGAAAAGCTACAGACCGCGTGGATATCCACGGCGGCTGCTGAAGCTCTCATTTGGGAGAGTTAACAAAATGGAAGAAGCATTAATAAATGAGGCTTAACTGTCCTGTCATCCGCCATGAGCCATGGAAGACTGGAGTGCCAACCCTTATCTTTGCAGCAAGTGTCTGTCCCCCACCCAAGCTTCCGCCTGCCAGCAACAGGGCATCAAGAATGCTCCCAAGGTCAACTGGAGCACAATACAGACAGGAATGAATACATCTGGGGCATTTTCGAGCTGCTTCATGGCAGACAAACCACCTCTAGCTACACCGTTCAAGCTAAAGCTAGGCTCAAGTTCTGGACACATGTAAACATACTGAACGAAAGCTGCCGCAGTGAAAAGGGTAAGCAGCAGTTACCACTCATGGCAACCCATTTAACACAAAGTAGGGCTGTGTGTCCCTTCCTGATTATTAACAGCTTCAGTCCACAGCTCCACGGCACGCTGCTATGAGAACAGGCACCAACTTTCGACAGGCCTGCGTAGGTGTGGAATTCTACAGCTAATCACCTTAGCAACAGCTCTAAACATATGTGCAGTGACATCAGCTGATTTTTGAAAGCTGTAAATAGAGGATAATGGGGGGAGGAGGAAATCTGGAGTCTAGCCAAGACCTAAAAACCCCACACTATTAAGATACTGTCTGTAATTCAATGTATGTAAACTAGCTTGTGTGTCCCTCTTCCCCAAATTTCTGGAACTGTTGTTAGGTGTATAATTATACAATAATGAAGTTATCTTGGTGTCCTCATGCAAATTAAATATGGTTTTTTTGGGGGGGAATTAACCAGCTCGCTACCAACTAATGAAAGGCTCAGAGCTTCAAAATATTTTTTAAAAAATGCAGAGGGGAAAAGATTTTGTTGTTCCTTTGCCATGGAATTCATTCCCTACTCACTCTGCACTTTTTTTTAATAATTAAAGAATTCAATGCTTAAGGTTTCCGAACAGGAGTAGCCCCCCCCGTACAGCCCGAGTTATTTGGAAGACAACGCCAGCTCTTTAGGCTCTAAACCAGTACAGGCCTCTGTAAAGATGTGCAGATCTCTATGATCCAGGGGTAGCAATGCCCAGGCATAATAACACATACCCAAGTGACTTGGGACTACTGAGTAGGGCATACATGTTACTATTACGAACAATGTGGTAGTTACCACTCATGGCCAAGAGATGTAACTCCACATGGAGCCTTCATGTATACGGGGAGCCTGGATCAACGACACATTGCCCTGAGAACGGGCACTACGCCAGGCGGCTTCTCAGCCTTCCAGCAGGCCCGCCACTCTATGTTCCTGGGAGAAAAGGGCAGGCAGGAGGTAACTAGCAACAAGAATGTCCAGCAGAAACAAGCAGGAAGCCAGGCTGACCAGCAGGTGATTGGAAGACATCCCATTCAGACTCCAGCATCCCTGAACGTAAGGCATCTTATTCAGATCTTGAATTATTTAGAAAGCCTCCCACTCAGCAGCCACCAGAAAAGGAGAGGAAGACAAGATACTTGTGTGTTTTTATTCATCTCAGATCTGTATTTCCAAGATTTTTCTGAAGAATGTATCTATGCCAGATAAACAGGTCTCTGCTTTGCTTTTATGCATTAAATGGCTGAGAAAGGGAGAACAAAATTGGCTTGATAGGATTTTCAAAACCCCTCCCCCAATCTGAAGAAGTGCTGTTTTTGGCCAGCCTCAGCATTCAGTAGCCTTGAAAGCAAAATCTGCTGGCCAAAGACAGCAGTCTGTATGCTAGATGTACCTAGGAGATAGCAGAGCTCCAGCACAAGGCATCAAGACACATCCCGCCCCCCACTGCCTGATGGTCAACCCCCCCTTGGGCACTTGCATTCCCTTTCTCACACAAACCCAGGGGACATCCCTGGAAAATGCACTGTAATGGCCCAACATTCACAGAAATTCACTTCCAATCTTTTCCTTTATGAAGCAACCTTCAGCCACCAAGACATTCTCTAAACAATAAACAGTAAGAGAGGTAAGTACCCCAAAGAGTACACCAGAAGCATACCAGAAAGCTAAAGCGTCACCTCCCGGTTTCCATGCAACCCAACGAAGGCAAGAATAGCACCCAACAGGCTGGGCCCAAAGCAGAGTGACCAACCAGCACACCTGACAGTGGACGTCACGGCAATACAAATGCTGCACAAAGGGGTCGGTGAAGCTGGTGGTCATGGGCAGACCCACTGAGAGATTTTTGACCATACCTTTCTCTTTCAAAATAGTAATGTAATCTGATAAAGTGCAATGCTTCCTGTCATATGAAGAGGTCACAGAGAGATGCAAGACACTCCCCTCCCCTTTAAGGGTTGCTTTGGTTGTTGTTTCACAGACTGAGCGGCAGCAAACACGTTTGCCAGCTTGCATGCACAGCGGCCAGTCCCTGGGGCATGAAATACACACCCTGAGGGAGTCTCTTGCACGCCCACATTATATTTTAACAAGTACATGCTTCTTTAAAAAAAAAAAAAAAAACCTTGAGGAGCAACCCTTGTCTGTGCCTTGATTCTGCACTCCCCCCCCCCTCAGAAATTACTGGCCCTTAGAAGGAACTGACGTTCTATCTTCAATAAGGGCTTTCTTTCTGGCCATCATTTTATTGTTTCTTCAGGATACAATTTCTTGGTAAACGCAACCTACATTATATAAGGCTTCAAGTTTTTGATACCTAGAAGTGGGTAATGAAAAAGTAAACAGAGAGAGGTTTTAGAAAAAGCATTTGGATACGCCTGTTTTTGAACCTCCATTTATTTAAAATGTGGGCTTTTAAAACAAGCTAGAAAAGACTACAGACAGGACTAAGAGGTAAAGGTCCTCCAGTCTAGGACCAACAGTCACCTCTGGAAACTCTTCTTCCCCTGACAAATGCTGTGTAGATGTTTGAACACCACACACCTTTTGTTCAGGTAACAGAAAACTACCCTTGACACAGACATTCCTCCACTGCGGATCTGTCCCTTCCAGCGCAAGCTCTGTGAAAAGCAGGTTCATTTGCCAGGATATCTTACGACTCAAACACTGTGAGCCCAGGGGGATGGAGGCAGGGTAGACTGAGCCCGTGAGGTGGGGTTTCCCCAGAGTCTGAATGCCCTCCCTTACGGCACTCCTTTGGCCTCACCTTCAGAGTCAGGTAAAGACAGTCTCCTTCCAAAAGGGAGGTCAGTTAACTGTGGGTTCCAGTATTGCCTCACCATTTTATGGTTTTACTGATGTTCTGATACTGATGTTTTTAGTGCACTGATATTCCTTCGTAGCCATTATTTTTACAGTTTTGATATACTGTAAATATATTGTAAGTTACCCTGGGCATTATTTGTTTAGTGGAAAGGAAGGATAGAACCATCTTAAATAAACACTTAGGCTGTTGCATCTCGGGACACATTACCACTAGCCAGCCACTTTCCATCTTAATGCAGTATGTGCAGTACACAAATTATGGAAATTTGCCAAACAGTTGCCAAACTCACTACGTAACAACAGAAAAACTTTAGCCTGTTTCAGTCTTGTCCATTACAATATACAAGCAGAAGAGCGAATTCCTCTGTTAAGCCAAGATTTACACAGGACAGAATTCAACTAAAGAGAGCTTGACTAGGACTTCACAGGATTAGTACCCAAGCGATCGTGGAGGAAGAGGAACAAAAAGTGCTCCTCTTCAGCTGTCTTTTAGCCCCATGGGCCTGTCTCATAACAAATGGGCTTCTTGGCACGACCTCTGCACTATACTCCAAAGCGTGGTAATTTCTCCTGCACTGACCAGAAACACACCTCTTCTTCATACTCCACATTATCTGGCTGCTGGCTCAAAGCATTAGAATTCAAGCAATTTAAAAACCAAGTAAGCTTCACATAATTTCAGCTGACTGCGGCGTCTAAGTCCCCCCACCCCCAAACTGTCAGCCTGTCGCTTTGAGGTGATATTTCCTAGCTTTGTCTGGCATTTGTCTTTTCTCCCATTTCAAGGTGAAAGATCTACAACAAAAAAACAGCTAGGTTAACACATAGAAAGTGTTAACTTTTATAGATAAAGAACAATCTAGTATGCAAAGCCTTAATGTTATAGAAGGTGCTTACTAGTAAAAGGTTTGGACAAAAATATGGAATAAGGAAACATTTACAGACTTTGTCTGAGAAATTCCCAGCACAAACACTTAGTGATTTGGTAGCTAAAATCCTTCCCAGTTTGAGTTGCTATGTTAATTGTTAAAAGCTTCAACTGCACTCTAGAAACAATCTTTCCAGAACAAAGGTGGTGCATGACCTAAGCAAACTGGAGTAGGGTGTAGCTGGTCCTGTTTTTAATCCAAAGATGGATCTCAGTACTGCCTTTGCCATCAACACATTTAACTACATTACTTCAGAATGTTTTGCTGTGATATGGAAGAAAAACTTGGCATGCTGGTCACCTGCCTTGCATCAGTGAACTGCAGCAGTAGAGCCGCCTCATTTCCAGCATTCCACTGATGCATACTTTAACATGAGGATAGGGAAAATGCAGAGGGGAAAATGCACCTCTCAGAAATGGTGCCTCAGAAATCTTACTGAAAGTGCAGCGACCAAAGTGAAAAAGCTGATGAAGACTCAAACAAACACTAGAGTATTAACCCCAAAAATGCAATTAAAAATTACAAGTCTTTCAGCATTAAGGGGCAGCTAGCGCAATCCTTGCATCCTTTTACACCCCTCTGAAAGCATATTAAATTAGGGAACAGAGTGGCAGCTGGGCAGGAGGCTGGGAACAATGAAGATAAAGTTAGCTTTCAGTGCTGTGACCCTGTCCAGGCAGAGTGCCAGAAGCCCATAAATAATGGATAGGAGCAACCACCCCAGCCAACACACTAATGTACAGAGTGGCTCTTACAGCAACTGGAATACGATTGTCCATTACATCATTACTTCTTTCTACTTTGCACTCTCCTTATCTGCAATGTAATTTTACTGCTTTTAAATAATATATTGCCCTGGGACTAGAAATGCCCCTATGCCCATTCAGTGTCTAGCAGGGTGTGCAACTACACAAATGAATTTTACATATGGCAAAATAAATTTTGCATTAAGCTAAAAAAGTCCTTGCTACACTAGACGATGAAGCCACACAGCCTTTTAAAAATATCAATATTATCAATAAAGACCTTTTCAAGCAGAAGCTTCGGACTGAATTCCATGTCTCAGCAACTTGCTTTACATATGATTCACCAATGTTGGCCCAGATGCATTGATAATATAGGTAGAAATAGTTAAAACCAAATTTGAACTCACTTTTGGCTAGGAGGTTAATATCTGCAAAACAGCAATGTATTGCTGCATATGAGAGCTTTCATTTACTTAAAGGAGAAGTGTAAGAAAACATATTTATAAGAACCAGCATGCTAGGCCACCTTCCTAAATCTGCAGACAAACTTGGTCTGCCAGCCGACTCCCTGCTGTCAATAAAAGCTGACTAAATGAAATCAACACCTCTAGTCAATTCCTGTAACAAGGTCTTCCGAACCTTGTGAGAAAGTTCAACTTCACTGATGGGCCAAGCAACCACCAGTACAAGTAAGGCATAATTCCTTTTGTATGAAAGTGACTCCAAAATAAAAGGGTAGGGATAATCAAGACAAGTCCCATGAGATAGGAAATTCAGAAGGAAAACAACAAGGCAAGGTTCCTGGTGAGAGAGGACAGACAGGGCCACACCAAAAGGTGATGGGCTGGATCCAAAACAAAACTTCAACTTGCGCTAGAGCTCTCCCATACGCTGGAATGCAAGGAAAAGGCCACATGAGCTGATTGGATTAAGTCAAACCTACTGTATCCCCAATTATGTTTCTGCTTATGCAAGATCTTAGGCAACCAATTTCTGAGAACTATAATACATAGGGAGAAAAATGCTAGGTGTTGCACAAGCAGAACTGTGCTAAGTCCATTTATATGTATGTATGTATGTATATTTGCTGTTTGCGCATTGCTGGAAGATATGGAATTGGACTTTTGAATCGTCACCAAGTTATATCAACTTTTAACCAAAAGTTAGTCCAGTAGCCAATTCCAGCTCTCTTGGAGCATCCATCTTTGACAATGGGAAACAGGGTGGATCCTAACCATGCTCTACCACTCCGTTGAATGAAGTCTGAAACTCATCTGTGTCCAAATCGGATTATGTGCTGGCACTGTTTTTAGATTAATGAGACTGCTGATAATTACATAACTAGTATGGGTAGAAGCACAACTTGACTGGAACAGACCTTGAATTTTATTTCAGAAGAACAGCAGGGTATTTTTCAACTTCCCCACTGATATAGTACATCTTTTACAAGTAATAGAAGGTAAAACTTAGAGTACCTCAAAAAAAGACTAATTGAATTTTCTCATCACATTTTAATTCAG
Organism: Euleptes europaea; assembly: GCF_029931775.1. Taxonomy (NCBI): domain Eukaryota; kingdom Metazoa; phylum Chordata; class Lepidosauria; order Squamata; family Sphaerodactylidae; genus Euleptes; species Euleptes europaea. Next base: position 50,366,959 of record NC_079328.1, read on the forward strand.
TATGCATCTACTCATAAAAGAAGTATTTGTATATTTCAAAAGGCCATGGTAATCAAGACACAGCAATGGAGGCTAACAGGCTTGTTTTCCAATTCTATGTGCCCTACAAAAACAGAATAATTTCAGGCTTCTTTAGAAGAGACCAGTCTGCCAAGATGTAACTGCATTTTTGAGAAAGTTATACTTTGCTCAGTGGTTCTAATTAGCCATTTGAACAACACTTTCCAACACACTGGAGAGCCAGTGTGGTGCAGTAGTTAAGAGTGTCAGACAAGTATCTAGGAGACCCAGGTTCAAATCCTCATTTGTGCCATGGAAACTTGCAGGGTAACCTTGGATCTGTCACACACTCTCAGCCTAACCTACCTCACAGGGATGTTGTGAGGAAAAATGGAATAGAGGAGAATGATGTAAGTTGCTTTGGGTCCCCACTGAGGAGAAAGGCGAGGTATAAATGAATTAAATACATTCAATTCACCCTCTCACTCCTACAAACAGCCAAGTAATCATTCCCATGGTTGGTGGTAAGGATCGGAGCTTAGATCGTCCAGCTATCTACTAGGCTATAGCAAATTTCAAAGACTTGAATAAAAGGGAAATGCTAAATTTAGAACTGTGTCATGTGCTTTAGTGGCTTTGCAGATACATGACACTGAACCTGCTACTTACGGTGCTTCATATGCTCCCTCTAACTGCATCACTCAAAAGAAGCTCAATGTTATAGATACAGCAATATGGGTATATGAGTGTATTAATGCTGGCAGGATGTATGGTCAAATGTGTTTCTGTTACCCACCTTGTGTCCTGAACTGGTCAAGAGAAAGGCAGACACACCAACACAGGAATGATTAGAGCGCCACCAATATGAATGCCATTTCCAGGTAGGCACATGATAGCTCCCTTAGATCAAGAAAAGGGAATTTGACAATAAGCGACTTCCACAGCTCACTGAAAATTATAGCTGTTCATTCTGTACAGCACAGGGCCCCCAAGCCACTCAACAGCCTAACTTAAGTAGGATAAATTTAATAGCCAAGTCAATTTGTACAGTAATGTAAAGCAACCAAATGAAAGACACAGCACAATAATTAACCTTCAATTAATGGGAAAAGACAACATTAATTTAACTTTAAAAATAATCAAACAGGAAGGAAACACCTCTAGCCAGAGACAAAGGCTTGAGAACTAAGCATAGGAAAGGGGAGAGCAGGCTAAACACGCCATGACAGGAAAGCAGGAGGAAACAAGAGTCTGCCTCTCTCAGGGCTGTACCACAACACACTGTCCTTGGGTCCTTGCTGTGGTCAACTGACCCAACACGCACAGGGAGAGCTGTGCTCAGAACTGAATTCCCAGGCCCAATCTGAAGGAAGATGGCAAAGTGCAGGCGATTAAGCCTCCCCTCTGTGCCATTTACTGACCTGAAGGGAGCCACTGTTCGCCCCACTGAGGAAGCCCATCTGTACTAATGGGCTACATGCCAGTTTTCTCAACAGGGCAAACAGTCACCCAAGGGCCCTTTCAAGTCAGGAAAATGGTGTGAGGAAGAAGCATTAAGCCTCCTCTCTCTGCACGACTTGGCCCCAAGGTGAATCCTGCCGCTGAGCACCTGGGGATTCTATTCTGATCATAGAATTCCTAGCACACATCTGGTTGACCCGGCCAAGGGTGGACATCAGGACAAAGTATTGCGCAGACTCTTAGCATGGGAATCCACACACATGGTTTTAATGAGTTTGCCTTAAGGAGGAGCCAAGGAATACCTTCCTAGGAAATCTTAGGGCCAAACTAAACATGCTGGGGACAGCTGTGCAATTCCCCTTTTCAGAAGCAGGTCCAAAAGGTCTGATTTTTTTATTTCCAAATTGGCTGTTTGCAAGCAAAACAAAGTTGCACTCTACCATGCCAGGTACTCTTCTCCCAGCCTGGCTCCAGTGGTGGAACTAAGCAGGGCTACAGGGTGGGGAAAAAGTAGCTGAAGTGACAGAAGGTGGCATGGCAGAGTTCAGATCCTGGCACCTATATACCCTCTGTTCAGTGTTAAAGTTACACCTACACCCTGGCTTTACTGAAAAACAGACGGTCTTGGATGGTAGGAGATGCTCCTTTACCAGAGACTGCATATCCACTCATTAAGGATGCTGTAGTTTTGTATTTCTGCTGTGCACAGGAAGATGAACAACATGACCTCTGAGATTCCTTCCAATTCTATCACATACGAACTGGGAAGATGTATGAACACAGGAGGTCCCATACTACATCCAGCTTGGTCACCCATACTTAGAAGCTAGAAAGCTCCCTTACTTTTTCAAATTAGCTTGCCGCAAGCCAGGGAAGTCTGTAAGAATGCCCCGTCTTGCTATTCCAGCATGATGCAGTTACTTGCTGCCCATGGGAATTCATTGTCTGCTGAACACTTTTTGATCCCTGCCAAGAAACAAAAAATTATATAAAGTAGCATTCAAAGACTAGCCCTTTTCGAATTCTTATATGCAAGGCATGGAAACCAACTGTCCCCGATTTCTTTTACCTAAGAGAACTTGCCCAGCAATTCTTGCGCCTTTGTTTGACAGTCCCCCACCCTGGAATCATGCCTGACAGACTTTACATTCTTTCCATGCTTGGCAGTCTAAGAAAAAAATTGTTAAAGAATTTGTTAAGGTTTCAAAATAGAGTCTAAAACCTGGTATAATCCCCTGATTCTAGAGTACGGTGGAAAGGGCACCTGATACACAGCAGGAAGACCACTTGGGAATTCTCTATGGGCAGCCTGAATTCCATGAATAAAGGAAGGTGAGATATAAATGTAATAAAAAAGGAAAGAAAACTGAAATCTGCCTTAAAATTAATGAAGGAAGATTGCTTTGCGCAAGCACAGATCATTGTTTCTGACTGCAACTGAAGTGCCCCCAGCTCATTCAAACGTGAAGAGGCAACAGATTCTCACAGCCCAACATGTCTTGGTTTGTTGAGTGCTGTGGCCTATACTAAGGGGCCACCATCATGCCTCCAAGCCTAAAATGCCACGCCTTGAACACCCTTCTAATAATCAGCATATCTTGGGCTACATGTATATCAAATTTCGGCTTCCTTGATGGCCTGGAGGCCTATTTGGGGGAGAGCTGCCTCCCGATACATCCTCCAGCGACCATAACGCTCTGCACATTCCAACTTGCTGGTGGTCCCCGGCCCGAAGAGTGTCTGGCTGTCCTCGGCCAGGGCATTTTTCCATTCCATAATTAAAATACTTCTCCAACCCTTTGGGTGCTTGCAGTCCTTTGTATGGCAATAGCAGTCGTAAGAATCATTTGATTTGTAAAGATTCACAGATGTGTGTTTGAAAATCAATCTTTAAATGAAAGATCAGAAACAAACAAAAAATGACTAGGACATTAAGGTGCATAATTTAAGAATAAGAAGATGTCTAGTCTCACCCTGAACAATACATAATAGCAGGAAAAACTGTGCAAAACTTTCCATTGCAACTCCTGCCTTTTAAAATTCCTGGAAAACTGTTGCCTTACGTACATTAGCAGAAAAACATTTTTTTGACCACACAAAACTGCAGACCAGAATAATTCAAGACAGACTACAGCTCGAGAAAATTCTGCTTCTGGTACTAAAAAAAAATTAACTGTGCTTTTAAAAACCGGTTGACTTAACAAGTGGTTTATTAGCCTCTCTTCACAACTTTCATAGTAAGGCAGAGGGAATGCATCACCAACAAGTCTGAATCCTAACACTCACGAGGCCAACTATTTTTGCATGTAAAGATATGCCCGGTAAGATTACCATAAGTGATAAGCATCTGAAAGGGGACCCATGCAATATGGCATGGTGAACCAAAAGCAATGGGGGAACAGCATAATGAGGACCTAGACATGGGGTTGCGAACTGTATGGCTATGGACCTATGTAGTGTGGCCTGGACCTTGGTGGAAGCAGAACATCCCCTTAATGGGAGCCAGCAAGGTGTCTTGGGGCTGGGGGGGTCAGGATGCTGAAGTACAGCATTTTGGAACCACCAGCCCCCAACTTCTGGCTGTATCCCAGAGTATGATAAATAACTTGGGGGGGGTTACACAATACAAACTCTCTGCAGCATTCACACACATACACCCTGAAATTCTCTGCTGTGTTCCAGGTGCGGGTCTTGCAAGTTCCTCAGAGTCAGAGAAAAAAAATCCTTGCAAGGGCTTGCAAATGCACCCAATTTCTCCACAGGATCCCAGGCACTTGCATTGGCAAGCCCTTGGATACAATGGAGAGATTTCCTGAGGGTGGGTAAGAGCACCACCCTTCAGCACAGACAAATAGCTGCAAGGCAGAATTCTGACTCACCACTCCCACCCTAGCCAGTCATAAGAATGACCTTCTGCCTAGGTAGGGTTGCCAGGTCCCTCTTCACCACTGTCGGGAGGTTTCTGGGGCGGAGTCTGAGGAGGGTGGGGTTCAGGGAGGGGAGGAACTTCAGTGCCATGGAGTCCAATTGCCAAAGTGGTCATTTTCTCCAGGTGAACTGATCTCTATCAGCTGGAGATAAATTTTAATAGCAGGAGATCTCCGGCAAATACCTGGAGGTTGGCAATCCTATGTCTAGGTCAGGGGTGTGGAGGTTAGGTGGACCGTCAGGGACCTTAACTGGAGCAAAGTGGGCTGCTCCAGAACAGCACTTGGCTCTGCCCCATATGCCAGGCACTGTTGAAGGACAGCCTACAGCTCTAGTCAAGATCCCTTATGGTTGACCTGTTGAATTGTATGCCCCTAACCTAGAGAGAGGATAATTCTCATGGTGTAAACCAAGGGTGGGGAACCTTTTTTCCGCCAAGGTCCATTTGGATATTTATAACATCATTCGTGGGCCACACAAAATTATCAACTTAAAAATTAGCCGACCAAGCCCCAAGCAGGCAGAACAAACTCACATTCGCCTTGAATAGAGGCTATTCCTGTCTGCAGGAGGGGGCGGATTGCCAGTCTTAGATCCTTCTGAGCTAGAGATCTGCCAGGACCCATGAAGGTCCAGACCAAATGATTTTGCGGGCCTTAAACGGCCCCCGGGCCTGACGTTCCCCACCCCTGGTGTAAACCCAGCTGTGAATCTCAAAAACAGCCCCATTTTTGCATGTTCCTTTCTCCCTCCCAAATATACTTCCTTGGAAGGAAAGGCAGCATTGAGTCTGCCACTGAGGCAAGGGGCTGTGGCTCAGCAGTAAAGCATCTGCTTGGATTGCACAAGGTCCTAAGTGCAATCCTTGTCATCTCCAGCTAAAAAAGGATCGAGAAAGAGGTGATGTGAAAGACCTCTGCCTGAGACCCTGGAGAGCCACTGCTGGTCTGAGTAGGCAGTTCCAACCAGTGTAAGGCAGCATCATGTGTGAATGTTCACCACAGATGACTGGGTGAGAAGTCTCAGATCACAGCCCATTCAGCCACTTCCCCAAGGAAGCCTTGAGCTTGCAAGCTCCTGCAAAGGAAAGGCAACATATAGCCAGCATTTGCACAGCTCTGTGTTCAGACAGCTCAGCTTTGCTATAACCAAAATGGTAATCAAAGCAGATTTAAAAGAATAATCCACACGTCTCCAAAGGGCTTTGCAGAGGCAGGCAATAATTGTTCTCCCATTACAAAAGAGGGAGGCAAGCATAAAGGAACTAAGCATTCAATACAAAGCTGTAGCCAGCCAGTGATGGGCTGGAAAGGGAACTCCGCTCAGAACTCAGTCATTGTTTCTCTTGGGTTCTGGTTTTTGTCTCTCTCTGCTACAAAAAGGGAAGATTCGGCAGGTAATCACAGCCGCTCATCCCCAATGCCTACTAGCGAGATCACAGAATCAGAGTTGGAAAAGACCACCAGGGTCATCTAGTCCAACCCCCTGCACAATGCAGAAAATTCACAACTACCTCCACCCCAAACCCCCAGTGACTCCCGCTACATGCCCAGAAGATGGCCAAGATGCCTTCCCACGCTGTATCTTCCATCCTCTAAAGACCTCGACTCACTGGCTGTGTTCAGGCTTCTGAACAAAGTATTTAAGCGACTGGAGATGCTGGCTAAGCCTGTTCAGCCATCTGAGTTGTTAGGCCACTTACTCAAATTTAAAATGGGGGGGGGGGGAGATCCACTTGCCTTGCCTCATTGAGAGCTCTCTGCTCTGCCTGCATGTGCCTCTAACCCGAAACAAAGCATGGAAAGTTTTAAACCCCTGGGAAAGTACTTTAGAGCAACAAAAGCGGGGTTATGAGAAGTGGGATGATTTTGTAGCTAGAAGATTCACATTGGCAATACAAACAGAAAATGTTATGTTGGCATTTTGGCAGCCAAACGGCAGAATATATAAGCACAAACAGAACCTGGATGGGGTAAGAGACACACAGCTAACTATATTCTTTTTGCATACAATGCAATATCTGTTTTGGAAACCTAGATCTTTCCAAAAGTGGCAGAAACAGATTACTTACCTGTAACTGTTGTTCCCTGAGCGGTCATCAGTATGCCCAAACTAATGGGCTTTCTGACTGTGTGGCTGTATGACTTGGAAACTTCTACATGTAGCTTTTTGGGGTAAAAACCTCTTCCCGTTAGAAGCCCAGTCTGGACTGTCCATGGCCAGACAGAAGGAGCCACACCCTTCTACTCCATTCCTTTCATCCATCACCACAGCAGCAATATGGGCCCTCATCCGAGGGTGTTTCAAATTGTCTCTCTGAGGGAAGGAAGTTTTTGTGTTGCGCGCAAACACTAGTGCTTATTTTTATTTGTTTATTATAAACATTTATATCCCACCTTTCCACATGGTTCAAGGCAGCTTACAATAATTGTGAAAAACATTTTATCTAAAACCAAAGAATAAAATAGCAAACCCCAAATCTCCCCCTCCCTTAAAAAATGCTTGCCATTTAAACCCCCTCAAAAGCCCTGGCAAACAGGCAGGCCTAGCGGCACCTCCTGAACATCTCCGAGGAGGGGGCCTCCTCACCTCTTCAGGGAGCCCCTTCCACAGAGCTGGAGCCAGGATAGAAAAGGTCCAGGTTCTGGTTGATGCCAGCTGTGCCACCCTAAGTGATCGGATAAGCAACAGACGGCTGCCTCACCGCCACAGTTGGCACACAGGGACACATGGAGACGGTCCTTCAAACTGGTTCTTGTAGGTTATCTGGGCTGTGTAACCGTGGTCTTGGTATTTTCTTTCCTGACATTTTGCCAGCAGCTGTGGCAGGCATCTTCAGAGTCCTTCAAATTGTTTCAGAGGATTCTGAAATATAGGTCAGTGCAGGCACAAAGCCAGTGTGGTACACAGAGAACATGAAGAAGAAATGAATCCTCGCTCTTTTGAAAGCATTCCTTAGAATCCCACTCCTCTCTCGCAGCTGCTATCGCATCCCTTCCTACCACACAGCATCTCCTTCAATCCAAAGCCGTAACCCCTCCCCACTTCTGCTCAGCTTAGTCTCCGAGTCACATATATCATTAAGTCCTGCTTATACAAATTTGCTGCCAACAGCAATACTAGCGTGCCATTTTCAAGTAGACAATGCTGACTTTGATGGACCAAGGGTCTGATTCAGTATAAGGCTGCTTCATGTGTGTTCAAGACCATTCACATACACTGTAATGAAAACAGTGGGTATCAGGACCATCCAGAGTGACTCTTGCCAACAGTGAAGACTTACTCGCACTCCAGGAAGTGGAAACACTCCCACAAGCAGGAGAGCCCAGTGGCCCTGGGGGGCTACACTCTGAAACATGCCCTTTAAGGGTAGTGAAAGTCACACTCATGACTCTCTACCCTAATTGATGTCCAAGTAGATGCGCAAGCAAAGCAATAGCCCAGACAGGAATCCCTTCCTATGTCAAAGGGCACGTTTATTTGAAAGATTTATACCCCGCTGCTGAAAGGGTTTCCATGGCAGTTTCCAAATAAAAGCAATGTTTGAAAACACTCAGTATTCTACAGTAAGAGCAGCAGCCAGCAGTAAAAACAAACTGATTTCTAAAGCCAGCACAAAATGCCACCCCTCACACAAAATCATAATCAACCCACCAAAGAAATGATATACCCAATCTTGCCTCTGGGAGAATTGTTGGGGCATTAGCAGTATACTAGGACTGGCTACTGCCCAGATTTTTTTTTAATTTCCTCCTAACTGGATTTTTATATGTCAACTATACTTGCAGCAATGCTGAATGTAATATTGTGGGTGTGTTAAGTGCCGTCAAGTCGCTTCCGACTCATGGCGACCCTATGAATCAATGTCCTCCAAAATGTCCTATCTTTGACAGCCTTGCTCAGATCTTGCAAATTGAGGGCTGTGGCTTCCTTTACTGAGTCAATCCATCTCTTGTTGGGTCTTCCTCTTTTCCTGCTGCCCTCAACTTTTCCTAGCATGACTGTCTTTTCCAGTGACTCTTGTCTTCTCATGTGATCAAAATACGATAGCTTCAGAATGTAATATTACTTCTGTATTTTTTATTTTTTAATTTAAAAAAATCATAATCAACCAAAAACCTGAGAAAATAAAAATATCTCACCTTTGTGCATAAAACTAAAAAGACTAGATGTCCAACAAGTAACAACGCGCCACCACAGAAGACCTGGACTGACAGGCAGGCTCATATGGGGGAGGCCCCTGGCCAGTCAAGGTTTGGCCAATCCGAATGGTGCCTGTAGCCTGAGGCTACGTACCATTTTCTGGTTTATACTTTAAACTCAGGGCTCAGACCAGTGGTCCACCAAGTCCAATATCTGGATTCATCCAACAGCCAACCAGCTGCCCCAGAGGGTCAAACAAGGCATTGATGCCAAGGTCTTCTTCCTCAGACTCAGCACAGGGATTCAGAGGTTTGCTACCTCTGTATATAGTGGATCCCTTTATTCACTGTAGCCACTCACCACAGATGGACCCTCTCCTCCATGAATCTAATTGCCTCTCAAAGCCATCAGTAAGAACACAAGAGCTCAGCTGGTTATAGAAATGTTTTAAAAAGAGGATCTGAAGTTACTTGGCAGTTCTACTGTCATCCCCAAAAGGCCAGGTCCCCTCCAACAGGCACACTCCCCCTTCCCACTATTCTGCTTCCCTCAAACAGGCAACCTATAGACTTACCTGCTGTATGTGACCCTGCTCCAGAGTGGGCTGGCCACTTGCCTAAGTCCCTCCTGCCATTAAGAGGAGATGGCCGCTATGTGTCTCCTGTTTACAGTAGACATTTTCATAAATGACAGACTAGCGATAGCATGCAGGGACTCCCAGGGAATAAGCCAACGGCAACCTGAGGATCAGGCAAGGTCAGTGTCAATTGGCAAAGCAGAGGTCTTCTTCGAGGCCCTCATAACAAGATCTGCAGAAGAGGAGTGCAGGGCAAGGTTCCCCATGGGAGCCTAAAGCAAAGATACACGCTGTGCCTTATTCTGCTCCAGATCAGTCATGCTGGCACAAGTATAGGCAGCCCTCACATTTGTTCTTCTGATGCACAATCTTGGCTTGTCCCTGGGGAGAGGCACAAAGCTTCCCCAAGCTGTGCTGACAAAGGGAAGATGCGGATAGCACAGGCTTGGTCGGAGAGGCCCAAATGAGACGTACATTATTCATGTTCCCCAAGCACAAGTGCCATCAGAAGGTGTGAGCAGACTCCCATTAAACCCGCAGGTGGGTGCTGCTATGGGGCACTTCTTGATGGCACCAACGTCTTCCCCACTGAAGACCAGCAGCCTAATTCCAGCAGGGCCACGAGGCACCGAGAAGCTGCGGCTTTGGTCCAGGCCACACTGAAAATATTCAGAGCACATTACGGGGCTGCTTTCTGGCCAACACACAAAGCAGCGGAGAATTCAGCATGTGAATTAACTCAGCCAGCTGCTCCTCCTGCCCTCTCCTCCAGCAGACAAAGGAGGCTCCGGTCCCTCCGCATTTCCAGCACAACCGCGAAATAGCCCAACCTCAACCTCAAGGGGCGAGACAATAGTGAGGGCCCCCCTCCCCCAGCCCAAGCTGGCCAACAGAAGGCAAGCAGGACTGTAAAGGCGCTGGGGGTGGCTGGAAAGGAAGGATGGCTCTCCGCCAGTCTGCTCCAAGAACTCGGCTGCAGCACCGAGTCCTTCCTCTCTCTCTCTCTCTCTCCATGCAGCCACAAGAGGCTCCAGAGCCGCTGCTGCTGCTGACGTGAGAGGGGGATGGGAAAGAATTCTGGTAACAGTCAGTGCAGACCGCCCAGCCCCCATGCATGCTTCACTGCAGCTATCCCAGAAAAAAAACAGAAGGAATGTTCTGCTTGTTTTGCCGTGGCTGCCAAGCAGATATGAAATACCTCCCACCAAGGAAAGATGCAGAGATTCAACTCTGACTTCTGTAGCTAAGCAAACGCTTCTCTGAGATGCCGGCTCCCCTCCCCTCTCTAATCCATGTGTGGGAAACAAGCAGAGCTAGAAGATGGTTTGTGAACCAGGCACACACAGTTTGGGGAGCTTTGGAGGGCTACGTTTGCTGCCATTTAACAGCCCAGGTGTTTCAAATGGCTTCCCACAAAGTTACTACTTTCAGTCAGGAATCTGGGGGCAGACAACGCAGCTTTTCTTTTTAGACCTGCACTCCAACAACGCTTTGAAAGGAGGCTGGCTTTCTCAGCCTCTTCTAACCATACATACAGAACCAACTAAGTGCAAGAAATCTCTCTCAATGCTTTAGTTCTCCAAACACAAAGATTCATCAAGACCAGACGTCTTCCCTAGCAATGTCATGGGGATTGCTTATGTACTGTTAAATGAAAGCTGAGCCAACCAGGGGGGAGGGAGGAGTGAACTCCCCAAATATTTTTGTGCTCCTTGAATAGTATACCTCATTTCTGGCCTTTTTTCAGACGGGCACTCAAAGAGGAACCAAAGCATTCACAGGTGAGAGGGAACATGTCCCGTTGACATGGCAACCAGGAAGATGCTCCCCATTTTGTCAGACTACAACAATAAAGCTGCTGTGGTGAGGCAAAACAGGAAGTACAAGCCCTGATGCGCATTCGAGCACACATCTCACTGAGAGTCATACTGGGAGGCGTGCTTCAACACACTCCGATGCGCATCCAAATGCAGCCGAGGGGGAAGGGAGCAGGACGGTTTGCTGTTCAGGTGATACTCCTGACTGGGAAAATACTGACTGGGAAAATAGAGGGCCCTACCCCAGCTCCAGTTGCTTTGGCAATGCCATGCTGCAAGGGCCATTTGATTACTTGGTCTCAAGGCTGCCAGGCAGAGCAGCCCATCTAGCTCCCACCGTACTGTGCCACTGGGCAATGACACCCCCCTCACAGGACAGAACGATTATAGTTGGTTCCGAAAACACGGGGTCATGTCCCGATCCAAGCGAAGACAATGCTCCTTTGCTTGCCTTCACCGAGGAAGCCACACAGTCAAAGCGGATTTGTCTACCATGCATCATGACAGCATCTTGCCAGCTGGGATTGCAGAATGATAGTGGTGTGGACAAGCAGGAAGGGGGAACAAAGCAGAGCAGAACATCCACGAGAAGGCTAAAAGGTGCATTGTTGGCAAGGAGCCATGTCACACGGCAGAACTCCCCTTCTGCCACCCAAATTACAGTACTACGTTAAAGAAGGAAATTACATTGTCAAATTTAAAAGCAGAGCATCCTGCAATTCTTGTTCCTCCTTCCAGTGGCGGGGTCACTGCAATACACAAACTTTGCCCAGACAGCGGTTCCCAACCAGGGGCCGCAGAGCTATCTCACGAGGGGTCCGCAAATCCGTATGTATACTAAGCACTGTCATGAGATCTTCTCCATCAAAAGACACTAATAGTACAACTACTTATCATGGGGGGGGTGCTGCCAAATGTTTGGAGATTAAGATCCTCACACTCAAAAAGGTTGGGAACCACTAATCTAGAGGCAACTGCCGGACAATCTGCCTTCCCCCAAAATCTCTGGGTTCTCTTACTACTAGGCATTAGCCATTGTTACCATTTGGAATTCTGCCGAGCTTCACTGGTGCCACAGCTCTTGTAACGGCTTGGGAAAGGTACCAAATAAAACTTAAATTGCACCCCCATGCACAGAACCTTCTGGAAGTCCACTATGAAACTTTACTTTAAAGTATTTCAGTTTTTAGATTGTTCTTGCAATACAAAAAATTTAAAAGGACAAACTTAAGTGCTGCTGCAGAATGAGGCAGTTTGGTTTCACTTTTTTGTCTTTTACAATTGACAGTTCAGCTATTCAACTAACATACACATTTGCCTTCCACTCTACGTCAATTAGGGCATTCAAAAACGGTCAGACAAAAGAATACAGCGTAAACTGCACTAGACAGGAATATTTTTAGCAAGCTCCAAGAGACTGCTATGGAATTTCAACATCCATATTTACATCTATGGTATACTATTTGACTGCCCAAAAAGATACAATACAGTTATACTCAGGTGATCACTTGAAGTTTTTATCAGAAAACACTTTTCCAGAATGACAAACTGCTTGACTGCTTCTCTCTGATTTAACCAAGATGTGCCTGGAGAAATCTCCAAACATGGAAGCTGTAAAAATTCCTTCTCTAGCTGCTTTTTAGTCACATTGCACACTGACCAAAATGTTTTCCCCCCTCTGACTACCCAAAAAGTTGCAGCTGCTCTGAATGCTTGTTACAAAATTACTTATTGACTACATTCAAAATAATACCCTCAAAAAGCAGTTACAACAGAGACTGTGTTACACAGTTAGACAGCAGTGAAATACAAAATATGGTTAAGCGGCAGAAACATTGATAAAACCAAGCCAAAGACTAAAAGGCCTTGATCACATATGCACCATCAAAGAGCTGAACTCGACAGACCCTCTCCCCCTCCCCCAGGGAAAAGGTGAGGCCTGTGAAGAAGCGGAAAGGCCCCACAGGCCGGGGGAGGGGGGGGAGCTTCTCCCTGGCTCTCCCAAACGCCAGCCAGGCTCTGTGCAGTCTGCAGCTCCCAGCAGCATGTTTCCCTCCCGCCCTGCCCCTCTCTTTTTCCGTTCCCCTCCCAGCACTGCGGCAACGCAGATGGCAGCAGCGTGACCTCGCTGTTCCTGCCTCCTTGTTTTGATCCTGCAGTCTTGATTGTTCAGGCTAATCCCACACTCTGAGCCTTGGCTGCCAGCCAAAACTGTTATTAATGGCACAAAAGCTTCTCATTCCAGCTACTTCGACATCCGCTAATGCTGCTGTGGCCTCCCCCTCCCCCCTCCCATGCAAACCGGAGCTGTAATACCTTTGACGAATTAAAAAAAACAAAACACCAAACCAAGCCTTTTTCGGGTCATCTTGACACACCTGAGAATTTAGTCTGTAGCTCTCACTGGCTAACATAGTAAATAAGGTGACAAAACATTTTTTATATATATTTACATTATATATACATATACATATATATATACACACATATACATATATATACATACCGTATATACCCGTGTATAAGCCGACCGCGTATAAGCCGAGGTGCCTAATTTCTCCCCAAAAATGGGAAAAAATTAGGCACCCGCATATAAGCCGAGGGTCGGCTTATAACCCCTCCCCCCACCCGCAGGCTTACCTGAGCTCCCGGCAGCAAGCGGCTGGGCCTGGTGGTGGCGGCGGTGTGGCCCGGCGAGGGCCGGGGCAGCCTCCCTGCAGCTGCAGGGGGCCGCCCCGGCCGGCGAGAAGCAGCGGCGCAGCCAGGGGCAGCCTCCCTGCAGCCGCAGGGGGCCGCCCCAGGTTGCTCTCGGCCGGCAAGAAGCGGCGCGGGCCCAGCGGCGGTGATGGCAGTAAGTTCCCTCCTCCCCACGCCCCTATTTTACCGTATTGACCCGCGTATAAGCCGAGTTCGGCTTTTTCACCCCTTTTTGGGGGCTGAAAAACTCGGCTTATACGCGAGTATATACGGTACATACACACACACACACACACACACATATATATATACACATATATATACATATATACACATACACACACACACACACACATATATATATTTACAAACAGTAACTTGTCCAAGACTTGTATTGATAGGTAGAACTGTTGTGTGGTGTAGTTTGCATGTTTCTTTGTTGTATGTTTTATATTGTGTTGAATTTTAACACTTTTTTAAAGTTGTGTTTTTGTGATAAAGGAGCAACCCAGCAGAAACAGATGCAGGTACCAAGAGAGACATCTCTGCCTGGCCAAGTAAAAGACCTGTCAAGGCAATGCCAGAAGGATCCATGATGAATATCATATGAAAATTCAAGGCAGAGGAATGGCTGCTCTAGCAGCATCACCTGTGACATTTTACCTGAGCAGGTATAAGAGAACCATGTTATCAGGTCTGGAGCTTGTCCACACAGTTGTTTTGCTTCCAGTACGCATGCACTGGGCTCCCAAATGCTAATTACAGCTCCTGAACATGTGGGCAGAAGTTGACTTTCTTTTCTCTACACTGTGAACCTCATGCACACTGCACTCCACACCTGTGATAGTTTTGTATCCATTTTTTAATGTATTCCTGTATCATGCATCTGATTCAGTTTGCAATTAGCTTTTGTAGTGTATTATTCAATAATGCCTTTCAATAAACCATTTAATTTGTATCAGTAACACTTTGGAGTCTTGTGTTTTCCTACTGACAGTTGTGTACGCACTGGGGTGAGAACCCATAGAAAAATAGAGACCTCTAGCTTGTGTGTGTGTGTTTGTGTTTGTGTGTGTGTGTGTGTGTGAAGTGCCGTCAAGTCGCTTCCGACTTATGGCGATCCTAAGGGGACCTAGCTTAAGGGGACCGAATTAATATGGAGTTCTCAAAACATAACTCAAATAAAGCATACCAACAGCGTGATGTGAATGAGTCTTCACAAGCAGCTGTTCTGCAGCAGAGACAAGACTATATGGCTGTCTCCATCTTGCATACGAATAAGAAAATAAGCCACTGGTTCCTAAAGGGCAGCGCAAATGAAATACAAGCTTCCACACCTAAAAAATACATCTGATGAACTAGAAGTGCATGTGAATTTCACAGGTAACATTCATTTCTCTCCCTCCATCTTTTGCTCGTCAGCTGACATCCTGAAAGAAGAAGGAATGAGCTGACATCCTGAAAGAGGAAGGAATGACCAGATCGGGCTGTGGGGATAGTAAAACACCTTTAATCTACACAATGGTTTAAAAAATTTCCAAGGCTGCTCAAAAAGGTTAAAAATGCAAGTAGTAAAATGTAACTACATCAGCAGAAGCAAAAATATTTCTCGACAAGAGACTAATCACAAGCACGAAAAGAAGGGACAGAAGCTTAGTCTCCTTGGCCTAAGCATCAAGGTTTACCTCTTTAACAGGTTACATGTTCCTCTCTACAATGAAATATTTGTGTGGTAGTTGGATTAATTAGGGGGTTTGGGGGGGGCAAATGTTGGCATTTCAATAAGGTATTTTAAACCATGATGGCCCAGCATAAGTGATGAATGCTCCCATGTACAGCAATGCTAAATAATCAAATGGTTCTAATCACACAAAACCATTGGCTATCATTTTTTAAATGTTTGCTATTTGCGTACTTTGAAGAGAAGCAAAATCAACTGGATTACCTCCGAGCACTTAATTTGCTTATAGCTCGACTAACAAAGAAGCAAGCAAACCTGTGTGCCTTCAGCTGCAAGGTGAGAGCATTTCCCCGCCCCCGTTTCAGGTTAGGGATGGATGTCAAATTTGTTTAACACAGCAGGCATTTAAACTACCAAAAACATTATCGCTTAAACATGAACAAGCTCATCATCTAGCCCACATACATATTCTTACATATTATCAGTTCTGCTATTGATTTTTGTTAGGAAAAAATTAACATGTATATGGGCTCCACTGCTAGTCTTGCGCATAGGCAATTAACACCACCAACAGCATTGGAAAACACGTGTTCCACAGGCAAAGATGATCCTGGAATGCAGAGGTAACCTTTTGCCAGGTTTCCAAGGCTTGGAAAACATGTAAACATTTACAGCAATGCATGAATGGTAAAACGAATCGTTATCATTTAATCAGGTAATGCGCATCTTGACAAATCCGTGTGCCAGGTCACCATGGTGACTTGAAGTTTGTTGTGGTGCCTGGAGCTCCAAAAGCCCCCCCCACACACACACACAGAGAGAGAGAGAGAGAGAGAGAGAGATGGCCTGCTCATACAGAAGTACAGGCATGTTGGAAGAGCTATCTCTTGCTCAGAAGAAGCACCGGCAAAGGAGGCTACCTGGGGAAATACAGCTTGTCAATCACAGAGGGGCAGGAAGGCAAGTTATCAGCCAGGTGCGTAGGCCAAGAAACAGTGTGCAGGAGGGAAAGTGGGTGAGCAAATACCCCTTGGGAGAACGAGTTCATGCACTCGTAAGGGCCAACAGATATGATAGCAAGCCCCAGTCTAAAGGCAATTGAGGGCAGCTAGCTTTAAAGTCATGTTCATGGCTGAACTCTAACACATGTACCCACAAAAATGCCCCCCCCCCCGCAATTTCTTTCAGAAAATAAACTGGAGGGACGAATGCCTAGGGATGCACTGATGCATTTATATTTATTTTCAAGACTTCAAGTATAAACAATAATTCAATGCAATTGACCGGGTGTGTGTGTGTTTTTGTTGTTGTTTTTTAAAGCTAGTTCACAATGATTTGCACTTGCCTGGCCATAGGAACTGCAGAGAGATATAAGAGTATTTTCTGAAAGTACAATTTTTGGTCTAATCCAGCAGGGTCATTTCCGCAGTCCAGGTTTTCAACATAAGCCAGAATCTACAAAGCCCTGATGATTGGCGCCTCTACCCAAGTCAGCAAAAACCTTGACTCGGAACAGTAGAGCCAGCTTTACATCAACTGGGTCTGAAAGTCTGAAATAAGCCAAGAGTGAGTCATCCAACAGCAACTACAGACGTCACAGCCGGAAATGGATAGAGACTTACTGGTGATTTTCACATGCTGGAAGGGTCAGGCCTAGACACCCCTAACAAGAAAATAGCATCAAGGCAAAGACCTCAGGCTTATTTTTCTGACATAACGAGGCCCACTCCTCTCCACAGATTGTGGGCGTTCAGGGGTGGAGGAGGGCACTAGATGATTGGTAACTGGCAAACAGCAACATCAGCAGGCAAACATGGGCAAATCTTTTTTGAAGGCAACAGAAATCAGTGATGGTGACAATCAGCGCAGAGGATTCTAAGTGGTCAGGATGGCTCAAGTCTGGCCTTTAGAAAGAAATTCGGAGCATCCTGTTCTGCATGTTACTGAGGACTGGCCTTACTTGGGAGGCCAATGTTTTCTCTATCAAGAGGCAACTTCAGAGGATTTGGGGAAAAGAAATGCAAAACTTTGATGGATGCCAAAGGACAGCCCACCCCCTGCTTGCTAGAGATAAATCCTCCTGCTAGGCAACAGGGCCTTTTCTTCTCAAGACCGTTAAGTCTTCACGCCTCTTGTTCTATGCAACTAAAATGCGTTCAGGAGGTTTAAAGAACTCCCAATGCTTCCTCTGATAAAGGCAAGTGTGATTTTTCCACGAGGTGAAACCATTTTAGAAACCAGTTTGCAAATGACGTGAGAACTTTGTTTTGCTCCAACATCACCCTAGCGAAGCAAAAAGTTTTTGTATTGGGTCACTCCGATTCTCAACCTGGGACTGTGTTCCTGGATCTGCTGCTGTGCCAGGTTGCGACAGTGGCCAGGACTGCTTCAGGCCTGGGAAGAGGACGGCAACCTTTTCTTTCTGGTGTGGACCTCATTAGCATCATTCATTCCTTCATTACACAAGAGATATAAAAATAAATTCTCCATAATCCCACAGCCGCTCTCTAGTGCTTTCAAAGTGGAGATCTCAAAGCACTCAGCAAACAATGGTTTAAGATTTTGAGAAAAGAAACGTGCACAGGGGAGGGGGGGAAATGAGTCAGATTTGTAAAAATGCCTGCTTCTCATTCCTTGAGAAATCCCACTGTCCACGGGTGTGCAGGGCATCCTTTCGACTAGATTCAAGGCCCATTTATGGTACAGAATGCTGCTCGTCGTGGTACAGAATGCTGCTCGTCGTGGCTGAACCCCATGGCACAGCTGTTAAGGTCTAACTCTGATAATCAAGTGGGACAAGTGGACTGGTCCCACGTCAATCCAGGGAGGGGAAGTGATGGCAAACAGTTTTCCAGATTTAGTTGTTACTGAAACAGTGTGGTTCCGGCCAGCAAACCACCATAAACTGGCCCTTAGACTATTAAGACACAGCGGCGTTTGGGGCAGTGAACTGAGGTTCAGATCTCGAATGGAGACATCTGGGGTCAAATTCCTGCTCATCAGGTGGCTCTCGGGAAAGCTATGGAGACTTCCACAGCCAAATTGGGCTGGTTAGTTCAAAACAATGCATGAAATTTCTATTGATCTCTCACATACACCCCAACCCCTGCTCGGCCTTTGTTGTCCCCTCAAGGGCAGCAACGCTGTGCCAACACTGCAGAAGCCCCCACTGACAGTGTCTCCTCTATTCAACACTGACTCTGCCAGGGTCTCTCAAGCCAGCAAAGCTATGACTCCTCGGCTCCCCAGCTCTCCATGCTTCCCCCTTCCAGTCTACAGCACAGAGGCCCTCTTTTCGCTTTGCCAGCTGCTGGGACCCCAACTTTTGTCCTATCGTTTCAAACCAGCCTGTTTCAGCACTCTGACACACAACCTTGATACTGGGCATTCAATGGTGTGTTCATTATGTCACACAACTGTCCTTTGAGCTCTGGACTAATAGAGGAAACGTGTTTTGCAAAATTTTAGTGCATTTGGTTTTTACATCTTATCCCAACTACATCTGCTTTTACTACATTTGTTGGCCATCGTATTTCACCGCCTTAAGCCTTGGTGCTCATTTTTAAACTAACATTTGCTTCACAACTGCCATAACTTTAAAGCAGGAAGGGTTTTTTTCCCCACAAGCCATAAATCAATCCAATGTGGCAATTATTTTTCTGGCAAGCCAAACGCATTTTTTCACATATGAAATTTTGAAGAGATATGAAACTCTGTAACTAGCAATCTGGGATCTCCAATTCTGTTTTTCAAGACATGGTCCCCAACATCACTTCCATGCAGCAACAAAGGAAAATGTCCCTGTCCTCACTGGAGGTGTTTAAGAGAAGACGGGTTGGGTTACCAGCTAGGAGGACTTTAGTTAAGGTACTACTACCTAGACAATGGGATTTGGAATGGCTCCTTTCAAACTCCAAACTTGGAAGCTTTGTGGGCTAGAAGTCAAGATATAAATATTTTAGACTGTGCTATTCCTCCAACATCTGGCAGGAAACAAAAAATGATTTTACCCTGGACAATTGATTGATTGAGCAACACTTCCACTTTGTAACCATCCAGTGTGGATGTCCCATAAACAGGGATGCAGCATAATACCAGCACTCTTCCAGACTCCAGAAGCTCTTGGCACCCTATAACAGTCGTACAACCACGACTTGTCTCGAAGAGTGGATGAGATTGGAGTAAACCCCATCCTAAAATATAGGTTAACATCATGAGGGATGGCACCCAATGACAAGAGACCACCATTCCCATCAACAAGCAAGAGAGGACTAATAACCACTCATTGCACTTTGTTGCCTGGGGCCGCCCGTTTCCCCCACAAAGGCAAAACAGTTGTCAATCCCCCACTTTATTTCATCATCTCATGAGCAGCTTTTTCAAACTGGAAGCCTGATTAAAACTTGGACATTTGCAGGCTGCTACTAATAATTCTTTGTGTACCAACTGCAGAGCACTACACGCGCCATGTCAACGGGAGAGGGGGCAGAACCCCTACTTGAATAAAAACAAGGCTCTGGCATTTACAAGGTAAGCGAGTGAACTGCGAGGTCCCCTGCAAGAAAGATACATCTGTGCCCTTTCATAGTGCCCCAGCTTCCTTTTAATTCATCTTCTCCTGGCTGCAGAGCGGTGCGGCGTGCTGCTCTCTCGCACTGACATTGCCTAGCTACATGAACGGCATTCAGAGCAGGTAGCACTCAGCAAAAAGGAGCGCGTTGTGCTCTCTGCTGAAAAGGAGACAGGTGGCAAGTGGCTTAAAGGGGGTTGCTGGGCAAACTAATACATAGGGAGAAGAAGAAAACCTCATACAGTTTGAAATAGGGCTGGTGGACTGAACGGTTACTTTCCCCATTCTGAGGATAACGGTTCTGCTGTTTCGAGCACGTGGTACAGAACTGTGGGAATGCTGTTCTCTGCAGCTGCCCTTTGTATGAACTAAAAATCTGCTGGAATTAATAACGCACCGGGAAGGGGAATCCACTTTAGCCAAATATATTTTTTATACCTCCCTCTGCTTGGCTAAGGGGCAGAGCAGAGTAGGGCATCTATCTAACCAATGGGGGAAATGCACAGTTATATATGACAAAAAGGGGGAAAATACATATATTTTTTTGCCCACCACAAGTTGCCCTTCTGATAAGATGAACACATTTTTCTTCACAATAGCACAACTGCTGAAGTCGGCTAGATGTTATGAAAGTTTATAGGATACTATACTATACTCATTTATTTGTTGATTGACAACATTTATACCCTGCTTTCTGCCCTCATCAGGCCACCAAGGCGGACTCTTTCCATTTCACCTTTGATAAGCACACACCTGAACCAACTGATCAGTTCTTTCCGGGAGTAACAAAGGCAATTTAAAACATTATTGCATGGATGGTTTATTCTCAGTCCCAGGTCCCTTTCTGAAAAAAATGCTGCCCCACTGAGAATTAAAATGGCACAGACTCAGCACCAACCGATGCTAGGAGTGGATTAACTAAAATATCACACTGCTCTTGTACTGACATTAAGTTACCAATTTACAGTCTATTCCTTTACTGCATACAGTAGCAAAAGGTTCTAACTTTTGAAAGTTCTCGATACTGTTCTTGCAATTTTCCAGCATGACAGTATTTTATAGAATTGCATTCCTTGCTGTTTTCCCATGAACACTTTACTTCTCAGAGCCTTTATGGAATTTATTCTGATTTTTGGAAGGATTAGCCTGTAATCCTATTGTATTACTCAGCCAGTGCCAGGGTGGTGGAGAGAATTAGATTTTTCAGATGGCTTTGTCTGTCAAAGCTGCCTTCTAATAAAGGTAACATGGTTTATGCTGGACCTCTAACCATTCTGGTTCCACTCTCACTCACAGCAATAAATGCTTATAACATTCAAGATGGCCGGTTGGCCCCCTTTTCCAACCAAATGCCACCTGGCCATTTCCCAGCAGTCTTGAGTTTGAAGCAACGGAATCCATGCAACAAGAACCTTCAAGATGTCTGCATGCATTTTTAAATCAACTCAGGCTGCTTGAGAGAAAAAAAATTGGACACTAAAATGCACATACATACAAGATGGAAATATAGGAAGAGAGTTTTCTTCATTCGCTGCAATTTTATTCAACCCTACATCTTACCCAGGTAGAGATATTAAGGTAAGAAAACTGCAAAAAATCCCACTTTTAACATACTTAATTTTATTTATTTTTTTACCCATAAAAGATGCTCCAAAATACAAAATTAATTCACCACTTTAGAGACTCTTAACAGAAGCTTCCCTTCAGGAAATACACATATGAGGCACTGACCAAGCACCATACAAAAATACCTCTCAACAATGTATGGTAAGTGAACAATTAGAGGAAGTTAACTATCCTGTACTCAGGTCAAGAAAGAAAAACATGACTTGGGCTAAACCCAGGGACCATTTTTTCTGTTATTCTAAATAAAGCATAATTTGATTTAGCATGTTTGTTTTCACTATGTAGTAAACACACTGACCATATCCCATTTTAACTTTACACCCCATAGCAACAAATACTTGCTGAATATTTGATTAGGGGAAAAAACTGTGTGGTTTATATGTTACATTTAAACAAATTCAAATGTTATTTGGGAATTACTTTATTGGAATAATACTTTTAAAATTTAAGGACTCCACAGAATGTACTTGCCTTGCACTGCTTAAATTTAAGGGAAAAGGCCAAAGGTACTGAACATGAGTGACATACTGCCCTACCCCAAAACACCTGATTAACTGCAGGTATTCTTTCTTCTTAATGCAAGAAAGCAAAAAGTGCTGCAGAACTTCAGAGACAATCCTACTTCAGCTGTAGGATTAAGAAAGGGATGGGCACATGGAATGAGGGATGGTGGAGATAGTGTTACCAACCTCCAGGTAATAGCTGGAGATCTCCTGCTATTACAACTGATCTCCAGCCGATAGAGATCAGTTCAACTGGAGAAAATGGCTGCTTTGGCAATTGGACTCATAGAATCATAGACTCTATGGCATTGAAGTCCCTCCCCTCCCTAAACCCCGCCCTCCTCAGGCTCGCCCCGAAAACCTCCTGCCGGTGGTGAAGAGGGACCTGGCAACCCTAGGAGGAGAATTAAGCGAATGAAGAAATTTGGAAGGGCGCTGCTGATAATGGGTAACATGACATACAAGGCTGGGCAGGTAAAGGAACCATTTGAAGCAGAGTTGACGATGTTAGGCTGGCAACATGATTGCCAGGAGACAAGAGCGGGCCCTTAGCTGTGCTGCAGGGCTTGGAGTTGGGTCTATGTGGCAACTGAAGCACAGCCTTTTTTGCAGCAGTAGAGAGTTGCCCATAGAGCCAGTGTGGTGTAGTGGTTAAGAGCTGTGCTTTGGAGCAGTAGAGTCTGATCTGGAGAAGCGGGTTTGATTCCCCACTCCTCCACATGAGCGGCAGAGGCTGATCTGGTGAACTGGATTTGTTTCCCCACTCCTCCACATGAAGCCAGCTGGGTGACCCTGGCCTAGTCACACTCTCTCAGCCCCACCCACCTCACAGGGCGTCTGCTGTGGGGAGGGGAAAGGAAGGTGATTGTAAGCCAGTTTGTTTCTCTCGGCATATAAAAACCTACTCTTCTTCTTCGTAATATCAGCCAGGTCTTTCCCCTGCAGACTGCTGCTTGACACACCACCACCATTTGCTTTTTAGCTGTCACAGAGTAACACAGCTGCTCCCATGGTATAAGGCAAGAGAGACATATATTCATAATGGCTCAAAATGCAATCTCCCAGAACAAGGTCAGATAGGCGAATGCATTTTCCTTCCTTTTCATTCTCAAGCTGTTCAGCTAACTCTTGATACAAAGCAGCATTTTTTGAAGAAGACTGAGGGGTTCGTGCTGGAATTCTAGCATCAAAATTGCACTCCAAAACAGCTGCATTTAGACGAAAGAAATGGCCAAAAGTATTCAACACACTTCCTAATATATTGGGGCCCTCAAGGCCTGAGGAATTATTGCTCCTACTTGCCTGAAACTGTGATGAGAAGCATGATGGTTATTTCTGAGTTAAGAGCATTTCCCTACCAATACCTGGGCAACAAACGACGGAGGAGTTAGATTTTGAATGCTAGACCCATGACAAAGATATTCCAGAGAATGTTTTAAAAGGAATTTCAAGGGAAGTAAGTTGGACGATAAAACAATTAATTAGTCTGGAAACTATTATGCATTAAAAGTCACTCAAGCACTAAAAAGCCAGTGGCTGGCAGCTATGGTGGGGGTCCTTTCAAAAGTTGCCATGGCAGCTCCTGCTGCAATCCACCCACACAGTCTTCAGTACGGACTTTAAAAAAAACCCAACACAGCACAAGCACCAACAAGTGAATGTCACTGAAGGGAAACCGAAGACCTTCACCCATCACAAAGCCTACATTCAACATTCCATCGAGGACAAGGAGGCAACAGGTAGGACAAAAGCAGAGCCCAACAAGTAGCACCAGGCTGTAAACTCCTGATCTTCAAGAGGAACACAAGACGTAAGCAGCGAATTTTTCAGTCCAGTAAACGTTTTTGCACATTTCAAACTTTCGTTTCCAGGACCCGCAAATGGACGACATACATAGGGACAATTTCAGTCTCCAAACAAGCTTTCAATCTGCAAAATAGATGACTGCCTTTCTGGTGTTTTTTTTTTTTTTTAACGGAGAAGCTACAGGGCTGTATAGAAGCAAAATTTACAACCCAGGCCTGCTGGGGGCACACCATGGCCAAAACAGATGAAAGCAAACATTGGATAAGGGATGAACTGTTTTGACCAGCCCAAATCTCAACGTCTTACCATGGGGGCCGCTGCTCAAGTTGAACCTTGCATGTGCAATTTTCAAAATCTAGGAATAGAAGACATGGCTTTTGATACGATCAACCATTCTAATATTAGTGTCTTTCAGGGAAGTTCCAGCCACATAAGCACTGCTGTTCAGTCCTTTGGCAGCCCACTAAATTCCACCTTGTCCCCCATGTTTTCCAAAAGCTGCTGAGAAAGGTCATCCAAAGGGCTGGGCTGTCACCCCATACGCAGATGATCAGCTTTATTTCATGCTTCCCATGGAAGTTATGAACCTGTGCCTGGGATGGATGCGGTCTACTATGCCGAAATGCAACCCGACAAATCAGGGGAGATACTGGTTGGTGGAAGGGCTGACCCAGGAATGGAGGTGACGCCTGTTCTGGATGGGGTTGCACTCCTAATTGAGCAGGTTCATAGCTTAGGGGTGTGGCTGGACCTGGGCCTCCTGTTGGATTCGCAGGCGGTAGTGGACTGGAGCACTTTTCATCTGCTTCATCCTTTTCAAGGCAAGAAAGATCTTGCCACTGTGATGCACACCCTGGTAACAGCAATGCATTCTATGTGGGGGCTACCTTTGAAGAGTGTCCAGAAGCTACAACTGGTAGAGAATGCTGCAGCCAGAATACTGACTGGAGTAGGCCATAGGGACCATATCACACTATCTCTTTCCCCCTACACTGGCTCCCAATTTGCTTCCAGGCCCAATTTAAGGTGCTGGTCTTGATCTTTAAAGCCCTATATAGCTTGAGGCCAATACACATGAAAGACTGCCTACTCCCATATAAACCTACCTGGCCAATAAGATCATCTTCAGGGCTCCTGCTCCAGGTGCCCTTGCCACCTGCAGTTAGATGGATGGCAACCCAATGAAGATCCTTCCTTCTCAGTTGTGCCACCAAAAGTTTAGAATTCCTTCCCCAGATGGAGATTCATCTGTGTCCTTCTTTCGTCGCCTTCTACCCGCTGATGAGGACTTTGTGTTTTGCTTGGCACTCCCTCACTGACCCTCTTTCCCATTTAGGTTTTTTTTTTTTTTACTTGCTCTTCTACATCAGACCAATATGTTTACCCACCTAAAATAAGGTTCACACAGCTATGTATTTTTGGTTTGTCTTAATGCATATGACTGCTTGACATCTTGGAGACTGGAAGCTGGGTGGAAAGACGGCATTAAAATATTTTAAATAAATAATATTGTCTTCCCATTCTGGCTATGGGGTACACAGTTATGACTTCATCCACTACTCCACATGAACTCCCTCTATCATTATTCACCCTGGGATTAAGAGAATCCAGGTGAGAAGTCAGTCAGCCAGGATTTAGGATTTTTAATAAAATAAAACACAGGAAAACTACAATTTTGCCTTGATACAAACGTCTGAGAAATTATACCGATGCTAGACACAATCAGATACTAAGAAAAGCTCTCCTGGAAAAAAACACCCCTGTTAGGCTGATGAAATAAAGCTGTCTTCAAACAAATATATCTAAATATATTTTCCAACACCATTTTTAATTGTTTATCTGGTCTGGAAAAACACTTTCAAGCAAAATATACTATTATTGCCTACATGAAGGGGGGAAATGCTATTTTGTTTCATCCACAGAATGGGGGAAACTAACGGTAAATAATGCCATTCAGCTTCAAAGGCTTTTCAACCTGAGCGCATTGTTCAACCTTAGAGCGAGCTGTTCTACCTCCTACCTTCCCACAAGTGAAAATAAACAGTGGGGGAAGGGCAGAACAGCAGAAAATACAACCAGAGAAGCAGAGATCAAAAGGACAAGCAGAAGGTGCTGAAAGGGAAACACAGAGGCTCACAGTTGAACATTCAAAAGTGCTGAGACCAGAGAACAGCCATTGGGAAAGGCACTGAAATCATGCAACGGCAGCCATCGGCCTCTTGAAGACTCTTTCGCTGGAGCTCAACAGCCAGCATTCCTCCACCGAATACACTCTCACAGCTGACAAAACTGGGGCCTCTGATTGGCTCGACGGCACCAGCTTGCCCTAATCAGGGCACAAGCCAGCCTGGTTTGGAAAAGCTGCTAACCTTTGCCAGAGCTCTGGCGGCTGGTAGGACTGGACAGAGCAATGTAGCGGCCTCTCTCTGCTTGCGCCTCCCCCCTTCCCCCCCCCCCCGCTTGAGCTAGAACCAAGCACTTTGTACTTGGGGGAGGGGGAGAGATCTCCATCTGCCTCTTGAACCAACAGTGCTGTGAGAAAATGGGGGAGCACAAGGGTGCCATTCAAAAAAACCCTTAACATAATGCTCTTTAATCAGCTGGCGCGCTCGCTGCCAGGCCTTCTGGAGCTCATTCGCTGCTATGAGCACATTTTCATTGCAGCTTCCTGTTTCCAGAACTGTATCTGCATTGTTCTAAAAGAAGCCTGAGAATTCTGACAGTTACTTTATTACGGAGCACAAGGAGGCTGTAAAAAGAAACCATATAATCAGCTATATGTATTAAACATGGCATATGGTAGCAATACTATGTTAGTAGCACATGATGAGGGCCAATTCAACCCTTACTTAGCAGGTGAGAAGAAAGAAGCATTTGGTGCCTCTGCCCATTTCTACCAGTGGACTGGAAAGATAAGCCACTGGCCTCTCCCACCTGCAGAGCACAAGCTGAATGCCAGGCTGCAGAGATCTCACCACGGGCAAGATCCACAAATAACACTTCCCACATCACAACAGAAGGATGCCTGTCTGCTTTCTAAACTGCGAGATAACCTACAAAGCCTCCAGAAGTCTTCCACAAGGGGTCAGGTACTCTGAGGTCAACCTCCAGCTCTGGACAGATGAGTTCCGAGGCTCTCCGTGCGCATGCTTGAAATCTCGTTACGTGTGATGCACCTGAGACCATTAAGGACACAGAACTTACTTCTACCACTTTCACTTTTCCCACAAAATCCATCTTGTCCCCGATCCATGGCCAAAACATGAATGCAAAATGCCACTACAGCAAAAATAACTCCTACGCCCCCGGTAAGACATTGCAAAGTAAATACATGTGCCTGCCCAATTCAAATAAGCTTTTCCAAGAGCTGAATGTAAATGTCACCATCTTAGAACAAGATTTTTTGCACAGAATTCCAAACTCCCAGCTATATAAATCTTGGAACTGCTGCTTGGAACTGCATAAACAGGGACCACCACATAGTAACTAAGCTACTGCATAATGAAAAATACAGTGATTTAGAAGTCCTTCAGCATCTGCTGCTATCCAGTTTGCATGATGCAAGTGAACATTATTGGGTGAATGAATATGCCCCAAAAGAAATTAGTGCATCAGTGCTTGAGGAAACAACTGCAGTTTATTCACATCATAGTATCAGGCTACAACAATCCCTTTTGTTTACAGCTGAGACTACCATCATCAGGTTTATAGCAAAGACACCTCAACTGCTTCCCCATTTGATACACTAATATAAAGGTAAACAATAATTGATTCATCTAGAAACTGGGTCATTTGCTGCAGTTAAATGGTGATTTTTCCAATACTATGTTCAACTAGATGATACTGAGCCAATTTTCTTAGGATATGTTAGTACACTTTGCATTAGGGCAAATACTTCTGCTTTTCTGGATTACCACCTCCGGGTATTCTTGTTTTTGAATGACTCCACACCACATTCCTCAGGACCTGGCCTGGACAGCAACCACCACTCTGGCAGCCCCATGGCACAGAAAAGCTGAAAAGGGAAATCTATGTTAAATGGCTGTCACTGAACTGGAGGGGAGGGCTTTAGTGCTCTTTACTTTAGTTGCCAGGAGCAGATCTTTCGCAGTCAAGGGCTTCACATTTAGTAGCATTGCCAAGACTCAAACTCCAGGCACCACCGCTAAGCTTGAAAAGCCCTGGCCCTTCCCTCAAGAGTTCAGGCACTGTCGTTTCTGGAGAAAGGGAAGCAGCAGCAACCACTATAAAGCTGTCTTAAATTGAGACAGGCTCACATAGTGGCAATACCAGCACCCTTTGGGGCATAGCGCCCACCCCAAGAGATGCTGAAAATGAAGGCTGGGCTACACACCCATCCATGCAAGAGGCTGTGCTTCTGAGCTGCTCAGGAAATCCATCCAGCCTGGTGAGCAGGGCTGGCATTGACATCATAAACAGCTCTATTTTTATCAGATGACAAAACCTAATCCTCCGCTGAGCAGGAAGTTTGTTTCTCTTCTCTGAAAGAGCTTCACTCTGTGTGTGTGTGTGTGTGTGTGTGTGTGTGTGTGTGTGTGTGTTAAGTGCCGTCAAGTCGCTTCCGACTCATGGCGACCCAATGAATGAAAGTCCTCCAAAATGTCCTATCTTTGACAGCCCTGCTTCACTCTAAGAGCAGTAAACCAGGTTACCAGACGAACACTCTCTTCTGCCCCTCCATTGCTTCGTCCCTCCACCCCCAAAGCCCATGCCAAGCAAAGTGCTTCAATTCAGACTCTACGTGCATGGAACACATAAGGGAAGGAGTCAGGAAAGGGGAGACTAGAGGGGCAAATAGAAAAGACATTTCCCTCCCCTCCACCCAGAGTCCCTTCTGGGTTTAGCTAGTGCCTCTGAAGCCTGCTCACGTGGGGCTAAGAGCAGCTGCTAAACTCCTACAATGGCTCAATGGTCTAAAGGTCGAGAGGGTGAGATTGCTCTCCCTCTCCTTTAGTTTCAAAGCCAAGCTCCATTCTCCAAAGCAAACCTTCTCCACACACACAGTGCCCTGAACTGGGAAGGGAGTATCAGACTGGACTCATGAGTTTACTTCGTCTACTGGCCTACCCTCTCCTCGCTAATTTAAATTTTCACATCTTCTGTAAAGTGCAAAGCTGTTAAGATCCCACCTTTCTTCCACCATGAAATCCCAAGCAGCATCCCCAGGAGCTTCCCCCGCCCCCCACCAAGCATCGGCCTGGCCCAGCCCCACTTCACTTCGGCACACACCATTCCTTACTATTCACTGGGACTGGGGAAAACTGCAGTTCTTAAAGACCAAGGCTTTCGAGGGTCAGATGGCCCAGGGGAGTTATTTCAGCCTGGAGGTCAGGCCTAAAATGCCAGATCAATACCAGAGACCCAAAAATGTTTGGTTATAAGCAACTGGTTATAAGCTATGGCTGGTTTTAAAGGAAATGGGCGTGTCACTACATCTGATCGTTTTGATGCGTAACGTGTACTCTGGACAAGAGGCCACAGTTAGAACAGAATATGGAGAAACAGAATGGTTTCCAATTGGCAAAGGTGTCAGACAAGGATGTATTTTGTCTCCCTATCTCTTCAATCTATATGCAGAACATATAATTAGGAAAGCTGGATTAGATTTACATGAAGGTGGAGTGAAAATTGGAGGGAGGAACATTAATAATTTGAGATATGCTGATGAAACTACATTATTGGCAGAAAATACTGAAGATTTGAAACGACTACTGCTGAAAGTTAAAAGAGAAAGTTCCAAAGCAGGACTAATGATGAACATCAAGAAAACAAAAGTAATGACTACAGCAGAATTACACAACTTTAATGTTGACAATGAGGAAATTTTTCAAGACTTTCTATTCCTTGGCTCCACCATCAACCAAAAGGGAGACTGCAGCCAAGAAATCAGAAGGCGATTGAGACTAGGAAGACAGCCATGAAGGAGCTAGAAAAGATTTTGAAGTGTAAGGATGTGTCACTGGTCACCAAGACTAGATTAATTCACGCCATTGTAGTCCCTATTACTATGTATGGGTGTGAAAGCTGGACAGTGAAGAAAGCTGATAAAAAGAAAATAGATTCCTTTGAAATGTGGTGTTGGAGGAGAGGGTTACCGATTCCGTGGACTGCCAAAAAGACAAATCAGTGGGTTATAGATCAAATCAAGCCTGAATGACCCTAGAAGCTAAAATGACTAAACTGAGCCTATCGTATTTTGGTCACGTAATGAGATGACAGGAGTCACTGGAAAAGACAGTCATGCTAGGAAAAGTTGAGGGCAGCAAGAAAAGAGGAAGGCCCAACAAGAGATGGGTTGACTCAATAAAGGAAGCCACAGCCTTCAATTTGCAAGATCTGATCAAGGCTGTCAAAGATAGGACATTTTGGAGGACTTTCATTCATAGGCTCGCCATGAGTCGGAAGCAACTTGACGGCACTTAACACACACATAAGCAACTGATTTCCAATAATGGTACCACATCACAGAAAATTCTGGTTACCAGAATTCAGCACATCATTTTCTGTCACAATACACATGGTAATTTCATATGAAAATTGTTATTCCTGTAAAATAATGAAATATGAACCAAGATTATACTCAAGCCTCCATCTTTGAGAAGCTAGAATGTTTCTTGCTTCACTGTAATCAGTTATTGACTACCTACCCATTTCGTAGTATTACTGGAAACTCAGTAAGGCAAGAAGGTGCTGCATGTACTAAAAATTATATGTATTAAAATAGTCCTGAATTTTTATTAAACACATTATCCTAGCCCATTCAGGAGACCCAGTGTGTTGTAGTGGTTGGGAGTTCAAATCCCCATTATAATTTAGAGGTTTTTAAGCAGAGGCTAGATGGCCATTGGACAGCAACGCTGACTCTATGAACTTAGGCAGATCATGAGAGGGAGGGCAGGAAGGGTTGTATCAGTGCTTGGCTCTCATGGCCCTTTCTTACATGCCCAGGGAAATGCTGGTCGCCACTTTGGGGCCAGAAAACTATTTTCCTCCAGGCCAAATTGACCAGGGATCCTGGAGGGTTTTTTGTTTTTTTTTTTTGCCATCTTCTGGGCATGGAGCAGGGGTCACTGGGGGTGTGGAGAGGTAGTTGTGAATTTCCTGCATTGTGCAGGGGGTTGGACTAGATGACCCTGGAGATCCCTTCTAACTCTGCGATCCTATGATGCTTACTGAGGGAACTTGGGCCAGTCACACTCAGCTTAATTTATCGTTCACAACAACCTTGAAAAGTAGAACCACATATCCTTCTCTGAACTCTTTGGAGAAAGAGTGAGACAAAAATACATGATACAAAAATCAACTTTTTGATTTTTTTAATTATGAAAAAAATCTGTAACTAAAATAAGGAGTTTCCAGCTGAAGGGCATAGAAAATAGCTCTGTTAAAATAAAACCCTCATTTTCTATAAAACAGGCAAAACTACCAGCAAGATAAATATCTCTTTTAAACATGGCAGCTGCGGACTTATTTTCTAAAGCCTCCAACCTTTGACTTGTAGCAACATTAACTTGAATTATAGCACTGAAAGTAGGCCCAACCTCTCTTCAGATCCATATTAATTAAATCTTGTTATTTAAGGAGGTATATAGGATCCTACGATTTATTATATGGATCATAGTAATTTATGAGCTTCTACCACTCTTTTCATCATGTAACCCTTTTTCCACCTTAAGCTTTATCCTTACCTTGAAATCTCAAAGGGATCTCAGCTACTAGATAATGCAGTCTCAGTCATGTTGATTATTGGTGGAAACAGCATCACAGATCTCATATGTCAATCCCCCAACTACTACAGGAGGGTGCAGTTTCATATAATGTAGATATGTCCTGCAACAGTAAACAGGCCAACATCTTCCATCATACTAACCATCAGATTACAACCAAAGAGAACCAAGAGCAGGAGGTAACCCTGGCAGATGGTTGCATGGAAGGTAATGCATGGACAATTAAGTGAGAAGGGCACAGAGAGGACAGCAAACAAAATGTGTCCAAGATTACTGTTGCTCACTGTACCCTTGTTTCGCAAGGAGTAGCAATTCTCTCACTTCACTGCCCCGGAAGCACCTGCACTGCATACTAATGAAGAACAGCATGGATGATATTTGGTCATACAAATGGACCCACAGACTCAGTCAGCTTCAGCACCCAATGGATTGGAACGGTGGACAGGCCACCTTCTACAATACCTCCCCAACCTCAAAGTAAGGAGGCAAGGAGACAAAATTATTACTTTCATCCAGAAGGTCATGCCCATTTCTGGTATATCAGTGCCAACAATGATATATGAACCCTTGTTTAAAGGTAAGACAGAGGCACTTTTGAGATAATCCAAATACAGCCACAGAAAGACATGATTTCCTAGCTGCCAAGAAGCAATGACTCACTCAACACATCTATAAACATCTGCTTGCTTATGAAGTAGGAAGAGAAAGCAAGGGTCTTTCGGATTGCAAATGAAAGGCTTTCTCTGGTCTGCCCAGTTCTTATCGTGTCTAAGAGCACCAGTGAGTACCTTTTTGCCCTTTCCCAGGCGCCTGAGTTGCCTCGCGCCCTTTACGGCTCTGTGCCTTTACTCTTAGTGCAAATGTGCTCCTTCACTTTGTATCCTCTTCAGTCCTACCCACCACACAACCATCTGCCACTTCCCTTGAGGTAGCGTGCGCATGCACTAACCAAGAGCTTTCATTATGGTTTTACAGATACTGCAAGAGATGCACTAACACAGAATCCACTAAGAAGCTCTTCTTCATCCAACAAAAAGGGCTTTGTATGTATCTTCCACTTTATAGAACCACAAACTGCTGGTAGAGTGCATGAGACCTATGTAAAAATAGGCCAGAGCTGATTTTTGTAATTTAGCCTCATCAAAATGAACTCAAGAGAAAAACCTAACTTGGACAGTCTGATACTTCATAGGTACTTTTCCGGTAACCCAACATAAAGACTAAGTTTTTACCTAATTCTTTCATCTTTGTTTCCTCAAGCAAAAATCCTGTTCTCAGGTCATTTACAATATAACTAACATGCAGTATGACTAACAATTAAAATAAAAAGTGGATAAGAGTAATGTAGGTTAAATGTCAACTGACTAAATGAAACGTTGTTTTGCCTGTGTGAAACCTGAGCCCTGAAAGCCTTGCATTCTAGGAGCTGTGTCTCCTTTTGAGGGCACTGGAGTATATTTTGGCTTCACCTATTGCTAGGCCTCACTCTTCTCCCATCCTGAAAGGAAAACCCAATACATAAGACAACACTGTGCTATCTGAATGAC
This sequence comes from Euleptes europaea, assembly GCF_029931775.1. NCBI lineage: Eukaryota > Metazoa > Chordata > Lepidosauria > Squamata > Sphaerodactylidae > Euleptes > Euleptes europaea. The sequence goes on from NC_079328.1 coordinate 50,400,063, forward strand.
GGTTGTGTTAATGTCGAGGCGGCAGAGTAGATTAGACAGGTGCAAGGAAGCTTACCAAATGTGAACACACTCATTCAATCATGGAAGACATTAAATTCCAGTGAAGTATGCACATGACATGCCAAGAACTGCCTTGGCAACATCAAGCTACGTGCACATCCTCCTCCAAACTGGAAGGTTTTGCCTATAAAACCCCATTTTCTACTCTGAGCAGGGCAGCCACAAAGACTGCACGTAAACAACTTGACTTCTTGTGCAGCTCCATCTCCTAGACAGTTATGTTCCAGGCCAGAAACATTAAAACTGGAAGTGCAAACCAGAAACCTGTCCAATTTAAATTTCCTTTAAAAGGTTTAGTATGAAGGTAACTCAATTCTGAACCCAGCATATTCAGATGGCAAATCTTTGTACACTTTGCATAATATGTTCTCCAGTTATGGGGACTGGGAATGCAGCTATGCAGGATAGCGATAGCATCAGCTTTGACCAACGAAAAGCCAAAACAATTTGATCTCGGTTGCCAGTGACACATCCTTACACTTAAGAATCTTTTCTAGCTTCTTCATAGCTGCCCTTCCCAGTCTTACAGCCCATTTCTGAGCTTGGGGGCCGAATCCAATCCAGCTTTCCTTATGATATGTTCTGCATACAGATTGTAGAGAAAGGGAGATAAAATACATCCTTGTCTAACACTTCTGCCAGTTGGAAACCATTCTGTTTCTCCATATTCTTTCCTAACAGTAGCCTCTTGACCACAGTACAGGTTGCGCATCAAATCTATCAGATGCTGTGGCACACCCATTTCCTTTAAAACCAGCCGTAGCTTTGTTTTCCATATTTGTTGATATATTCTTGTCAAGATTTTGATGGACTCCATTTCTGTGGCTTGGAATAGCTCTGTGCCTGATACCTGCAAATAAAATTCCTTCCAAGCAATTTTTACACATAGTCCACTCTCTGGAACCAATTAATACCCTTCACTGATGTATCTTAGACAAAAAGATCGCAGGGTTCTGTTTTGCCTGTCCTAAGTACTAGACCATGTTTGTAAAATACAACTCCACTCAGAGCAACCTACCTCTGCTTTCCATTTCTCCAGAAGTGAAGAAGTCTGATGATGTTCAAATATTTTTAATTGGCTAGAGTTAAATGGTATATGGTCTCTGAGCTACATTGCAACACAATTAAACACAGTGCCAGCTGCCATTGTTGACTTTCAGAACGCAACGCCTGCTCTGTTTTTCAGAATGCTGCATCACCGCATCTTGATATGGGAAGAACTCTCAAAAACTCACATTTCCTGTTCTGTCCAGGAAGAGAGGCCCGGACTACCAACTTCCTCTGCACCTAAAATCAGCTTAACCTCTGTAGCCTGACCCCTGCACAGCACATTTGATTCCCTTCTGGCTAACCAGAGGAATCTTCTTCAACAAGACAGTGCAGATGCAGTTCCAAAAATATAGAACTAAAAGGGCATTGCAAGATTTTAGAAGCCTAAAAGCAAACAAGAGCAATTCTTCTGACTGTGCCTCATTCAACAATTTAATTGGAATCAACAGAACCTCAGCTGGCAAGCTGCCACCATGTATGCCTTTCCTACGACCTCATCCAAAGCAACCTCAAGGGAGTCTGTTCAGATAATGCCTGCTAGCGGAAGAAGAAGAAAAATCCCATCAGTCTGATTCTATTGCATAATTTGGGGACAGAATCCCAAACCTGGATATTAACATGAAAGGCAACGGATAATATCTGTTTTAAATTCTCTGCTGTGCTCACATGAGGCATGCAACATCCAAACCTAGGAAAATTCTGCACAACACCCATTTCCCTTATTCTAGAGGCCATGGCTCACAGTAAACACCCTCAGCCCTACTGTCAGCATGGATGTAATTCTGATGTAAATATCAATTTCCTGAAGTATCTACCTGGATCAAAAAAGAGTAAAAAATATATTTTACATGTTTTAAATCTTTGACCTACCTTATAGGACTGATGACTAAGCTAATGCATGAAAAGTACTTTGAACCCTTGAAATGTGCTATACAAATGCTAACAGCTGTATTAAGTGGCCCACATTACAAGAATCAACTATGTGGAAACCCCACTTCCTCTCACTGTAAGAGCTCTGCAAAAGAAGAGCAGAAAGTACCTTGTGAGGAGTTTCAATACCAAGGGAAGCTGATTTTTAAGCACCCGCTTGTTTTTAATTAACTAAGCCAAGGAATACAAATGGTATAACAACTTTAGACCTGACAACACAGTCTGCCTCACTCCATGAACGTCTTAATTCTGACATCCAAACCAAGGCCCCTTTCAGATTACCATTCTAAACAGGATATCATCCACGTTGGCCCGATTCTGAGTAAAGTGATACAGAGACGGGTGTTTCATACAGCTCATTTCAATCAGTCTACAAGCCGTCTCTGAGGTGCTCTGGCCATTTTCACCAGTGCCACTATTCCCCCACCTTTTTCTGTGCTGCATTCCTTTTCAGCTTTTTTTTTAAGTCCTAACATTTGCGCTATAGCAGCACCATTGACATACGTGTGTGTGTGTGTGTGTGTGTGTGTGTGTGTGTGTGTGTGTGTGAGGTGCCGTCAAGTCACAGCCGACTTATGGCGACCCCTTTTTGGGGGTTTTCATGGCAAGAGACTAACAGAGGTGGTTTGCCAGTGCCTTCCTCTGCACAGCAACCCTGGTATTCCTTGGTGGTCTCCCATCCAAATACTAACCAGGGCTGACCCTGCTTAGCTTCTGAGATCTGACGAGATCAGGCTAGCCTGGGCCATCCAGGTCAGTAGCTGTTGAAAAATAACACAGTGCGGGAAAAGCATATGGGAACAATAGCAGTCCTTTCGGAAGTGCCCTAGACAGGACACTGGAGTGCTTCAGAAGTACAAGGAAGAACTGAAAATGGGAGAAAGCAGTTTTAATAAAAACAGCTGAGCCCCGGGATGCCAATGGGCTGCAAGCGACTTTGTCTGAAAAGGTTTTTAAAAACCCATTAGTAGCCAGAAGCTGTCAAAGGCTGTCAAAGATAGGACATTTTGGAGGACTTTCATTCATAGGATCGCCATGAGTCGGAAGCGACTCGACGGCACTTAACACACACACACACACACAGCCAGAAGTCAAAACGGTTGTGTCTGAAATAACACCAAAAAAATCTGTTAGCAGCCCATTGCTCAAATGGATTATCAGAGCAGTTTGAGAGGGGCCCAAAGTCTTTAAGTCACTCACACAGCCTCTCTCAAATCTGAAAGAAAACAGAATCAAGCGTTGGTCTGCATCCTTTTGGCCAAAGGAAGAAGCCTCACTCGAACTCACTACTGTCACACAGGATCATGAAGTGTTGAGTATCTCGCTTCTCCGATGTCCCCCAAAGTTGGATCACAATGCAGCACTCTGAAGGAACCAAAATTCACCTTGTAATGAAGCTTCAGCTTTCCAGGCTGCGCGACTGGAGTCGCTGAGCAACAATGGTTTGCATATGAAATAGGAAATGCTTGGAATTGGCACCCCAGTGCTTCGCTTGCACCTTGCCTTTAATAGACAACCCATGAGAAGAAAAACAACATGTAGAAATCCAATGCTCATTTTCCTGGAAATAAGCCTCCACTGGAATCAATGGGACTTACTCTGTTAACAAAAATCTTGCATAAGATTGTGTTATGAATGTTCCTAATTTCAATGTGAGGTTTTCAGATTCCATTGGAAACAGACGCCACCCTTAATGATTCCCATTGTTGTGTACGTGTTTTTCCCCAATTATCAGGAAAGTTTTCTTTGGTCTTTGTTGCTTCTTTTTCTACTTCCACACTGATATTCTTTCCTCTAAGAGTGTTTAGAATGAGATGGAGATTCGTTTGGGATGTTGCCACAGACAGCACCGAACTCTGGTGCTGCATTCAGGTACAGGACTGACAGTCCATTTGAAAGGCTGGAAATGTTCTGCACAAGAACTTACCTCTACCAAATAGATGGCACCACAGACTGCTACCCTCCCAATGAAATAAATGCCTTTGAAATTCTGCCAAACCAGAGGTCACAATATCAAACTCCCATAAACTCAGTCTCCAGTAACATGAGCTGAGTAAACTGCAGTATGCTACCGCAGAAGTGCATCTGTAGAACTTACCGTATATACTCGCGTATAAGCCGAGTTTTTCAGCCCAAAAAAAGGGCTGAAAAAGCCGAACTCGGCTTATATGCGGGTCAATATGGTAGAGGGGGGAGGAGGGGGGAGGGAGGGGGGAACTTACCGCCATCACCGCCACCATCGCCGCCGGGCCCGCACACCTTTCCCCGGCCGGCAGCGGCCTTCCTGGGCAGGCAGGAGGCCCCTGCAGGCCGGGCCGCTGCCGCCCACGCGCCTTCCTCCGGCTGGCAGCGGCCTGGAGGGGCCTCCTGCCGGCCCAGAAAGGCCGCGCCGCCGCCGCCTCTCCCGGTGAGTAGGGGGTTCAGGGGCTCTTCCCCCTCCCCCCCTTGGATGGCACTGGGGTCGGGGTGGGTTGGGGTGGGCCGCCATTTTAGAGCGCAGCATTGCCGGTAAAGGGAATTTCTTATTGACCCTCGGCTTATACGCGGGTCAATAAGAAATTCCCTTTTCTGGCCTCAAATTTGGGGGGTCGGCTTATACTCGGGTCGGCTTATACCCGAGTATATACGGTACATAACATAGCCTTTCATTTTCTTTCTCAAAAACTAAGCACTATGGACCCAAACTTCCAATCTGTAAAGGTTGCCTCTGGCTAATGAAGTGAGCATGCCATCTAAAACCACTATACTACAGTCTGTTTCAATATCAGGTCTAACAGGAAAACAACCTAGCTCCACCACTGTAGCAAAAAAACTGCAAATGAAAACAGTGGCATATGAATAGTCTGAAGCATTCATTTGCATGCAAGTTCCACTGTCTCTCTCTCCCCCACAACCTCCAAGGCACAAGCATGGAAGAACTAATTTCTATTAATGCTATGCACTCACCAAGCTGCCAAACACAAAATATGGGTTTAAGTCAGTATGGTTTGAGTAAGGTTGTATTAGGAAATTTATGACCTCATCTTAGGAACTGTAGTGGCATTTAGATGTTTGAATTGTACACCAAATTCTTCTTAGTCTACCAGATATAAGAAACAAACTCTGGTCTGCATGTAAACCCTGGTTTGTCTGCTGCTTCTTGGCTCCCAGTAGGGAGGACACCTTCCCCATACACTGCTGCCTCTAGTCAAGGGGCAGTGCTACTCCAACTGCAGTTTGTATATTCAGACCTCACAACAAACCACAGTTAAAGCAAGCTGTGGTTAACAATCCATCTGAGTATGACATCCTGCATTGGTGCCACCTGGACTTCAGTCTGAACCACCTCTGTACTCAACCATCCCACTAATGAGGTTTTGACCAAACTATGGTTCAGTGTGAGACCTGAATGTCATCTGTGTTCCTGCTCACTAGAAAGATATTCAGACAAGTAGCACTACATTCCCAAAACAGGGTACAAAGTTTCAAAAAACAAAATACATCAGATTCCCTAGAAGCAAAATTTAACCCGTACTTCACCCAAAATCTTTATGGATATAGAGATGGGCTCCTCACTTAAAAGTCTGGAAACCTAGCAGAAACTTGAAAAAGTTCCTTAACAGGAAGACTGCACTTTCCTCTGCCACACAGAGGGGATTGGGCAGGTTCTAGGGCACACTCTGAATTGATAGACTGGTACAGCAATGCCCCCAGCAAGCCTGCCCAAATGCTCTGTAGGATGTGTGATAAAACCCGTGAGATCAAGGATGTAAATATGTAAAAAGAATGAGCCTAAAGTATATGGACCCCAGACCCTGACACTAAGAAGTCGTCCTACTAGGACTCACACTGCATTTGTGTGTGCAAGAATCCCAACTAATCAGAGATGCTGAGATTGGTCCAAGCAATCTGCAGAGCTATGCCAAGGGTCTAGGGTCAAGGAGCCTAAACCTTCAACCGATGAAATAGTCACTCAGCTCCTGCATGTCAGGATTTACTATAGGGCAAGAGAGACAACATTCTTGAAGTTTAGAAAGATCCCTTCAGAAATGAATGAATGGCCAGTTTTATATAGCAGGTGTTGCAAGAACATTTAACAAAACACTTGTGACAGAGGAAAAAGTATTAAAGAGTTTGACAATAAACATCTTCTGCGCTCAGCGTAGATCAAATGTGCTAGACTCACATTTACCAAGCAACCCAACTAGATATACCTTGAAGTGTCTCAAAGAGATTAAGAGATAATGAACAGGCTTTAAAAAGTAAAATATGGAGGCCGAAGCTTCAAGTTGCACCAGGCAGATGTCAGCAACAGCTAGGCATGTCAGAACAGGATCTATTTCATTTACAGAATAGTCTCTTTCACACCTTCAGTTTGAAGTGACGGTATTATATGCCAAATGCACATGCAGAAAAGCAGGCAGGCATCCATGGCATTTCTAAAGAGAGAGTTACATTACAATTAAAAAGTTTATAGATGCTGGTAAACTTTGGTATGTTTCCTATACTGTGTTACTTAATGCTTATAAGTTTTAAGCAATTCACACTCGAATAAATGTTTTACAGCTGTGAGCTTGAAAGGAAAGAACATAATTACAATTCTGAGCATGAAACGAGCTACCACCATACATGCCTGAACCAAATCTGTTTCACCAGCTGTAGTGAATCAAAGCAGTCAGAATTAAACAAAAAGAGGCCCAGAAGCTGCAGCGGCTCTTGTTGCCTTTAGCAGAGTAAGTGTGCAGCACCTGGATCCGGACAGGCTGCAGAGGATTGTAACAGCGTCAGATGTTCAGTGGATGTGGTCCAGCAAGTCTTTGATCTCGGTGGAATGCAAGACCTCAAACAGTACATCTGTGTTCTGGCAGTATTAGAGAACCAAGTTTGGACCTGAGGGGATTTATAAAAGCTAGCCCTACATGCCCACCGGAAAGGAAACCGACAAGGCCACAAATCCGGCCTACTGTTTAACTGGCAGGCTAAAAACACACCACCGGAACATGCAGCCTTATCTGTTCTTTTTCTTCATTGTGAGAATGACCAAAAGCCATTTCCAAACTTCATCTAGGGCATAAGCAAAGTCTAGGCAGCATTAGAGTTCTCCATAAAAACAGGAAACTAATCCATAAAATCTACCACAAATCAATACAAAACATTCCACAATACAACGTATTTCTTTTTCCAATGTTAATGAAGCACAACTGACTAAAGACACTCCATTTCAGCAAGTCAGTTTCCACATATGCAGCCTATCTTCTTCTATACTCACTGTGCACATTGGTGAGTGGTCATGGCAACAGTACTTCACAGCAATACATCCCGAGTAGTGAGCACAACACGATCCAAACACAATGCGCATGTCCTACCTAATCTGTGATTTTCCTTCTGAAGTCTTTGAACCTCATATACTTATCACCATAGTCAAGTTCACTAGCTCCAGTGAACAAAGGCAAGCTTCATGATAACAAGCCGTTTTTAAACATGAGAAACAGCACAATCTTGTGCAGAATGTCTCCTAATTTCTCTCCTGAAATCAACAGGCTCTGACTGAAGCCATTCAGCATAAGATTATACTGTAAGACTTGTACACAATCAGCATCTCAGAAGGACCAATAAAAGTTGGTATTTACTGTTTCTCATACCAGCACAAAATAAAGTACACAAGGAAGCTAGAAACTCTGAATAAGAAAGCTGAAGTCTCCAATGAAGAGTCTGGGACTAACAGGAAAAGGGGGTTTATTTTTCACTAGGCAAGACCACATTCCTGGTATACTCAGCTAGGCCAATCCAAGCAATTATTTACCACGATGTTACTATCTCCAGTTCATGCCCTGAACCACCACACCACCCCTGACAATAAGGCTTTGTTTATCTTCCAAGGGACTTGGGAAAGAAGTAATATTAACTTTCCCACTGTTCCCACATGGATCATTCTGCTTTGTAGTATGTCATTATTAGATGGTACCACAATCCTAACATTTCCCACTAATGGGTGCAAATCCAAAAATGCCAGTGTCCCAACTGACCAGGTGTACACTTTGCCCACTGCATTTGCTAAGGTCCACTGGAAGCCTTTAGGCTTGTAACTGGGAAACAGATCTTGCAGCTATGCTACAGTATGGTACCATGGCTCTATGAACATGCTGTCAGAATCCCAAGATGCCATCACACTCAATTCAGTGACCTACTTATCCAACCGGAAGATCAAGTTTACAGTCCTCTTACTTTGTCTCCTAAACTTGCATAAGAGATCACAGAGCTGTATTGTCTTCTCAGAGAAAACTCGATGATGCAAGGTACAGCAGAGACAAGACATAGCATACTTAGATATTCAGTTCTATAGAAAAATTCAAACATTTTATATATGACCCACAATATACCAAATTGTTCTGGAGCTCTATCTGAGAAAGGAAGCCCTTAAAACAGCACAAGGTGACAATCACAGGAGATTCAATATCAGTTTGACTTTTTTATTTTTGAAAGAATTACAATTTGCATCATAAAAGAACTGTGTTAAGAGGTTTGTTCAATAAAAACCACAAAACTAGAGGCACCTTTTACCATTGTTGGTGGACATGTGAATCTGTTTAGAAATTCTGGAAAAAAATACATATGAACCTGGAAGGCATTCTGAGACAAAGCATAGAGTATGGCCCCAAACTTTTCCTCTTGAACAAAACACCAGACAAGATGAATAAGGACCAACAGGATATAACAAAATACTTAGTAACAGCAGCAAGAGTAGTGATGGCGTCAATTTGGAAAACAAACAATATTCCAAAAATCCAAACATGGATTGATAAATCTTTTGAATACATAAGAATGGCACAATTAACGGAATCGATGCAAGATAACACACAAAGACAACATCGAGAGAAATGGAAATCCTTTTATGACTACATTAAAACTAAAAGATAATAATAGGATCATTCAAATAATGATATGTTTTATTTAAAAAATAACCTTAATTCGTCTATATGTCAATGATATGGAATAATGCACTACACCCAATAGAGGGGTAGAAATCTTTACGTTTAAGCTAAGTGATATTCAACTAATATTCCTTTCCCCTTCTTTTTTCTGTATATCTAATAATGAAAATAAATATATAAAAAAATAATATTTACTACCCTAGAAAATTCCTAAAATTCACAATGCAAATAACAAAAGTTGGTGGTTCTGTCGTAAAGCTAAAAGAGATTTTAAATGTATGATTTAGTTGTTTAAGTGTGCAGTGTTTTGGAATGTAATTGCAAATTCAATCTTTGAAATGTTACATTTCCATATACCCCCTGGACCCATTAACTTTCCTTCTAGATTATGTAAAATGTGTCACACATCCCAGAATATCATGATGCAATTTTATATTTAACAGCGGCTAGAATTATTTTTGGGAATGCAGGAAATCTCACTCAGTCCTTCAAAAAGTATTGGTTACTGAAGGGTCTGAAATAGTCAAATCATTAAGAATCTTCAAGAGAACCATGTCTTAATTACAAAAGGCAGGCTTTGCACAGGTGCTACTAACTGACTATACTATAAGATAATTATGAGCTTGACAACAGAAGTGGCAACAGTCTCTAATAAGGAAGCCTTATGACAGTTGTACATATATCTATAAAACTACAGTATTTGGAAACATCTCATTCATTTCTACCTCATTTAGATTTCTTTATGTGAAATTTAAGCAAGCAATCCTCCCTGTCCTATCAAAGTAGCCTCAAAAATTTTCACAACAATTCACATTTTATCACTGATGTAAAACAGAATAAATGCAAAGTAAGATTAAACACATAAGCATGGACATAGAATCAAGAGTTTGGTTTCCCCCCCCCCAAGCATTCATAAATCATGTGAATCCTCAAGTGCTTATATATAAACAAGAATACAAATATATCTGGGATACCTGTGTCCACTGGGGGTCTAATTCTGTCAACAGTCTGTCACTTACCTATCAATGGGTATCGGCTCAAGCGTCTCTCTTTCCCAATCTTCACATGACCATTGAGGTGTATCCAAAAATATGTGGAGCAGGACATTCCAGTTTTCCACCGTCTACTGCAATTTACCAAGCCCCCCAAATTCTGTTCCTGGGGGGTCAGCAAACCCTCAGGGACAGGACAAGAGTCTGCAGTGAGAGGGAAATCATTGCTATTGGATATGGGCAATTAATATAATATTATCAGAGTCACTGGCCTTTATTTGTATAGGTTTAGCTGTTGTGAAGAACAAGAGAACGACAGAAACCAACTGGAATCTCCCATCATACCAAGCCAACACAACAACTTTCAAGCAATGCTCTAGGAAACTCCCAGTTCCCCAATAAGACAGTCATAATGAAGCATCTCTGAAAGACCACTTACCTACCACTGAAGACCTCCTCCTGCAATCAGTACAGCCTCAGGGGAATACTAAATATTTAGGGAGCACATGCAGGGCAGCAATGAGGCCCAAAAGGCCAGGCTATTGCCTTGCAGGAGTTGACTGAGCATCCTAGGAAATGGCTTAGAATCTTCTACAATGCACAGGAGATCTTTGCCAGAGGCTTAATGGCTCCCAAGCAGAGATTGATGGGGAAATCCTGCTCAAACACAGCTTGTTTGAAACCCCTGATACAATCCACAGAAACATGTTAAAAATATTCAAGTTAAACAATGTTTCCACTAACTGAAAAATTAGTAGGAAGCTTAGTTCCTGCATATATTTATCCTGCATTACCACAGCAAAACATTAAAACAAGCAAAACCTATCACAATTCAACTTACATTAAGGAAAATCTAAAAGCTTTCCTGTGAAAAACAAATACGGGATATTGGCAAGACTGTGGGAATGAGGGCTTTTTTTAAAAAAAGAGAGAGACTGCTAAGTACAACAAATGGATTTTATTCTGTTTGTGGAACATGAAAAGGAAGTCTATTCGTTGCAAGCCTGCAATAATAAGTTTAGTATTGCCAGAGAACAAGCAGAGCTATTAAGGATCTTTAAACCATTATGATGTTAACCTAACCACCCAGGTGGTTAGATGCAGATGCAGTCAAGTTGAGAAGGGCTATGCCAACTGAACCATTCTGGCTTTCCAAGTCTCATTTAAAAAAAGCTTGTCTGCTCAATGATTTTAGACTCTTGCCAACCAAAACCCTGCTGAGCTGAAGGCCTAGCTTCCTCATGACCAGGCTCTGAGCATCTATTAAGAATATCCAGGCAGAGGCCAATCAAGGTATTTTCCAGGGTTGTGAACACATAAGCAGAACCTCATGGCTAGAAGGAAAAGACCTGGGAGGTAGGTTTCAGTATTGCTAGTATATACTGGGATACACGTCAGACATCTGGAAATTAAATTTTTAAACTTCTTAGGCAGAATACTACAAAAAAATTTAACTGTCAACGTTTCTCAGTGGCTCAAGTCAGACAGCCCTCCAAAATGATGGTCTGACAAGAGTCAAAAACAAGCAATAAACTTATGTATAGGTTTCCCTCTCTTGTTCATGTTAGCCATAGTATGTCACAACATCTGAATCAGCAAACTAAGCTAAATCCAAAAGCTCCCTTCCACTAAGTGAGAAATCTCCCACTGGAGGATGATGCCAACAAATGAGCTCTTCCTCCAAATGAAGCCTCCTCACTTAACAGAAAGGAGCCTCTGGATTCAACCCAATAGTTAATGCTTGCACAATAAAGCAGATTTTTTAAAAAATGGCTTCAAGTAGGTTTCTGATTCTGAGGGCAAACCAAAATTTCCCAGTCCAGGTGCCACAACAAACTACAGTTAGCACTAAATAGGAACCTGAGAAGGAAGCCACACGTAGGGGGTTACCGCACTTTGTATTCCCACCGATGTATTAAGAGTTTGAAAAAGGTTGTAAAAAACATCGCTTTAAAGGGTTTTTTGGATACCATGGCTTTTAAATGGTTGGAAGATGTCTTCACAGCTAAAGGGGCCAAACAAAGTGTGAAGAGTATTTTTTATAACATTTTCGAACTCTTAATACATCGCTGCAAATACAAGTGAAGTAACCCCCATAAAAGGAAAGGAAAGAGAATGTGGACTCCTGATTCATTCACTGTTCTCCATACCAGAGCTCAGATAACAGCATGAATTGAACCAGATTTTTATTATTTCTGACCAAAATTCCCTCCTGTATGCCTGATGGGGCAGGCAGGGACTGTTGTGAACTTTTATTTATTGTGTTATGTTAAAGTGCTATAAGAATAACAAATTGATTATGATGAAGAAAGAAGATACAGGCTGCAGCTTCCAGTTACAGAATTTGCATATTGAAGAGCTTCTCTGTTCTATAAGTAACCGGATATATACACAAAACAGGGAAGGCATACATCACTGAAGTATTTTTTTTGTAATCATCCACTTTTATCCACCCTGTAAGCTACCCCAGTCATCTTTCAAAACAATTCATGTCTAAAAATACCCTGAACCCAAGAATGCCTGGGCTCATATTTCTCCCTGTCGAAACCTTTTCTAATAACTGGCAACTGTGCTAACTTTGCAATGTGGAGGCACAGAGCGTCTCCAGCTCACCAGGATTCCCCCTCCAGGCTAAGCTACAGAATGGACAGCAGTTTCATCCATCATTCTGCCATTTAAAGGAATCAGGGAGCAAAAGAAACACTGTGGAAACCCAAGAGAGATACCGGACTGCTCAGGCACCCTGGATTGGGAATAGCAGCCCCAAATGACTCTTTCCACTTCCTCACTCAGCCTCTGAAGAGAGGAACTAAAATTAGCTCATCCACTCCCAAGATCCATAGCAGCATTAGTCATTAAAATGTTAAGTTGTCACATATGATTTTAATCAAGTCGTCTTCTGAGGCATGCTCAGCTTGGAAAGCACCGTGCATGAGGTTTATCCTGTTGCATCATCATAAAAAGATGAAATGCAAGAGAAGAGCCCGGGGCATTCTGTAGGAGTCCATTTTTAGAATTTTTACTCAGTTCTTTTCAAAATCTCTTCAGCCCTAGACATTGGTTTGTAACCCTCAACATCTACAGGCCTCAAAACTATGAATGCCCCTGCAATTCATGCCAGGATTGGCAGAGCTAGTGCCTTTATTTATACCTACATACATTGAAGCCCAGCATGAGCCCAGCAACTGAAACATGTGCACACAGTAAAGACTAAAGGGGGTCCCTCATTTGCTTTTCTACAAGCAAAAAGTTAAGAGCATTTCTCAAGAGAAAAAGATGTTTACGGGTCAGAAGAGTCAAGCTGCAGCCCTAAGCATGACTTAAGGCACTTTCACACGTGCCGAATAATGTGCTTTCAATCCACTTTAGCAATCATTTGGCAAGTGGATTTTGCCATTTCACATAGCAAAATCTAGTTGCAAGGTGTACTGAAAGTAGGTTGAATGTGGATTATTCAGCGTTTGTGAAAGCAGTTAGTCAGGAGTCAAGACCACTGAACTCATAACTACATCCAGGTACCCCACCTGTCAGACAATGCTTTTATTTGCACAGAAATCATATTTAAGACAAACTACCTTTTCCAAATTGCCCTTCAATGCAGAAGCAGCTGAATAATTTTAATGTGGCTTCCCCCTAACAGTAGGATAAGACAGTGCACAAGCCCTGAAGGCAAAAAAAAAAAAACAGTTGAAGGTGAGTCTAAAAATGGAACAATTGGGATGCATGGCTGCTACCACAACATATCTTTGCTGAACACCCAGTTGGTAGGCTTTGCCTGTGCCCTTGACACTTGACTGAAACGTGAAGGACAGGAAAGGAAAAAAATATATAAAATCACCACCATGTCTAAGCCTTGTGGGCCAAACGTGTTGGTTCCTCACACAAAAAAAAACTCATGTCCTTCAGACCAGGAAGCATATAATGATGCCCTCCTTGTGAGAAGGACCATTCTATGGTGCATTCCACTGAATCCTGCCTCTGACTAATCATATGCCTCGCTGCAGCCAAGCATGCTGTCCTCAGATGAAGCTCAATGATTGCGTGTAGTTCTACATACACACACCCTCTCTAATTAAGCACAAGTACTGTTTACAATTGAAGTGACTAGACCAAATGTGGAACCTCCTCTTTTTTAAGCAATCACTTTTACCTTGGGGGAGGGAGTCTCCACCCAGGAAAATGGTTTCATAACATCAACAGCTACCAACACTTATCCAAGCAAGCTAGCCAGTACTCTCTATTTGAAGTAAGAAAAATCTTCCAAGAAAGATGTAGAGACAACATTGAACAGAACGCCAGTATTTCCCACTGCCCCAGACCCAAATCATACTACTGGAGACTGTAGAAAGATTCCAGCAAATTCTGGCAGCAGTCTTTAGCATAAAGACCAAAAGGCCACATTGTGGCCATTGGGTAGGCTGTTCACTCCTTTGTAAGGGATGGAGACAAGAAAAGCGCAATTTACAAAGAATAGTTTTGTGACACCTTAAAACCGACAGATTTATTTTGAAACAAGCTTGTGTGGAGCAGAGCCAACTCCATCAGGTACACAAAGAGCATCTTCCATTGGTAGATTTATATTAGAGAAAAAACATTCTCTTCATACCCATTTTAAGGTGTTTTAAGACTCCTTTTTCTAAATTAGTTTGTCTTCTTCATTGGAAAACTGGAGGACCACTTCTATGGGCAGCTGAACAAGGTGCCCCCAGCCATCCTGCATTGTTTCCTGGGGGGTGGGGATTACATGGTTTCTCCAAGGCAAACAGTAACCAAACCCTCAAGAGGAAGCAAAACAAATGTAAAATCAGAGCATCCATACGAATATTGACCTGAACAGGAATGTCCATGCAAACCCAACAAATGTAAAATCAGGGAATCCAACCCATGTGCAACCCAAGAATCTGCACCAATGCCAAACTCAAAAATCCACTGGCAAACCCAACACAAATCCACTCAAGCAAAGAACACAATGTTGCAAGACCAACAAAACCAATTTGAAAGCACACAACCAAAGCCAGAACAACATGGCAAACCAATACCAAGCCCTGGGAAGACATAGAAACACTGTAAAAAATTTCTGGAAATCCAAAAATATCGGATATATCCAGTCTGAATATATATATTCAGACTGGATATATCCAAATACACATCCCTATGTTCAATCCCCTCCCCCACACCAGATTAGCAAAACACACTATTTGGCTAAGTGTTTAAAATAAAAAACCTGGACTGACTTTGGTACATTAAACTGAACCTGAGACTGTATCAAGAAAGGTGGGTGAAATAAAGAAGCTCAATGCTTTTACAGAATTCTGATCCTATAAACTGTTTCTCTTCCAAATTAACTATTATGACTCCCTACTCATTCAAGAATCAGTAAATACTGAAATGCCAGGGTACCCATCAAAGTGCTCGTTGCTAATGGAAAAGGGCTCTGTTACATGAACACTATGATCAAGCCCCGTTTTGTCTAAACAGTTTTATCTGCATTGTAACAGGTGGCTTTTCAGAAGACAATTTGATTCTGGTGAGTGTTGAAATTGCCTTTTCTCTATGGGCCTCAGCTTTACAACTGTATTCTTCCTGGGAGGTCAGAAGAAAGCAAGACTCAAACTTGGAAAAACAATTCTGCTTAGAAGCACTACCATATTCATCCTTTTAATCTTCTACCTACGCTCTCATTACCTACTCTGTGAAAGACTGCTGACAAAGTTGCTATCAAAAACCACCTCTACCTCACTCCTGCACAGAGGAAGCCTTGACCCTTCGAGTTTTGCTAATGAAATTTGTAAGAAATGAGAATTACACCAGCTGTCAGCTGACAGGCTTGATGCTACAGAAACATTTTTGCCATCAGACCCTGAAATATTTGCTCTGGGTGATGGTGACAAAAAACATAAAAACAAGAGCCTGCTACATTTGTAAGATCAAATGTAAGATCAACAGCATGTCCCTAAGAACAAGAGCCCTATTATGCTCAATGATGTTGTATTTTAAAAACTGAACTTAAGAAAGATCCAACTCTGAGCAGAATGCTATGGAGATGTTCTTGTACAGTTCAGACACTAGCATGGCACAGAAGGAGCTACACAGCTGCTACTAAAGAATTTAAAACTACCAGCAGTCCGGCTTCGCCAAGATCAGATTATTTCACAGAAATCCCAGCATTCTTTAGGATACAGCCATCATACTATTGGAGACAGATGCTCCAACAGCATGGCTGCAAAGAACTGCAGAACCTCCAAGGCAGTCACTACTGCGGTAACATGACCCATTTTGCTCCAACTGCACATCAGCAGCTTTTGAGCTCAGAAGACAGTCTTGATCAGGCCCAATTCTGTAGAGGAGCTGCATGTCACCTTCACACAGGTGACATGCACGATACAATTTTCCAGAGTTATCCTGGCCTTCTCAACAGCCTTTGATACTAAACCATGATATCATTCTGGGCTGCCAGGCATTATTTCAAGCAGTTCCGTCCCTTCCTAAAAAGTCCCACAAAGCAGTTCTGGGAGACCCCTACTCAACGTTTTGGCCACTGGTCTAGGGATTTCAAGGGTTCTACTCCATTTCCAATGTTATTTCAAATCTGCGTGAAACTGCTGGGGAGATTTGGAAACCATATCTGGAGATGTAGAATGGAATATCACTACACAGATACTACCCAATTACCTCCCTTTTTAAATCAAACAACAGGGAAGCAGTGGAAGCCCTGAACCAAGAGAACTAGAAATCTGGTGTTTACAATCAGGAAAAGACTGGGTGTAGGCCAGATTAGATGGAAGTGCTGTAAGGCTAAAGCTGACTTGGTATCCAACCTATTTGGACAGGACTGCACTACCCATGAAGTCTACCGTGCTGAATTTTCTGAAGAGTGCAGGTTTTAACCAACACTGTTCACAAGCACCAAGCGCCCCAAGTCACATGTGTGTCAAATTAGTACTCACAGCAAAAGTTAAAAGCACACAACAAACATGATTTATCATGTGTGTTTTTTCCAATTATATATAAACCTTGTTGCCCCAAATAATGCATTCTACACAAGGCTCATACACTCAATAGTAACTTACTGGAGAAAGCCACTGAAGGCAACAGCTGATTGCCATGTTTGCCAGGGTATGTGTTTACAAAAACAAAAATACCTGGGCAAGATACTACATTATTAAAAACAAAATATGTGCTTTCTCACATCGAGCTTATGAGAAAGGAGAGAGTCAAGATCTAAATAAAGGTCTGAGAAAGAAGTGACAGTCAGGACCATGGCCAGGTGGCACCTGAAGGTCTTATAGTACAAGAAGCAGCCCGAGCTGAACACCTGGCATCTGTGGCACAGCTAATAGTCTGCGCTTTTTTTTATCCCAAAAACTACACAAAAATAAACAAATTGAAACAAGCACTAAACACAGAAAATTCAATACAAAAGACAGCTGCAGTCAATCAGTGAATAGCCCAAAAGCTGGAGACTCCAATAAGTTCCACTGAACAGAACACTATTGGGAATCTTGTTTGGACCACTTGCCACCGCCTCAATTTTGAATTGCTCTTAAAAAAAACCTGCTAGAAGGCCTCCCCCCACCCCCCGAAAAAGTTGGAATGAGTCCTGTGTACAATGCATCATACTCAACGCAGAAAAGTAAACAGGCAAACTTGCTAATATCTGATCGATAATTTAAAACTACCAGCACACTGATAATCAAAGTAGAAAAGCGCAAGAGTCCAGTAGTACCTTAAAAACTTTTTTTTTTAAATCTGGCAAAGTATGAGCTTTTGCAAGTCACAGCTCACTTCTTCATCTGTCCTTAAGTAGAGAAGAGTGAGTTTAGACACCCAATGGCAACAGCAGGTAAATGACATTAGCATGCATAATTGCATTAGGTGTGATATGCAGAGGGGTAGTAGGCATGGAGAAATCAGCATTGGTAATGAGACAGGAATCCTAGTTCTCTATTCAATCCAGGAGAATACATTGTCTTGAGCTTCATTATTAGTTGTGATTCAGCAGTCTCTCCTTCCAATCTCCCTTTGAAGTCCCTTGGAAGAGAACTGCTACTCGTAAGTCAGCAACTGAATGTCCTGGAAGATTAAAATGTTACCCCATTAGTTGTTGAATGTTGTGGTTTCTGATGTCAGACTAATGTACATTTAATCTCTGTTGCAGGGACTGACCTGTTTGTCCAATGTAGAAGGTGGAAGGGCATTACTGGCATATGACTGCATCAATCACATTAGAAGATGAGCTGGAATATGAACCTGAGATAGTATTGCTGAAGCTGCTGGGCCCAGTGATGGTGTTGCTATGATCTACATGAGAACAAAGCTGGCCCCTTGGTTTGTTGCAGGCCTTGGTACCAGAGCCTGTGCTACTGTCAAGTAGTTTATCATTGCAAGTGAGAAGTTGTTTTAAGTTAGCAGGCTGTCTGTAAGGGATGTGCCTTAGTGAGGGATGTGTTAAAATCCAGCACTGGTTATGGGTCATTAATAATACGTTGGACTGGCTTAAGTTGTAAGCTGTACGTGACCACCAGAGGTGTTCTATTGTCACTTTATGATAAATCAAAGGAACAGAATCCCACTTTTCCTTTCAGCTGTTTCCATTTTTAAGGTGGACAGACTCACACCAGCAGATGCATCACAATGTCTCTGCTGAGGTGGTATCCAAGCAGGGCAGCTTTTGGACACCTTCAACAGGGGCAAAATCCCTCGACACACACGCCTGGGAATATTCTGATGGAAAGTAAAAGTGAAACCGCGTGCTTAGAAAACAAACATTTCTCAGTCAGTACTGAAAGGCTGGTCATATCCAATTTTCAGATTTAACCCTGAATGAGAGGGAAGGCCAAAGGTTCATGGGTACGGGATGAGTCAGGTCAAACCGCTGTAGTATTTGCCTGTAACCAGATGGGCACTCTAGTGCTTGGCCTCCATTCTATTACGAAAGGCCTTCTCAATTACATGAAAACATCCAAAATATTCTTGAAGTCATCCCAGTCGCTTCCTGAAATTATCCAACAGTTATTGACAAAGTTCCAAACAAAAATAACCAATACAAGTTTGTAACTTCCACACTAACATGACCCATTTCTCTGTCTCCCCCCACACACCTCAAATGCTGCTCCTGGAGGACAAGGAACACCAAGGAATCAGAAATGCCTCTCCTGCACATGCAGGAATGATTGGCAGGCGCCAACCCACCGAGTGTGCATCACCTTAAACAGAAAGCCATTAATGTAACATAAGTGAAAGCCTCCAGTCTAGGGGTTTGGCTGAAGAAGATCTAGGAAGACTCATGACATGCCTGTCTGTAAAGATATGCTAACACAGCAGCCAAGGACTTGAGCCACCATAAAACTGACCACACAATCAGGCACTAGGCTGGTCACCTATGGCAAGCAGTAAGTGCAGACAAACATGACCCTATCATGCACAACCTGGAAAAAAGGGATGGAAGGGCACACATTTAAGGCAGAAGGGGAGAGGGCCAGCAACGCCAACCCCAAGTCGTCTTTTCAGTTACCACACACTCAGCTGGAAAGAAATAGAAATCTACAAAAGGCCCTTACCATAAGAATACCTCCAGTAAATGTAGCTTACTATATATCTTAGTAATCTAAAGATATATTCCTGCACGACAAAACTTATTGATTCCAACTCAGCCGTTCTCTCAAACCCTATCAAAATGCCACAATTTACATTTGTATCTTCATTTTATATTAATTTTTACATAAATCATTCCACTGATTCAGGAGATAGTGCTCATGTAAAAAGGCAGTAAAATATTTACCGATTCCATTGCTGAAAGTAGCAGTTAGCAGGACATGGATAAAATCCAAAAAGGTGTCCCTCCAACAAAGTTCTGTACCCTGAAAGACAAAAAATTGGCTTGTATAAATATTAAGACTCACAATCCAACCCTCAGAAAGAAAGGCAAGTTAAAATTACACCATCTGATAAATCCATTAAAATATCTTCTGAAATCTATTCTTGTGGTGCTTTGCTATTTCAATAGCCCATTATTAGAACTGGTAGAAAAACACTTCCAAGGGAAGGTGTAATTAAAGTTTCATAAATATATATTTTAGTGTTAGGAAATGGTTTCCTGGCACTAGGCCTGACCACAGGTCATCTAGAAATGGCTGCAGTCTCATTGTCAAGGTTGTCCTCCCACCCTGAAGAAGTGATCTGTTCTCAGAAAAAGATTCAGATTCACAAACAGCAGAGAAAAGAGATCAAATAACAGTTGACAAAATCCTGTCAAAAAGCCAGGATAAAACGAAGAGGTAAAGACGTCTGCTTTCTTGGCATGTGATAGAGCGAGGTTTTTTTTTTGGGGGGGGGGGACTTAAGCCTTTTAATTTGTACTAACCCTTACAACAAGCTGCTGATTGCAATAACCTGGAATCCACCAAATTATATAACTTGTTTACTCATCATTCAGGATTCTGTCAAAAACTGACAAGGAAATGGAAAGAATGCTTGCAAGAATGAAGACAGTAGTACATGAATTCCCCCCAAAAGAAAAAAATCACCATGGCAAATACAACTAATTTATTGTCCACAATAAAATACATACGCGGTAAGGAATGCTATCAATGCTAGTAAGCACTCACAAATACCACTGTCATTTCTACCTGACAACTATCCCATGCTAGCTATTTACATAAGCACTAAGAGGACAAACAAATATTCACAAATAAAATACTCCCTCCATTTTTAAATATTACCCTTATAGCTATAAAAAACTAACCACCACCAAAAGAATATCTGGTGCCTGCTATTAAAATTCTAGAACAAGCAGGTTGTGACTCATAACTGCAGAGAAGCCAGCTGTTAAGTCAAAAAAGCCAACACTAACCTATAAAAGGAAAAGATTTATGAATTCAAAAGCTATATGTACAATCTTTACCAGCAAATGAATGTAGAAGAAATTAAATATGAGCAATGCAGTGCAATCATAATAACCAAATAATGGTCTGAAGGCACACGATGCAATTCTATTGCTCATACTAAGCAGGTCTGGTCCTGCAAGACCCTTTGAATGGAAGACCACATGGGAACCCTGTGTAAGCAAGGAGCATTAAATTTAATAAAAACTATATAAGGGAGAGACCCCGGTCTTCGGAGGCAATCATCTGAGTGCTCATTCTGAGAATTTAGCCTCAATAGTACATCTTGAAATCACAACCACCTTCACAGCATTGCTGCAAGATGAGTGAGAAATGTAAAGCCCTTTGTACAATTAATGTTTAATTGATAAGCCGCATTCCGTGAAATCCTATGCAGAGTTACTCCAGTCTAAACCCATAGAAATGAACTGGCTTAGACTGGAGTCTCTCTCATTAGGATTGCACTGATTTTTTCATCGAAAGAAACAAGGAACATATCCTGCGTCAAACCAGCTGTACCCGTTCAGTTAAGGAAGAAAGCTCTTGGGTTTTAAAAGCAATAATGGGTAAAAACCACTTCATGGCCACATCTATGCCGCTGCCTAGTTCCGGTTTATTTGTTATTATTTACTTTATTTAAACCCTTTTTATGTCACCTTCCCACCCAATCTGGATCCCCACCTAAGAAAACGACAGAATCAGGGGAAAGGGCCAACAACTTCACGAACGTCAGCACAACACAGTAAAGACCACTGCTGAACTATGAAAGTGAACCCATGTGCCACAATGCATAACAAACCAATCTAGACAGCACAGGGAGAAAAACTATGCCAAGCCAAGTACAGAACATTCCATTTGGAAAGAACCTCAGATATGTTTGAAAATGATGAAGCAGATGGTGAGCATTCCTCACAACTAGTAAGCCAGCTTACCAAACCAGCAATATTTGCTGATATTAAGCCACACAAGAGCTCCAAGCACTAAACTAAAACGTAAAATGTATGCATTGCTGCTGAAGGTTTCAAATACAGGGGGGAACTGCTGCTTATTTAATCACGCAGGCAAGTCAATGCATCTCTATTTGGAAGTTATTCTCTCTGCATATATAGACAATTTCCTCTCTCTGGCACTATCAAGCAACCTAATGCTAAGAAAAAAAAACAAAGGATTTATTGCTATGTTTACAGGATGCTCCTGAAGAATGGACAAACCAACACATACTACTAGGGAAAGAATGCCTGAGTACCAGAGATATTAAGGCCGGGGAGGCAGGCCCTTCCTGTTTCCCCTCCCCCCAAAAAACTTTCCATTTTTATAATGGAAAAATTTGGAACTTTAGGAACACTGAAAAATAATGTCTTTTTCTTCTGAAATGCCTTTTATGTCAAGTTTTTACTCACTCAATTTGTGTAGCAAAAAAAATTGTGTAAGACAATCTACAGCATTAGTTAGTGATAATTCCTATGCATACCAGAGGCATACAACATATTTTCAACAAGGAAATTATTGTTTAAAACAGAATAACTTTGGCAACAATTAGTATGCAGTAATGTGTTTAGTAAAATAAATTATTAAAGAGCTCTGTGCTTTCAATGTTATAATCTTGATATTCGAGTATGCTGCAGCCCTACCTTCTGTGAGTGCATGAGACTATTTCTGCCCAAATATACTTCCTTTCTTTACTACAAAATTTGTTTTCTAATTTCAGCTTATTTTTCCATACCTCTCAGTTGGCAGAAATTAAGATACATGTGCTATGATAGCATGGGGAGCAGCAGTTTGCGGCTCATGCTTTCTAGTATTAGGTATATTTGCAATCTTGCTAGTAGAAAACAGGTATTTATAGTTTTAAATTCCATAAATATGCCTATCTGTGCAATTCTGTATGCTAATTTAGAAATTAGGCATTTTATGCTGTCAAAGCAGCAAAATAAGTTTACAGCTGACAGTTAAGTACCTGCATATACTTCAGTTTCCCCCCAAATATTTCCCCCCTGAAAATAGAAGAAAGCATTTCTTCACCATGGCTTCAAAATTTCCAGAAATTTTACATCTGTACTCAGGAATGATTTTGCATGAATCCGGTAACCTGCAGAGACATCTAAACACTTCTGTGCAGTCAGCCTCTAAAAGCAATTAGAAAAGAGAAAACCAGACTGGCAGCCTCAGAAACAGGTTCTCAAGAAAAGCCAGAGAGGAGGAACCATGTGAAAAAAAACAACCTGAGAAAAGGGGCACACTGAGAGGACAGGTGGCAAATGAACTTCCTGGGTAAAGTGAGGAACAAACAGATGGGGCGGGAGCACTGAAATGAAAGGCAAAGGAGGGCTGATTAGTTTTCAGGAGATCACTTTTTAAAAACACAAAGCAGAACGCCTTTCTAATATTACGCTTTTATTTCTGTTAGCTGCCAAAGGGATCTTTTGCAATGCTAAACAGAAAGGAGGCAGTATGCCATGCTGAGGAGAACAGAAAATTCTCTGTGGGGAAAATCTGCTGCCCCACATCTCTAGAAAATGTACACATCCCTATATGGGATCTGGGACTGCAGAATATAATTTCAGTTCTTAATGCCAGCATGGCGGCTAATAGACCAGCAGTGGAGTGCCACGCACCATGACATAGACGAAATTAAGCTCCTCGAGTCCTGAGTGCCTCAGACTGTTTTGTTTTGTGTGCCCAGCTAAAATCGTCTTAAGGAGGGAGGGCATCGCAGAATTTAAACATATAGGCCCAGCAGACCTTTGGTTTTGACCATGAGGACCTGAATTCAAGTTTATGCTGAGCCACTGAGCGCACTGTACAGTTTTGGGAGAATCACTCATTGTCCTGTGTTAGCTCAGGGGGGTCATTGAGAAGATCAAGCAGGAGAACTCCACAACTTGGTTGGAGGAAGGGCAGATGCAACAAGGTGATTAATAAACCGTGGGACGAGACTTGTGTTTTAGTGACCTAAAAAGTGTTCTGTGATCTTTGCAAGTCTGTGCAGTTTTGACCAGTAGGCTTGATCAGGTGTGTTGCTTTACTTGCTTTGTTTTTTTCAAGGATTCACTGTTTCGTAGAACTAACAAGAATGAATGGATGCCACTGCTAATATGATATGAGGCATGCTTGGAAGTTTCTAAGTTGTGATTAATGTTTTCCATCAAATTATCCCTAGAAATAATGTGAGAGAATGTAGAGGTATGTTTTATTGACTTCAAATTAAAAATTCAAGTTATTAATTTGTCTGCTGTACAAGTCACATCAAAGCCAAAGCTAATATTCTTATCCCTGTCTTCCCTCATATGTTGGATGGGGTATTGTAAATCACCAATCTGATACAGAACTAACAAGCAACGCAAGAGAAGTTGCAGAGAGTAACAGTCAAATAGAGTTGGCCCAGTGGCCTCCCTGAAAGAGAGAGAAATTCTGCTGAAACAAATGAGTGGACAACCTCATTAGCTAGGTTTTTTTTGGGGGGGTATACTAAAATCAGCATGTCAATCACATTCAGTTCCATTGGTTTTCCTTTAAATTTAAGGAAAAAAACCAATGGAACTGAACGTGATTGACAGGCTGATTACTTTATTGGAATAATACTTGTAAAATTTAAGGGCAATACAGGACGTGCTTCCCTTACATTGTTAACATTTAAGGAAAGCATGTGCTATATTGCCCTTAAATTTTACAAGTATTGTTGCAATAAAGTAATTTCCTAACAACATTAAAAATTCTTTAAAATGCAGCACAAACCATCCATTCTTTCCCTAATCAAATATTTCAGTCCAGGTATCCATTTAGGGCATCCAGGCTTTTTCCAGAAAAATTCTGGAATATTTTCATTCATGTTTTCCCAGAAACCCCCCCCCCACTGTTTTCTACCCCCTCTCAAATGAACACACGAAACTGCCTTATACTGAATCAGACCCTTGGTCCATCATGGTCAGTATTGCCTACTCAGACCGGCAGCGGCTCTCCAGGGTCTCACTCGTGACACGAATCTTTTGGTGTTGCATGCTTCATTCCCAGCTGAGAATTTGTATTGCTGACACACAAGGAACAGTTCAGTCTTTATGTGCGGTCCTTCACATAATATTAACATGAAGGGAATCCTGGGTAAGTGCTCTCATGCGCTAAACAAAGTCATGCTCCAGCCATCTGAAGCCTGTGGGCCAACCCTTCACCCAGCATTAACAGAACCTAACAGAATGCAAGGTGTCACCCGCTTCAGCCAGTTGATGGGTTATTGACTATTCCAGCCACATTTGCTGAACAGATCTATAAACGTCCTGGATCTACAGCATGCTGTAATGGGAACTTTTGCTCATATTTTATCTGGAAGCCTGAAATAAGGCCGTATGCGCCACTGTACAGTATTTCTTTCATTAGAAATGAGTTCTTTCCAGATAAAAAAGGAAACTCTTACAAAATTTATGTACAAACTAGGTCCTTGTTTGCTGACCACCTCTAACTATTATGAACCTGAAGAGGAACTCTGAAACAAAAAGAACTGTCAAGTTTTTTTCTTCATCAGCACCACCAACAGTAAGGTTATTAACTAGAAGAGAGGATATTCGAGGAAAGAGAACAGAGCCTTGCATGGTTTACAAGTTGCAACGCTACTTAACAACGGGCAACTTTAAGTAACATTAAGAAAAACGAACCAATTGTCCATGGTTTCCTTTAAGACCAACTTAGTCTAGAACTCAGGACACACTCCTCCAGAAGGCCCATGAGCCCCCGGCCCTTTCCTCATTGTCTCTGCAGAAGCTCAAGGAAGCTCCCACCTGCTCAGCCTTGGCCAGCTAATTTCCTCAGGATGAAACACAAACTCGGATGCTTCAGGACTGAGGGTTTGGTGACTACACATGTAGTTGGGCCCTGGCCAGGTGATGGCCACCTGTCCCACAAGGAACACCACTGCTCTAGCACAGAGTCCAAAATACTGAATGGATATGAAGCAAGCACACACAATGCCCTGCTAATGACTTGCCTTATGATTTATTCAACTGTGCTGATTTAGATTTAACACAAGACAGAATTAAGAACACATACACAAACCCACCATTTGTTCCAGCTTATCCAACAGGCCTGAAGACTCACGTGGAAGCCTTTTTTAGGCTGTACTTCACTTGCTTCCCAGCACACTACAACGTGTGTCACTCTACCCCCTAACCCTCCCCCCCAAAAAAACGTAGGAGAAAAGAAAGGCCTTTCAAGCAGTCAGGAAAATTTGCAAGCGCCCAAAAAAGGACTCAAGAGTTTGGGGAATATGCAGTGGCTGATAAGCTTTTACTTCCAAGAATAAGCTCCATTACACTAAATGAACGCTCAAAGCAGCACACCTCCATGAACCTGAACCCAAAGAATGCTTCTGCCAGTGAGACAGGCAGCACCTGCGCGGCACCTGAGAATAAGGAGAACTATCTCACATCCTGGACAAGAAAACAAAAGCAAAGATCAGATACAGAATGTTACATTGTTATATACTTCATAAAATTAATCTTCTAGAAAGATTTATCCCCAAAAGGGTGATGGGGGAAAATATAAAACTAACATTCTTCCTTTACTTAAGACTGCCTAGAATTCAAGACAGGACGTAGCTTTCTTGTGTCCATGAGCAGCCAAAGCATTTTCAATTACCAGGAGAAAAGCTCGCGGGTCTCCCCTCTCCCAGAACTGAGCCTTGATTACTTACCGTGAAGGCTCCTTCTCTCCTGAGGCGAAGGGCGTCTTGAGCAGTGGGTTGTTTTCCTTGTTCCATCGGGGAAGGCAGGACTAAAATCTAACTTCCTGTCTCCCTGGTGGGAAAACAGCCTGCAGAAGCCCAGTTACCGACTTGCCTAGCTCAATGGACAGGAATGAGAACTGAAAACTGATATTAATACCAACAACAACAGCAACAGAGTAAAGGGAGAACTAAAGAAACCTTAGTTTGCTCAACTTGTGGACGACATTCGTTCTTGTGTATGCATACTGTACAAATCACTATTAGAAGGTTTGGTATTCTTTCCATTCTTTGCCCAGGGTGGGGAAGATGCTCTTCACCTCAGGAGAGAAGGAGCCTTCACAGTAAGTAATCAAGGCTCCGTTCTCCTCTGAGGCAAGGGCGTCTTGAGCAGTGGGACCTTCAAGAGCTCCCATATGGGTGGGTTAGGAACCTTCTTCAACCACATGTTGCAAGACCCTTTGGCCGAAGGCTGCTTGTGCAGAGGACCATGTGTTGATCTTGCAGTGTTTAATAAAAGTAGAAATTGTAGACCATGTGGCGGCCTTACAAATTTCTTCTAGTGGTGCTTGCCTGTTAAAGGCTGCGGTTGTGGTTGCACTACACAGAGAGTGAGCTATAATGCCATCTGGGACTGGAGTCCCACTGGCTTTGTAAGCTTCTATGATACAATGTTTAAGAGTAACTAATTGCTGCTGTGGACATCAGTTTTCCCTTAGTGGGATTGTTGATGCTTATGAACCTATAGTCCAATTGTCTGATATCGGCTGTTCTACTGATGAATGTGCGTATCGCTCTCCTAAGGTTTAAGGAATGCCAGGCGCGTTCCTTAGAACAAGATGGTTTTGGACAAAAAGGTGGTAAATCTCCTGCGATTTGTGGAATGGCGAATTCACTTTTGGATGGAAGGTCGGATCTGGTCTCAGGACCACCTTATCTCTTTGAAACACACCAAGGCCCTCTCTGATGGATAGGGCTCTAATTTCCGACACCCGTCTAGCCAAGGTGATAGCCACCAAGAACAAAACCTTCATCTAAAGATATCTGAGGGGCACTGATGAGAGAGGCTCGAAGGGAGCGGCGGTGAGGGCGTTCAGTACTAGGTTGAGGCTCCAAGAGGGGGAACCGATGAACAACCGGTGGTTGTGTTTGAGAAATTCCTTTGAGAAAGGCTGCCACATGTCTGTGTCTAGATGTAGGGACCCCTTCTGTGACGGGGATTACTGTGGTTATTGCCGCTATTTGTCTTTCCAAGGTGGAAGCTGAAAGCTTTAAGCATACACCCTCCTGTAGGAATTCTAGGATTTTTTGTATCCCTGGATGTAAGGGATCGACTTTTTTCCTTCTCGCCCAACGTACAAATGCCTTCCATGAGGCGTGGTAGATTTGTTGGGTGGCTGGACCCCGCGCCTCCGCGCCTCCATAATGGTGGCTGCGACCTCCTGGGAGTAACCCTTGTCTAACAGGAGTCCCCTTTCAAATGCCAGGCGGTTAAACAAAACCATGTGGGGTCTGGGTGAACTAATGGGCCCTGACAGAGAGTTCCCCAGTGAGTTGGAATCCTCCATGGTTTCTGGATTGACAGCTGTTGAAGAGTTGCAAACCACGGTCTGCGGGGCCAAAAGGGAGCTATTAGTATGACGCTGGCCTTCTCCTGAAAATTTTTTCTTACGACTTTGGGTAGAAGGGGTAAGGGGGGGGAAGGCATACAGAAGGCCTTTGGGCCATGGGCTGGTCAGAGCATCCGTTCCCTCCACGTTCGGATGGAAGTACCATGTGAAGAATCTTGGTAACCTGCTGTTTGCGTCTGAGGCAAACAAGTCTACCTGAGGTGCACCAAATTTGGTGATAATTTGCTGAAAGGCATCTTGATCTAGTGACTACTCTCCCTTGTCTACGGTCTGGCGGCTTAGCCAGTCTGCCTGGACGTTGAGGGCCCCTTTTATATGTTCTGCTCGTATTGATTTGAGGTGTACCTGTGCCCATGTGAATAGTGCTACCGCCTCCAGATGAAGGGAGGAGGATCTGGTCCCTCCCTGCTTGTTTATGTGCGCTTTGGTCGTGGTATTGTCCGTCCTCACAAGGACATGACGACCTCGGAGGACTGACGAGAACTTGAGTAGAGCTAGTTTGACCGCTCTCATTTCTAGCAAATTGATGTGAAGTTTGGTCTCGGCTGGGGACCAGTGACTTTGGGTTATGTGTCTGTTGAAGGTAGCTCCCCATCCCTCCAGACTGACGTCTGTAAACCGTTGTAATGGCTCGTCGCGAATGTATTGGCTTGTCTTCTGTAGGTTTGACGGGCGAGCCCACCAACGTAGGCTCTGCTTTGCCTTCTGGGATATGCGTATAGGCCTGTCCCTCTTTTTGGCTATGTCTTTTTGGAACGGCCGTATTAACCACTGGAGTGGTCTCGAGTGGAAATGGGCCCAGGGCACCACCGCTATACAAGCCATCATGAGACCTAGGAGTCTTGCCAGATGAATTAGACGGGCCGACCTTGATCTGATTATGGATGATGCTAGGGTGACAATTTCGTGTATCCATTCAGGAGGCAACGAAAGGGAATTCTCCTGGGAATCTATCCGAACCCCCAGGTGCACCATAGAACGGGCAGGTGTCAAGGAACTCTTGTTGAAGTTGACTATATACCCATGCTCCTGGAGCACCTGTACTATTTTTGTAGTGTGGTGTATGGATTGGGCACAGATCAGGATGTCGTCCAGGTACGGATGCACCTGGATCCCTTCCTGTCTGAGAGC
The DNA here is from genome assembly GCF_029931775.1 of Euleptes europaea. NCBI lineage: Eukaryota > Metazoa > Chordata > Lepidosauria > Squamata > Sphaerodactylidae > Euleptes > Euleptes europaea. The sequence goes on from NC_079328.1 coordinate 50,429,361, forward strand.
CGCTATGACCATTACAAGGATCTTCGTAAAGACTCTCGGGGCGGAAGCCAGGCCAAAGGGCAGGGCCCTGAACTGGAAATGGAACTGACCAGTTGCAAAACGGAAGTACCATTTGTGTCGGGGGTGAATGGGCATGTGGAGGTAGGCCTCGGTTAAGTCTACCGCCGTCATGAACGTGCCGGGTCGTAGTGACTCTACGATGGAACGAAGGGTTTTCATCCTGAAATGTTTTCGTGCTATCCTTTTGTTCACGTATTTGAGGTCCAGGATAGCCCTCCGGTCCCTGTTTTTCTTGGGGACGGTAAAAAAGATGGAGTAGACCCCTTGGCGCATTTCGTGTATGGGTACCTGCTCTATGGCCCTGATCTGGAGGAGATGTTGTATGGCCCTGATTGTTCTGGTATGCTTTTCCCTCTTGAGGGATGTCGGGGAAAGAATAAATCAGTCGCGTGGCTGGTAGGTGAATTCCAGGAGGTAACCCTCTGATAGGATTCTGGAGACCCAGTTGTCTGGGTTGGAGGCTAGCCACCTGGTTTTGAAATACTGAGGCCTCCCCCCGACCCCTGTGGGGTTGATATCACTGGGTATTTGTTTTGGTTAACTTGTCACCTTTATTGGTTCCGTTGTGATTTTGGGATCTTCGAAACCTTCCGCCTCTTCGAAAGGGCCAGGAAGTATTCCAGGATCCCCTCTTGAATTCAGGTCTATGCCTCGATTGGACTCGAGAGGAACGAAAGGACGGATAGTTAAAAGACCTCTGCTCCTTTTGGATTTGTCTAGGCATGGCTTGCTTTTTATCCTTGGTTTCCACAAGGATCTTATCCAATTTTTCACCGAATATTGGTTCTTGTAGGTTATCCGGGCTGTGTGACCGTGGTCTTGGTATTTTCTTTCCTGACGTTTCGCCAGCAGCTGTGGCAGGCATCTTCAGAGGAGTAACACTGAAGGACAGTTCTCTGTTCACCGAATAGTTTGTCCTCTTGAATAGGATAGGCCATGAGGGTGGTTTTGTCTCTAAAGTCTGCTGGCCAAGCTCTTAGCCAGACAGCCCTTCTCGGTGATGTGACAGAGGCCATGGACCAAGCTATGAACAACATGGAGTCTAAGGAGGCATCGACCATTAGGCTGACTGTGCTTAACACTCTCTCCAATCCTCCAACAACTCTGTGGTTCTCTTCAGGAACCAACTGAATGAGTTTTTTGACCCAGAAGTAGGACGCTCTAGCAAAGATGGACATAGTAGCACTGGATTGAATTGCTAGAGCTGAGGCCTCGTGTGCTTTCCTGGCCAGGGAGTCAGATTTTCTGTCCAGCTGGTTGTGTAAGGCCCCCACCCCATCCTCCGGGACTAGACCTGGATTCTGAAGGTCAGCCACCGGGGCATCTATGAGGGGTACCTTGAGCATGGACATGGCATGTGGTGCGAGAGCGTACAGCTTCTTTATATTAGGTGGCACCTGTTTTGTAGAGGATGGGTTAGCCCATTCCTCTTTAACTGTTCTTAAAAGAGTTCCGGGAAAGGAACCAGGTTATTGGACACTTTCTTTCTGGAAAAGCACTCCTTAACCACGTTTTAGTTTGGGTCTGGATTCCTCTGGAGTGTCATCCTCTTCGTTTAAATCCAAAGCTAGGATGGCTTTGGCTAATAGTCTTCTCCAGTAAACAGTCTGGTAGACTGCTCCTCTGACTGAGAGGACTCTGCCTCTGAGTCGAATTCCCCTTCTTCTCTCCCTTCATCAGAATCTACAAATGATGCTGTGGACTCCATTTGATTTGCCTGTGGCTCTATTCCCTTTGATTTCAGTGCAGCCTTAGTTGGCCACTGAGAGGAGGTAGAAGCCTGCATTTGGGGGGAGGGAGAAGCTTGTGCCTGATTTTGGACTGATTCCTCTTCCCTTTTACTCAGGGTGTGGGAAAGGGAAGTGGAGGGAGACTGCAAGGTACCCGTCCAGGGAAAAGGAGGAATTCTTAATTGGTAAGCCTGAAAGGCTTGCCATTGTCTCTGTAATGCCATATTAACTAATCATCTGCCTCCTGCTGGGACAAACTCCGATCGCACGCCGCATATACAAGGGAGGAGGAGGGTACGTTACCACTCCAGGCAGTGACACATCCAAGGAAACCGGCAGGGCAGATAGAGCTGCGCTCGCGGCAAGAGCAGAATAGGCGGGTGATTTCTTCCCGGCTCTCTTGGACTTGTAGCCGCCTGCGGTTTTGAAGCCATATTTCTTCTTTTTGGCCCCCTGTTGCCGCAGTGCGGCTTTTTGCGCCTTTTTTGGCACCGACTGTAGCGGTTCGACTTCCTCGCTCTGCAGCATATTTGCAGAGTTGTCGTTCCAGAAGGGCTCGCTATTGCGGCCGTTGGGTGAATCGGACTCACGGCGGGTAGATTCAACTAGCCCGACTCGGTAGTCCTCTACCGAAAGCAAATCGTCCTCCTGGGGACTAATGGCGTCCACCATTTTGGATTTCTCAAAAGAACCTTCCCGAGAGAAAAAAGCCACACCGGGAGGGTTGGGAAGGGAGTAGAGGACAGAAGATAGAGTAGGTATGAGGTACAGAACAACAATAGACAGATAGGCTAGAATAGAATTATAGTAATTACCCTACACTGACTAAAGCACTGAGCTGTGCTACAGAGCCTGCTTCCCCTTAGAAGGCAGGAGGAAACTGGGCTTCTGTAGGCTTTCCCACCAGGGAAACAGGAAGTTAGATTTTAGTCCTGCCTTCCCCAGATGGAACAAGGAAAACAACCCACTGCTCAGAGGAGAATGATCATTCATTGATTGGTCGAAACAAAGCACTATAAGTTTGCTTGGTGATCTCCAAACGGGCTTCTGTTATGCTTAGTAGCCCTTTACATGTTTTACATATGTTCTAGAGTACTAGAATCTGGAGCAGTTCCAGCCCAGCTTTTACTCATGTCTCTGGATAAGGTGGTTAGAGGAAAGGCTATGAATAATTCTGTTGGGCATCGTGTTCCTCAACTCATTTCTCCTGAATAAAGTTACTATGTGTTCATTTAAAAAGACCATCAGAATCTTCCTGGATAATTGCAGAATCTTACAGCTTCCAAGACCCTTTTTTATTAGCAGAAAAAACACTGATCTCAAAATTGCTATTCAGATCACCTCAATCCTTGAGAAAGAAATTCTGATTCATCACAAAGCTCAGAACAATTATTTTCCTCATTTTATAACACCATTTTAAGTCTCCCAAGCCTACAAAGCAAATAGTCTTAGAGAAGAAAAGTTGATGGTGATTTGCCAAAGGCCACTTAATATTTATTTATATCCAACTTCCTGCCAATATTGGCTTCCCAAAGGTATTTGCAATAATTAAAATCCATCATGAAGATAAAATGTATTAGTATATCAATACTTCTTTGGTGCATGTTTATACACACACATAGTTGTTGCACAGTAGATCCAAGAGAATAAACTACACATTAAAATGGTATCCTACCTATATCAACGCTAGATAACGTAGCAGTTTAGAAATTTATGTATGTAATCCAATGAAAAGGTATCACGTTACATAACAGTTGGTGGTTGGGGAGACCCATGTTGAACTGCTCCAGGGAAGGAGAGCTTACCACCTCCAGAGGAAGCCTGTTCCACCGAGGAACCGCTCTGTTAGAAAATTCTTCCTAATGTCTAGATGGAAACTCTTTTGATTTAATTTCAACCCATTGTTTCTGGTCACACCTTCTGGGGCAACAGAAAACAACTCAGCACCCTCCTCTATATGACAGCCCTTCAAGTACTTGAAGATGGTTGTCATATCCCCTTCTCAGTCTTCTCCTCTTCAGGCTAAACATATCCAGCTCCTTCAACCGTTCCTCATAGGATTTGGTCTCCAGACCCCCTCACCATCTTTGTTGCCTTCCTCTGGACACGTTCCAGCTTGTCTACATCTTTCTTAAATTGCAGTGCCCAAAACCAAACACAGTACTCTAGGTGCACCGCACCTTCTGCTCAATCCAAAAGGTACTCTAAAGGTGCAGGAGAACCCTCTGTGACAGGAGTGTTTAGCTGTACACACAGCGCTTCGTCTTTTCCAGCAAGAACAGGATTGCAAAAAAAAAAAAATCTATGTAAGAGTGTGATTTTTAAAAGCACCTTAAAAATCAGACGTGTTCCTACAAGCAGCATACATGGTTTGTAATCTGTACAGCAAGCACAGTACTTCCTGCTGTGTTGATGCTAAATACCATCCCTTTATTGGAAAGAAAAACCCTCCTACAAATTGAAATAGCAAACATGGGTTCTAAAAGCTAAAGATTCCATTTCTTTCTGCTCACTCTTGTTCCTGTTGTTAAAGGCCTAAATACACATATGTAAGCCTGAAGTTGTGCAATATGTCTGTTCTTTATTAAAAACTGTGAAAGGGTCATTCAAAATTACTTGCCACTTAGAGAAGACTAGAAAAGGCAGATCAACATCAAGTCCCTTTTGTCAGGTATGGCAATATAAAAGATCGCAGGAAGCTGAAACACCTTTTATTGTGTTTCATTGCCTGTATCATGCACATATACAGATTGAGAGAATTACACAAGCCATTTTCCCCTCATCTCAGACCATGCCTAAGGCTGCTAGAAAATGTTAAATTAGGAACAGTTTGTGCCAGCAGCATAAGGCCCACAAGCCACATGCTGAAACATTTGTGCAGCCCACGTCAAAAAAATATCCTTGAAATCTCAGCTCCTTTTTTAATGTTTCTAGCCCACATGGGTGTAGAAGCAGTATTTACGAAAGTACTAATGCTATTTTTTCAGTGGCATGACTTCTCAAGCCCACGCAGTATTCTCAAGGCCTAAATCAGACAAGGCTGGCAGGTAAGCGGGGATTTTGTTCACTCTGAAAGATTCAAACAGAATGCAGGGCTTGTCTAATTACCTAACTGCCCACAATGCTGCAAATTCCATCAGGCAACCAAATCTGCAGATTCAGTGAAGATTTCTGCTTCCCGATGGGTCCTTAAGCCATTGCCTCACCCATACCATGAGCTTTGCTTTTGCTACCACAAATTTATAGGTCACGATTTGCCCTTCTGTGCTGCAAGCAACAACAAGATCTGTTCTGTCAGTCTATGAGAACACCCAATTGATTGATTTTGCATAAGAACTACACTGCTTTAAAAAAAAAAAAAAAATCTCAGTGGCCCTAAGGTTAAATAGATTCCAAGTGGGACAGGATTTTTGTTTTCCAAAATGGGAACCAAGAAAACCTCTGCAAACCAGAGGAACAACTGATTGGTCTCTAGTAAGAATGCCTCCACCATAAACTTGGCACCACGTTCTCCACAGAGAACAAAAGGGCAACAGCCTTTGCTGGTGATGACTCAAGACAGCAAGCCTAATTTGTTAATTTACCATTGAATGATAAGTTATTAAAAGGTATCTTTAAACACACACACAAATAAAGACTGTCTCGTGTATTTCAAATCATTAAAATTTTCAATGGAGCTGCATGACACAAGACAATGCTACTAATTAAAGTATTCAATAACATGAATATAAAATACAAGATTCGAAATCCTATCATGAATATGTGCTGCACAAATTCTGAGCCCACTGAAGCACCCAACCAACAATTAAAGAAACTGTTTGTAAAATACTCAGTATTTACACTGCTAAAAGATGCTCTAAATGCGACAATCCTGTTATAATTTTTATGAAGCACATCTCCTAACAGCCAGGGTTCCATCCCTGAAAAACTGCAGCATGACTAACACAGCTCCATTATAAAAGGCAATGTAACCTAGCACTTGTTAGCAGTCAGTGCCACACTAGACTGAGTTTCCATGACAACCCAGGGAAAAAAATATAAAGCAAACTACAGTGAAGTGAAAATTATACTCCATAATAATACATGCAAAATGCAGGAATATTTGTGGTGTGGTTTCTGATGAAGCACTTTAATGTACCCTTGCATGATGACAAAAAAAATTAAGTTACAAGAGAAATATTTATTAGCCATTTTCATTATGTGTTTAGCACATTTATCTTTGCCTCATTTGATGCAAACACATTTAACACGGCAAAAAAAAACCCAAAAAACAATGAAACCTTTAAATCTGAGATACACCAAGAACCTGACATTCTTTTTAACTTCCTTTTAAAAATATGCATGATTGGGGTTTTCAGAAACTACAGGTTTCATTGCTACAGTCCATGGCTGGTGAACATTTGGTTTTTTGCATGTGCTTCCTAGGAGAGCACAGTTTTGAACTGGCTATTAAGATGCTCTGAATTCTGAAATAAATTTGGCTGTAAGTAGAACAAGAAATTGCTTTCTTTGTCTGAAGACTTGAACTTTGAATGGTTCTTTCTTGCAAGGATGGTAGCTGCTGAAAAGTGTTCCATGAAGAAAGAATAATCACACAGTACTAGTTCTGTCAAATATATTAAAATAGACAGCCAAAAACATGCAGCAAAGTCTCATTTTCAAAACTACTCATTGATAATTTTGCTCTTATCGACATTTTGTAAATGCAAACATAATAGTTTCAAATAGACATAAAGATGCACAATTTGCATAATCGCAACAACTGTTGGAATTTTTCCACCTGAATTAATTTGAAGTGAAATGTTTGTTGCACATCACTCTATATAGAAACCATATATATGATTTGTGCTATTTTTTCCATACTGAATTGTCACTATCCAAACATTCAGTTCCTTTCAAGCATTAAAGATTTCAGTCTTACACAGTTTAGTTACAAACAGCCCAACCATCTTGAAAAGCAGTCAGGGAAGGGAATCTTAAGACCTTCCTGCCAAACAAGTCCAGGAAATTAGCAGAGCCTTGAACCCACATGGCACGTGCTGCCGCTGACCATTTCCTTTCCCCTCCCCACTCCATGAGTCATCAGGACTGGAACCGTTTATTACAGTAGAAGAGAGCTACACAGGGCTTGCCAAATTCACCCACCCCGTCTATAAAGCAGCACACAGGATAGCACCAGGAGCACGCTGTCTTCCACGAAGCTTCATGCTGAAACACAATGACTTCAGTAAACCCCAGTGGGAAGCAGTTGTTAGATGTGTGTCGGAAGCATTATTTCACTAGTCTAAAGATATGGAACAAAATTTGACACCAATAATTGAAGTGAAACAATATAAGCTGTGCGGAGAAGGAGCGGCAGCTCCACACTACAGTTCAGACTCGAAAAGCCTGCCTTAAAACAGTCTGTGTGACGGCCTTGCTCTTCCATCTCTCTCCCAAGTCCTCACAATGTCCAACTCAGAAAACATCCACCGGGTCTCCAGATAATTGGTGACAGAAGGTGCCATTAAGTCCCAGTAGACTTATGTTGACTCTATAGTGTTTTCAAGGAAAGACACGAGCAGAGGAAGTTTGTCATTGTCCTCCTCCATGTCACAATCCTTGATGATCTCCCATCGAAATACTGACCAGGGCCAACCCTGCTTGGCTTGAGATCTGACAAGATCAGGCTACCCTGGGCCATCTAGGTCAGGGTATATTACATTTAAAAACTATAATTCAGGGAGCAAAACTCACACACAGCATGTACACACACACATGCCCCTGCAGTACTAAACTGCCATACCAGGGTTTCTGTGACATTATCAACTCGGAGTCTACAGGAACTTTCTCCAAAGATACTCCAAGATTAATGGAACCTTGGATAGTTACCGTGAGGGTTCCTTCTGCTGAGGTTAGGAGGGCATCGTGGAACAGGTGATTCCCACCAATTGCTCAAGGAGGCAAGAACAATTTCTTCAACTTCCTTCCTCCTGGTTAGGAGTTGCCTAGTTTCAGTTTGGTTATTTCAGGAGCTAAAGAGCACAACAACAGGAAGGAGCAGAACAGAGAGGAAAATAATGACAAAAACAGGTAATTCACGGTTAGAAGCAAACCCGTAATAACCAGAGAAGCAATATGAGCAGGGGTAAGGGAGGGTTAGAGTAAGCAAGCATTTTCCCATTGCAACTTGATTATGTAGGTTTGTAAATTTGTAAATTATCTTCTTTTCTCTCTCCTTTTTTTTGGGGGGGAGGGGGACAAGATGCCCTCCTAACCTCAGAGCAGAAGGAGCCCTCGTGGAAAGTATCCAAGATTCTGTTCTCTCTCTGAGGAGGAGGGCTTCTTGGAATGGGACTTCCAACAGCAGTGTCCCTAGTGAGAGATGGGAACTAAGGATCTTCAACCACATATTCTATGTCCAAAGGCATTATCGGTGGAGAAAAGGAGTTAAGGAGAACTCTCCCTCCTCCCTCTCAGGTTCTGACTGTGAGGATGAGATTTCCCTCCCTAAGGGGCTGCCCTGGGCCCTGGCAGGGGAGGTAGCTGAGGCTTTCTGGACCACCTTAGTGGTCCCACTGGGATGAAGCATGTTTCTCCCTATGCCTGTCCCTTTCTTGGGGTCAGGTGAGGGTTACCTCAGGTTGGAGAACTAGAGCCCCAAGATGGGGTGAGGGAGGAGCACTCTTGTATCCCTTGAAGCTCTTCCTTCAAGGCTCTCCTGATAAACTCCATTATCTCAGCCAAGTAATTCCACCACCCACAACCTCAGAAGGGGGAGAGCCACACATTACCCACTTGAAGTTCCATTCCGGTGGTTAAAAGAGTCCATCTGGGCCACAGGGGTCCAACAGAGGTGCCTGGCGTGCCATCTTAGCCACTGGGGCTGAACAGGCAGCCAAGAGAGCCATTTGTACTAGAGAAGCCATTTTCATGGTGTGTTTTCAGGGGGTTTCATTTGTGAGCCACAGTAGCCTTCCTAGTCCACTCTATGCTAGACTCATCAGGGGAGCTCTCTTCTTGAGGAACTGATGGGAAAAGAGGGTCATCATCATTCTCAGAGAGAAATTCATCTCTCCAACGTAGCTCCAAATTCTTCAAGATTTGTTGAGCGGCCATTATGAAGGGGGGGCACAAAGAAGGAGAGGGAGAAGAACTGAGGAGAGGTGTGAAGAAAGAAAAAGAACAGACAGGGACAGGACAGAAGTCTCTCAAAGTATGAGGTTGCTCTAAGGAGAAAGGCAAGGAGCCTGCTCAAAAGCTGCACTCCCTGTCAAGGCAGGAAGCAAAACTCAAATCGGGCAAGTCCCACCCAGGAGACAGAAGTTGAAGAAATTGTTCCTGTCTCCCTGAGCAATTAGTGGGAATCACCCATTCCTAGATGCCCTCCTCTTCGGAGCAAGAACATGTTTTTCCTACCAAAAGATAAACCACATTGCAGCTATAGAGAAAGATCTTAATTCGACATTTAAAATCACGCCACTAAACAGACAGAGACAGTAATAAATTAAGATGGTAAGGAGTCAGCAGCCTGGATTCATGTGGCCATAGAATATTCCTTTTTTGACGTATTGAATGTTGTGAGACTGACTACCGTGCACTAAAATAAATTCTATTAAGAGTTTGGTCATATGATGCAGTGCTCTGCAGCAAGAGTGCTTAGGAGCCCAAGGTTGCCAGGACACTTCTGGCCTTGTGCCTGCGCCAAGAAGCTCCGTGCCTGCAATACAGTACAGAGGTGACTCATAAGAGTATTCATTCTGTGCTGTCAGGGCAGGCCATGAGTGAGAAGCCAAGCCAAGAGGGCCCCTTGGAAACACCCTCTGAAGGGGCCCCCTGGGAAGGATGCAGACCCTCCTTGCCACTCAGTGACTGGGGGGTGCTGCAATTATTGCAGATCAACTGTAGATATCTGATCAAGCCACAGGAGCCCACATAGGCCAGAACAACACAAGAGCCATATTTACAGAGCACTGTGGCCTCTTACAAGTTGTTTCACTATGACAGCCAAGATTCAGACATACAACACCAGAACTTCTTTAAAGGCCAAACTGGTTTTTCTTTTATATGCCCTTCACGGCTCCACAGCAAAGAGGTACTTTTTCAGTTGAATCCCATGGTGATTTTTAAAATATCAAATTCCTAAATAGGCAGTCACCAATGGCAATGAAAACAGCTCTTTCTGAAATAAATGCTCTGATGTGTGAACTAAAAATATCTGGCACAAGATGAGTAAGAAACGGTTGTACAAAACACTGGTCTTAACTTTCAGTTAGTATAAAGGTTTTGACACTCAAACTACAGGGCTGAATGCAAGCATAACATGTCACTGCAAACTTCAACAGCCACCAAAAAAATCTTGTGTTGATGCCTGTTCCAACCCTGTGCCAAACTGAAAGCCTTCAAAAGGTAGAAGAGGCTTCCGATTAACTTCAGGAGCCCCAGCTCGCCTTCACTAGCAGAAGGCCCCTGCCCGAGGGAAAGGGAAGAGAGAAGAAGATCAGCAAGCTGCAGCAAGCCACAGAAGAAGCACCTGGCCTCTGCCAGGAACACTCACAGTAACATCACAGTAATTGCCAGCAGGGTATGAACTCAGGATTCCCTAGTTATGACTGGCAAGAAGCATTAAGTTCACTTCAGAAAGAATGGTGGTCCGACTCAGAGCAGAAGCTTAAAAATGGACTACAAAATTTAGTCGCGGTGGTATGTCACTGATTTTGCCTCAAGCAGCTTTGGTAAAGCCTCAGTGAAAGGCAGACTATAAAGGAAGCAAATATGAGGCCATTCGTTTTATTGTTCTAATAATGCTGTCAGGTCATCCAAGCACCTCTATCATTTTTGGTGCAGTGGGAATTCGAATCCAAGGCTTCCCTGTTCATCCAGAAATCATGATCACAACAACCCTCATGTCTCCTAAAGGGAACTGAACCAGACAACTGTCCTCCAATTTGGAGCATGCAGTTCAGCAGCCCCGCCCAGAAAGTACAGTACAGTTAGGCCCAAGTGGATCACATCAATTTGATCAAGAATGTGAGAAACACTTAAAGAAGCGACAATCAGTGTGGTGTGTGGTTCACTTGACCAGAGCAGACAGCACTCGCTGTCGGGAGGTTTTCAGCAACGCTCCCTTGACATATCAAACATGTAGGTCAGTCCTTAATTCAAATTCCATAGCAAAGGGAGAACTCATTCACAGCAGATAAGCCTGTGAAAATAAACTCCCAAGAATAAAGTTAATTTAGATTACATTTGAAACTTTTAATGCACACAAGACCTTCATATTGCTAGCTGGGCTAAGCTCTTCAGAGGGGGGGGAGCACAAAAGCTCATACTGAAATAAATTTTGTAAGTCTTTAAGGTGCCATTGGAGTCCTGTGCTACAACAGACTAATGTGACTATTCCTCTAGATCTACACAAGGCACAGTCTATAGGGAAAAAATGAAAATTGCAGCAGAACACAGCATATGTTGCCACAAAGGGAGCCATGGTGAGCTTCAGTCATCTGTTCGCCTGAACTGGAAAGAACGAGATTTGACAGAAGATCCGGAAAACCGCTTCTCAGCAAGCAGCATGGTAAGCATGATAAAAACCCATCAAAACAACTACTAGAGATTATAGGTATATAAAATGGCAGCACCACAGAACAACTCCCATTACAACTGCTTTTACCATTCCCATGCTGGTAAAAAACAAGCAAAATCCTGAATTAATTTGTGTATGTTTCCCCAAAAGTTGTTTATAGCTAATACTCATCACACTGCTAAAAGATGGTCCTTAAATGGATTGTCATTTTGAATTAACTGTGAATAAGCTCATGTCCTTAAAATAATTAGAGTTCTCAATGACATCAGCATCTCTTAATAATATTAAGAAGACTTTCCAGCAAACTCAAGTAAGCATTAATACAGTGATTTCCACAGACACGAAGCATCAGCAAAGCGTTTTTAAAAATGGGGAATTCACAACTAGTTGGTGCATCTCCAGTTTACAAAGCTTATCTCCCTCACCCTCAGAATGCTAGGTTTCCTTCTTTTCACCACACCCCCAAGTACTTGGATCACACAATGTGCCTAATGATGAAGTCTTAACAGCTGCATGCTGTCCTAAATGCAAAGCCATCTCAGACTAATTCCAAGATACCAGCTAGTCACACAAAGGCTGACAGGCAGAAACATTACAAGGGAGCTATGGGGAAAAGCCAGCCACTCCACTACACAATTCACGTTCCTTTTTTCCATTACTCAAACACATGCAAATGTTGCATGGCAGCTTCTCCCAGATGCTAACACTGGAGTTCCCACATGTGAAAAACAGTGCACACAAGCATCAAAACAATCCTCTCTATTCTTAAGGCAGGTCCAAATGCATCCAACCCCCCAAAGAGGTGGGGTTTTCTTACTTCCACAATGGGAGAAAGCTCTTTTCGTTCATGCAATTTAATGCTACTGTTTTGCCTGTAGAACCTTTCCAAGGTCATATTTGCTATGTTTTTTTTAAAAAAAGGTCTATAAAAATAAAGCACCACCTTTAACAATTAATGTAGATTAAAATTGTTAATCCAATAACCTTTTAAAGAATTTCAGACAATGGTTTATTGTTTTACAAAATCCTGCATTATTCAGCTGTAAGTATGCAGCCTAAACACGAAGACGGAATTTCACTTTAACCAACAGACCTACCCTGACTATCTTTGAAGAGGCAATAAGGCTGCCTACAGACTCCTTGAGGATAAATAATTCACAGCCCAAATGCCAAGGGCAGTGCAGCAAACTGAAGTGTTGCATTTATCCAGATGGCAGGGACAACGCAGGCCTCAAGAGCACTGCCTGAAAGCGACAGCAACCCTGACTGGGGTGAAGGGGAGGGGGAACGCAGCCACAAGAATCCCCTTGGATCTTCAGTGCAATAATTAAAAAAAAAAAAAAAAAAAAACAGGAACTGGGTGGAAACGTCTGCTAAATCCAAAAACTCTCTACTCACACCTGTTATTCTGCTGAACAGCTCACATGACAAGCTAAAAAGATCCAAGCGTCCTAGAAAACAGACAGATTTCAGGTACAACTTAAGAGTCTGAACTACTTTGTGAAATCTGCAAGATTTGACAGCAACAAAAAGGAGCCTTGCGGCATCTTGAAGACTAACAGAACAACCGAAGCATACACTTTGACAGAAAAAGCTACTTTCATATGCCTGGGACTTACATACAACCACAACACTAAAGAAAATATTTCAATGGAAAAAGAGATCAAAAGGACCAAGAGGATACCGTATCTTCTTCAGAGTTACATTTCACAACTCCACAATGTAGCAAACACACTTTAAGTTCACACAAAATACACAGCTTCCTGTTTCCTTCGTCATTTGGTTTCTTCATTCAACCAAAGGTTATAATAAATGCTTTGGAAAAGAACAAATAGAAAATAAGGGTGCCACTGAAATACTATAAATGGACAGCTCAGGCCATCCTGAATTAAAGACTGTGTGTCCTTCTATGGTGGACACAGCAAGAACGACCAGCATAATTACCAAAGTTTCAGTTTAGCTAAAGCAGAGTCCGAAAACACAGGATGATGCAATTTCCAAGCAACCTACTGGAACTGCTTTCTCCAGTTTGTCTAAAATTTGTTACTTTCGTTGCCTAACTAAAATCACTGGGAAAATTCTCAGATGGAAAACAGTTAAGTTATGTGATATGTGAAGTCCCCGTACTGTTGGTAACAGAAAACCATCATGATTTGGGATGCCTCTCTCCTCATTTCTTTAAAAAAAACGGGCATATGCTCAGGACAACGCAATCTAAGAAAGCAACTCTGTATGGGAAAAGCTGATGGATCCATCTTAACAGGTATCATCTAGGTCTTAAAACACCACAGCACTGGGCAGTTCCCAGCAGGGTTTTTAGCACTCTAGTCTGACCCATAATGCATTAATCCTATTTACTTGGGGAAGCAGACATGGTGGGACTTGTTATGAAGCAGACATGTTAAAAATTAGACTGCATGTACATTTTAAATTCACTAAGTAGAAAGATGGGTGACAATCCATTACCCACTGATTATATTTCATCTACCTTTCTTCTAAGGAGCTCAGAGCAGCATAGAAGCCCCCTCCCCCACCATTTTATCCACAGAACTCCCATGAGGTAAGTTAGGTAGAGAGTGAAACAAGCCCAAGGGGAGCCTAAGAACATAAAGCTATAAGAGTGATAGCACTGGATCAGACTGATGGCCTATCTAATACAATATTCCATTTCTAACAATGACCAACAAGGCGCCCTGGAAGGCCCACAAGCAGGGACGTGGAAAACAAAGCCTTCCCCTGTTGCCCCACCCAACAATGGGCATTTAGAGGTACGCTGGCGCTGAACAAGGAGGTTCCATCAGCACTTATCCATCATAGAAACTGCTGATGATGGAGCTGATACCTATCCTTCATAGCAGAGAAAGGTTTGAACGTGGGTCTTCCCAGTCCTAGAGTGACACTCTAACCATGCATGACATCACACTGGCTTTTTCTACCCACAACTGTGCTGGCCACTGGTTCATGATGCTAAATCTCTCTGACCCCAAGAATAGCATCAATTGAGTTCAGAGTTCTAACTTTATACTCAAATTCAAGCTAAGTCAATTCTGACATGCACTTGAAAGTGAATGTTTATGATGGAGGTATTGGGTTATTTTACAAATACCTGATCCTGAAGAGTTTAGCATTACTTTATACAACTATGTTTAATTACTTTTAGGGCTCACCAAGCTCATGGCTAGGACCCTGCAGTTTCCACTTCAACTTCACTCACCATCATCAGCAATGGTTTATAATATACTTGCACAAGCCTCTGCTTCCTTGCCAGTCCAATGTGTTCTTGCCTTGCCTACACTAAACTCCATCCTGGTGGTTTCAGTTGTACCCCAAGGGTCTCTGCCTAGGAGGCCACTCTCCAAATAATGAGTTTCAGACTGCACTGCCTTGTTCTCAGAAGGGCTCTTTGGTTGAGATTGCAGCAACTGGACACATCTCTAAAATCTGACATGGATCATCATAAGCTCACTGATACCACTACAAAATTCAAAAAGAGGGCAGCACTCTCAGGTATCAGAGGTTGAACTGGCTTTTCTGTAGGATGAAAAGAAAACAACAAAAATTTAAGCACTCCAATTCAAATATTCATAAACTGGCTGCATAAATGTATTTGAAACAGACTTCCAAAATCATTATTGAAACAATTAATGCAATGAATCAAGAGCTTGCCAAAGCATAATACCTATCTGAAATTCACAGTACAAAAGCTACTAAAAGCTGAATTCTAAAAAAAAAAAGGATTCCTCTAGAAAGATTAATCTTGCTTCCAGTTCCTGCTTCAAGATGCAGTAAAGCTTACCAAAATCATTCAGGCATTTATTTTTCACTGAAAAGGCTTTAAAATATTCTGCCTTCAAACCAAGAATAGGTATCAAAATGGCACAAGCAGTTTTGTAAAAATAATTGCAGATTTGGCATCTACATCATGTTTATTTATTTACATTATATACAGTGTGCCTTTCTGAGACTCAAGGCGGATTACACAGAGTGAGTCAATACGTTCAACAGAATGGGACATCCAATAAACAATATGACTGCAGAAGTCTGAAAACAAGCAGAAATCTGAAGCAGAGCTAAAACAACACATGAGAATTTAAAACATAACACATTATATGTGTATACACAACAATTTAATACCAAAATACAATGTAACCACTCTTACTCTACACAGAAGGCAGCTGCCTGCCAGGTTCTGCACCATATTCATCCCTCTCCTCTGCATCTTAACACCCGTGATTGCTTTCCTGCGGTTGCGATTTCTAAGAGCTGCCTGTTCCTATTTACACTGAAGATGTATGGCTAAAATCAGTTCTTTCAGCTCTAGAAACGCACTAAAAAATGTATTTTTCTCCTGTGTTTGCAAATTACATTGAGAACAGTCTTAAAGGAAATATGATATAGTGTAAAATATTATATAGTGTAAAATATACACACACACACACTATCTCAGTTACTGAAAAAGAAAGGCTGCTGATACAATATGATTAGCATAGCTTGACTAAGCAGACTCTCACTAAAGGAACATTTGTCTGCCCGGCAGAACAGAAGCCTACTTCCACATCAAAGATGAGGAAAAGAATAGCCCATTTTTTGTCCTCAGCGACCAGACCTTTTTAAAAAATTCACCAAATTGCATTCCACTAAAACATGAAATTAAAATTAACAGTTTCAACATTTCCATTTGCTCAAAAGACCTATCAGAAAAATGTATTTGCCATATTAAAAATATATATACAACTGACATGTCTTTCAGTCGTACAATTCCTTCGTTTCAGTAACACTGTTATATTCTCTCTGTATCGGTTATGAAAAATCCTGAACACATAAGGCACTTTTCATGTAATTTAGCATTAAAGATACTGAATCATCTTCATGCAACCTGATGCATCCACAATACAAGGCAAATGACCTATATAGACAGAGCTATAAGTGTCCTAAGACACACAGCTCTCATTCTCTCTCTGAGCTGTAAACAGCTACTACCACATCTTGCATCTTGTCTTTGCCCTGCCCAAACCAAACTAAAGCTCACTGCGAAGCCCTGTGGTCCAGGGGAAACCCCCATTACGCCAAAACTGGCTTTGGCAATTCTCTGTATTTAGTTCTTGAGCAGAGTGGGGTAACCTATGAATCTGCACTGCTATGTGGAAGAAAAAAAGAGGGGAATAAGACCCAACCTAAAAACAGAAGCTGGGTACCCGAGGTTGGGTAAAAGGAAAAGTGTGTGTGTGTGTGTGTATACACACACACACACACACTGTAAATATAATTTATTGGAAGCGCTATGTAAAAGTTAAAAATATTTTAAAAACATTAAAATAGCACAATGGCATATCCTAAGGTTGACAGATGCCATCATACTGCCCAACTAGGACAATTTCATATATGCCTCTCTCACTTTCAGGCATAAAGAGTTACGCTTTCAGATAAAAGAGGAAGCATGCACCCCAGCACAGCCACTCTAATAACTGTCCATTTAACCAAGAATAAAGAGACTGCATCTGTGGTAACTCTACTCACGTTGCGGAGAGAACTGTAACATGCTGAATGCAATATTCCCACGATTAAACAGCATTTGTCAAAGTCCAACATCAACAGTCTTAATAAGGAATACACCAACAACTTCCTTATTCACTTAACACAACTAGTTTTCCAAGGTTTCTCAACCCGTTAAGGCCTCAAATCTTAGCATCTGTTTAGAATTCCCTTTAAAAAGCAATACCAGCAGTTTAAAAAAAAATCTGTTTTAAACTCCTTCTAACCAAAATAACTTTGCTCCAAGCACTGTTAAAACCCACATGTCTGTGTTTTCAGAGCATGTCCTCTCTTCCCCCACCTCACGGAAATGGAATAATTGACACAACAGGAACAATGCTGAAATATTAACAACAGAAGTACTGTGAAATGGGGGGGGGGGGCGCTAAACAGAAAACTCTTTTTCCATCACAGCTGAACTACTTCTAGGAATTTTTACTGCAGATTTTCGAACACAAAAACGAGATATTCCCGTGAGCTGATTTTACCATCTCCACCTAATTGACTTGGCCCT
Organism: Euleptes europaea; assembly: GCF_029931775.1. NCBI lineage: Eukaryota > Metazoa > Chordata > Lepidosauria > Squamata > Sphaerodactylidae > Euleptes > Euleptes europaea. The sequence continues at coordinate 50,446,759 of NC_079328.1, forward strand.
TCTGTCCACATTCTGTCTCTGGAGAAATCCCCCCAGAGCGCCCTTTGCTTTAAAAGAGTTTAGTCCTCTGCTGGCTCTCTGCAAGGCCAGGTTCCCAGCGACAAGGGAGATCTGTGTACAAAAGGGGGGGGGGAGGGGACAGAAGTTCCTTCCTGCAACCGAATATCCAAACAGCGCCACAACTTTTCAGAGAGGAACACACCAGCCCTTGTGCCTCCTCCTCCTCCTCCTCCTCCATGAACAGACCGGTTCTCCATCCGCACACACACACCTCTCTCCCAAGACAGCTGCTTTCTCTGGGAAAAGGGCAGAGGGCACGGGAGGGCTCAGCTCCTTCAGGCTTCTTGGGGGGGAGGGGAGCCAGCACCGATTTGCCTTTCTAAACATGTAATCAATCCTCTTTCTTAAGAGCCTTGTGGGGGGGGGGAGGGGGGTTTAAACGCTGTTTGGAGACCTGCAGCTGCTGCTTATTTCTTGTCTTCAGAGAAAAGGAGGAGGAGCTCAGAGATTAAAACGGGGAAATGCCTGCAGAGCTCTTCGACACGCACGCACCAGCACCGCCGACCGAGAGATGATGAAATGAGAAGCGGAAACGAGCGGGGCAAAGTCAATTTCACTGCCTCCATCCCGACGCATTATTCTGTCTCCTCCCCCCCCCCCGGCCAGAAAACGGGCCCAGCCCGCCGGCACGGCTCTCTGCCCCCCCCCATTCCTGCCAGGCGAGGCTGGACCCTCCCTCGCCCCTGCGCCATCTGCCTCCGCGCCTCCTCTCCGCCCCCCCACCCCACCCCAGGCAGCTGCTTTCCCACCACAAAGCCCCCGGGCTGCGTCGGACCCCCGCCCCGCATTCCAGCTGCGCGCCCCCGCAGCCCACCCCCACCCCCGACACACGCCCGGGGGCTCCTCGCAGACCCTTCCCCGCTCCCCCTCCTCCTCCCCCCCCCAGGAAACGCAGCCCGGCCCCTTTCGCAGCGCCTTTTTGGGGGGGGGGGGGCTTTCGCGTGCCTCTTTCTCCCCCAACCCCAATTCTGCGCGCGGCCCGGGGAGGGGGCCTGCAGAGCGTCGAGGGGCGGCTGAGCCCCCCCTGCACCCCCACCCCACCCCCACAGGCCCGGCGCGGCCTTCCTCCCGCGAGGGCGTCGCGGCCTTACCCGCGCGCGGGGCTGAGGTGCCGTCGGAGGCCTCCTGCTGCGCGGCTGGGGCCTGAGGGGGGTCCCGTGCGCCGAGGTGGGGGCGGCGGGCGGAGAGGGGCGGCGGGCCTCTAGCAGCCCCGGCGTCGCCTCCTCCGGCCGCCCCGCTCCATGGCCCGCCCGCCCTGGCGGCGGCTCCGGCTCCTCCCGACCTCGACTGCCCGCGCTGGCGGCGGCGGCGGCCGCGACTCGCCAGCGCTGCCTCGCTCGCTCCGCCGGAGGGTCGCTCGCCCGCCCGCCAGCGCTGCCGCCGCCCCGCCCGCGCGCCCGCCCGCCCGCCCGGCCCCCCACCCACACGGCCCCGGCCGATCGACGACGACGACGGCGGCGGCGGCGGCGGAGACAAGGCCGCTCGCACAGAACGGCCTTCCCATTGGCCCGATGAGACGAGCCGCCCCATTGGCTGACGGCGGGCGAAGAAAAGCAGGAGGCGGGGGGGAGGAGGGCGAGGAGACAGTCGGGGTGACGCAGGCGCGCGCGACGGCGGAGGAGAGCCCCGCCCCGCCTCGCCTCTGACGCGCGGCCGCGAGGGGAGGGGCAGGGCGACGGCATTGGGCGAGCCGACTTAGCGTGTCGCTGGCAAGGCGCGTGACGGAGGTCACGTGGGCTGCGGTGCCTCGCCCCCGCCTGGTTGCTATTAGTTACCCGTTCTGGGCCTAGGCTGGAGTCGTCGGGCCTCTGCGCCGAACCGTCTTCGCTCCGCTCCTTTCGGACGCAGTTTGCGGCTGCAGCTTCGCTTATCTCGGCTTCCCCCGACACTGCAAGTCCGCGTAGCCTCCCTTGAGGACTTGTTCCAGAAGACCTTTGGCAGCGTATATTCCTTTAATTTAGTATCCACACACACCCCGCCAATGCTTCCTGGGATAGAGCTCATGTGTCAGACTAGGATGTGGAAGACCCGAGTTCAAATCCCCAGTGTACCGTGGAATTTACGGGAGGGGGGAGCTTGGGCTAGTCAGGCTGTTTGGGGTTAACCTGCCTCACAGGGTTGTTGTGGGGATAAAAGGGAGACAGGAGAGCCAAGCTCGCAGGCCTGAGCTCCTCAGAAGAAGTGGAGGGTATAAAAATAGAAGCTGAGCTCCCGGAAGGCCTGTTCTGGCTGGACCATCAGAAAGCGGTTTCTTGGGAAGTGGGCTGCTTTCTCCACACGTGGTGGTTTCGCAGGGAACAGCGCAAGGGTGCGTGGCAGAGGTCCTGCAATGCTCCAGCCCTGGCACCTCGCACTCCGAGGAGCTCAGACAGCAGGCGCTTGGTGAAGATGTCTCTCTGCCTGAGATCCTCCAGGGCTGCTGCCATTCAGAAAAAGCAAGGGTTGATGTTCTGGGTAGAGGGTGAGGGGTGGTGGGGCAGCAGTAGAGCATCTGCTTTGCCTACAGAAGGGTCCCTGTTCCACCCTAAGCTGCATGTGGCTCAGTGGTAGAGCCTCTGCTTGGCATGCAGAAGGGCCCAGCTTCAATCCCTGGCATCTCCAGTTAAAGGGACCAGGCAAGTAGTTGATGTGAAAGTCCCCTGCCTGTGACCCTGGAGAGCTGCTGCCAGTCTGAGTAGGCAATACTGACTTTGATGGACCAAGGATTCAATATGAGGCAGCTTCATGTGTTGCAGGGAATGGGGGGGGGGGTGGCTCAATGGCAGAGCAGCTGTTTCGCATGAATGTCCCAGGTTCCTTCTCTGGCATCCAAGGTTGCTGCAGGTATTTAAAAAAATATGTTTCTCTGCTTAAGGTTGCTAACGAAGCAATGTCAAGTGACGTAGACCAGTGACTTGTCCTTAGGTCCATACATTCACATGTGATCTGTGGGAAAGGACCTGCTTGGTGTGTGCATAAGGTCCAAGTTGAATCTTTGGCATATCGAGTATCAGGTCTTGTTTAGAAACCTTTTCTTTCCTTGACATCCTGAAGAGCAGAGCCTGCAGATCCATTTCCTACCAGAGAAGTCACAAGACAGCCTCATTTTCTTGGTGGCTGGCTTGTTTGCACCATTGGAGAAGATGAACAAAGCTAGGCAATTCCCAGGGTCTTGCCTGTGGGGAGCACATAGCAGGGGGTGCTGCCTGCTTCTCTACCCCTGCTTCGGTGCCTTTAGCTGGAGGCTGATACACACAAATTAAGCAGATGAAGCTGCTCATGGCATAGAGATAAATTTTAGGGCAAAGCTTCTTCCACTTAATTTGTGTGGCAGGCGGCTATTAAAGCACAGAGGCAGCCCGAAAGGATGCAGCCCTGTCATGTCTGGACTTGCCCACTCTTGTGTTTGTGACTTGAATTAAGTTTATAGTGTACAGGGTGCAATAGAAGAAAATTGAACTCTGGCTTACGAGCTAGGTGGTGGGGCTCCATATTCTAGTTTCTTGCCTCTTTTTACTCCTGACAGAGGAAGGGCTTGTTTTGACAAGCCTATCTATAATGTTGGGTCTGATGTGGGGAGAACCCTTTCCCACAATAAACAGATCCTTTTCAGTCTGGTTTCAGGGGCTAAAGGATGGAGATGGCTTTGCTGGCTTTAGCTGACAACCTCCGTGTAAATGTAGATAAAGGTCAGCCCTTCTTGTTGCTCCTACTGGACTTTTCGGCCACCTTTGATACAGTGGACCAGGCCATTTTGCTGAGGCATGTGGAGGCAGAAGTTGTCATCAGGGGTTGTATGCTGGACTGATGCAAATAGTTCATAGCAAACAATCATTCATTGGTCTTCTCTTAGATTTGCTTCCGTATTTGATTCTGAAAGATTGGGTGCAAGCTGAATGCTCATTCTGCTGCCAAATGTTAATTAACAGACAAGTGCTTTTGCTCCCTAAATATATTTTAGTCTCTAATAATTTTTCTGAAAAATCATTAATGCCTCTTCAGGTCAGAGATCTTGTAATAATGTGCAAGTTTAAACCTCCCTTGGGGCGGCCGAGGCCTTTTTGCCAAGATGGCCATCTGACAGTGCATGCTTTTATATGCTGCAGAGGAATGCAATGTCTGCAGCTGTTTTGTTCTGGGATGGTGCTGTGCGGAAATCCCTAATAACTAACACCAGATTTGGTGTTAGATAGGAGGAGATGGGCTCCTCCTATCTCAGTATCTATGCTTGTGTCACATTATTAGGCCCTGTCGATGGTTTGGATGCTGTAGAGCTTATTCTGACTTTGTTTACTGTGTGACATTCTAGTTGCAGTTTCCAAGCCTCTTACTTTGCACTCATGACAGTGCCATTGAAATAAGCAAGAAGCTCACGTTTGGTATGAGCAGTGATTTCCTTTCCTTGTCATACTGGTCTAGTGGCATCATTTCCTAAAACGTCTCCGCATTTCAAGGTGAGGGGAGCATTGTAACATGGCTGCTGTCGAAGCGTACCTGAAAAGCTGTGAGAAGTGCATTTGCTTAACAAAGTAGGCCTTGAAGAAAATGGCATCCTGAGCTTATTTAGTTATTATTTTTATTAAAATAATTATACCCAATCTATTCCAACCAAGGCTCAAGGCCACTCACAAGCAAACATACATTCTGGCTACCACAATTCAGTTCAGTGTCACAGCCAGAAGGCCAACAAAACCATTACCTGAATATGAGGGGCAACTCTGCAATTTCAACAGGAGGACCTTTGAGGGAAAGAGCCACTTCCCAGCATTTTTCCTGCAAAACCAACTCTTCTTCTTCTAAGTGACAAGGAACACTCGATATGTGACCAAACAAGAAAGCAGCAGTAAGAAAAACAGAGCAGTGAGCAGGAGCTGATGGGAGGAGCACAAGTAGGCCACGGGTTCACAGGAAAAGACTCAATAATAAAATTATCAGAAGTGATCTAACAGACCAGGAGCTGGAAAAGGTGACCTGAGTTTAAGTGTACCAATGTTCTGAATCTGATTTTAAGCCTGTGGCTGTATTGCATGTACTATGGCTTGTTTGGGCATGATTCGGGACACTCCAGCCCATATTTTAACTGGTTCCTAATACTGCCACAGTTCAGTTCTCTAGATCAACTCCATTCAGCAACTGTAAAATCACTTTCAAAATATTGTTCTCCCTTTCCCATGTTCCTTCTGATGCTGTTGGATCAGGTAACAACTGTATTCTCTGAATATTGGATATGTTCCCAAATGAAACCTTATTACCACTCAGAGAGCGCCAAATATAGTCACCTTCTCAAGGTCACATTTTGTACATTGGCAAAAAGTGGATGATAATGCTGGCAATTATGTGATCCCTGTGATGCATCTCCAGCTGTATTAATTCTGAACTGTGGCAATAAAGGTTTGTTCTGAGAACCAAAATGGACAGGCCTCTAATTCTAATAATATCTCACGAGTGCTCCAATTCAGGACTGGTAGAAGGCATTACGAGAGAGCCAGGCTAATTGCACCCACCTCTGCACCAAACTTTGCTTAGGGAATCTTTGTTTGATGTCAGTGTCTCTTGATAAAGCTACATGTTCAACCACATGTTTGTGTCTGAGGTACTACCGTGAGGTAGAAGGCATGATTTAAAACCAGATATATATCTGTTGTTTTGTTCTGGTTGGAATATGCATCTGATGAGCAGGAATGGCTTTATTTCAGAACTGAGACCGAATTTGATCCTCTAAAACATTTTAAAATGGAACACAAAAAGAAGTCCTCACACAATAAAACTGTTCTCTTAGGCCTGGTGGCACAGTGAGTGCTCCGGACACTTTAGGAGAATCAGCTAAATGCTCAAGAGACTTTCTTGTGCAATCATAAATATTGAAGGGCTTCACTACTAAAAATGCTAATATTAATGTTGGCTATGACTCACAAGAAAATACATTTAGATCTGTCACATCAATCCTGAATCCAAAATAAAACTTTTAAGAATTTGATACATGCTAACAAAGATGTAAAATCTCTCTTAAAAGCCAATGGTTAACAGCTTTGAGATCCCGTCTGGCAATTTGAAATACTTGTTGCATACTTGTGCTTTCCACCCGTGTATGCTGTTATGTGTTTTGGAGTTTACCTGATTTTGAACAGCTACATTCAAGTCCATGCCCCCATTTTCTGGTCATGGAGTAGGGGTCACGGGGTGTGGAGGGGAGGTAGTTGTGAATTTCCTGCATTGTGCAGGGGGTTGGATTAGATTACCCTGGTGGTCCCTTCCAACACTGTGAATCTATGATTCCAGTAACACCTTAGAGAGCAACAAGATTTTTTGAGGGATGAGCTTTTGAGAGTCTTCTTGGTCTCTAAGGGGCTAGTGGAATTGAATCTAGCCATTCTGCTGCAGACCAACACAGCTACCCTCTGAAACTAACCTGATTTTAAGTGCACCTTATGTGGAAAAGCATTCCATAAGCTTATAAAAAATGTAAGGTGTTCCATCATACCTATTCAAGCGTATTCTTGCCACTGGTGCCCTAAGTTTCAGCCAATCATTTGCCAATGCTTAGTGTGATTGATTGATTATAATCACTTTGGTTTTATGTCTCTAACATGAAGCTACCAATCAGTCAACCGGCAATGCAGAAAAGGTTTCCAGGTGCCATACTGACAATGGTTAAGCTCAGAACCTGCTGGCTTACCCAGGCATGTCTCAGAGACCAGGGATAGAAGTATGATTACATAAATTAAATGAAGCATGCTGGGCATGTTTCTCACAAAGGTAGTTCCTGAGGCCTAGTTTAGCAGCTTTTTATGGGCAGCAGCCAAGTTTACGTGGGGAACTCTGTGTGAATGCAGAGTCCTGCGGTCAAGTGCTTTTGCCTTGCCAGCATCCTGTTTAAATCAAGGCTCAGATCCATCAGTAGAAGAGTTCTGCAATAAGCTGGTTCCTCTGGTGGCTGTTTCCTCCTAAGAAAGGAACAGTTTGTTTACGGAAGTGTCGTCTGACCGATTTGTTGGGGAAATTGTGAAAGTGTTTGAGCATTACCAACCTGTTCTAGCAGAAGCCTTTATATTTGTTTTGTATAGAAGTGTATCATTAACTTGGAGGTGACGTTTGTGATCTCTTAGTCCAGCTCTAGCAACAGCTAATTTCCCCCATTGCTCAACTATTAAGAAGCGTTTCCTGCTTAACAAGCCCAAATCTGCTTTTCTGCAACTTGAACGCCTGGCTTCTCCTTTGTTTGGGGAGGGTGAGGGGGAAGGGATCTCAAAGTGTTATGTTTTTGTGTACTAGTTAAAAGGGAGTTTCTGAAAGAAGCTAACACCCTTTGAATAGCCTAGTTAGATCCCACATGCAAATTTGAAAGCTGCTACACCTAGTTTGGGAGCCCGAATTAATACTTGTGCATTGTGACACTGGTCCTTCCCACTTCCTCTATGTGTAGTTTACAGTGTGTACTCTGTTTCTTAATCTTTGTGTTTCCGCACCAGTTTTCTGGTCCAGTTAATGTGGTGTGCACTGGTGAGGATCTTCCAGCTAACACAAATCTGGGCGATCTAATGCTGTGCGAAGCAACTGCCCTTGGTTGCATTCATTGGGAACTGGGTTCGGGTTCTCCACCAGGCGACAAATTTGACCTGAGGCCGTAGACCTGCCCTTCCTTTCAATTTGACTCTAGTCCGTGGAAGACTGGCCAGCTGCTTGCTTGTCTGAGCGGTGGGGGGGCAGCAGGCAGCAGCGGGTTCAAAGGGTGGGAAAGCCACAGCTCAGCTGGTCTGTGCAGTGCCCCACACGGGTCCATGGGGGGGATGTGCTGCTTCCCCCTTCCCAATAGGTTGGGGGGCTCAGGGCTGCTGGAGCCTTCAGCGGCTCGTAGAATCAGAATAGAATCGTAGAGTTGGCAGTACCAGGGTCACAATGCAGGAAATTCACAATGCAGGAAATTCAATCCCCCCAACCCACCCACCCACATCCAGTGACCCCTACTCCATGACCATAAGATGGCCAAGGTGCCCGCCCTCTCATGATCTGCCTACGGTCATAGAATCAGCACTGCTGACAGATGGCCATCTAACCTCTTCTTTAAAACCTCCAGGGAAGGAGAGCTCACCACCTCCCGAGGAAGCCTGTCCCACTGAGGAACCGCTCTCACTGTTTGAAAATTCTTCCTAATGTCTGGATGGAAACTCTTTTGATTTAATTTCAACCTGTTCGTTCTGGTCCGACCTTGTGGGGCCGCAGAAAACCCACTCCGCGCCCTCCTCTGCATGACAGCCCTTCAAGTACTCGGAAGATGGTTCTCCTGTCCCCTCTCAGTCTTCTTTTGCAAAATGCAGCAGCTTCCGCAGCCTAGAGGCCCTCCTCCTCCTCCTCCTCCTGAGCGCCGTCGCTTTGCCGAGGGGCGCCGCTGCGCTGCGCTGCCCGCCTCCCGGCTGCTTTCCCCGGCCGAGCCGCGGGCGGGCGGGCGGGCAGGGCAGGGAGGGCAGGGCAGGGCGCGCCCCCGCGATTTCCTGCGCGCGCGGCGGGCCTGGGGCTTCGGCGCAGGCGCCTGGTGGGGGGCGGCCATCTTGAGAGCGGGCTCGGCTGCCCGCGTCCAAGATGGCGGAGGGCGCCTCGCCGCCCCGCCGCTGCCCGGGTCCGGCCGCCGCCCGCCGCCGCCTCCTCCTCCTCCTCCTCCGCCGGGCGGCGCCATGAGCGGCCTGGCCTTGCTGCGCCTCCTCAGCCGGGGGAGCCGCTGCCGGCTGCGCCTGAGGGCTCCCGCCGCCGCCGCCGCCGCCGCCGCCGCCCCCCTGCGCAGCGCCTGGGCCGGGCCGCCGAGCGGGGTGCTGAGGGTAAGCGGGCTGGCGGGGCCTCCTCCCTGCCGGGAAAGGGGCTCCGGGCCGGAGGCCTCGTTGGCCAGGCTGCGGTGCGAAGGAAGGGTTGGTCTCTCTCCCCCCCCCCCCGTCCGCTTTCTCTCCGGCCCTCCCCGCCTCCGCAACAGCCCTGCGAGGTAGGGCCGGGCAGAGGCGAAGCCACCTCCCGGTGGGGCAGATGCCCGGACCCTGGGGGTGCGGGGGTGGGGGGTGGGGTCAGCCCTGGGGGCTCCTCGCCCTTCCCAGCGGAGGGGCCTCTGGGGACTGAGCCCGAGGCCTGCTGGAGCTCCGCCGCCCACCCGAGCCCAGGTAGGGTTGCCAACCTCCAGGCACTGTAAGAACAAAACGGGGTGGGCTCAAGGTATCAAGGTAACAAAAACTACGTTCGAAGTTAACCAGTGCAAGATTCGAGCCAGTGTAACAGGTAATATGCAAATATACAACGAAGTGCATCAGTTGTTCACAATGACAAAAAAATGATAACAAAAGCCCAATAGCTGTCTCCAAATGTAAAATCCGAAGGTGAAAAACATAATCTTGCCGCGGCCGCGGCAAGATTATGTTTTTCGCCTTCGGATTTTACATCTGATCATCTTCCATTTGTTGGACTGGCTTCTCGTCCGCCTTTGGAGACAGCCACTGGGCTTTTGTTATCATTTATTATCTTGAACCTACCCTGTTTTGTTCTTACATTTTCGTATTAACAGTGGTTTTGAGTCTTTCTTGTAGCAACCTCCAGGTACTAGCTGGAGATCTCCTCCCATGACCCACTGACCTCCAGCCGATAGAGATCAGCTCCCCCTGGAGGAAATGGCCGTTTTGGCCATTGGACTCTATGCCATTGAAGCCCCTCCCCTCCCCAAACCCCACCTTCCTCAGGCTGCCCCCAAAAACCTCCCGCTGGTGGCGAAGAGGGACCTGGCAACCCTAAGCCCAGCTCTTGCCCTCCCTCCGGCGAGTCTGGCTGTCGAGCGGGGCTTCCAGCCCAGTGGGCTGCGAATGTCTTGATGGGAAGAGAGAGAAATGCAGCCACTGCACCGCACTGCCTCTCCAGGTGACCTGCTTGGGCAACCTGCTTGCTTGTGTGCGGGTGATGGCCTTGGGGTGCGCTTGTTTGTGCTGAAAGGAGGGTAGGAGTGCTTTGATGGGGTGTCAGATAAATGCAGCTGCGCAGACCCGCACTCAATCCCCTGGTCATTTGTGCCTGAGGGGGGCCCTCAGCCTTCCAAGTGCTGATGACCTGCACAACAACCCTTGAAGGAAGGGCCTTAGCTCAGTGGTAGAGCATCTGCTTGGCGTGCAGAAGGTCCCAGGTTCAATCCTCAGCGTCTCCAGTTAGAGGAACCAGGCAAGTAGGTGATGTTAAAGACCTCTGCCTGAGACCCTGGAGAGCCGGGGCCGGTCTGAGCAGACAATACTGACTTTGATGGACCGAGGGTCTGATTCAGCATCAGGCAGCTTCATGTGTTCATGTGTTCCACCAGTGGTTAGCCCGGCAGGCTGGAATCTGGGAGAGCCAGGTTCCAGTGTCCACTCCGCCAGGGAAACTTCCTGGGTGACCTTGGACTGGTGACACGCTCTCAGGCTAGTCTACCTCACAGGTCTGTTGTGAAGATAAAACAAAGGAGAGGATAACGATGTGAGCCACTTTGGGTACCCACTGGGGAGAAAAGCAAGCTAGAAATGGAGTAAATAAATATGCATGGGCTGGCCACAGTGGGCAAAAATTTTACCCACCCGTCCTGGGTCTCAGCCCGGCATTCGGTGTCAGCATTTTGTTGAATAAGCCAAGTAATTGGAGTTTGAAGGGGAGAGAGTTTGTTGTCAGCAGGGTATACACTCCGATCTGCCTGGCTCCAACTGCTGGCCCACCCAGAATTTCCCCTCCTTTCTCAAGAAAGGACCTGCTTCCATCACAGTCTGGCATTCCTGGAGGAATAGTACATGTGTTGGAGAGAGAGCCTTATTCTAAGGCTTCTTTTCATCTGGCATTGATATTGGAGTTCAGCAGGCTCAAATGGGGACGGTTGGGAAGCTTTCCTTTCCCCTCCCTAAACGTGCTGTTTGTTATGTTAATTTATTTGCCATCATGTTGTATTTCTCCAATATGTGTTGGAAGTATGAATTAAAACAATGGAAACATTAAAATGGGTGTGCTTGGATTGGCTTAATAGTAGATGAGATCCAGATGGGTGGTGGATAGGGTTGCCAGCTCTGGGTTGGGAAATTCCTGGAGATTTGGGGTGGAGTCTGGGGAGGGCAGGGTTTGGGGAGAGGAGGGACCTCAGCCAGGTTTAATGACATGGAGTCCACCTTCCAAAGCAGCCATTTCCTCCCAGGGAACTGATCTTGGTCATCTGGAGACCAAAGGTAATAGCGAGAGATCTTTAGGTACCACCTGGAGGTTGGCAATCCTAGTGGTTGATCATGTTTCTTTTCCAGCTGCTCTGTGAAAATGTTACCCCAGAACAGGTTGGCTGTTGTAGGCATTTTAAAGCCTTTTGCAGGGGATGCTTCACTATGGGACAAGGGCCCTGTCAGACATGCATTGCCCAAATGCATTTTGTTGTGTTGCTGGGCGTTTCTTTACTTCTGCTCTTGGGTGTTCACAAAAGCCTCCATAATTTTTGCATAATGTTCTTTTGGACCTAATTTCCTTGAGTCTAGCTCAAGATTGCCATTACTTGACGGAGGTCTGTCTTTCTCTGAATGAAGGTCTCTTCTCTTGTCCTCTCCTTAGAGCTTTCTGTCTCGAAGGTTTTCCCCCGAATTTGAAGGACTTTCGCCAGCCATAGTGGAAAAGCATTTATTTCCAGCTCAACTCTGGAAGCTTTTGAGTGAGTAAGGAAGATCATTTCTTTGTTTTGACCAGAATGCTGCCTTTCCTAGCTCCAGCCATGTCCAAAATTTTGGTTATTTGTCTAGTACTCTTCCTACCACCCTGACCTGGATGGCCCAGGCTAGCCTGATCTCGTCAGATATCAGAAGCTAAGCAGGGTCAGCCCTGGTTAGTATTTGGATGGGAGACCACCAAGGAATACCAGGGTTGCTGTGCAGAGGAAGGCACTGGTAAACCACCTCTGTTAGTCTCTTGCCATGAAAACCCCAAAAAGGGGTCGCCATAAGTCGGCTGCGACTTGAAGGAACTTTACACACACAAACACACTCTTCCTACCTAATCTAGCACTTTAAAAAAACTATAGACCAAAAAGTATGTCAACTAAACAACAATATAGAGCTATTATAGTAACACATAATGATACATAATAATAAGTAATAGAGAAAAAAGAGAAAGAAGGAGATTTGTAACTCTCGAAGGTTGGAAGAATGCATATGGAATTATTCCGTCACTGGTTTTTAGATTCCAGAAACCAGGAAATTGGAAGCATCTCTCCACACAACTATCTCTCAGGGCAGATCTATTCCTTTGATCCTTATAAAAGGAAATTGGTAGTCAGTGAATGTACATGAAGCTGCCTCTACTGAATCAGACCATTGGTCCATCAAGGGCAGTATTGTCTGCACAGGCTGGCAACAACTCTCCAGGGTCTCAGGCTGAGTTCTTTCACATCACTTTCTGCCTGGTCCTTTAAACTGGAGGTGCCAGGGATTGAACCTGGGACCTTCTGTCTGCTAAGCAGAGGCTTTACCACTGAGCCACAGCCCCTCATTAAGGCTACGACAGTAACATTTTCTCCTGGTCCTCCTCCAGGGAGCTCAGGACCATGGGTGTGATCCTTCTCTTCTGTTTTATGCCTTCACCAATGCCATGAGGTCCATAAACTAAGAGGGGGTGACTGTCCCAGGATCACCCAGCAATCTGTGGTATACCTGGGTGTCTCCAGTCCTAATTCAGCACCCTCACCACTACACCATGATGACTCTGCCTGATGGATTATTGTGCATCACTTGCACAAACAGAATTCACGTTTGAAGCCGTCAGAACGTGGGTTCTGCACTCAGAGTAGCCCTCTTGGGTCCCAGGCATGTAACCAGCCCCCCCCCCCCACACACACACATACATACAGAGGAGGGAGAGGGATGTCTTGCCACTGCATGCCTCAGGCTGGATTCAGCCATTGCTTCTCCCAAGGACCTTCCTGACATGTCTCTGATTGAAGCTTCTGAGGAGAGCTGCCCTCCAAGGCCCTGCCCTGGATGGCCCAGGCTAGCCCAATCTCTTTAGATCTCAAAAGCTAAGCAGGGTCGGCCCTGGTTAGTATTTGGATGGGAAGCCATCAAAGAAGTCCAGGGTTGCTATGCAGAGGCAAGTGAGGGCAAACCACCTCTGTTCATCTCTGGCCTTGAAAACTCAAGGGCATTTTCCTCCAGCCTTCCAAGGCCATACCTTTCCCTTGATAGCTGTGATGCTATGGAAAGCAGAAGGACCACATTGTCCTTCCGCCTCTCCACCCTTGGCCACAGGGGCACATATGAGAAACCACCTTCTAGAGTTTTTGTTCTGTAGTTTACTGTTCCCTCAAAGGGGCAGGGGGGAATCCCTTCCTTGGAATTCTTGTAGTTCCTCCCTATCTCCCTCTCAACCCACTAATTCCTGTCAGTTCTTTAGGGCTTTTGATGTGGCCGAGGGGAGGAAGAGAGAGCAGGAGCTGCAAGGAGAACCACGTAGGGCTTAGAAGCCATGAGTGCCAGAAAGCCAGCCCCACACATGGGCTTTGCTCCCACCTTGAAGCCAGGGCAGCCAGGAAGCTGGTTTCTGCCTAAGCTCATCACTGCAGGTTTCTCTTTGTCCAGGACACACAAGAAAGGCACAGCTTTGACCATGTCTCTGTTTCTAGGTGGCCCTTTCTATTTTTCTACCTCTGGTTCCCGTCGCAATGGCAAAAGTGGTGAAGGGTCCAAAGGGAAATCCCCGGAGGAAGACGAGGGTATGTACAGATTTTGTTTTTTAATGTAAAGCTTCCTGCTGGGAGTGAATTTATACAGACTGAAAAATAATTTCCTGTGCACTCATTAGTGTCCAGTAAGGAGCTAGTTTTCACCGGTTCTTGTTGAGACTAGTGGGTGCTTCTATGTTTCCGGGCACCTGCTTCCTTCTTGACTCTTGAGGATAAAATCCAGAGGATCTTGAATGTGAAAAAAGTGGACTTCAGGTCACTCCCTGCAGCTGACTGATTAGAAAACACTGAACGCAAATGAGGCAGGTGCCTTGTAGCCAGGGTGCCCTCTGCTTAGCTATAGACACATACTCTCTTGCGTCTCTGGGCTTAGAAGCCTCTCGCTTGCGGACATACAGGCCACAACCCACCCCCTTTCTTTGGAAACTGAAACCACACAGCATCTCTTACTCAAAGAAAGGATCTTACTCAAAGATTCCAGCTTTTCTCCACCTCCCTGGTAGAGGAGATGCTTCAGAAGAAACCAGGAGGAAATGCGTTTGTGTCTGCAGGATAACATTTGGTGTGGAACTCTGCACACAATTGATAGAAAATCACAACACGTTGTTGGGCCAGGCCTCCCCCCACTCCCATGACAGCCAGTTTGGGATGCTGACCGCTGTCTTTCCTCAGAATTCCAAGAGGGCTGGCAGACTTTCATGGAAATCCCAGCGTTGCTGTTTTTCTAGTCATAGGCGATGGAGAGATGCCGGCTCCTCTCTTCTCCAGCGGGGTGTGGAGTCCTTTGTACTCCATTTGCTTCAGATCTTTTTTGCATCTTTGGGGGGGGGGGGAAACCAAACACACCTCAAATCTGTCTTCGTTGGAACCAATTCAGTGAAATGACCTGAGGCTGTATCTTCTTTGCCAAAGGAGCAGGCCTGTCCTTTTTGTGTTTTTATTTATTGTTTTTCAGCGTTGCATGCAATTTTTATTTCAAATATTGTGCAGAAGCTAGTGTAAAATTCTTCTTTTGTGGGCCAGTCTTTGTCCATCTGGGAATTCTTTATTGATCCAGCTTCCGTTTTTAAGAGTACCATCTGAAGCAGAGTTACGCCCTTTTAAACACTGGCTGTGACAGGCTTAGCAGGGTGCAACTCCGCTTAAGAGGGCAGCATGAGGAGGAGTCTTTGTGCAGACCTTGCTTGAAGCCAGTTTGTGTACAGATGAGCCCTTTTTGGAGCAGATTTCTTGTTGGCTTTAGCCAGGAGTTGTTAGGCGTAGTATTGGAGAAGAGCATGTGCTGTGTTTGTTGAAATACATTGAAAAAGGAGATATTGAAGCACTGGGGTGGGTTACCTTGCTAAATTATTTCTCTCTTGGAAGGGACCGTGTGTGTGTGTTTGTGTGTGTGTGTGTGATGGGCTTGTCCACTATCTAACTAAAAATATGTAAAACCTTTAAAGCCATTCCAGAGCTGCTGTGTGGATGGAGGAGGGAAGTGTTTGTTCCAGTGAGATTGTGGGCGCCAGCCAGCTCTCTGCATTTTGAAGATGCTGTGGAGAGTGTGCTGGTTGGATCAGAGTCTTGGCAAGAAAGAGAAGAAAGTGTGCATCTGTTTCCTGCAGGGAGTGGTGGTGCCGTCCTGCCAGCCCCACTGCTTTAAAACGTTATACATAGCCTATGTATAAATGTACACAGCCTATAACGGCTTCAGTTTTCTGCTTGGTCTTCAGTCACTCGCATAAGATGTGGATTCTTTAAAACTTGCTGAACTATACAAAAGATCGCCAGGGCCTCCTTCAGATGTGAGGCTTCAGAGGGGCTTGTTAGTAGATTCCCCCCACACACACACACATGTCCTGCATTTTGACTGTCAGCTGGCCCAGCAGGGCCCCCCTCCCTTGGAGCTTCCAGCAGTTCTTCTGAGCAGCCCACAATATGGCCTTCCCTTTTCCTCTTGCTGTAATTTGACTCTGCATTACGAAGGGGAGAGATTTGCCCTTCATCTAACACGTGTGTGTGTGCCTCTCGCAATGTCAAGAGACTAGAAGAGCTTCTGGCCCAGAAGCGGTTTGACTCTTTGGCTGCCTGGTGGCTGGGAACTCCGGGTGCAGAGGCCTTTCTGTCCTGCTACTGAAGGTGTGGGAAGTTCCCCTGGTGCTTCTTTCTGTTTCATGTGAACTGCAGTTCTGCTTCAGCTGCGCCTCTTCCCATTGCTCATTTGCAGTGAGCAGCAAACTCTTGTGCTGTGGACGCAGGTGACCCCAGTATTCCAGCAGCTACACCAGCTATCTAGCCCAATTCAAGGCATTGCCTTTGACCTTTAGAGCCCTATGGGGCTTGGGACTGGGGTATCTGGAGGACTATCTTCTCCCCTACGTTCCTGCCCAGGAATTAAGTTCACAGGGAGAGGCCCTCCTAACTGTCTCATCAATCAAAGAAGCTCATTTGGTGAGTACATGAGAGAGGGCCTTTTCAGTGGCAGCCCCACGACAAAGGAACAGACTCCCCTGGGAGGTGCTCCTGGCCCCTGCACTCTTGCTCTTTACTAGTAGGCAGTTGAAGATAGTTTTATTTAGGACTGCATTTGGTTAAGTTTACTACCAGTCCTGAACTGTGATTTTAAATTTTGGTTTTATTATTTTAATGTATTTTGTGTATTTTATCTGTGTTGTAAGCTAGGTGGCTAATAAACATTTTAAACAAAGGACCATTTCGGCTAGAACCCACCCCCACCCCCCAGCGTTGCCCGTGCCTCTTGTCATTAGACATAGCCGGTCCCAAGCTCTTTCTCACTTAACCAACCTGGTCTCTGCTCTGGGGTCCCTACTGACCATCTTGGAGCTGCCACTTCCCAAGCACATCGTGTATGAAAAGGGGCTCAGTCCTTTAGCATTCTGTTTGCCCTCACAAAAACCCTGCAAGGCAGATTGTTGCCAGTCCTGTCCTACTGGTAGGGATGTGGGGGGGGGGGCGTGCGTGTGCAGGATCAGGCGGATGCTGGATCCGTGGAAGAAAATGGCACAAGAATGTCAGCCTCCCAAGTCCAAGGCTGGTGTCTATCCACTTGGCCAGACCTGTTATTCTAACTTTAATTTTCAGATCCTTTCCAAAACAAAATTGATGAAAAATGATTTAGAACTGTTGCCACCTCTCCCTATGGCTCCCCAAGGCAAGAAAGAAGGGTCGGGGCCTTTCCTGGAGTTGTCCTCTGTGTGCCAGCTCCTGCTTTTTCACAGGGTCATCCCAGTTCATATCCGCTCATCTGTTCCTTCAGAGGAGGAAGGGGGTCTTTGGCCTCCCTTTCTCAACCAGCAGCTCTTGACTGGGAGCAATGAGGCTCTTCAGGAGATGCAAGGGAGAGCCATCCAAATGCCACAAGATATTTCCTTCAGCTCCCTTTGAGTTGTGCTTTCTGGAGCCTGAAAGGTCACATGTGAGATCAGCAGCCGGCATCCTGCCCAGAAGGGGCGGGGCGGACTGCGTGTTTAGACCATGACCTGTGCGGTGCTGCATGCCTTTTCCCGTAGTGATGGATGAATGAATGGGGAGGGGGCAGGCCTCCTCAGTGTCTGGGGGGGGGGAGATCATCCCTGCAGTAATTATTTTGAAGGGTTCCTTAGCCTGGTCGCTGCAGCCCTCGCAAGCTTTTAATCACAGAGTTCAGGGCTGGGGTTAATGGCAAATCATTCCTCCCGGAGGGCTCTCCGAAACTGGGAGGCTGGAACGGGTCCTGCTGCTGCTGCCTCTTCCAGCTCATGTGGGACTTATTTTTAGGGAATATTTGCAGGGCTGTGGGGGCCTGTTGCTGGGAGCCCTGTGGAGCCAGGTGGCAGCAGCTCAGAGAAACCGGCCGACCCGGCTATTGTGGGGAGGTGCTGGCGTCCTCTGCTGCTGCCTCGGCCGCCTCCCAGGGCTCCAATCTGTGGCTCTGCTGTAAGATCTCTAGCAGCCACTGCAGAGTTCTGGCTGCTAGTGAGGAGAGGCCCTATTATTGGGGGAAGCCCCTTTCTGTGATCAAACGACATATGGGATGCATCTGTTTCGATTGCCTTTGAAACTTGGGAGGGGAAAACCACTTCCTCGGAACTTCCTTTGTATGTCAGTGGGAGGAAGTCACTGCATGCAGAAAAGAGGTGGGCTTGCAGGAGAAGGCCCCAGCCCCTCTTGGCCTCATGGCATGACATGCAGGGGGGAGGGGGGCTGTGAGGCCAATGTGGGAGAAGGAGTGGTCCGGTGAGACCGTTCCAGGCTGAACTCCCAGCTGGCCTCAGAGCTTGTGGGGAGGCTGACGGGCTGGGAAGCTGACGGACTCTGTGGGAAGCTGGAGGCTTGATACAACAGCGCATTTGCTCTGCTCTGCAGGTAGCTGAAAGATGGTGTAAACTTCTAGGTTTCCCAGAAGCCGCCATCAGGCAGCTTCTGCGCTCAGAGCCGAGAAGTAGAAGCTCTTGGTGGTTCACTCAGTTTTAGTCTTGGCAGTTTCAGCAGAAGACAGTGTGCCTAGCTGCTGCTTATCATACTTCCTTGAGAGATGACCTCCATATCCATCTGAGGACCCTGTGGGCTATCTCCCGCCCATTCACCCCTGCTTCCTAAGCCACAACGTCCGGCCCTTCCATCTGCTGCCGCTTAGTAGCTATGGGGTTTCTCTTTTCCTCCTCCCCCCTGTTCTTTGCTTTGACATGACAGCTTTCTCTTAACTCAAGGCTTCGTTGGACACGCATGCAGCTCAGTGATGAATTTGCTCAGTCTGCTGAGCTCTTGATAACACAGGATTGCAAAGCGAGAGGAGAGGAGGAGGCAGAGCCTGGTCCCTGGGCTGGCATTGTGTGGAGCACAACTGCGCTCTCCCTCTTGAGGGGGCCATTGGGGTGCAGGACAGAGCAGGCCGCAAGTGAAAAATGGAGCTGGCACCTGCCTGGGGGGGGGGGTGCGCCTTGTGGCCGCAGAGGGAGCTGTGTCTAAGCTCCTTGGTGTTTGTTGCAGAATGGGTCTCGCCGGTGGTGTTTACTGATAAATGCCTTTGTTAACAAATTTGCAGACAAGTATCTAATCTGGGCAAACACACGCCGATGTGCCAACAAAGCAGCCATGATTTATTTGAGTTTCTTCATTATTTGGTTCTTAGGAAGGACATGTTGCTGGCGGAGGGTGTGTGTGCTAGTGGAGTGTCCAGATCTGATCAGTCAGCAGAAGGGGGCTGTTCATATGTGTCACTGAGAGCTGATGTGGGGGGTGGGGAGAGAGAGAGAGACAGACAGACATGCTTTTAACTCTTTACATGCCACTAGTGTTTTTAATTGTAAGCCGTTTTACAAGTGACGGATTTGCGGTGCTTTTCTCTAGCTGTGGCAACACTCGGGCACAGAATGGAGCTTGGAGTAAGGCCTTTCATGGCAGGAGAGAAGGGCCACTTTTCCCATAGTGTGTGTGTGGGGGGGTGGCCTTTAAGCAGATCAGCTGGCCTGGGGGGCAGCTTGCAAGCCCTCCTGCACTGCTGCTGTCCAGCCTGCCTCCCTTTATTCCAAAGGTTCTCTTGCAGAACCCCATGTGGTGGCGTCTCCCACCCCCCCCAATAAAACAAATGCCAGCTGATGCAGAGCAGTGGAGCCTGGCGGAGGTTGCAGCGTCTCCTTGGTGTGGCTCAGGGGAGGTTGGAGGGCATGCAGCTGCTGCATCATTAGCTCACACATGAAGCTTCCTTATACCGAATCAGGCCCTTGGTCCATCAAAGTCAGTATTGTCTACTCAGACCTGCAGCG
Source organism: Euleptes europaea (assembly GCF_029931775.1). Taxonomy (NCBI): domain Eukaryota; kingdom Metazoa; phylum Chordata; class Lepidosauria; order Squamata; family Sphaerodactylidae; genus Euleptes; species Euleptes europaea. Next base: position 50,466,235 of record NC_079328.1, read on the forward strand.
GCTCTCCAGGGTCTCAGGCAGAGGTCTTTCCCATCACCTGCTCACCTAGTCCCTTTAACTGGAGATGCCGGGGATTGAACCTGGGACCTTCTGCATGCTAAGCAGATGCTCTACCACTGAGTCACAGCTCCCTACTTGTTGCAGTGATGCTGTCCAAGACACCTCAGCATTTTCTGGCCTGGCGTCCTCTGGTGCGTGCTTCAGGATAGCTTTTTCCCCTCTACCTTTTGCAGCTTGTGAGTTTCTTTGTTCCTTCTGTCTCGCCTGCCTCATCTCCATTCACGTCCAATACAAGCTCCCCCTTCCCCATAGAGCATTCCTCATGGCACCTTTTCAGACCTGTAGACACACACGCAGTCTCCTTGAGCTGCTGGCTGGGTTGGAGGCTGGTGTTCCCATCCAGCCTCACTTGGTGACCTTGCTCCTTGCCTCCCCTCCATCAGTCCCCCGGAACAGGACGGTAACACGATACCGCTCTACAAACCAGATGCTGTCCAAGGAAAATGAAATGTGGAACACAAACCAGCCGGTGTGGGGTCTGTGGCTTGGGGCATGATCATGCCCCTCTCTCCTTCCTGAGCTAATCTTGACGTGCTCTTACGTTTCCCCTCTCAAGAAGAAAAGAAACGCCGGGAAAGGGAGGACCAGATGTATCGGGAGCGCTTGAGGACCCTCTTCATCATCGCCGTCATCATGAGCCTGCTCAACTCCTTGAGCACCAGCGGGGGCAACATCTCCTGGAACGACTTTGTGAACGAGATGCTGGCCAAAGGAGAGGTGCAGCGGATCCAAGTGGTCCCGGAGAGCGACATTGTGGAAATCTACTTGCACCCCGGGGCAGTTGTGTTTGGACGGCCCGTGAGTGTCTCTTTCCTCTTTAATCCTATACCAAGGTCAGTTCTTAAGGTGCTGGGGGAAAAGTGACTTGCGCTACATTGGTATTGAGAGGAATTTCAGGATTGGTGGCAGAAATTTATTTTATTTGATTTAAAATGTATATTAGCTGCCTTTCTACCTTTGCAGCACTCAAGACAGCTTACTATATGGAAATAAAACAGCAATTACAAAAAAACACATAAAAGGCCACAATTTAAAATCTCAATTGGGGCTGCCAATAAATAAAAAATAAATGAGTCAAATGCAGTCCTATATAAACCGCCTTCAGCTGTCTCCCGAACATTGAAAGTGAGGAGGCTGGGCACACCTCCCTGGGGAGGTTGTTCCATAATTGTGGGGCTGCCACCAAAAAGGCCCTCTCTCGCATGCCCACCAGACGAGCTTCTTTGATTGGTGGGGCAGTCAGGAGGTTCTCTCCCCGTGATCTTCATTCCCAGGCAGGAAATTCTGCATGTTTTGAGTTTCAAATCCTTTCTGTCGGCATCTGGCCAGGTGAAAGGTTCTGTGAAACATAACCTAGTTCCACATTAACTGAAATTGGCCCACTGCCTAGCAGATTCAGAGGCAGCCTTTAAAACACAAACTGTCGGTTCTGGACCTGCTTTTCCTCTTTGTAAGCACAAAGTTCTGCAACTTTTGTGACATGGTCACACTTGGAAATCAACATAAAGGATGCTTCCCTGAATCTCCCTGGTCTCTGAAAATGCACCTTACATCTGAGATGTGGGAGCACACCACCTACTGCCTTGTACTGAATCAGATACTTGGCCCATCAAGTTCAGTACAGTCTACTCAGACTGGCAGCTGCTCTCCAGGGTCTCAGGCTGAGGTCTTTCACATCACTTTCTACCAGATCCTTTTAACTGAAGACGCAGGGGATTGAACCTGGGGCCTTCTGCATGCCAATCAGATGGTCTGCCACTGACCCATGGCTCCTCCCGTAGTTCCCATCTAGTTTTTAGTTTCTGGGTCCCCGCTGAGAATTCAGTGAAGGGGTCCTTTGCTGGGGAGCTGGGCCCCTTTGGCCACACCTGGCTCACAATTCAGACATGCCATTGGATGTTCCACAACTCAGGAGATGTCCCTGGGCTTGGGAGTCTTACCAGTGGGGAGAGAAGGCAGTGGCTGTTGGTAAGAATAGGTGCTGAGGATCCTCCCTTGACTTCCAGAATCACATATTTATTTGTTTGTTCTTTTATTTTTAAAGATTGGGAGCCCATCCTTTTCTCTCCAGGGTAGGTTGCAACAGATGGAAGCCATACCAGGGAGAAGGGCTTCCGAAGGAAAACCGCTCCGGGTTCATGTTGTGGTGGCCGGGGGGCACTAAGAGGGACTGAACTGGGGGCATGTGATTGTTCCAGCCTCTCCCCAGTTCCCAGGAATTGTTGCCGCTGGGTTTGCTGTCGTGGCGGGGGCCATAAGCAAGCCCAGGAGGAACAGCAGCACTCGTTGTAACTGTCTCTGGGGGGAGAGTGCCTCCCCTAGGCCAGGGAGCATGTGACTCCCAGTGCATCTCTTAGCTGTGAAGAGAGAGGCTGGCGGTGTGGTTCTTGTTCCCTTTAGAGTGAAGGCCGGCTGCTGCCTCCAGTGTCCAGTCGCTCTGTTTTCTGCCCTTGCTGTGCGGGGACCTACGAGCGCTCCCCGTTGATCGAGGTCCTTTCTGCACCCTCGACACTGTCACGTTGCTCTTTGTTGTGTTTCTCCAGAGGCTGGCCCTGATGTACAGAATGCAGGTGGCCAACATTGACAAGTTTGAAGAGAAGCTGCGAGCAGCCGAGGAAGAGCTGAACATCAGCGTGAAGGACAGGATCCCCGTCTCCTACAAGCGTACTGGCTTCTTCGGAAAGTACGGTGAATTCTGGAGAGAACCACTCTTAACCCCCCCTCCCAATATGCCTCCCTCCCCTGCGCTTTGCTGTTACTCTTGCATTGCCAGAGCTGCATCCGCAGCATCCTAAAAGGAGTCCGTGGCCCCGGTCAGGGCACCAACAGCTGCAGTGAGCCGCAAACATGTGGGACATGCGGTGCCCCTTGGGGCTGACAAGGGAAGAGATGCTTCTGAATTGCCCCGCTCTGCATCTTGAGATAATTTCCCTGGTGATAGAAGAAGGGGGAGGGGCTGTGACGGTGGGCAGCCTGAACCACTCAGACGCAGCTGCAATTTTCTGTGAAAAGCATCCTGATCAATTTCCTCAGCGGTTGCTGCCGGGTGGCTTAGCGAACATGCCGGCGATTGCAGTGTGGCCGGGCTGGTGGAGGGAATGCATTAGAGCCCCCGCGAGCCCCCTCCGCCGCATTATGTTTGGCTTATAAAAATAAATACCCAGCTTTTGCCCGTGAGAACAACGTCTGACCGTACCTTAGGCGGATGCTGACTCACAGCCCCACGCTGAGCAGAAACCACTTTGATAATAAAATTCCAAATGTCAATGAGAAGCAAGTGCAGCCATTAGATGTATAGACTCTCTTATACAGAACCCCGGGTCCTTTCTCCCGGCGATTCCACAAAGGCTGATGCTTTCAATGCCAATGTAAAGTCAGCGTCAGAAATGAAGAGGAGGCCAGAGGCAGGTAAAAAAAAAACCCCGAAAGGCGGTGAGAGTGCCGGCTTGGAACTTGGTGCGTGCTTCTTCGCCTGACTGCTAGCGAGCGACAACCCTTTGCGGTCTCCTTCCCGCTGCTGCAGTTGATTTGCTCTCCCATTAAAACCAGCAACTTTTATTGGCAAAAAGTGATTTATGGGATCTCGCCATCCTTGGCTGGCAGAGTTCCCTGATAATAAAAAAGGAAGGATGCCTGTAAACCATTCTCTTGCAGAAACCAGTGTGTGTTTTCCAGGAATTCCATGGGCGGGGGGGGGGGGGCTTGCCTTCCCCTTTGGGAATTGTTCTTATGCGCCCTGTCAGGTTTGGGTTACTATCAAAGCTGATAGGAAAATGAAAGGCTTGACCTATTTTGCAGGAGCCAGGATCGAGGACCCTCATGTCGTCTCTGTCCAAGGCCTCTGTTGATCTTGCCTGTTGGCTGCAAAAATACTAACCAGCCCCTCATCCTCTTTACTGTTCCGCTGTGACCTTATTTTGCAATGAGAATGGAACACAGGGCAGTTGTGGTGCTCCTGAACAGAATTTGTCCCTTAAAGGAGCCAAAGCTTAATTCATTTGGTGAATTACTGGATGTTGAGGGCTGTGACAGGGCAGCTCGTGGCTAGTACAGCTGGGCCGTGCCCTCACCTGGTGCCTGGAGTCTCAGCAGCATCCCCTGGGGGAGAAGGAAACGGCGTTCAGACCTGCTTTACCATCTGCGAGATCCTCTGCCTCAACACTCTGAACCGTGCATGCACAGCGTGCCAGGAGCAAAGGCGTTTGGGGGAGAGGATGGAGGCCGCAGGTGGATGAGAGTGCTCTCCGTTGCCGTGTCCTTGGATGCCAGGCCGGGTCCCTCTGGAAGGAGAGCTGCAAACTGGCATGGGGCCTCAGTGGTGATGGCAATAAGTGCTTCAGCAAGCCCCGGGCCTCCCAGTCACCTCCCCCCCCCCACCTTGACCCCTAAGCACAGGGCCTGCTGCCCAGCTGTGTCTTGATCTCCTTGCCCCTCACTTGCCTGGCAATGTCCTGGGAGCCAGGCTGCTGCACAGTTATCAAGGCTAGTGTGGGACTCACCTAACAGGAAGCCAGGGTGGTAGTGGTTAAGAGCGGTGGTTTGGAGCGGTGGAGTCTGATCTGGAGAACTGGGTTTGATTCCAGGAATATATTGGGTGCGGTGGAACACAGGCAGGATGGTGCTGCTGCAGTCGTCTTGTTTGTGGCTTCCTAGAGGCACCTGGTTGGCCACTGTGTGAACCGACTACTGGACTTGATGGGCCTTGGTCTGATCCAGTAGGCTTTTCTGATGTTCTTATTCCCCACTCCTCCACGTGAGCAACAGAGGCAAATCTGGTGAACTGGATTGGTTTCCCTACTTCTACACACGAAGCCAGCTGCGTGACCTTGGGCTAGTCACAGCTCTCTCAGCCACACCTATCTCACAGGGTGTCTGTTGTGGGGAGGGGAAGGGAAGGCGATTGTAAGCCAGTTTGAGTCTCCCTTAAGTGGTAGAGAAAGTCGGCATATAAAAACCAATAATAATAATTATTATTATTATTACTATTGCAATTAATGGAAGTTCCTCATTGGCACTATTCAGAGAATTGTGCTGTTCCCCTGTTAACAGGAGGGCTGAAAAAACCTAATGATGTGGTATCTGTCTCAGGGAGCTCTGTCTCTCAAAAGCTCATACCCCCAAAATCTTGTCAGTCTTTAAGGTGCTCCTGGACTCTGATCTAGCTGTCCAAATGATGTGTGTTTGCCAGTGGCTGGAAAAGCCCTTTCTGTCTCCCTCCCCATTGATTCTCCCCTGCATAATTATAGGATGGGGGAGAACTGTCTTGGCAGTCGTATGTGCAAAAAGGATCTAGGGGTCTTAGTAGACGATACACTGAACATGAGAAAGCAGTGTGATGCAGTGGCTAAAAAGGCAAATGCAATTTTGGGCTGTGTCAACAGAAGTGTAGTGTCCAGATCACGCAAAGTGAAAGTATTGCTTTTTCTGCTCTGGCTAAACCTCACCTAGAATACTGTGTTCAGTTTTGGGCACCGCAATTTAAGAAGGATGTAAACAAGCTGGAACGTGTCCAGAGGAGGGCAGAGAAGATGTTAGGGGTCTGGAGACCAAGTCCTATGAGGAAAGGTTGAAGGAGCTGGGTATGTTTAGCCTGAAGAGGAGAAGACTGAGGAGAAGACCAGAGGGACCCAGGGATATGAGAACCAACTTCAAGTACTTGAAGGGCTGTCATATAGAGGATGGAGCGGAGTTGTTTTCTGTTGCCCCAGAAGGTCGGACCAGAACCAACAGGTTGAAATGAAATCAAAAGAGTTTCCGTCTAGACATTAGGAAGAGCTTCCTGACAGAGCGGTTCCTCAGTGGATCAGGCTTCCTCGGGAGGTGGTGGGCTCTCCTTCCCTGGAGGTTTTTAAGCAGAGGCTAGATTGCCACCTGTCAGCAATGCTGATTCTGCGAACTTAGGCAGATCATGAGAGGAAGGGCAGGAAGGGATGAGTCAGTGCTTGGCTCTCTTGGCCCATTCTTACATGCCCAGAGTAATGCCAATCGTCACTTTTGGGTCAGGAAGCAATTTTTCCTCCAGGCTAGATTGGCCAGGGATCCTGGAGGATTTTCTTTGGCCATCTCCTGGGCATGAAGTAGGGATCACTCCCCCCCCCCCCCGGACTTCCCTTTGGGCACAGCATCAGCTGCATTTTGGGGGTCCCGAAGTGAATCGGGGACCAATGTCTCAGGCCTCATCTCGGCTTCCCCTTGCCTTTGCAGTGCTCTCTACGCCCTGGGGATGGCAGCGGTGGGAGTCGGCATCCTCTGGTACATCTTCCGCCTGGCTGGCATGGCCGGAAGGGAAGGGGGCTTCAGTGCCTTTGTAAGTAGCCTTTTGTGGCCCGCAGCTCTAATTTTGGGTAGGCCTGCCTTCCCCCACCCTCCCCCAGCAAAGTCAACAATGGATGGGAATGAAGCCAGGCCAGAGACTGGGCGGTCCCGTGCTGCTTTTCCTATCAGCCGGTGGAGCTGTGCGGTCTTTGGTCTTTCTTGTGGGGGGGGGGATCCTCTTTCCCTCTAGGCTGGAAGGGCTGAGCTCAGGGAATTTGCAGGGCGCTCTTTCGGCTGTTTTTGAAACCCGCTAATGACTTGCAGCTGGGAACGGCATTTTGTTTGCCTTTGTCTTGCCAGAAAATCTCGCATGCAGCAGCGCACACAAATCCCCTCACTCACAGCCAAATAACTTTTCCGCCTTTAAAGCCGCTTAAGCTGTCGGCCTGTGCTGCGTGCTGGCCTCTCCTCCTGCCCTGTGCTCCTTCCTCAACGCTGGCCAGCTCCCTGCTGACCAGTCAGCTGAGGGGAGGCTGGTGATCTCGGCCTGCCTGGCCAGGAAGGCTTGGCAGAGGTGCTGAGGGGGCAGGATGCTCCCCTGCCCTCCAGCAGCCCTGTTGGCCCCATCCCAGGGACAGCATCCCAGGAAGAGGGGCCCACAGAAACTCCCCGCAGGGCTTCAGGACTCCTGGTCCCCTTCATTCAGGCTGCTGCACTGTGCACGCACACTGTTGGTATTTCAATCGCTGCGTTTCCAAGCCTTTGGCCTGCTTCAGGCTGAATGGAAAAGCCAACGCGAGTAGCCGTTTTAGGTACAGGGTCATGAGCGGTTATGCAAAGCATGTTGAGCTCAGTTGTGTCGTGTGGTCCCACGGATGCTGGAGTGGGGGCCAGCTGTTCTCTTGCTGACCTGCCCTGTCGCTGCTGGTGCCTGGTTGGGGCAGCATTCGGGGACCAAGGAGCTGGGCAGGTTTGATGAGAACAGACCGTGTGGTGGGCGGGGGGTGTGTGTGTGTCTTCAGCCTTGCTCTCCCAGCTGAAGTGGAGGAGGTGGAGATTGTGCAGTGAACGCTGCGAGTCTGATCAGTAAGTTGGTTTTGACTGCAGTCTGGTAGCCGCAGCAATCAGTTTCCCTCTCCACCTTGCTGGGCACATTCAGACGGCAGCTGAGTCGATAGAGCCCCTGCCCTTGTTACTTCAGGAAGGCGGTATCCCAAAATGAGGGGGGGGGGCATGGCCCAAGAGCAGGGCCAGCAGGGCCTGGGCCAGAAGTGGAGTTTGGGCCAGAAGTATTCTCACCTGGAGCTCAGAGAAATTGGGGGGGGGGGGAGCTGTCCTCTTTTGCCTGGGCTGTCAGGGGTCTTTCTCCCCCTTCTCAGAATCAGCTGAAAATGGCCCGCTTTACAGTCGTGGACGGCAAATCCGGGAAAGGAATCAGCTTCAAGGACGTAGCAGGATTGCACGAGGCCAAAATGGAGGTCAAGGAATTTGTGGATTATTTGAAGGTAAGAACTGCAAACACCCCTGAGACAAAGGAACCCCAGGAGGCAGGGGCCGGAGAGCCAGTGTGTGTGCGTGGGGGTGGGGGGGAATCCACTGCAGGACGTCTTCCTCTGCCCTGCTGGGGAGTTTTGTTTCCTTGAGGTTATCAAGAGCTCGCCCAGCACTTGTTCAAGGCAGGTGCCCTCTTGGATCTTTGGCTGGGCATAGCTTTGTCATTCAGCCCCCCTTCATGAGAAGGGGTGGGCCTGGTTACTTCTGGGTGCAGTGGCAGAAGAGGGCATCTGTCTGCGCGAGAGAGGGCTGCGGGGGTAAAGAAAGGCAGCTGCCTTGACCGAAGGAAGTTGGAACTGGCCGTGCGAGGATCCGGCTGAACCCCTGCCTATTTGGATTCCAGAGCCCAGAGCGCTATCTGCAGCTGGGAGCCAAGGTGCCCAAAGGGGCCCTCTTGCTCGGCCCACCTGGCTGCGGCAAGACCCTGCTGGCCAAAGCGGTTGCAACGGAGGCGCAGGTGCCTTTCCTGGCGATGGCTGGCTCGGAGTTCGTAGAGGTGATTGGAGGTGAGTCCTAGGGAGCCCTAGATTCCCCTTTCGGCCCAGTCAGCTCGTGCGGCCATCGCCCTGCTTCTCAAGTTGCTGTTCTGGTGCGTGACAGTTCCTCAGAGCCGGCAGCGTGCTGGGCACTGTGTGTGTACAGGAGGAATGTGGTTTCGACGGCCTGTGTTCTTGTGAAACAGAGTTCGTGGGAAGATTTGACTTCCTCCCGCGACAGCTTCCTCTGTCCCTGAGGACTGTCTAAGTTGGGGGGGGGTGCCAGAAGAGGGACTTGGTGGGCACCCGCCTGGCATCCCCTGAAACAAAACCAGAAAAACCCTCAGTGTCTTTGTTCCTGAGGAATTTATATTGCCCACCTGAAAGAGACTTTCGCTTCCCTGCTGGATTGCATTTAGGAAACCCTCCTGGTGACCAGCTTCTCTGGTGCTAAATCAGGGCTGTGTTTTCACTTTCTGATCTTACTTATACTCTCTCAACCTGTTGGTGGCTCCGATTCCATCAGTTGTCCCACTTTCCCTTCCTGTGGGTCATCTTCTTATGATACCCTGATGCTCCACTAAATTTCCGACCAAGGAACTCTTTTGCTGGGATCTCAGTTTTGAATGGAGAGTGACGACGGCTTTGTTGGGGAAAGGACCCTGGGTGGGAGAGACTGCCCAGGAAGAAGCTTCAGGGGCCTCTGCCGCCTCCTGGCAGCTCAGCTTATAGGAGCTTTTGAGAAAATTGTCCCTTGCTCTCCTGCAGGTCTTGGAGCTGCCCGCGTGCGGAGCCTCTTCAAAGAAGCCCGTACCCGTGCCCCCTGCATTGTCTACATCGATGAAATAGACGCCGTGGGGAAGAAGCGCTCTACCAACATGGCTGGCTTTTCCAACACCGAGGAAGAGCAGACCTTAAACCAGCTGCTGGTGGAAATGGACGGTCAGTAGCTCGGACCTACTCCTTGGGGGGAGGTCTTCAAAAGTGTATTCCCCGCAGAGGAAAAAGAGATGCACCTTTTGCCATGAGATTACCCCCCCCCCCAACCAGGGAAGTTGCACCCCGTATGTAGCATGATAGCTGGTTCCACTGCCAGAGTCTTTCCCCTCCCAGCCCTGCCTGGTTGCGAACAGTACCGAGAGAGATGCTTCTTTGGTCACCTTCTATCTCCTGGCGAAAGCCTGCCAGACTCCTGTGTTGCCGTTACATCTGTGAAGCCAGGGAGGGGGATGAAGGCCTTACCCACTGACAGTTGCCGTGGTCTTTCTGATGTGCATCGCCGGACTGCTCTTTTCCTCCCAACCTGCGTCTTCCTGCTTCCTGGGTGCTCTTGGGATCAGTCCTGCTGGGAGTTTGGGGTGGTTTACACTGAACATCGTTATGCTGCGATTTCTGGCCTCTTCCTGGACTTGAGCCACACTGTAAAATGGTGCAGTTGCAGCTGGTCCCTTCCCTTGTGTGGCTTTACACAAGGAGGCCAGAGATTTATCTGCTCTGAGCAAACCATTTGCAAGCCGGCTGCTGCCCTCCATCCCTGAAGAGACGGATGCTGTTTGCATTTGCCACCCATAGGCTGAAAGGAGCTAGAGCAGGGTGAGCTTCAAACACCCCCTCGGTTTAAAGATCTGGTTCCCTCCCCCCCCCCCCGGACATGATCAGGGAGTCCCTGTGAGCACCTCTGGCCTGCTTGGCCGCCTCTCGTTCTTTCCTGCATGCCTCAGGAGGGGCAGGAGCATCTCTCTCGCTGCCTTGTCTGGTTGCTCCCACCCGTGCTTGACTTCCTTTGGACTAGATGTGCTGGCGACTGAGCCGTGCATGCGAAGGCTGGACTGTGTTGGGGAGCGGGGGAGGGCAGAAGGGCACAGGCTCATCGTGCGATCGGCAGGACTCCTCCTGCAGCCTTGCGTTCCCAAGGCCCGTACCAATGCTGTCTGTGGCAAGGACAGCCAGGCTGCGTGTCACGTCTGGTGGTTCATCTATTTTGGGAGCTTGTCTTCCCAGCAGCGCAGCATCTAACGATCGGCTTGCACTAATCTGGCCGTAGGAGTGGAGCTGCTCGGCCCATGTGACCAGCCCCCAGCTCCTCTCTCTCCTGCCCTGGAGCGGGGGGGGGACTCCTGCTGCATTCCTCTCCTGTGCTTGCCTCAACAGCAACCTGCAGGGGGGTAGAAGCTGGCTGTTTGCAGGAAGGGTCCTCTGGTTGTGTGCATCTCTTGGGTGACATTGGAAGGACAGCAGCCTCCTACCGTCCTTCTGGGGCGGCTTTATTCTAACAGGAAAGTCTGGCCCATCTCACCTCTCTCCCAGGAGTTTGCTGTGCACACGGGAACAGGCGCATCGGCCCCCAGCTTTGGGAGTGTTGTTAAGTTTGCAGCCGTTGCTGCTAAAGCGCACCTGTAAAAAAGCTGGAGGTTTCAAGAGATGCCAGCAGGTGCTGAGTGGTGGAGAGAATTGTGGTGCCTTGCACCAAGGAAGTAAGTGGCAAATTTGGTACAGAGGTTGTCTGAATGCTGCTAATATCGGGTTCTTCTTCCTCGGCGGCACTGGAGTTGGAACGGTCTCCCAATGTTCCCCTCACTGTCTCATGTGATATGATAGACTGTTTGAAGAGGACAGCGGCGAATGCAGCACTCGGGTTCTCTGGCCTCCTCAGACTGTGGCTCAGTGGTGTCTTGGCCGTCTGCTTGCCCCACAGCCATGCCCCTTTTGTGGGAAAGAGGTCTTCCAGGCCCACTTGCGGGGGGAGTGGCCGTGCACGTTCTCCCCTGACCTTTGCCCTTTTGCAGGCATGGGGACCACCGACCACGTCATCGTGCTGGCCTCCACCAACCGAGCAGACATCTTGGATAACGCTCTCATGAGACCCGGGCGCCTCGATCGGCACATTTTTATCGACCTGCCCACCCTGCTGGTATGACCCCGGTCCGCTTCCCTTGTGACTTCTAGATGCTGGTGCTGGGGAGTACTGTCACAGTGGCAACCACTGGGTAGGTGGGCCTGGGTTCTGTGAACACCTCTGACTCTCCCTGTTGGTGTTTTCAATCCACTGTGATGCTGGGATTCACACTGTTTATGTATTTATTTACAACATTTCTATCCTGCCTGTCTGCCCTCACAAGGGCCACCAGCAGCTGACAATTTAAAGCATACATGATAAAATCATGTTTTAAAACCATTGAAATAAACCCCTCCCCCAAACACACATCATTAAAACAAATTAAAAACAAGAGTTAAACTTACATGCAAAGACTTAGAAACAGCAATTAAAACATTGGGAGGGATCACTGAGGGATTGCCGAACGAAGGGCTTGCCCGTGGGATGCCCCCCCCCCATGGGTAGTGAACCGGCCCAGCATCTCCTCCCCCCACCTGGGCTTTGCTCTCCTCCTGTTCCTCCAGGTTTTTGCTTAAAATACCTCCAATGCCTGATAGGACCCGGTGGTGGGACAGTGAGCTTAGCCGTGCGGCTGCCCTGGCAAGGGAAGGAGAAGGAACCCCAGCTGCACGAGTCATTCGCTGCCCCCCCCCCCCACCGGCCAACATGATCAAGTGTTCCCCCCCCCCCCCCGTTTGGGGCTGTCCAGATCCAGGCTGGATGGAGGGGTGTCAGGTGGCCACCCTTATCTCCCTCTGGCCTCAGCAAATGAGCACAGCAAGTATGCCGGCTCAGGGACTCCTAACACAGATTGGTTATGCCTTACTGGTTTGGAGATCTTGAGCGTGCAACTCTTGCATAAGAGCATAACTAGTGCTTTGTGGAATCAGGCCCAGGCCCACCGAGTCCATCATTCTCTGCAAGAATCCCGGCAACCAGTCGGCACTGGATGATGGCTGGCAGGAGTGACCCGTGCTCTTATTCCTGCCCAGACTGCCCCAGAGGGTGAGGAAACAAAAGCCCCTCCCATTATCAGCAGCCCCACCCTGCAGAAACACCCTTTTTCCTTTGCTTGCAGGAGAGGAGGGAGATCTTTGAGCAGCACCTGAAGGGCCTGAAGTTATCCCAGGTCGGCAGCTTCTACTCCCAGCGGCTGGCCGAGCTGACTCCAGGCTTCAGCGGTATGTGAGCCTGGCTGCCGCTAGCCCTCCATCTTTCTTTTCCATCATGGGGCTTTGCGGGGTCTCTGCAGCAGTTTTTGCCAGGGGCAGCTTGCTCCCTCCCACCCAGCAGCTTCCCTCTGCGCCCGAAGGGCTCACTAGGAGAGAGACGAGGGATGCTTCTTAGAGAGATTGTTTGGATCCCTGAACCTGCTAAGCTTCCAGCCACTTTCCCCCCCTCCCTCCTTCTGTGGGAAGGAAGGTTAACTGCGCGTGGTCTGGGTGGCCCTGCTTTCTGTGGGATAGGAGCTGCTTCCTCTGATTGTGTCTTCTGGAAATTAACGGGTAGGAAATCAGGGCCGTACATTTGGGGGAAAGACTTTGAGGCAAGCATTTTTTAACTTGGCTTTCCCAGATTAAGAGGCGGGTGGGATTTGGCCTGCCTTCCAGATCCCGGGCCCCTGAGCCACATTCAAACTTTTGCTCTGGATTTCCTGTTTGTGCCGTGACTGTGGAGCATCCTGTGTGTATTCCCCCTTGCTTGGCCCCACTCTCTGTCTCTTGCACGACTTCTGCAAGCAGCCCCCACACCACCCGCGCACTCGGAGCAGATGTTCATTCTTCCCCAGGGAGGCTGGCGCGGCTGTGGTCAGGAAAAAGCCCAGAGGGCCTTGGTGCTCCCGGGCTGCCCTTGCTTGCTCACCTAGGCCTGAGACAGGGCCAGCGTTGCTCTTTGTTGTCCCCCGTGGAGCGTCTTGGGGAGGGCAGCCAGGCTTCTCTCGTGGCTGGACTCCCGCATAAAGGACTCCAGAGCAACGTGTGCTCTGGCGGCCCCTGCCTGTAAAGCTGGCCTGCGGCTTTGCGCTGCTCTTCCTTGGCATTCTCCTTCCCCTTCCCCTTTGTCCTGTTGCAACCAGGGACTGTTGCAGCCACAGAGAGGATGCTGGGTGGAGCCGACCTCGCCAGTTTTTGTGAACGGGGAGGGCGGCTTCATGCTCAGGGTCCCAATCGCCTTCTTTTTGGAGGTCTGGAAGGGAGGTTCATGTCAGGTAGACCAGCGGTGATCCCAGACAACTGTTTTGGCTTTCCCTTGTCAGTGGTGGGGCTTGCGGGGTGGAGTCACCCATAGGAGCTGTCGGCTCTTCAGCTTCCCTACCTCACCCCGGGGAGGGTGGGTTAGGGTGTCCTACTTACAGGGCACCACAGTTTGGATAATGTGCGTTGACCCGTGGGGGGAATGGGTGGGCAGAATAATTTGATGGGCTTCGGGACCATCAGCTGTGTCTGTTGTTCTGCCCGTAGGAGCTGACATTGCCAATATCTGCAACGAGGCTGCTCTTCACGCTGCGAGGGAAGGACATAAATCCATCGACACCTTCAATTTCGAATATGCTGTGGAAAGAGTCATTGCCGGTGGGGCTCCTTTCTGGGTGGCACTGGGGGCTGGCGTCCAAGAGCCTCATCACAGGAGGCGGGTGCTGCCGGGAGGGCTTGAATTGTGGGAAGCCGGAGAGTGAGTGGTGTGACTGTAGGCACAGGCTCCATGCACAGGCATCTGATGCGCACTCTGACACAAGGGAAGACCTTTTACATAACCCGGGCAAAAAATGAGCCTGCCGTAATCGAAGCTCTGCCTGGGCATTCTGGGTAGTTCTTTGGGCATAGCCATCCAACCCACAGTTGCCTGGACAGCAGCACCCTGAGCAGCTGACAGGCAGACTTTTGGTATTAGTTTTTGGAAAGGGATCCGTTTGTGGGAGCAGAGCCAGGCCCGCGTGGTTCATCTGCGGCCTCCTTCAGGGAGAGATCGCAAGGGGCTGCACGCTCACTGTGATGTTTTGCATGAATGTTTTTCGCAGTGCACGCATCTGCTTGCGTAAGCCAAGGTTTTAAGAGTCTGCGCTAACACAGAATTGTACATCTGGGCTCGGTGGATGGGTTTATGCTGTTTCTAAAAGGAGTCCTCAGTCACTTTCCATGCAAGTGAGAGTGTTGGAACTGGGTTGGTCTCAGGAGGAGAGCCGTGAAGGCCTGCAGTAGAAGAGCTAGAGTTGCATCCAGTAGCACTTTAGAGACCCTTGCACAAAGGAACCCTCCCCCCCAGGCTGAATAGGGACATAGGATTGTTATCTCATTACAGCTGCTGATTTTTTGTATTTCCCACCCCTAAGCATTTCTCCCCTACTCTGATCAAGCTGATCACATTCTGCAGCACCCCTCCCCACTTCTGACTGGGATATAAGGGCTCAGGGGATCGCCATTCCTGCTGGTATCTGACAAAGGGAGCTTTGACTCTGGGAAGCTCATATTCCAAAAATCTTGTTAGTCTCTAAGGTGCCGCTGGACTCAAATTCACTTCTTGTTGGAGTTGCAAGCTTTCTTAGACCTAAGGATAGTGCCTGGTGCACATTGAAACCGAGCGGATGAACAGAAGGGCTCTTGTCAGTGCTTTTGCAGCAGATTGTTGGGGGAATGAAAGGGCAGAGACCCTCCTGCGTTCTCAGTCTCTGACAAGTCCCAAGTCCTGGGAGGCAGAAGCAGCTGAAGGTTTGTGCTTTTTGTCTCCAGGAACCGCCAAAAAGAGCAAGATTCTGTCCCAGGAGGAGCGGAGGGTGGTGGCGTTCCATGAGTCCGGCCACGCCCTCGTAGGCTGGCTGCTGGAACACACAGAGGCTGTGATGAAGGTATGTTTGCCGCTCACCTTGTGAGAAACTGGGCTGAGGAGCAGTCAGCGCTCTCCACACTAAGCGGTCCCTGTGCGTGTTTTGTGTCTCTCCTGTGGCTGCAGGTCTCCATAGCCCCTCGCACCAATGCTGCCCTGGGCTTTGCTCAGATCCTCCCCAAGGACCAGTACCTCTTCACCAAGGACCAGCTCTTTGAGCGGATGTGCATGGCCTTGGGAGGGAGGGTGTCGGAGGCCATCACGTTCAACAAAGTGACTACAGGTGAGGAAAGGCTTTTCTGCAGACAGGCCGAGCTGCGTGAGGCTGTGTAAAGAGCCCGAGGAAGCCTCCCTTGCACACATGAAGCTGCTGGATACCGAATCAGACCCTCGGTCCATCAAAGTCAGCATTGCCTACTCAGGCTAGCAGTGGTTCTCCAGGGTCTTGGGCAGAGAAGTCTTTTGCATAACCTATTGCCTGGTCCTTTCAACTGGAGATTCCGGGGATTGAACCTGGGATCTTCAGCATGCCAAGCAGATGCTTTACCACTGAGCCATAGCCCCATAGAAGAACGAGGGAGTTTTGCTCTTGCTGCTTCCCGGGCAGCTGGGGCTTCCATTGTGCTGCACGATCCTCGTGGTCGGGGGCGATTTTCACCACTCAGCCAGTTAAGCCACTGATTTTGCAGCTGGCCTTGGAAGAAGAGAGGGCAGTTCTTGTCAGGTCCAGTGGTAACAATCAGATATTGATCGTCTTTTGTCCTTTACATGCCCAGGGGCACAAGATGACCTGAGGAAAGTCACCAAGATAGCCTACTCGATGGTGAAGCAATATGGGATGGCGCCCAACGTCGGCTACCTTTCCTTCCCTGTCCAGGAAAATACTGCAGGGATTGGGCGGCGCCCCTTCAGCCAGGGACTCCAGCAGATCATGGACCATGTAAGTTCTCCTTGTAACTCTGAAGCTGCCGGCTGTGCTTGCTTGTCCCCCACTCTGCTGCGAAGCTGACAGGATGACCTTTGGCCAGTCACCTGGGTTCAGCCTGTACCTGCGGGACCACCTCTCCTGAGATGCCGCCCCACCCCACCCTGCTGGGCTCAAGAAGGCCTGCTTCATGTTCCATCTTGCGGGCAAGCAAGACCCAGAACCTTTTCTGTGTTGGCCCCCACTAAGTGGCACTGTCTTCCCAACAGGGTCAGAAAGGTCTTCTCATGGCTGCTTTTTGACAGCTTTTAGGCAGGCACTGCTGGGAAAGCTGTCCTTGCAAATGATTTTGACTGTATTAGGGACAGGTTGTGTTTTCAGTTATTGTTGTGATTTTATCATGCTTTTGTTTGAGTTCCCAAGTAACCTGCTTTGAGTCTTGTGAGAAAGGCAGCTGTGAAATGATTTTAATAAATGTCATTGTGAGGATAAAATTGCAGCAAGGAGGACCTCATGCGTGGCCTTCAGCTCCTTGGAAGAATAGATAAGTAGGTGGTTGGAACCTCAAAAACCGGTCTCTTGAAGCCGGAGCCGTCTTTCCCTGTCACAGACGACTCTTAGGAAGGATGAAGCCCGGTCTTGCAAGGTTGGCCATGCCTCTTTGAAGTGGCTTATTTGCTAAAGCAGGTTTGTGTTAAGTTTTGTGGTCAAGAGAGGATGTGGCTGTTGAAAAGAAGCAGATCCTGCCATGCTGGTGTCTGGCTGGATGCCATCCCACGATTTCCTATACCTTTTGGAAGCCTTTTGTCTACACGTGCTAGAGCTCTGCTTTTAAGATCCCTGGTCCGAGAGTTCAACAGCTGAATCTGAGCTTGGTTGTTCCACCAGGGAGTGCTGGAAGATCAATTCATGCTGGAAGGTGGAGCAATGAGAAATCCGTGTCTCCTTCCCACCCTTCCCAAAGGGTGTCCCACACATAGAAACCTGTCATTTGGTTTGCTAGGTGGATTGGGGCGGGCTCCTGAAAAACCCCTGGGTACACCTGCGTATGCTCCTGTGTGTGAGCAGCATAAAAGCAGCCTGGATAGTACAACAGTCTGCTGCTTGCCTGGCCCCACATTAAAGCTTAGGGCCCAGTGCAGGTTGCGTCCCGCTCAAGGGTAAGAAACGTTAACAGTGGGCATCCTCTCTTCCACATCCGGATCCCCCAGGTGCTGCGCCTGACTGGAGATGAGCTGCAGTCTGGAATCCTCTCCTCGTTCAGCCATGGAACAGGTTCCCTGGCGTTATCTGTGGACTTCTGTTTCCTTTCTAGGAAGCAAAACTGCTGGTGGCCCAGGCCTACAGGCGCACAGAGACACTGCTTCTGGACAACCGGGACAAGTTGAAGACGGTATGGCTTTTTCCTGCCTGAATGCTCCTGGCACGCCGGTCCTCATGGCCTGGAGTTGAGAGGCGGGCAGATTCAGATCCCACTCAGTGGAGGGCCAGGAGAAAGCCCCTTCCCTCTAGACTAACCTGCTTCATAGTGCACTTGCAAGGCTCACAAATAGCTCTGAGATCCTGGGAGGAAATCTAGAGCTCAAAAAGATCAGGTGAACACACTGGACTGCTGCTAGGATTTGTCCTCTGCAGACAGTCTGGTTGCCCTGAGTGCTGGGAAATGCCACAGGTTATAGTGCCAAGAAGCCCCTGGAGGCAGTGAGAGGCTTGGGGTCGCAGAGTGAGTGGGGGGGGGAAGCTAGCAGGCTCGATGGCAACTCTCCTTACACAGCTATGGTCTTGGGCAGTCCTCCCGTCCCCAGGATCTCAGCGCTACTTATGGGAAGCTTCTGCCAAGGCGATCTGTTTCCCCTTCCCTGCTGGGACCTGTCAGCAGGAAAGAAGGTGTTTTTCTGAAAGCTCATTCTGTGCACAAGAGGCTTTCTTCTCCTGCCGAGGAAACCAGCCAAAGGTTGCCTTCATGTTGTCCTTCAGTGTGGCCTTGCTTATGGCCGCAGCAGGAGTCCAGGGTTGGAACAGCTGTGGTGGGGAACCCCCTGAGCAGCAGGAAGGTTGTGAAGCTTCTAAACCCTTTTACACGCGCACACACACACACACACACACACACACACACACAACGTGCACACCTCCAAAAGAGTGCTTTGTTGGTGTTGTTCGGTAGTGAGCTGGACTTTGCTTCATCCAAGTGGAGACTGAGTTGCAAAGGGTCACCCTCCCCTCCCCACAGGTCCCTGATCTTCTTGCCTGCCCATGTGTGGGCCTTCCTGGACTCACCTTCTCCCACTGTTTCTGTGTTTAGCTGGCTAACGCCCTCCTGGAGAAGGAAGTGATAAACTATGATGACATCGAAGCCTTGATTGGGCCTTCTCCCTATGGGCCCAAGAAAATGATTGCCCCTCAGAGCTGGATTGAAGCTGAGAGAGACAAACAAGACATGGGGGATGAAGAGCCCCCCCAGCAGCCACCCAGGCAAGGGGAAGAAGAAGAAGAGCCCAACCTTAGACCCGTTTGAAGCCGGGTCATGGCGAGGAGTGGAAGAAGAGCTTACCGGCTTCCTGTCTGAACCAGGCTTGCGCTTAATGTGTGCGGGCTCCTCTGCTTGGATTTCTGTGATGGCTTTCGCTGCTCAGGGAATGAACCATGGCCATGGGTATGATGTCAAACACCATTCCCAAGATGTCTGAAAGAAACCAGACCTCTGTGGGTAACTGGATGGTGCTCCTGGCAGAGGGAGCCAGCTCCCATGCGCCAGGCCTCCTGCCAAGGGCTCGGACCAGCCGCTGCCGGGCTCTGCCTCTTTGAAAATGCTGCCTGCTCAGATGCCCTCATTTTGCACAATAGCAGTGAATTCACAGGCAGAGTTCTGCAGCGTCCAAAGATATCTAAATCTGCAGAGCATTCTGATGATTGTGGTTGGCGCATGCCTATGCTGTGGGCAGTGGAGAATTGGAATTCCTTGAGTGCCCCATGAGGCCTCTGGCCACAAATGTTACAGGGAGGCAAAGTCCAAGGCTTTGAGAAAGAGGAAGCAGCTACAAGTCTTTGTGCAGAATATGGCTATGATTTGAGGGCAACGTGATGCTTTTAGGGCAAATGTTCATCTAGAACTGCTGGAGGCAGAGAAGGGGGTAATGGGTTGATCATCCCTAAGCAAATGTGGGAGGGGGGTGAGAGAGAAAAAGAGACCAGCCATTTCCATTTGCACCCTCCCTTTCAGTGTGGATTATTGCCACGAGGATTGTCTTTGTCCTAGACTGAGCCTAGGCCATATTTTGCTCCTGCCAACCTTAACTTAAAATTCTCTGGCCTTCTCTTTCAGAACCCTCAAGATGTTAAGTACAAGTATAAAATAAGTGCTTGGGTTCCTCTCGATAACAATCCCATCTCCATCTTCCCCACCGGCCCTTGGCAAATAGTCATCAGTGATATGTAGCTACCACCTAGTGGTCTGTTCAGAAACCTGCATGGAATGGTATCTTTCTAGATACTCCTGAGTCTAGTCTAGATACCCCTGAGAATCTGCTGAGTCTCTGTGGCTGTTCCCCCCAAAGGGAAGCCATTACCACCCACGAGACATTTCTGGAGTTACTCGACATTCACCGGACCCCTCAGCTGTGTGGTGGCCTCATCACCAGATAGCTTCAGAGGCAGGGAAGCCAGGGGTCCTGACTGTCAGTGTGTGTTTATTCTGGAGGTTTGGATAATGTTCAAGAAAATAAAGTTTGGAATTTATTACTGTTGTCTGAGGCTCTGTTGAAATTACGAGCACGCAAGGGAGAGAGCCACCCTTTCTCCTTTCTTTCCATCTTCGCTTGGATGCTGTTGCCGTCAAGGTGTGGGGAAACACGGTTCCTCCCCCCCCCCCCAACTTACTGATCAATGCATATTCCATCATGCCTTGGTTTTAGTCATAGCAACATGGCTCATACCAGAAAAAGTGTTGCCACATCAGACCAAAGGCCCAGTTTATTATCCTGGCTACCTGTGTTGGAAGACCAATGCCTGCAGGAAGCTTCCAAACAGTTCATAAAGGCAACCCTGTTCTTAGTCTGCAGTACTTGGTAGTCAGAACTGCCCTTATTTGTGGAGGTTCAATTTAATAATGTACAGACCTGGATGGAAGGTGGTCTGTCAATTTCTCATTTGCTTTGTTGCCCCTCGTCTGCTTTGTAACCTAGTGGCGCTAGCGACATGTTGCATGAAGCAGCATTTCATTTTGTCCTGATCTTCCTGCTCTTCAGCTTCATTAGGGGATCCTGACTGCCAGTGCAGGGTGGAAATGTTTTCCCACTTTCTACCTACCAGCTATAATTTTATAAAAATTATCAAGTTCCTAGCCTGGATGTATATGAAATTAGGTATAGTGTAAATAAAACGGACTAAAGAAAATACTCCCCTCTACCCTGCCCCTCCTCTGTGGCCACCTACATCAGCTTTTCTCGAGAGCTTTGCCAGAACTAGGTCGCAGTCTGAAACGCGTGGCCCCTTTAAGGAGGGCGCCATCTTTAGTGATGGCGAGGTGACGCGCCGTGGTTGATGCCAGCGAGATGGATCTCTGGTCCTGATTGGCCACGGGCGAACCGTCGCGTTTCCTGGAGCCGGGTCGGAAGTGGCGCGTAGATATCCCAGCGTTCCTCGCGCCGCCTCTTTCTTTTTCCGGCCGGCCATTTGCTGCCGCGGGAGGTGAGTGGGAGGCCGGCGGGTTATCCGTCCCCATCCCTCGCCTGGGTGTAGCCGGGAGTGCTCGGGAGGGGCCGGGAGGGCCAGCGGGAGCTCCGCCGTTGCGGTGGGAGGGTTATTGGGGGGTGGCGATGACCGGAGCCGGGGGCGCCTGCGGCCTTCTTCTCTGGTGCAGGCGGCGGCGGCGGCGGCCCTCCTTCGGCTGCCTTGGCGTTCCAGGCTGCAGCCGCAGAAGGGGCTTAGGGTGGCGGGGAGGCCGCTGCCGGGCTGGGCTGAGCGGAGGGGCAGGCCCCTGGCTTTTGCAAGGCCGCGAGGCCTCCCCTCCCTCTTTCCCTCCGAGCCGCTCCGGGCAGCATTCGCACTCGCCGCCCCCCTTTATTATCCGCAGCCACCCTGTGAGGGAGGCTAGGCTGCGAGGCCCTGTGTCCTGCGAGCTTCATGGCCTGGTGGGGATCGAAACCAGAGCCTCTCCCTTCGCAAAGGGGCGCTTTCACGCGCTTCTGAAGCGTGTGCTTTTAATGGAGGTCTATAAAATTGTGCATGGCGTGGAGAGAGTTGGACAGGGAGAAGTTTTGCTCCCGCGCTCATAATACCAGAACGCGGGGTCATCTGCCGAAGCTGGAGGGGGAGAGATTCAAAAATGATAAAATAAAGTATTTCTTCAGACAACGCATCGTTAAATTGTGGAACTCCCTGCCCCAGGATGGGGTGATGGCTGCCAACTTGGAAGGCTTTAAGAGGGGGAGTGGACGTGTTCATGGAGGAGAGGGGCTATCCATGGCTACTGGTCAAAATGGATACTAGCCATGATGCACACCTATTCTTTCCGGTATCAGAGCAGCGGGCCTGTATCTTAGGTGCTGTGGAACACAGGCAGAGTAAAGCTGCTGCTGCAGTCGTCTTGTTTGTGGCTTCCTAGAGGCCCCTGGCTGGCCACTGTGTGAACAGACTGCTGTACTTTATGGGCCTGGGTCTGATCCAGCAGGGCTTTTCTTATGTTCTTAATCCAGTTTCAGTGTGCTTTGTAACTGGGTTTTACTGTGCGAAATGGCAAAATGCACTTGCAGACAGTTGCTAAAGCGCATTGAAAATTGATTATTCAGCCGCCCTGTCGTCTCTTGGTCAAGGGCTGCGGTGTTAGCAAAAATATCTGCCAAAGACCACAGGAGCCGGGATGCCAGTCTTGGGGGCAGAGGGCCCTGTCTTGGGGGCTCCTGTCCTAGAAGGGTGTAGGAGTGATCCCAGTCGTGGGTGAGACCGAGACCAGGGGTTCAGAAATCTAATAATGGTAGTGTTTTAACGTTTGCCTTCAGGCGGTTTGTACACTGTTGTGTATTGCCTGCAAGCTAAGTGAGCATTATCATGCGCACTCACACGCCAGAGTCGCAGAGGGGAGTTGGTGTGGCTTGCATAAGGTTCCGATTCAGAGCAGGGCCTTTCTGGTCTATGGCTGCACCTGGGCTTCTCAGTAGCACGCTGGATGTGTGGCTTGTCTTGTGTAGGTCATTCTCTAGATGTTTCCAGCCTTTATAAGCCTCTGTCCCGTCTTCACAAGGCAGAAGACAAAGATGGTGAGGGGTCTGGAGACCAAGTCCTATGAGGAAAGGTTGAAGGAGCTGGGTATGTTTAGCCTGAAGAGGAGAAGACTGAGAGGGGATTTGAGAACTATCTTCAAGTACTTGAAGGGCTGTAATATAGAGGAGGGTGCCGAGTTGTTTTCTGTTGGCCCAGAAGGTCGGATCAGAACCAATGGGTTGAAATTAAATCAAAAGAGTTTCCATCTAGACATTAGGAAGAAATTTCTAACAGGCTTCCTTGGGAAGTGGCAAGCACTCCTTCCCTGGAGGTTTTTAAGCAGAGGCTAGATGGCCATCTGTCAGCAATGCTGATTCTATGACCTTAGGCAGATCATGAGAGGGAGGGCATCTTGGCCATCTTCTGGGCATGGAGTAGGGGTCACTCTGTGTGTGGGGGGGAGGTAGTTGTGAAATTCTTGCATTGTGCAGGGGGTTGGACTAGATGACCCTGGTGGTCCCTTCCAACTCTATGATTCTTTGATTCTAAGACTCCATTAAAACCACATCAAGAGCATCTTCTGCAAGGAGCCGTCCTTTAAAAAAAAGCAAATACAAGTAAGGCTAACAAGATAACTGCAGTTTGGGCACCTGGTGGGCGAGACTGCAGCTAGGAGCTTTTTTTCTCCTGTTTTTTGCATTTGACAAGATCCTCCATTAGCACCAGTGCCAACCTGGCCATCTGTGAGGTGAGGCTTTGTGTGGCCTCCCAGGGTGCTGCTTGGGGAGGGGCTGTTGCTCAGTGGTAGAGCATCTGCTTGGTGTGCAGAAGGTCCTAGGTTCAATCCCCAGCATCTCCAGTTAAAGGGACTAGGCGAGTAGGGGATGTGGAAGACCCCTGCCCAGGACCCTGGAGAGCTGCTGCCAAGGCAGCTTGATGCATTCATGCCTTCTCTGGTTCGGAAAGGGTGTGCTGCATGAACTGAGCAAGGTTGTAGAGTTTGGCTATAGTCATTATGTTTTCTATTTAAATAAATGAAACCGAGACGATTAAAATCAATCAAGACAATTCAAGTCATGTCATTGATTTAAATTGCCATGAAAAAGACTGATTTAATTAATGGATATAACTCAAGGTTTCTATATTGTAATTCATGTACTTTGTGAACCACCATTATACTGATTGGTTGCTCTAACAGCATATTGGTTTGCAGCTAATAAGAGGTTTTATGTTGCCTAGGAGCATACCGTAATCCAAAGCTTTCTCTTGGAGCCAAAGCTATTTCCACTTGGAGGGGGATGATGGTGAAATTAAATGACTGGTCCCTAGCCCTCTTTCTGCATATGAAGATTAACCCACTTTCTAGAATGGGCTTGAAGCTGCAGGGAAGCGTGAATAAATGTCCATCTGAGAGCTCAACAGAATTCTGATACTTGCAGGGCATAAATATAAGGAGTAGAAAATCAACCAGGAGGGATAATCCTGGTGAGATGCAGGCTGATGACTTCTGGATCTTAGTGCTTGTAATGGTGATTTTCCAGTCCCTTGTCAATAAGAACGCTGCAATAGTAAGCCCACCGGTGTGGTGGTTTAAAGAGGAACTTACTTTGAATTTGTTTTAAAATTACTTAAAACATTTTTTTTTTAAATCACCAGTGTACATACTCCTTGAAATGGCAGAAGAAGTCATTTCTGTCATTAAGGTAAGGTAAGGTAAAGGTCCCCTGTGCAAGCACCGGGTCATTCCTGACCCATGGGGTGACGTCACATCTTGACGTTTTCTAGGCAGACTGTTTACGGGGTGGTTTGCCAGTGCCTTCCCCAGTCATCTTCCCTTTACCCCCAGCAAGCTGGGTACTCATTTGACCGACCTCGGAAGGATGGAAGGCTGAGTCAACCTTGAGCCGGCTACCTGAAACCGACTTCCATCGGGATTGAACTCAGGTCGTGAGCAGAGTTTGGACTGCAGTACTGCAGCTTACCACTCTGCACCATAGGGCTCCAAACACAAAATAGGAGGAGGGGTTGAAAGCGTTTTTCTACTATGAATAAATAACAGAGCAAAGTGAATTTTTAATGACTCCCAAGTCTGGAATCCAAGCTAGTAATGTATATTGGTTACGTATAAATGGCCAGAAACTGATTTTTGTATTGTACATTCTTTTAAAAAGCCTTAATAATTTAATAGAATAACTATTAATGGTATTATCAGTTAAAATAAAATTGTGTATCCCAGCAGGGTTTAATAATCTGGGAATCTCCCGATGTTAGTGGTACTAAAATAAGTTGTTGATATATGAAGTAAGGTATGGTTTCTTAGTGAAACAATCTTTTAAACTTAAGAACGGCATACTCTGTGAATACCGTATTAAAAGGATTTTCTCTTTGTCATGCGAGTTTGCTTTGAAGAACTGTTGCAGCTTTAATCATAAAGTTGAGTCCGGGATGTTTGTTTTCAGGGATATAAGCAGCCATGGCACCCAGCCGGAATGGCATGATCTTAAAGCCCCATTTCCACAAAGACTGGCAAAGACGAGTAGCTACATGGTTCAACCAGCCTGCCAGGAAGATCCGCAGGTGAGTTATTGCAGCCTGCTGAGCCTGTGAGTTCCGTGTGCCAGGTGACCAGCAAAGAAGCGCTGAATAACCAAGAGGCGAGGGAGCATCTCCCTTGCTCCAAAGATGTCAGATCAGTGCTGCAGCCAGATGATGAAAATTCTCCGGAATCGCTGGACACCATTGATGATATATTAGAACCCCTATCAGCTGATGGTTGTGGCTTTTTATCTTGCTGTCACTGGCAATGTTAGCCTTGTTGAAAAGGGCATCAGGCTCTGGTTGTATTTGGAGAAAAGGGAGGGATTTGACATAAGCCCCCTTTCTGCTGCTCTTTCCACCCAGGAGGAAGGCCCGGCAAGCAAAGGCCCGCCGTATTGCTCCTCGTCCGGTATCTGGACCAATCCGACCAATTGTCAGATGCCCCACCGTGCGATACCACACGAAAGTCCGCGCTGGTCGGGGATTCAGTTTAGAGGAGCTGAGAGTAAGTAGAGGGGGGAAATGTCTCAGAGGCTGAGGTGTGGGTTCCCTTGGACTACTGGCTACGTGGCTTGAAGTCTCGAGCAATAAGGTGCATTTTCAGGAAAGGCTTCTGAAGGCAGCTTGGCTGAACCTGGTTGGATTTCTTGACAGACCGCTGTAAGGCAAATTACTGGATGTCCCTAAGGGAATCTGCATGGGAGCTTTCAAGACTGCGTGGTGTAGTGGTTAAGAGCAACGGTTTGGAATGGTGGAGTCTGATCTGGAGAACCGGGTTTAATTCCCCACTCCTCCACATGAGCGGTGGAGGCTAATCTGGTGAACTGGATTTGTTTCCCCGCTCCTACACACAAAGCCAGCTGGGTGACCTTGGGCTAGTCACAGCTCTCTTAGAGCTCTCTCAGCCCCACCTACCTCACAGGGTGTCTGTTGTGGGGAAGGGAAGGTGATTGTAAGCCGGTTTGAGTCTCCCTTAAGTGGTAGAGAAAGTCAGCATATAAAAACCAACTCTTCTAAGCCTGAGCCTGGCGTTGGCCGGGAAGAGCGGGGTAACAAATGGAAATAATAAATAATTCCTGCTTGTTTGGGTCGGTCAAGATGCTTGTGCAGGCAGCGGTGGGGGAAAGCCCTCCAGTATCTGATTTTTTTAATTTGAGGGGTAGAGAATTTAGTCTTGTTAGGTTTTTCTAAACATTTACTGTAGCAGATATTTCTCTTAAAACCTCTTGGGCCGAAAGGTGCCTCAAATGCAGCCGTCGCCACCGTTTTTGACAGCCGCGCAGTCGATGATGACACTGTCTCCAGAATCTCTGTACTGTCCGTGATGACTGTGCTTGAACCCTTTTCCAGCTGATGACTGCAGCGGCCCTGCAGCCAGAACAGGGATGTTGAGGCACAGGTTGTTTCCCATGAGGCTCAGGCGAATGATCTCTCCCTAGATGGCTGGCATTCACAAGAAGTTTGCCCGGACCATTGGCATCTCGGTGGACCCCAGGAGGCGGAACAAATCTACGGAAGCCCTGCAGGCCAACGTGCAGCGGCTGAAGGAGTATCGCTCCAAGCTCATCCTCTTTCCCCGGAAACCTTCTGCCCCCAAGAAAGGGGACAGCTCAGTGAGTACCGGGGTGGGGGGCAGTCTTATCTACAATTCTGCTGAAACTAATATCCAAAGCACACAGGTTTAGTTTCCAAGTAGAGTGTGCTTAAGCTTAGAGCACGCACATCTGAGGCAGAGAATTATAAGATTTCCCCCCCCCCTGCTGTTTGTTTACATGGCTGTTTCAACTAAGACTTTACCAGTTTTTTTGGGGGGGGGGATGTCACGGTTGACCAGGTACTTGTACTGTAACCAACTCTGTTCATGGAGAGGATCTAGGAGTGTGGAGTTGAAGCGGTGTGAAGGCGGCATTCAGTGTTAGTCAGGTTGGGGCTTTGGTCCTCCTGGCTTGGCTCAGGTCAGCCATCAAACTGGCTTTAGCCCTGTGAGGCTCCACCAACACGCTTCTCTCAGAAGCGCCAAAGCAAGGCCTTTCCTGCCAACAAAGGGTTGCACGTAATAGCTCCTGTGGAGCTCCACCAATGTTCCTTCCTTCTCCCTTGCAGGCAGAAGAGCTCAAAATGGCCACGCAGCTCTCTGGACCAGTTATGCCCATCAAGAACGTAAGTACCTTCTACTCTGGAGTTGTGTCGATTTTGCCCCTGCAGTGTAGGCTGAGCATAGGAACCCTTTTTGCTCCTGGTTGAAGTACTGTGCTTTTCGTTGCAGTGTAGGTGAAATTCTCTTGTGAGGCAGAGCATCCGTGGAAGTGCTGTTCTTCCTCTTCTGTGTTGCAGTTCAGTGGCTGGGTGTCACGGTCGTTCTCAGAGATGAGGGGTTGTCTCGGGGTAGAGGGGAGAAGCTGTGGTCATTCAGTATGTGATCAGAACACTGCAGCACCCAGCTTTGCAACCCACCCCGTGTGCAGGGCCCACACCACCAAGGCTTCCAGTTGCATGCTGGTTGCTCTGGAGGGAGTTCTCAGAGGCTGAGCATGACGGAGCAAGAGGGCAGTTGGGATGTTAGAAGCCTCTTTGGACAGGACAGGAATGTGAGCTGAGTCATTCTCATCATCTGGGGTGAGAGTCTGTCTGCGGCTTGCAATTGTATAGAAATGTTTTCTGCAGAGTTTAGATGGTGGATGGAATAATGGCTGGCTGCAGAAAAGGGCAATTCTGAGCAGTAACAGAGACTTCTCTGGCTATATCCCTGCTAGCAGGAGCCTTTGGCATAGCTGGCAGGCAACAAAATAACCCGCAAGATGGCAGCAGCTTCTTGGTGTGTGTGTCTGTGCGCATGCTTTTTGTGACTGTGCGGTTCTTACCTCTCAGGTCTACAAAAAAGAGAAGGCCCGTGTTATCTCCGAGGAAGAGAAGAACTTCAAGGCCTTTGCCAGCTTGCGCATGGCCCGGGCAAATGCCCGGCTCTTTGGCATCCGGGCTAAACGAGCAAAGGAAGCAGCTGAGCAAGACGTGGAGAAGAAGAAATAAACTGTTGGCTCTCTCAATAAAGGAAGATAGAATTGGAGCTCTGTGGTGCCATTTTATGCCAAGGAGCCAAGAAGGGAAACGTGTGTGCTGGGAGTGGGGCCCTCTTTTCCACCTCTTGCCTCAGTATCTGTTGTACACCCTGGGGGACAGGACAGGCATGTCGTCCTCGCACCCCTGGTGCGCAAGGGGCCTTTCATTGAGCTCTGCGGCAATGCTCTGGTCCACAGGTACAGTAGGAGGCAGCCTGCCAGAATGCGTCCATTGGTGGGAGAGTAAGACTGACTCCTGGCACTTCATTAACTGGTAGGCCTGTCCCAGGGTACTTTGAAGATTCACGCTCTACAAAAGGGAGGAATTGGAGGAGGGGCACGAGTCTCCTCTACCGAAATAACCCTTTTAGTGTGTTTTGTGCACATTGACTCTGTACGAGTAGTCTAGAGGGCATTGGTTTTGCCCCATAATCATCACAGTGTGCTCAAGAGCGAAGGTGGGCTGAGATTTGTCCCACCCCCAAGTCCAGGCAGCCCCCAAGGAGCATGCTGGGGTGATGGTATTGTGGCCAAGGGTTTCCCAGGAAGTCTTGTTTGACTTCCCCTGTCTGGAGGAGTTGCCAGTATCAGCTCCGTCTCCTTGTGCCCCTGGGGAATGCAAAGCAAAGTGCACAGTAGATCAGTACGGTTGGCTCAGGCAGGGGGAAATGAACGAGTGCTTATATGGCATCACCGCATCTGTGGTGCCGTGAGTTAGTTGTTTAGTGCCAAGAGTCCAGGTGGGATTGGCCCACACAGTCCTCTTACCCAGGAAGAACAAGAGATCCCAGTATGTCCTGCCTTATTGCATGTTCTGGGGAGCATGTCAGACTACCTCTCTAGAAGTAGGCAGAAGCAGCAAAGCTCAGCTGCGTGACCTAAGCCAGGGGTGGGGAACCTCAGGCCCGGGAGCCATATGCAGCCCCCAAGGCCATTTTTTGTGGCCCTCGGGAGCTCCGGAGCCCTGCCGCGGAGGCGGGGCGCAGGGTGGCCCTCCCCGAGGGTCTTCCTGGGGCTGCGGCTTACAGGGAGGGGGAGGGATGCTTCCCCCAAGACTGCCCTCTACAGCCGCGGCATGCAGGAATGCCGCGGCAAATTGTAAGCCCCTCTTGCTGCCTGTCGGCTGTTGAGCTGCAAGGGGGGGAAGAGGCCGGTGGCTCCCGGTGGCAGAGCATGCATGCGGGAGCCGATCAGGCTTCAGGGGGGGGCTTTTGTGGACTCTGGGGGGAGAAAGTATGGAGACTGGGTCGCCGCCATGTGGGGGGGGGCGGGGAGGCTGGGGCCTGGTCACGCGGGGCCGGCGTGTGTGTGTGGGGGGAAGGCTTTTCTCTCTTCCTATTTTTCTGTCACTCTCCTTTTTCTGTCTCTTTGTCTCCCTCCTTCCCTTTCTTTCCCTCCATCATTTTCTTTCTTTCTCCCCCTCTCTCCATTTCTTTCTCCCTTTCTCTCTCTTTCTCCCTCCCTTTTCCTCTTTCTCTGTTTTCCTTCCTCTCTTCCTCCTTTGCCGATCGACTGTGGGCTGCGTTTGCTCGGGCCCACCGCTGGCTGCCCTCACGCCGGGGAGGGGGGCCCCTGCAGGTCTTCACTGTGTGGCCTCCCCTGGGGTTGCCAACCTCCAGGTGGTGGCTGGAGACCTGGCAACCCTAGCCTCTCCCCCCCCCACCGGGAGATCTACACCTGGTATGGCCCCTGAATTATGTCATAAATGTGCAAATGGCCCTTGGCAGGAAAAAGGTTACCCACCCCTGACCTAAGCAATCCTTCCCCCAGCATGAGAGGGAGGGTCACATTGAGGGGAGTGGATGCGTGCTCACCCTTCAAGTGTTCTGGTGTGTCACGGGAAGTACATCAACACCACAAAATCTGGAGTGTTGCATTTGGCTTTTCCCCCCATTGCAGCTGACTTATGGTGACCCTATAGAGGTCCTGGACTTCTTTGGCAGTCTCCCATCCAAGTACTGACAAGGCTGCCCCTGCTTAGCTGATGAGGTCTGATGAGATCAGGCCAGCCTGGCCATTCCAGGTCTGGGCACGTTTGGCCTAGTGGGGGAGTTATGACTTGATACACAATGTATTTGGTGTCTCGCCTAGGACCAGATTTCAGTGAGGTTTTTGTTCCGCAGCAGGTCGGTACAGGAGTAGTCGGGGAAAGTGTGGTACCTTGACAGGGCTCCAGATAAGAATGGATCTGCCTAAAGGGGCCACATCAGCATTCTGGAACTGGCCTGCTAGCTTGGCGAAAGGGAGAGGTGGCTGCCTTTTTAAAAATAGCATGAAGGGACTTGTTCTTTCCACTGGGTGGTGCCAAAGGCCTCTGCTTAGATATTCTGATAGACTCGCCTTGGACTCTCTCTTTCCTTCATAACTTCTCTTTATGTAGTAGAGTACTGTGTTCAGTTTTGGGCACAGCAATTTAAGAAAGATGTAGACAAGCTGGAAGGCAACAAAGGAGGAGGGCAACAAAGATGGTGAGGGGTCTGGAGACCAAGTCCTATGAGGAAAGGTTGAAGGAGCTGGGTATGTTTAGCCTGAAGAGGAGAAGACTGAGAGGGGATATGAGAACCAACTTTAAGTACTTGAAGGGCTGTCATATAGAGGATGGAGCGGAGTTGTTTTCTGTTGCCCCAGAAGGTCGGACCAGAACCAACAGGTTGAAATGAAATCAAAAGAGTTTCCGTCTAGACATTAGGAAGAACTTTCTAACAGAGCAGTTCCTCAGTGGAACAGGCTTCCTCGGGAGGTGGTGAGCTCTCCTTCCCTGGAGGTTTTTAAGCAGAGGCTAGATGGCTATCTGTCAGCAAGGCTGATTCTATGACCTTAAGCAGATGATGAGAGGGAGGGCATCTTGGCCATTTTCTGGCCATGGAGTAGGGGTCACTGGGGGTGTGGGGGGGAAGTAGTTGTGAATTTCTTGCATTGTGCATGGGGTTGGACTAGATGACCCTGGTGGTCCCTTCCAACTCTATGATTCTAAGTGCCCTGAGGCTGGTTGTTCTTGCCATGCTCTTTCAGTCATTGGCTTGCACTCCTGTCCCAGTTATCTGGCCTTCTGTCTGGCACCAACTCCCCAGCCGGGTCTTGGGTAGTCTTTCATGTGACCTGCTGCCTGTTCCTACCGGTTCCTTTTAACTGGGAACAGCAGGGACCGAACCTGAGGCCTCCTGTGTGCAAGGCAGATGCTCTGCTGCAGAGCCCCAGCCCCCTACTAGGGGGTGGGACAGTATTGCAGGGGGTGGCAGAGCAGAAAAGGGGCATGCTAGGCAAGTGCAGCTTTTGCCCACCAAAGCGAGGCCTGCAATGAGCTGCTGCCAAAATTCTCCATTGTGCAGCAGTTAGGGGGGCCGTGGCTCAGTGGCAGAGCGCCTTTTCGGCAGGCAGAGGGTCCTGGGTTCTCAGGCAGCAGTTACTAGAAGGGGACCTTTCTGTGCCTGAACCTCTGGGGGGCAGTTGCAGGTTACATCACCCTATGCTAAGACTGAGCAGTGGAATGATTGTTAGGAGTGTCCAAAATGAATTACTGATGCTCTCTGTGATCCTCAAAGCAACCCTGCGAGGTAGAACACTATCCCCAAATCACAGATGAACTGGGACTGAGGAGCTGAGGGTGACTGGCTTAAAGTAGAGGGATTTATGCTCGATATGTGATACTAAAATGACTCCCAGCAGGAAAGGGAGAATATTAAGAAAAGGTTTCTGTCGTGTGTGGTGTGTTCCAGACTACGTAATTCTCCATTCCTCCATTTCATCCTCACAAAAACCCTGTGAAGTAGGTTAGGCCAAGGGAGATGGATTAGCCCAAGGTCACCAATGAATTTTTTCTTGGTGAATGAGGATTTTAAGGCAGGTCTCACCAGACCTTGTCCAACTCTCTAACCACTACACTGGCTCTGAAGAGATGCAAGATTAAGGCATTTGATCTCGGCGCACAACCAGGAGCCAAGAAGTTCCTATAGAGCCATAGCTGCAAAGGAGGCCAAGCAATAGTTTTGGTCACCAGCTAATCTGAGCTTTAGATAAACTCCTTCCTTTAAATGGCATGTCTGCATTCCTCTCCCCATGATCGCCTTGTTTTTGGTGGCTGGTCATTTGACTCCTCTCTTCTAGGACTAATTGGATTTCTGTGCAAAAATGCTACGAACAGACGGGCCTTGGAAGAGAAATGTTAGTGGACCTCCTCCGCAAAGCAACTGTCCAAAGACTTCTCCAGGAAGCAGCCCGTGTTACAAATTGTTCTCATTAGAGACAGGAAATTCTGTTTCCTTGGTGTGATCAGCCAGCACATGCTCTGGCTGGGCTCTAGATAGCCTTGCCGTGCTCTTGGGTTCTTACTGCTGCTTACAATGCAGGGGGATACGAGCTGCCTTATTTGTTCTCACAGCAGAAGCTGGATCGCAGCCTGTCCCCTGGGGCTGGTTCCGTCAGGAAAGCAAAGCTTCCGATGCGCTTGAAACTAGAGGGTGGAGGGGCAAAGTGTCTCCCACAAGAGGGGAGAGCATCGTCTGTTTGCTTGTCTCTGTATCATCTTTGCCACACACACACACACCTCAAATTCTTGTTTGCCCTAACATGGATGGCTCAGGCTAGCCTGATCTTGTTAGATCTCAGAAGCTAAGCAGAGTCAGCCCTGGTCAGTACTTGGATGGGAGTCCACCACGGAAATCCAGGGTTACTACGCAGAGGCAGGCAATGGCAAACCACCTCTGAACGTTTCTTGCCTTGAAAACCACCTGAAGGGTTGCCATAAGTTGGCTGTGACTTTACGGTACTTTACACACACACACAATTTTTTGTTTGATCTTTATCCTTCAGGTTTGGGAGTCCAGCGGTGAAAGAGCATAGGTAATCAGGAAAAAATATTTATTTACTTTGTTTTTGCCTCTCTCCCCAATGGGGACCTAAAGTGGCTGACATTGTTTTCCCCACCTCCATTTTATCTTCACAGCAACAACCTTGTGAGGTAGGTTAGGCTAAGAGTGTGTCCAACCCAAAGTCACCCAGCAAGCTTCCGTGGCAGAGCAGGGATTCGAACCTGGCTCTCCCAGATCCTAGTCTCACACACTAGCCACTCAGCCACCTGGCTCTTGATAATCTTTTCATGCCATCCCAATTGCATCCTGCAGAGTTCTCACCTATTCCACGGTGGGACCTCCGTTTCTTCTGCGGTTCCACTGGGTCTCTGCCAGGCAGGCTGCTCTCCCGCAGCACCCTCTGCTGGCCACGTCCGGGCAGGGTTTCCTTGACAGCCCCCCACCCAAAGCCCTGCGGCTCTCCCGTCCGCCTGCCATGAAGTGGGAAAGGCAGCTGACAGCCGGCGCTCCCGGCCTCTTGCCCTGCTGAGCAGCTCTTTTCTCCGGCTGCCCTGCTGCGAGCAGATCCTTCCCCAGCGCTGTCAATCATCCTGCCGCAGCAGGAAATCGGCTTGTGTGTGCTGCGAACCAGAAAGAGGCCTGATGCAGCAACAAGCCTCGCCGTGCCGTGCCACCGCTGGCTCAAAAACCCCTCGCTGGCAGGCTGTGGCAGAGGCATGCCCACCTGGCACAGCAGAGGGTCCTTGAGGCCTGGTGAGGGTGCAGCAGAGAGCTGCCCTTGGCTGGGAGGCTCCGAATATGAGGGGTCTGACTGCTCCAGGCTGACAGGACCAGGAAGTCATTGGGCTCCGTTGAGCTGGGACCAGAGCTGGGACCTGCCCCTGTGCCGTGGGTCGCTTCACTCGGGGCGTCTTGCTATTCTGGCCTCTGTTTCCCATTTGCAAATTGGCAACGGTTCCCAAGGGCCCTCTGCTGTGCCAGGCAGGAATGTGCTAATTAAATGCGTGTCAGCAAGAGACTGGCAGCAGAGGGCAAGAGGAAGAAAGCTGACAGCAGGGGCCTACCTCACAGGATTCTCACGAGGACAAACTTGTTAGGGATTGCGTAGGAGGTCTAAAGAGTGGTGAGTCTCAAGTCAATGCCCTGCGTGCCCGGTTAGTCTCAGCCCTCCTCCCCCAAGGCAGTTAACATCCTGTGGGGAACTGAAGGGTTCTTACAGACCTCTGGTGGAGCTAGGCAAGGCCCACCAAGTTGCCAGTGAGGATTCACAGGAGGCCCTGGGCTTGCTTGTGTTTCCTGAGGATCCTTCCTGGAGCCTGCCTGCTGTGCCCCCACCCCCTCCACGGGACTCCTGTGGCGCTTGCCTTGAGCGGTGATCCAGCCCGCCCCTGCCGTGGGCTCTCTTCCTCTCCCCTTTCGCTTCCAGGCTCTTCCGAACACTGATTGAATCAGCCAGTGCCTGTCTTTCGACTGAGCAGCTTAATTAGTCTCGTGCCGGCTGGCTCTCTGGCAGCTCCCCAGCACGGGCCCTGCCAAGGGCTGCTCGCAGGCAGTGGAGCAAAGGTTGGCATGGCTTTAGGGTCCCCAAGCCATTGATGGGCGGGGGAGCTGAGCAAGAAGACCACACAACTCACGCTGGAAATACTGGCAAACTGGAGAGTACTTTTTTCAGAAGTCTTGGACATGCTGCCCTCCAGGCCGTGGCTCGGCCTGTCTTACAGGGCGAGCTACACTTACTATTTGCAAAGGGCCATGCCCAGGGATGATGCGTGAGAGAGCACAAAAAGGCAGGTCCCTGCCCTGAGGAGCCTGCCATCTCAAGTGTGCCGTAAGGGAGACCATAGAGGGAAGGTGGATAACGAGGGAGCACCTGCTTAGTTCCAGGAGGGGAGGAGCTCTACGGGGTTGTGCCAACGCAAAGGAGAGGTGTGGAGAGGGAGGGGGCATCACACAGGTATTTTGGGAGGCCCAAGCATCAGGGAAAGGAGACAGGAAAGGGCAGAGTCACTGGCGAGAGCAGGAGGCAGCCAAGGAGGGTGGTGGACAGGGGTCTCTGGAGAGGTAAGGGGAGGGAGCTAATGCCACTGAGGACTTGGAAGGTACAGAGGAGCCCCACCTTTCATTTGGGCCCCACCTGCGGCTGCTGGTCAGTTCTGCAGCAGCTGGGAGGGGTGCTACCTGGAGAACTCACAGTCTCCTTCAAGCCTGTTTGTGCTGAGCCCAAAGCCTTCCAGCTAGGATCTGCACTCACCAAGAGGAGTGGGGAGAGAGGCCTTTGTGAGCACACGCTGCAACCCTGGGCCTGCACAGTGGGCCAACGGGATGCCCGCATGCACTCTGCCAGGCTGTTGGCCGTTGCCCAGGCACTGCAGCATCCGGTCTGTCCCTCCTGTCTTCTGCTGATGCCACTGCCAGCAGTGCCCAGGGATACAGGCACGTCCACCCCCTCGGGTGCCTCTGAACGTGTGCAAAGGGCTTTCATGTCACCACTGAAGGCAGGGAGCCAAGGGAAAGCTGAAAACTCTCTGCACACACTTAAGAGCCCTTTCCTTCCTGAGTCTGCACTGCTGAGTCTCAGCTGCTGAGTTAGATCCAGGTTTTGCCTTTTCAGTGTGCATGGGGGGGGGGGCTTGTCTCTTATCCTCAGTGCCTCATGTGCCTTCAGGGAACTCACTTCTCCATAGTTCTGCTCAGGGACAGGCTCATGGCCTTGGAAGGAAGGGGCACGAAAAGCATGTGGCATACTTGCCCTGGCTCAAAGGTGGGTGGTGTGCAGACGGTTTGGAAGCCAAAATTAGAATCCCGAAGCGACCTTCAGTTGTTGGCCTGTGTGGCGTGAAACAATAAAAATGAAATTGCACACAGACGAACTGAACTCCCTTGCATGCCATCCTTTCCCCCCTTACCACTTAAAAAGACCCTACACTAGAAACAAATATGCAAACACAAGTGGAGGGGAATTAGTGAGGCGAGAGAATTGCTGAGGCATATGAGTCACCAATGATTGGTTGCTGTTGAACAGAGCATTAGTTGAAATGCGGCAGAAATTCATCAATAGCGTGATATGACAGGTCCGATTCTGTGTCCTCGCCATTCAGAAAGACCCTTTGAGGAGTTAAGGCCGCTGCGCAGAATTGCACCTGGCTTTTATTGACTCGGCTTTGTGTTCATCCAGGAAATTTCCAAGCCTTTTCAAGGTTGCAGCAACCAGCATCCGACGTTCTCAGGGTATTTTAACCCTCCCGTGCCCAGCTGCTGGCTGTCATCTGTCTGGTCCAATTCTTCTTGCTGAGAAGAAAGATCTCGTGAATGGCTCACTCCGTAAATCAGGGGTCCTCAACCTGCTGAACCTGTGGGCACTTTCAGGATTTTGAGAGCACTGATTGTGCACCAGCCAAATGGCTGCCCTGGGGCCCGGGCCCAATTCTCAGATATGGGAAGGTTTCGAGCCATGCGTCATCCTACAGTGAAAGCGGCTGTTTTTGTATGGGTGCTGCCTGCAGAGAAAAGGTGCTGCCTCTTGGACTCTTCTGAACCACGCCCCATGGTCTAAAGAGATGGCG
Source organism: Euleptes europaea (assembly GCF_029931775.1). Lineage (NCBI taxonomy): Eukaryota > Metazoa > Chordata > Lepidosauria > Squamata > Sphaerodactylidae > Euleptes > Euleptes europaea. The sequence goes on from NC_079328.1 coordinate 50,502,365, forward strand.
AAAAGCCTGAATGAGCCTCTTTGCTTTGCAGGAGGTCTGCTTTGGGAAAGAAGGAAGTGGTCACCAGAAAGCACATTGGTGGGAACCACATTGGAGACCACCGCCATAAGTCATGTCTTTCCCATTCCCATATCTGAAGGACAGAATCTTTAAGACCACCCCTGAATCAATGTGAGCAGCAAAATATACATGAGTGGATGTGCATATGTAGCACTTGTGTAGCTTTGATATCACAACAAAAAGGATCTTGGGGTCTTAGTAGACCAAACACTAAACATGAGTCAGCAGTGTGATGCGGTAGCTAAAAAGGCAAATGCAATCTTGGGCTGTATCAACAGAAGAATAGTGTCCAGATCACACAAAGTGATGGTATCGCTTCGCTCTGGTTAGACCTCACCTAGAGTACTGTGTTCAGTTTTGGGCACCACAATTTAAGAAAGATGTAGACAAGCTGGAACATGTCAAGAGGAGGGCAACAAAGGTGGTGAGGGGTCTGGAGACCGTCCTATGAGGAAAGGTTGAAGGAGCTGGGAATGTTTAGCCTGAAGAGGAGAAGACTGAGAGGGGACATGATAACCATCTTCAAATACTTGAAGGGCTGTCATATAGAGGAGGGTGCCGAGTTGTTTTCTGTTGCTCCAGAAGGTCGGACCAGAACCAACGGGTTGAAATGAAATCAAAAGAGTTTCCGTCTAGACATTAGGAAGAATTTTCTTTTTCTTCTTTTTTTTTTAATAATTTTTTTTATTTTTTCCAAATCATTATACATTCCAGTTCACATATCAAAAAGTATAATTCATTAACTTCCCCTCTCCCCTCCTCTAACCCTTTATTTAGCATTGTTTCTCTTTGTGTTATATGTCTAATTCAATTGTAACCAAAACATCCATGTCGAATATATCCACACTGAATTAGATCAAAATATACTTCTTAATATCACATTTAAGTTCATTTCTGCAATAATTAGTCCATGCCTCCCATTCTTTTGCAAATTCATTGTCATCCTTTTGATTTATCAATGCCGTAAGTTTTGCCATCTCTACTAATTCCATCATTTTTTCAATCCACTCCGATTTGTTTGGTATATCCGTCATTTTCCATCTCTTAGCGTATATCATTCTGGCGGCAATGGTGGCATACATAGGAAGAATTTTCTAACAGAGAGTGGTTCCTCAGTAGAACAGGCTTCCTCAGGAGGTGGTAAGTGCTCCTTCCCTGGAGGTTTTTAAGCAGAGGCTAGATGGCCATCTGTCAGCAATGTTGGTTCTATGATCTTGGGTGGTTTGTGAGGGGGAGGGCATCTTGGCCATCTTCTGGGCATGGAGTAGGGGATCACTGGGGTGTGTGTGGAGGAGGTAGTTGTTAATATCCTGCATTGTGCAGGGGGTTGGACTACATGACCCTGGTGGTCCCTTCCAACTCTATGATTCTAACCCATGACGCCGTGTGCTGGTGGACAAAAATGCACAAGGGCTGGAACCCAGCAAGTGAACAGATGAGACAGTGAGCAAGGAGAGTGATCTCTGCACAAGCCGGTGGGCTTTCCGTACCACCCCGTGGGGGAGGTTGCTCATTTCCCTCACTAACAGTGGACTGGAGCTTGAGAGGGCTCAGCACAGTTTTGCGGCGCCAGGGCTCCTCGTCCCACCATGGGTGACACTCACCTCTGTGCCACACTGAGTCATTTGTTTTCATTCAGTGCTTGCTTTCCCCATGGGATCAAGGCAAGCGACAGCAATGGTGGGGGGCGGGGAGGGGGAGAGATTCAAAGGATTGGGAAACAAGTGACAGCCACATGGGTGCCTGCAGGGAAACAGACGCCCAGCAGCCATTCATTCACTGCACTGTACACAACTTTCCCAGCTGGGATTCGTCTGTGTGTGTGTGATAGAGAGAGAGGCACAGAAGTGATTTCCAAGGGTCTGAAGCGGGCTTTCTCTCCTGGGTGCTGACCTGTGTCCCAGGCAATTACCTCTGTTGAAAAATAAGAGGACGAAGGAAGGTAATTCCTCCTGCATTGATTTCCCGTCTGCTAATTGCAGCCATTTGTTATAATTAACCTGCCCTGCGTCTCTCTGGGGCCCGGGAGCCCTGCAGACGGCTGTCATTGGGCTGGGCTGGCAGGCAGGCAGAAGAGCTTTGCCTTCCGAAGGGGCAGGAGGGGCAAGCTGCTTTTCACACCCCCGGCGGACAAACGGGGCTTGGAGATCTCAGGGCTCTGCTGCAGAAGAATCCCCTGTTCTCCTTACTTGGGTGTAGGGGAGGGTACACAATCATCAACTCAGAGTTGGGAAAATCCTGGAGATTAGGGGATGGAGCCTGGGGAGGGTGGGGTTTGGGGAAGGGGAGGGACCTCAGCGGGGTATAGTGCCATAGAGTCCATTCTCCAAAGCAGCCATTTCCCCCAGGGGAGCTGACCTCTGTGAGCTGGAGACCCGTTGTAGTTCTGGGAGCTCTCCCAGAATCTTTACTGAGGGGGTCCCAAAAGGTTCCTGGATTCCTGAGCCCCCCATCTAACAATGGGTTGTGGACTTTGTCTCGAAGCTGTTAGGAATGTTTTTGATGCCCGCGGACCGCCTTGTGCAGACCCGGAGCGGAAGAAAAAGCCCCTTGACAAGAAGCAGGCTCCAAAGCTGGCCCCTTCCTAGGGAAGAGAGAACAGCCTCCCTCCCTCCTGTGAGTCCCAGACTTAGATGGGGCCCCTGCTTGGTTTATGTGTTTGTTTGTTTGTTTGCATTTCTAGCCTGCCCTCCCCGGACAAAACCAGGCTCAGGGCAGGTAACAATGATAAAATTACAGGTCCGACTCATGGCGACCCTATGGGGAGATTTTCTTGCTGAGGAGTGTTGTGTTGATTCAAGGACGCAGCCTGTCTCCGCTGGGGGTTTTCATCCGTCCTTTTCCACTGGGTGACTAACAAGTCCTGGGTCTCAGGCTGAGGTCTTTCACATCACCTACTTGCCTAGTCCCTTTAACTGGAGATGCCGGGGATCGAACCTGGGATCTTCTGCATGCCAAGCAGAGGCTCTACCACTGAGCCACGGCCCCTCCATTCTGATGTTTGAGAACCAACTACATCTATGTTGCAGCGGGCACTATGTTAATTTGTTGTGCCATCTGTTTTAATAATTTGTGAGCTATTTTAGTGTTTTAGAGGTTTTTATTGGCATATGTACATAATATAGGAAGAAAGTAGATTCCTTTGAAATGTGGTGTTGGAGGAGAGTGTTACGGATACCATATACTGGCAAAAAAAACCAAATCAGTGTGTTATAGATCAAATCAAGCCTGAACTGATCCTAGAAGCTAAAATGACTCAACTAAGGCTGTTGTACTTTGGTCACATTATGAGAAGAGTCACTGGAAAAGACAAACATGCTAGGAAAAAGCTGAGGGCAGCAGGAAAAGAGGAAGACCCAACAAGACAATACTGACTTTGATGGACCAAGGGTCTGATTCAGTGTAAGGCAGTTTCATGTGTTCTGGGCGGCTCCAAAGCTCCAGAAGAATGGATTAGACAGACCATGGAGTCAACCTGGCGGTTCACCCCTCAGAAGGTACATTTCCAGACTTTTGTTTTTGCTCAGCTCTTGTTTTGTGCACTTCATCTCTCTCAGCTAGGGCTGCCAACCTCCAGGTGAGACCTGGAGTTCTCCCACAACCAGAACGGATCTTCAGAGATCAGCTCCCCTGGAGGAAATGGCAGTTTCAGAAGGTGGGCTGTGTGGAATCACATCCCCCCTCTCCCGCCTGCACTCTCCCCAGGCACAGCCCCCAAATTGCCAGGAATTTCCCAACCTGAATGCCACGGCCCTGGCCACGTTTCGCTGTCAGCATTCCCGAGTTTGGCAACGAGAAGATTCTGTTCTGGCCTTCTCCCTCCCAACTGAACTTCCTTGGAAGGCAGCACAAGCCACGTTTCTAAGCGAAGCCCTTTCAAATACTAGCCCAGACGTCCAGGCTCCGAGCACGAGCCACGCAGCACCCCCAGGCTGAGTAATCCAGGAGCGTTGTGCACATATGCAGGTGGAAGAGAAATATATTAAACAACACATGGGGAGATTTTCTTGCTGAGGAGTGTTCTGTTGATTCAAGGACGCAGCCTGTCTCCGCTGGGGGTTTTCATCCGTCCTTTTACAGTGGGTGACTAACAAATCCTGGGTTCAGTGCTTTGGCTTGGAAGCCTCGCTGTGGATGTAGGCATGTGATGTTACACAGACCACCCTTTGGGACGTGTATTTATTTCAGACCTTTCTATCCAGCCAAGTCCCCTGACATCAATGGCCCCGGCTAGCCCAATCTCATCAGATCTCAGAAGCTAAGCAGGGTTGGGCCCTTGTCAACCTTGGGTGGGAGACCACCAAGGAAGTCCAGGGGGTCACTACACAGAGGCAGGCAATGGCAAATCACCTCTGAATGCCTCTTGCCTTGAAAACCCTTTGGGGTCACCATAACTTGGCTTCTTGATGGCCCTATACACCCTCCCACACATCCTGCCTGGTCACAGGCAGCTCCCATTTGCCAGAGTCGGAAGGCTCCTTGGCTGAGGGTAGGGTTGCCAGGTCCCTCTTCACCACCGCTGGGAGGTTTTTGGAGTGGAGGCTGAGGAGGGCGGGGTTTGGGGAGGGACTTCAATGCCATAGAGTCCAATTACCAAAGCGGCCATTTTCTCCAGGGGAATTGATTTATATCGGCTGGAGATCAGTTGTAATAGCAGGAGATCTCCAGCTACTACCTGGATGTTAGCAACCCTAGCTGAGGACCCAGTTGAGCCAGCAGAACAAGCCATTGGGGGGGGGGTCTCTCCCAGGGCACACCTCCCCTCCCCTTTCAAGATGACTACCCCCATGACTGTGGTGGCCCCCTCCTCTGGTAATGTAAGGATTCTTAACATGGGCAGGAAACTGTACTAAAGGACTGTCAGCAGACTGAGCAGAACATTCTCCAGATCTGTGGCTGACTCCTGTAGGCTCCCCCTCTGGCTGAGTTAGCAGGGGAAGGAAGGTGGGGTGGAAGAGAGGTGTGGGCTCCTAGGGGGCATTACTTGTTTGTGCTTCAGGGCAGTCAAGGGATTTAAGCCCGTGATTGTTTTGGAGTCTGGCTTTGCCGCGGCACCTTGGGCCTGGCAGGTGTGCTACAACCTGAAAAACATCTCACCCCCCCCCCTCAATCCCAAAGCCAAGCCCGGGCCTCAGTATCAGGCCCAGCAGGGGAGGGGGAGAAGGACCATCCGTCAGGCTGGCTCCCTGGGCCTCCGCTCGCCAAGGAGAGATAGCGGCAATAAGCATGGAAGGCTAATGAAAAGCATCCATCTGCCTGCAGTTGCCCCGGGCGCAGGAGCATCAGCGACTTCCCCTGCACCCGCCCTCCCCAGGCATTTCTCCTCCATGCCGCAGCAGCTGCCCCCTCTCAGTGCAACCAAGAGCCCAGCTGAGCCCAGCACAGAAAACGGGGCTGGTGGCAGGCAGCTGAATGCCCGGCCCACTCGGGTGCCGTCGCTCTTCCTTGGCAGTCTTGAGTGCAGCTTGGTTGAGGCTTTCCTCTCCGGCTTCTTCTAGGCCAGCTCAGATCGTGGAGAGTCGGGTGCCGTTCCTTGCAAGATGCTTCTGCTGGCTGCCATTGCGGATACCTGACTGCATTTGAACTGACCGCTTTGGCCCTTCAGTCCCACCCCTGTCAAGCCAGGACCTGCACCTCACCTGGACCATCCCACCCATCAGCCACTCACTGATCCACCTGTGCAGTCTGGACCCCAGAACTCCACGGGCTGGTGGGCTCCAGAAAGAGGCTTGGATAAATCCAGAAAAGGCCAAATGACGCTTTGGCTAAGTTTAAAATAAAGGGGAGGGGGTCATTTCCGGGGCCTTAATGCTTCCTCTACCCTGACCTGGAAGGCCCAGGTTAGCCTGGTCTTGTAAGATCTCAGAAGCTAAGCAGGGTCAGCCCTCGTTAGTACTTGGGAGACTGCCAAGGAAGTCCAGGGTCACTCTGCAGGAGCAGGCGATGCCAAACCCCCTGCTTGTCTCTGCCCTGACCTGGACAGTGCAGGCTAGTTTGATCTCCTCAGATCTCGGAAGCTAAGCAGTGTGTTGGCCCTGGGTAGTACTTGGATGGGAGACCACCAAGGATTGCTACGCAGAGGCAGGCAATGGCAAACCACCTCTGTTTGTCTCTTCTTGCTCGAAAACCCAACGGGGTCACCCTATGTCGGCTGCCACTTGACAGCGCTTTACACACACAGACACACTATGTCCTCTGGCTCCTTTACAAATCTAAAGTCAGTGATCTGGAGCAGCTTGGGGAGGGGGCTGCTTGCCCATCTGCTCAGAATTGTCCCCCCTCCCAGAGGAAAGTAAATTCACAGCAACCTTTTCTTGGTGAATTGGATTGGAAGGCATCTCACACGCCCATGTAGAATTACAAATCATCTAAGCTGGAAGATCTGAATCACTGGCATTTGTTAGGTAGAGAGAAATGAGCTGCAGCTGAGGATTTGCACAGGGGTGGGCCGAGCGCTTGCGCTCAGATGGTGAGTGCAAATTGCGTCACAGTTGTGGATTAGACTCATATGCCTCATCAGTTGGGTCCGAGGGTGTCTTCAAGAAGAGGCTGCCTCACCTCGCCCGTCGCCTGCTCCCCCTTCCCAGCTCACGAGTGACGGCATTCTCCCATCAAAGGGCTCCCCCATATTTCTGCAGATGCACAACACCCCCCCCACACTTTGCTGTGTGATGATTGTGTTGATTCAGAGCATCAAAGAGTCAGAAATGAAGGGGTGGTCCGTTATATCCCAAAGGAGAGTACAAAATGTTACCCTGCATAGACAGATCCCAGGTCTCTACCCCAGCAGTCTCTGCACTAGCATCTTCCACCTTGAGCTACTGCGCATGGCTCAATGGGATGCCTTTGGGAATGAGTGGATTCCCCCTCGGAGGTCTTTAAGCAGAGCCCGGCAGCCACTTTCCTCTCAGGGGAGCTCAAACTTTGGATTTCCTGCCCTGGGCAGCAGAGTTGGGTTTCAAAGTGCCTTCCAACTCTAGGATTATTTAGCCAAGGGAAACTGAGGCAAGGGCTGCAAGCGCGCATGAGGGGCTGAGCTCAGGAGAGGCCCCCCTTCTTTAGAGCTCCAGGCGGTTTCAGGCTTGCTCTCCAGGCCTGACCAAAAGCCCTTTGGCTGCTCCCTGCCTTGACAGGTTGCGGCATCTTTGGTACCCCCCCTCTGCCCCGCATGTGCCTCAACCTCTGTGTCCTGTTTGTTGGCCCCCCCGGAGTCAATCGTTGGCCACTGTGTGTAGAGTTGCCAACCTCCAGGTAGTAGCTGGAGATCTCCTGCTATTACAACTGATCTTCAGCCAATAGAGATCAGTTCCCCTGGAGAAAATGGCCGCTTTGGCCATTGAACTCTATGGCATTAAAGTCCCTCCCCTCCCCAAATCCCGCCCTTGTCAGGCTCCGCCCAAAAAACCTCCCACTGGAGGTGAAGAGGGACCTGGCAACCCTAATGGTGTGAGACAGGATGCTGGATAAGATGGCCCCTCCTCGCCAGCCTGGTCCAGCAGGGCTCTTCTGAGGTTCTTAGGATACCCACCGGCTCTCAGACCTAAGCCCAGCAGAGGGCAGGCAGAGCTCAGTGCAGAGGGACCCCCGGCCCCTGCTGAAGCGCCCAGCCTGCCCTCAGCCCTTCGCCTTCTCGGTGGCATGAAGCTCCGGCAAGCTGTACAGCAGAGCAAAGAACCGAAAGAAGGGTCGGACAGCCAGCAGCATATGGGGGCAAGATGGCTCACAGCAAGAGTTCCTCTGAGTATGTCCAGAGTATCATTCCTTCAGCCAAGCTAGACTGGCCAACTCTGGATTGGGAAATTCCTGGAGATTTGGGAGTGGAGCCTGGGGAGGGTGGGGTTTAGGGAGGGGAGGGATCTCAGCAGGGTATATAATGTCGTACAGTCCACCCTCCAGTTTGGAGACAAGGGGATTCTCTCAAGGAACTAACTGGAGTTGTACGAAGGGGCTTTGCCACACTAGCCGCCATGCTCTCCTCTCTCCTGGACTTCTCCAGAATCCTCCAGAGCTCCTTGTCAGGTGTCAGGGGAGTGCATGCATCAGCTCCTCGCTCTGTGTGCATGGAGGCACACGTGAACCCCACCATGTAAATCCCAAGGCGGGCATCATCTTGCATGTGCCATGCTAAACCAAGAAATAGACATGTGGCCTATTTCTGCCAGCCAAGCTGGGGATTAGCCTCATCCGTGTGCTCATCCCAAGCGTGCATTTGCATTGCAAATACCAGGAAATATCAGCTAATGTCATCACTTCTCAGTCCCAAACTCTCCTTGTCCCCTCCCTCCCTTTCCCTTGCCTTCCTTGCCCTTCCCAGGAACATGCAGGATCTCACACATGTGTGTGATGGGAGAATTGTGTTTGCCTATAAAGATTAGGGTTGCCAGCCTCCAGGTGCTAGCAGGAGATCTCCTGCTATTACAACTCATCTCCAGCCAATAGAGATCAGTTCCCCTGGAGAAAAGGGCCGCTTTGGCAATTGGACTCTATGGCGTTGGTCCCTCCCCTCCCCACACCCTGCCCTCCTCAGGCTCCTCCCCAAAAATCTCCCGCCGGTGGCGAAGAGGGACCTGGCAACCCTAATGAAGATGCAGCCGGTATAAGGGGGGCCCAGGCATGCTGAAGGCGGCTTCTCCCAGTAGGCTTGATTGAAACCTTTCATCAGGAGCCACACTGCAGAATGTGATGTTCCCCCCTTAGGGCCAATCTAGTGGCACCCACAGGTTCGACCACCCCATGGCTGTTTCGGTACTTGAAAAAGCATTGGGGGGGGCAAGATCACCTGATCTCCTCCACACACTTGTAGCATTGTATAAATCATCCAGTTGTTCCCTGAAACTGATGGCAGCCACAGGTCAAACCCGTGGCCACCGTAACATCTAGTTTGGTCAGTTAAATTGTGTGCTGGCCTGGTTTACCCATAAAGGCCTCAGCCCCTCTGAAGCTCTTAGTGGTAGCTGAGCCATCCTCCAGGATGCCCATATATCTCTTTGTCAAATTGCATTAGGGTTGCCGGGTCCTTTCTATACCATCGGCGGGAGGTTTTTAGGATGGAGCCTAAGGAGGGCGGAGTTTGGAGAGGGGAGGGACTTCAATGCCGTAGAGTCCAATTGCCAAAGCGGCCATTTTCTCCAGGGGAACTGATCCCTATCAGCAAGAGATCAGTTGTAATAGCAGGAGATCTCCTGCTAGTACCTGGAGGTTGGCAACCCTAAATTGCGTACAAGCTCCGTTATCCAAAGCAGATGCTGTTTCTCGGTCAGCTCCTGGGGGCTTAATTCTTGCCCATTTCAAATCAGTGGGGAGCCAGATGACCTGAAGCAGCGGTTAGTTGAATGGGGGCAGATGGCGGGGGTCCCGGGTCCAGTAACTACGGTCTGTTCAACATAGCGAGGAAAAGCAGGCAAGGCCTGGCACATCTTTATGGAAAGCAGACAACACCTTCTCCTCTGTGAAGCGCTCAGACATCCACATTATTTCTTCCAATAATTCCTCCGTCTGAGGAGAACAGCGAGGTTCACCCCAGCAAAACTCCCAAAATGTCCATCAGCAAGAAAAAGAGTTACATCTGAGCCACCAGGGAGGAGAAAGAAAGCTGGCACCCTGCCCAGAATGATCACAGGATGGCAAATTGTTTTTCAGAGAGAAAGGTGTGAAACTCTTAAGGCAGACTCCAGCCAAATTAGGGAGGGAAAGCCAAAGGTGGGAATTGGAAGATGCCATGCTGACTCAGTAATGAGGGGCAAGTCTGTGCCAGCCATGAAATCAGGGAAACTGAGGCAGAGGCACCATTACCTTCTGCTGTTTGCAATTCCGGGGAGCCTCTGAATACCCAGAGAGCTCAAGAGAGCCCCCACTTTCTTGGGAAGGGCTGTGGCTCAGTTTGTAGAGCATCTGCTTGGCATGCAGAAGGTCCCAGGTTCAATCCCCGGCAGCATCGCCAGTTAAAGGGACTAGGCAAGTAGGGGATGTGAAAGACCTCTGCCTGAGACCCTGGAGACCTGCTGCCGGTCTGAGTAGACAATGCTGACTTGGATGGACCAAGGGTCTGATTCAGTATAAGGCAGCTTCATGTGTTCATGTGCTTCTGCCAACCTGACTGACCCAAAGCGGGCAAGGTGGTCAGGATGGGATGAGAGAGCCAGAGGAACTGAATGGCACAGGCTGGGCTGGGCTGCCTTGGGCTCTGGGGAAGGGCCCTTGGAACTGGCAAGCCTGGATTGGCGGCACCTTCAGTTCACACACACACTGTGCCCGTCAAGCCAGGAGATTCAAGAGGGGTAAAAAGGCAGCTTTTGAGGGCCCGAGTTTCCGTTCTTGCTTAAGATTGGGATGGGGATTCCCCTCTGAGTTCTGTCTGGTTGCAGAGGACGGCCATTACTCTGGGTCGAGACCTCCTGGAGTAAAAGGGCAGAACATCCCGTGTGGTGGATGAGTGGAAGATTTCGACCACGAACAGAAGACTGCCTGTGTCAGGCTCTGGTGGTATTTACACTGGCGGAAAGCCCTAAAATGATGGCGGTGGCAGCAGCCATTTCTGAGGCCGGGCAGCAGAAGTCAAGGAAAGGCCCAATTCTGGGGGTTGACTTGGCTGCTGGCAAGGCCGGGTGGAGTGGCACAGCAGAGCGGATGGCGCAGAACAAAAAAGGGGGTCTGGGCTCAAGGAATGACTTGGCACTCCACCAGGCGAGGTGGACACGGACTCTGAGGGACACAACCCCCTCCCTTCCCAAGTCTGACAAATGCCTTTGGAGCAGACTGGCGCTCAAGGAGTTAACGCCTGTGCCGCCGCTGCTGCCGAGTCTCACTTGCAGGGCTTCGCTGAAGAGGCTTCGCCAGGCTGTGGAGGAGGCAGAGCGCGGATGCTGGCACCGGCAGAGGATGCTCAGGCAGTGAGCCCCGGCCGGCGGCAAGAGGGACGCTCTGCCATGGGCAGCCAGGTGAGTGGGGGAGACCAAGGACCCTGGGCAGGTTGCCACAGGGCACGGTCAGCTAGGAACTCCCTAAGGGGCACAGAGGGACAGTGGAGGGCTATGCCAGAATTTCAGCACAGGGGGCTACACCCTTGGCATTACAGAAGGGAACTCCGGCATGGGAGACAGCAGGCAACAGACACCTCTCCACTTCTGGAGGTGGCATGCCAGACAGGAGATGGGCAGCAAGGTTGGCTACCTGTGTGTGCCCGTGAAGTCCAAAGGCAAGCGTTTGTGTGTGTAAGCCCAAGTTCTAGACATGTGGCATAGGATATGTACCTCAGGGGCCAACCGTACATAGCTCCCTTCTTGTCTGTACCAAAAAGTCAAAAGCCACACTTTTGGGGCGAAAACACATGGTCGCTTTAGCCTCCTTTATTCCCTGTTTCAGCCAGGATTCAGCCAGGATTGAACGCACATTTGGCGAAACGCATGTGTTCGATCCTGGCTGAATCCTGGCTGAAACGGAATAAAGGAGGCTAAAGCGACCATGCATTTTCGCCCTTGGTGTATGTATTTGCCGTGCGGGTGACAAGTCCCTCTGTGGGTGCTTGTGGGTGAGCATGCCTGACCCGAAGTGTCAAGACGGCTGCACTTGTCTCTGGGTCTGGTGCTCTGGGCGCCTGGAAAAGAAATGCCCAAGAGTAAAAGCAATGAATGTGTGCAGTCATTTCACAATCTGCGATTCTGTACAAATGTTGACAGACAGTTGGAATTGTGCGGAGTGTAACGCTCAGCCTTCTGGATGCCGTCATATGTAACTTTGATTTCATCTCACTTCTCATCACGCATGTTCTTCCTCTTTGGGAACAACAAAACTTGTTAACAAATAAACTTGGTGACCAGACATGGGAGAATGTTGAAGGAAGTGTGCCTGCATGGCCAACTGTGTATGTGCGTGACATGGGAATGTGCGCAAGTGGGACACATGTGCCTGTCGGTCAGTGCAGACAACCGGGGGCATGTTTGCCTTTCTACATGAGAGCAAACGAGTGAGTGTGTTGTGTTGTGTGGGGGGAAAGATGGGGAGGTCGGGGAAGTCTCCCTGCCCAGCTGGAGGTGCGACAGCTGTGTCCAATTAAGTGAGTGCTTGGAGGGGCGCAAACCTCCCCACTTCCTCCCCATTCTGGGGGGGCTCCCTGCTGCTCGCCACTTCCCAGCAATGCTAGGGTCAAGGAATCTGGACTTGCCAGTTCCGAGTCATGGGCTGGGTTGTGCCACAAGAAGAGCCCCAAGGGCCCTCGCCCAGAACATGAACCCAGGAATCTGCCCTCTCCTGAATCAGACCACTGGTCCATCCAGGTCACTGTTGCCTACTCGGGATGGCAGCGGCTCCCTGGGGTCTCAGGCTAAGGCAGGGGGTCGAATTCATTTGTTAAGAGGGCCGAATATGACATAAATGTCACTTGGTCAGGCCGGGCCATGTGTACCATCAAATGTAATGCCAGGTACTGGAGATAGAAGAAGAGTTGGTTTTTATATGCTGACTTTCTCTACCACTTAAGGGAGACGCCAACTGGCTTACAGTCGCCTTCCCTTCCCCTCCCCACAACAGACACCCTAGGAGGTAGGTGGGGCTGAGAGAGCTCTAACAGAGCTGTGACTTGCCCAAGGTCACCCAGCTGGGATCCGCCGTTCATGTGGAGGAGTGGGGAATCGAACCCGGTTCTCCAGATCAGACTCCACCGCTCCAAACCACCGCTCTTAACCACTACACCACGCCGGCTCTTCTATACAGATTGTATAGAAAACACAGGCAACGCCAATTAATTGTATTATGTTTTACTTTATTTTTTACTGAAAATACAGATATGCTTAAAACAATAACACCGTTACAGTATTTTCTTTTATTTAACAGTCTTTGATAATTCACACCTCTGGAGCAGGGGGGTGGCTGCCTCGGTTGGCTCACGGGCCGGATAAGAGTTCTCAGGGGCCAGATCTGGCCCCCAGGCCTTATCTTTGGCACCCCTGGGCTAAGGTCTTTCATGTAACCTCCTACCAGATCCTTTTAACTGGAAATGCTGGGAATTGAACCGGGGACCTTCTGCATGCCGCAGCCACTGAGCCACAGCCCCTCCTCTTCCTGCCCTGTGGGGCATTTAACCGAGATCAACAACATGCTCAGATGCTACCAAAGAGGTGCATCAGGAAAAGGGCCCAGCCTACCCTGCCCCCTGAGCCTGGCCTTGGCCATCAGCTTGCGATGAACACTGTCCCACTGCAGAGAGCGCCCAGGAATGGCTGGCTGCTCTTGGGCACACGCTTTATCCAGGGGATTCCTCTTCTGCCCTCCATTGTGTGCAAAGGCTGCCCCCCCATCCACTCTCCCACTCAAGAAGAGAGCATCACACACACACTCACACACACATACACCTTCTCAGAAGTCAGAGAGCAATGTGGGGGGGGGGGTAGAGAGGCTCTCAGCTGCCTTTTCTCTCCAAGATGCCTGCCTGTCCAGTGGGCACGGGCATGTCAGAGGAGGTGCCCTTGCCCCTCTGGGTGATGTAGTGCCATTTGGGAGGGGGTTTTGCTGCTCCAAAGCCTCCTGCTCTTAGAGGAAGAGCTGCAAGTAATGTCGTGCGCATGAGTCGGGAAATGGGGAAGGGCTGTGGCTCAGTGGTAGAGCCTCTACTTGGCATGCAGAAGGTGCCCAGTTCAATCCCCGGCATCTCCAGTTAAGGGACCAGGCAAATAAGTGATGGGAAAGACCTTTCTCTGCCTGAGACCCTGGAGAGCCTCTGCTGGTCTGGGTAGATAACACTGACTTTGATGGACCAAGGATCTGATTCAGTAGAAGGCAGCTTCACGTGTTCATGTGAAGTGCTCTTCCTGGGGCGGGGGGCACACAGCAGAGGAGACCACCGGTCTTTCTGCCCTCCTGCCGAGCCTCCCAGAAGAGGCACTTGGCTGGCCACTGCTGGAGACAGGAAGCTGGACTGGGTGGAGCCGTGTGGCCTGAGCAGGGGCAGATTGGCCTTCAGCTTGCCAGCAAAGAGCCTGGTGGGTGGCTGGGGGCCAGGACCAGTTGGCCAAGCAGCCCCTGCAGTTCTGGGCCGGCAGCCCCTCTCAGCTCCGGCCTGGGCCTGCAGCGGCTGTGGCTATGGCCGCAGGACCACCCAGCAACTGTTCCGACATCTCTGGGCTCCAGGGGGCTGCCAACTCTGGGCCGCAAATTCCAGAAGGTTTGGGGTGGATCCTGAGAATGGCAGGATTTGGGGAAGGACGTCACCAGGGTTAAGAGAAGCCATTTTCTCCAGGGGAACTAATCTCTACTGTCTGGACAGCCGTTTTAATTCCAGGAAATCTCCAGGCCCCACCTGGAGGTTGGCTTGCATTACAGAGCTCTCCCTGAAAAGCTGGAATTGGGGGTGGGAAAATCAACTGCCGCTCCCCTTGGCCTTCCTTGGGAGGTGCTCGGAAATGGCTCCTCCTTCTTTTGCCTCTTTTGGAACCAAAACGTCTCCCTTGGGGTCTCCGGGTACACATCTTTCATTCCAGTGATTAGCAGTGGGTGTCACTGGAGCCGAGAGCTCGCCCACAGAGCTTAGGAGAAAAGCACCTTCCTTATGCCAGATCATGCCCGGTGACTAAGGATGCCAGCAGCCTGCAGGTGGGATCTGGGGATCCCCTGGAATTACAGCTCATCTCCATCAGTTGCCCCTGGAGAAAATGGATGCTTTGGAGGGGGTGGGCTCTGTGGCCTTGCATCTCACAGAGGTCCCAATCCTCCCCAGGCTCCACCCCCAAATCTCCAGACTTGGCAACCCCACTGGTGACATAATGTTACAAGTGTCAAAACAGGACGCCCCCAAAGCTGGAGATCAGTTATAATAGCAGGAGCTCTCCAGCTAGTACCTGGAGGTTGGCAACCCTACCAGTGGTCCATCTAGTCCAGCATCCTGTCTTACACAGCAGCCTTCCCCTGATGTTGGCTCCTGCCACTGGGATTTGGAGGTTGACTACCTCTGAACATGAAGGTTTGCTTTAGTCACCATCCCAGGAGCGGGTGCCCCTGTTTGTTGTCCCCCGCACTTGGCTTGGCTGAGGCACAACATTCCCACAAAGGGCTGTCTCTCCCATCCAGGTGCTTGCCCATCCAGGGCTTTTCTGGGCGAGGGTTCTTCTGGGCGAGGGTTCTTCTTTCTCACCGTCTTTCTTACTCTTGCTTCCTGTAGGCACTTGCCTGACGGGCATTGCCGGTCAACTTCTCCGCTCCCCCTGTTCTTCTCCGAAGTGCCAAAGGTTGGCCAAGGCCAGAAGAGGAGGCCACCTTCCCCCGCAATCCCTCCGGCTCGCCAGGGAGCCTGGGCACATACGCACCCGGGATCCGTCTGTGCCAGCGCTGAGCGAGCGTGAGTGGGCTCTGGCATCCGGCAGAGGAAGAAAAACGACAACACACCAACCACCACTTGTTAATTTGCGAGGAGAAGGGGACGGGATCCACTTAATTGGCTTCGTTTGGCAGCTGCCTGGCAGGAACCTCGAGAAGAGGGGCCGGACCTCCTCTGGGTCACGCTTCCAAGGGCTGCCCTGACCACACCGATTACAGGCCAGAACTCCGTGCTCCCCAAGCGGATGCGCTGGGAGTGAGCAACTCCCCAGAACTGAGCAGGAGCCAGGAGCATTGCTCGTGCCCCCAGGTGATCTTTGGACAGCCCTCCGCCAGAGTCTGCCATCAAGCGGAGGCCTGCCAGTGGCTGCTTCCCGGCCAGAACCCCAAGTGAAGCGTCCCCAGCATCCGGCTTGGCTCCCCGCGGCTGCCGCTGACCCCTCTTCCTGACCGGGATGAATGAGCTGCTGGACCCAGCGTCCCAGGCCAACCTGGGCGTGGTCTCCGCCACCTGCGTCTCCAAGGTGGAGCTGCGAGTCAGCTGCAAACACCTGCTCGACCGGGACACACTCAACAAATCGGATCCCTGCGTGGTGCTCCTGATGCAGTCCCAGGGCCAGTGGATGGAGGTAGGCCAGGGCAGGGGCTGGGGCTGGGGGACCTCGGGTTGGGGGAGGCACCGTGCAGCAGTCTGTCCAGGCTGCTCCCTCCAGCCCTGGGCCGGAGAGGCATTCTTGGGGGCTGCTCCGCAGGGGTGCACGTCTCTTCCAAAGCCCAGGCATCTCCCAGAAGCAATTGAAGGCTGTTGCTTAAGCCGGTAGAAGGACAGGGGTGTTTACTGTTGAGGGGCAGCTTTTAGGAGGGAGGGGGTGCATGTTTCCAGGGAAGGATGACCAGTTGGAAAGCATGGAAACGAGAGGCTGAAGGAGCTCCCTGAGCCCCCATTCCCCCCCCCCAAATGGCACCATGCCAAGGTACAAGGTTTGCCAAGCGGTGGCTTTTGGGCTGGCACCCGTGCTTGAGATGGCAGAGCCTCTGGCTGCCTACAGACTCTTCCAGGAGGATGGCCCACGAGGGGTGGGTGGCCAGAGGGCTTCTGGGGGACCGGCTACTGGGGCAGGACAGGGGAGGAAGCTGCTCTCCTGGGGGGCCCTGAAGCTGCCTTCTGCAGAGGAAGGGCATTGGTCTGTCCATCTGGCCCAGAATCTCCTGCTCTGCCTCGCAGCCGTTCTTCGGAGCCTCCGGCTCAGGGAGGACCTTTATTCTACCCAAGACCCTCCAAACAGACAGGCCGGCGAGCGGACCTGAGCCTTTCTGTGTGCAAAGCAGAGGCTCTCCCACTGAGCCAGGGCCCCCTCCCCATTTTTGTGACTCATTCTGTGCTCATTAGTCTTGTGTTCACTGCCAAAGGGCCTGATAGTCCGGGGCGTCGTGCGTGTGCGTGTGACAAAGTCTTTTCAAGAGGTTCTTTGGATGAATTTCTCCATGTTCTGAATTTGATCCCTCATCTGGGGACAGGAAAGGCTCCTCCTGTCCCAAATCTAATTGGTTGGTGACTCTGGGGGGACCTTTTCAAGTGCAGAAAAGAGGCTCGTTAGCTCCAGTTGTCTGCAGCTGGGCTCTGCCGGCCCTGCCTGGCTGCTTTACCTCGATGGGCAAGTTTTGTGCCAGCTGCTCCAGAAAGGCCCAGTGTGTGGATATTCCCCCCTTTGAAGATGGGGGCGGGGGAAGAGACAGGCGGGCAGGCGAGCAGGGATTGAAGTCCATCCTCAGGCAGAGGGCTTTCAGGCCAGCCTGGGAAGGGCATTCTGCTCCCAGACATCTCCTCCTCCGCTAATCTTAATGCCCTTCAGTCTGTCTACATGATGCTTGACAAGATTAAATGTTACAGAACTCTCCCCATCGTGTAAAAGCATTTACTGAGGTTGCAGCTGGGCGCCAGGGGAAGCGTGGCCGCGGGCTGCTTCCAGAACGGCACTGTCTCTTGCCAGCCAAGTCTGCACTTACATGCAACGGACGCAGCGAGCTGAGACTCTTGCTGCTGCTGGCTGTTGGTGCCGGCTGTGGACTGTCAGATGGGGACAGCAAGCTGGGACTCCCCCGCCCCCAGGCGTAAACCTCCCATGCAGGCCCCAAGCAGATAGTCCCCGTGGAAGAGACCAGTGGTGCTCCAGGGGATGCCTGCCTCACATGGGCAGAGGCACCCTCTTCTTAACGTTTTACATTACCTAAAAGAGTTTTCAGGTCTGAATCGTGATGAGTATCAGTTATTGGCAACAGGTCTCTCCAGTTCTAAAAAGAACAGCACAGGTTGCCTTTCGGTTCTGAGCACGATTCAAGGTGCTTCTTTCCACACTGAAGACTTGAATGGTTCAGGGCTAAAATGGTTCAGAGGCTAGTTGGCCATCTGATGGGAGGGTGGGCATCTTGGCCATCTTCTGGGCATGGAGTAGGCGTCACTGGGGGTTGGGGGGGGAGGTAGTTGTGAATTTCCTGCATTGTGCAGGGGGTTGGACTAGATGACCCTGGTGGTCCCTTCCAACTCTATGATTCTATGATTCTATACAGATGAGACTGCCTACCTCCGAGTCAAAGCCCTGGCCTATCCAGGTCAATCTCATCTGCTCTGCATGGCAGCTGCTCTCCAGGGTCTCCAATGGATCACTCACTCCCATCTGAGCCCACCTACCCACCCACGGAGGCCTTGCCCCATATTCAGAGGAGCGGTGGGCAGTGGCTGGAGACAGTGAGTTTTCTCTCAGCTAGGAACCCCCTCCCCATAAACACTGGCCTGTTGGCCAGCCTGGTGGGTTTGGGTTTTAGGCATCCTTCTGATTCATTTAGGCCATTGGTTCCCAACCGGGGGTCCGCGGACCCCCAGGGGTCTGCGAGAACTAAATTAAGGTCCGCGAAACAAAGTTATAAATCCATATTAAATTAATATTTTCAATTAAAAGTTCTCTATTATAAAAAATGTATTCAAATATTATTCTAAGTTTAATGTTTAACTAACAGTTATGATTAAAGTTTATTTTCAAATTCTCGGAATTTTTATTTTGAACCTTGGGGTCCCTGCACCGAACAAAAAAGTCCTAGTGGTCCCTGGTCAAAAAAAGGTTGGGAACCACTGATTTAGGCGTTGTGTGGTTTTGCTCTTCCCTTGCATTGCTTGGTATTTCCTTCCTGCCTGCGCTTGGACCAATTTGCCTGGCACCATATTGGAGAGATAGTTATTCATTACTGTTTTGCTCTGTTTCTTATTTTATTTTTATTATGTTTAATGGTATCTTGTTTCTTTGTTAGCTGCCACTGGAGACTTCGGATGAGAGGCAGGATAAAAAATCTCTGAATTAACTAGCTTGTCCTGGAACAAAATCCTTCCCTGCCCCCCAGGGCTATAACCTTCCCTTCCACTTCTTACCTAGCTAGAACATGCAAGTGACCAAAGCCAGAGGGGGGAGCGGCTGGGTGGACCGACGTCTCCCCCAGGTCTGGAGAGTGTTTTCAAGTGCTCCTGCCTTCTCTCCCCACCCCCAAGGTGGGTCTTGCTTGCCTGCCACAGCCCTACAAAAGAGGCCCTGCCAGGCAGGGCAGTGCCGGGCTTCTGCTGAGTCCACCCAACCCTGACCGGCAGGGGGCAAAGGCCCCTCCCTCACCCACCACCTGAGATCCTTGAATGAGAAACCTCTTGTTAAGCAGGCCACTGTTCCAGGAGACCTGTTCAGAGTAAGGAAGAAGGAGCTACAGGGCAAGGAAGGGGGGGTCTGTCGAGTGAGATGGCGATGGGTAAGTACAGCCAGGGCTCCTACAACCACCTCCTTCTGTAGTGCCAGCTGGCATGCAACCCACAGAAGTGGAGCAGCCCCTCCCTGCCCTAAGGAACTCCTTAGGCAGATTCAGCCCCTGAATAATGCTCCTTAATCTCAGGTGTGTGCAAGAGGGAAGTGATTATTCACTGCTGAAGGCACTCTTTATATGCTCTGGACACCCTCTCTTCACCCACCGCTTCACATGTTGTGGAGATTACCCTTCCAATTGAGCAGACAGGGCTAAGCACCTTCTTGGTATCCTCCTTCTTGGAAAAGGAGGAATTGACTGGAGGGTGAGAGATTCAAAACAGATAAAAGGAAGTATTTTTTCACACAACGCATAGTTGTGGAACTCCCTGCCCCAGGATGTGGTGATGGCTGTCAACTTGGAAGGCTTTAAGAGGGGAGTTGACGTGTTCATGGAGGAGAGGGGTATTCATGGCTACTAGTTAAAATGGATACTAGTCATGGCACATACCTATTCTCTCCAGGATCAAGGGAGCGAGCCTATTATATTGCATGCTTTGGAACTAAGGCAGGATGGTGGTGCTGCAGTCGTCTTGCTTGTGGGCTTCCTAGAGGCACCTGGTTGGCCACTGTGTGAACAGACTGCTGGACTTGATGGGCCTGGGTCTGATCCAGCAGGGCCTTTCTTACGTTCTTATGTTTTTATGACTGTGGGTGAACCTCCACAGAATAAAAGGGTTCTGTTTTATCTCCCTCTTTTTTCCTGGGCTCCAGTTCTCGTAACATTCAAACTTGGGGGCACCCAATGAAGTTGGTGAGCAAGATGCCGAAGGCTAACAAAGCACTTTTTTGTGCAATGTCTCATCCACTTGTGGAACTCCCTTGCCACTGGGCATAGGGGTGGCCTCTAGCTCAGATGGCTATAAAAGGGGGCTAGTCAAACGTATGAAGGATGGTTCCATCCATGGCTATTAGCTATGATGACTAAATGGAGCCTGTTGGTTTAGGATCAGGAGGAGGCTTTGGCCCCTGTTTCCTGCGTGTAGGCCTTCCAGGGGCAACTGGCTGCCCACTTCAAGAAACAGGATGACGGACTAGGTGGGCCTTTGGTCTGATCCAGACAGGCCACCCCATTCTCCTGGACTTGCACGGGGGACTCTCTCTGTCCCGGCCCCTCCTCCGCAGGTGCGTTCCCTTGCCAGGGCCGCTGCCAGCCACTTGCTGCCTGGAGCCCTCCTCTTTTGTGCCTGCAAGGGGCGGGGGCGCGTCTGGCATCCTCGGCGGGCGCTGCCGTCTCCTCTTTCGCTTCCCGCAGGCACGCGGCTCTTTTGTGACGCCTTCAGGGTTAATTGCCTTTAGCTTCAGAGGCTTGTTCGATGTTGGCACGGAAGATTTTTCCTGTGGATTTCTGAGCAGGCAGCGCTAATAAAGCCCAGGCAGGTGGGCCAGGAGAGGTATATACAATGACTTCTTTGAACCTTCCAATGCCCGTTCTCTATCAAGGGCTTCTTGGCTGTGAGCTCACATTTTGGCTGCCCACTTGGAAGGACGAGGGGCCGATGCCTGGGAGGCACAAAGGCTGATTGACCTTCTGGCTACACGTGAGCCAGGTGGGCCAGTATCCACACACCTGCACCCCGCACCCTCCCCCCCACAGATCCTGCCTGCTCACTGAGCCAGTGCCTGCCAGAGAGCTGCTCAACAGCACACAGGGAAACAGAGTGAGTTCAAGCAGGCCGGCCTGGCCGGTTCGTTGTGTCACCAAAAATATGAGAGGGTTTCTGTGGTCGTCTTTCCTTTCAGCTCCTTGGCAGTGCGGCCGCATTTGCCAAGTGCTGAGGCATGGCATCTGTGCCCAGTCGGCAAGTAGGATGCCGCGCCCAGCCTCAGAAATTGCCTTCCTGGGGGGAGACATTCAATGTTCTGTTTGCACAGAAGCCATGAGTGGTTTCTTTACAAGAGAGCTACTGTGGTCAGCTGGGAGTCCCCAGTTCAAATCCTGCCAGCCCTCCTGTAGCTATAAAGGGGTAAGAACTATAGTACCCTACCTTACAGGGTTGTTGTAAAGTTTACAGAGAAAGCCAAACTCTGTCAAATGCTATGAAATATGCAAATTATTATTATCGTGAGTCCTGGTGGAGATTGAGGCTTGATCGCTTGACACTCCTGAGGGGCTCTGGCTCATTTATTGGTCAGACAGGTCCCATTTCATTGTGGATATGGAAGAGGGAGGGATCAGGGGGATTTCAACTCAGCTGTTGTGGTGGTTCCAAAGGCGATCTTTTTATTCTGCTTAAGGAAGAACTCTGTGGCACTGAATAGCTTGTGCAGCAAACAGCATTCTGAACTAGAACAAATTGTCTGTGGCGGAGGGAGGTTGTTGGGCCCATTTTCTTGGGAGGAATTGCAAAAAGATGTGGACTAACATCTATTTGCACCCTGGGGGTTGGACTAGATGACCCAGCGGGGTTCCCAGCTCTGTGCAAGCTTCACAGTTTGTACTTCCACTCCACTTCCACTCAGCTAATTTGTGCCCATAGCTGGTCAACTCTCCATCATCTGAATAATTTGCCATGTGCGTACGTACGTCTCTGCAAGCAGTGCCCCCCCGCCATGGGTGAGTTAGTGACAGGGTACTAAGAGGAGGCCAACCATTCAGACAACACACCTGCTTCAAACCCAGCTGTCTCCAGGCAAGGAGAGAAAAGGAGGCCAACCTGGAGAAGCGGGATCGTGTGAATTGGGAGCTTGGTTGTCGCTGGTGGGA
This sequence comes from Euleptes europaea, assembly GCF_029931775.1. Taxonomy (NCBI): domain Eukaryota; kingdom Metazoa; phylum Chordata; class Lepidosauria; order Squamata; family Sphaerodactylidae; genus Euleptes; species Euleptes europaea. The sequence continues at coordinate 50,524,271 of NC_079328.1, forward strand.
GGGGGAAGGAAAGGAGCCGACCTGGCCAGCTGCCAGAGGAACCGACTGCCAACCCACAGGCCAAGCCCGAATGTGTTGTGTTGCCGGGTGATAGCATTCTTCCCACTAATTCCTTCTGCCCTTGCAATTTGCATGATGAATGAGGGTTATTAAAGCTTTTGGGGCAGCCTGAAGGCAGGAAGACGCACAAACACCGAGAGAGGATCTGGCAGTGCCTTTTTCTGTGGGATCAGGCTTAACTGGAGGAGGGAGGGAAAGGGTTGCAGATGCCTCCTCTGCAGCCTCCAGTCCTTCTGGCTCAGGCTCATGAAGGTGCTGGTCGGCTGGGATCAGGGGGCTAAGCAGCCAACTGGTGAGAAAGAAGAGCACGGCTTGCACCTGGGTCTTTAACAAGAGCTTGACCATCAGAAGTCTTCCTTAGCTGGAGGGGCCCCTGGACCTTGGCTTGCCTTGCTGCAGAAATCAGCAGGCCCAGAGCGGCAGTGCTATGCTGGGGGGGGGGGTCTCAGAGAAGGGGGCAAGAGGAAGTGGAGTGGCAAGGCATTCGGATGTTCTCAGACCAGTCCAAAATGGTGGAAAGTGCCATCGAGTTACAGCTGCCTTAGGGCCACCCCAGAGGGTTTTCAAGACAAGAGGCATTCAAGAGGTGGTTTGCCATTGCCTGCCTCTGTGTGGGCTGAGAGAGTTCGGAGAGAACCGTGACTGGCCCAAGGTCACCCAGCAGGCTTCATGTGGAGCAGTGGAGAAACCAACTCGGTTCTCCAGATTAGAGTCTGCCTCTCTTAACCACCAGGCCACACCAGCTCTCAGTCCAGAATATATAGTATTAAAAGAGACTCTAACGAATTCCTAGGTGTTTGGAAACTTCCCCAAAAAAAAATCCAAAGAAGGACGATCTGGTGTCTCTGCCCCCCAAACCTTGAGCCTGACGGCTCTGCTGGAAAGCCTCAGCCATTGCTAGGAGAACACCCCATGCCGTGCATGAGGGGCATGGCAGGCAGGCAGGAGGAACCCCTGCAAGAGGCCAGAAGGTGCTGGAGCAGCATCACTCTTGGCATGTGGAATCTGAGCGTAGCACCAGAACATCCCCTGCCACATTGCAAGAGACACCGAGGTGCTCCGCTCAGTTCATGCT